>NC_080199.1:55563442-56188442 GCF_030028045.1 Hippopotamus amphibius kiboko | reverse complement strand
TGTTAAATATAGTTCCCTGTGCTATACATTAGGACCTTGTTGTTTGAATCTCCTTTTTAAATAAGATTCTTAAATGGCGCACTGCTGCACACGTCTCTTAACTCTACCCAAGGGGTAACAGTCATTTCATTACACAGATCTATGTCTGTGAGAAATAGGAAAAACATAAACCCTTTATGAAGCATGAAAGTTCAAACAAAGCATTGCTACAAAGATACCAGAACAAATCTCTGTGAACTCTGTGGGTGCCTACAGGCCCACACTAAATTCTGCTTTCTGATTTATGACTGAAAAAAATGTATCTTTAAAGATGAATATCGTATTACAGATGTTGAGTCAAAGTTTGCGTCTTAAAACCTAGAAGTATAACCAAATCTGACCAATTGTTGTTGAGCACTGTTTTAACAATCACCCTTATATATTTTCTGCAAGCTTATCTAAAAAAATGTGGTAAAACACAAAATTGTCCATCTTAACCATCTTTAAGTGTACAGTTCAGTATTGTTTGCTATATTCACACTGTTCTGCGACCAATTTCCAGAACTCTTTACATCCTGCAAAACATAAACTCTATATCCATAAACAACTCTCCATTCTCCCATACCCCGAGTCCCTGGCAACCACCACTTTACCTTCTGTTTCTATGAATTTAACGACTGTAGGTAGCTCATATAAATGGAATCATACAGAATTGTTTCTTTTAGTAACTGGCTTAGTTCACCTGGCATAATATCCTCGAGGTTTATCCATATCGTAATGTGTCAGGATTTCCTTCCTTACTATGGCTGAATAATATTCCATTTTATACACACACACATAATACGAAACATTTTGTTTATACATTCATCCGTTGATTAATATTTGTAATGTTTCCATCTTTAGCTATTGAGAATAACATTTCTATGAACATGGGTGTACACATATCTTTTCAAGACCCTATTTTCAATTCTTTTGGGTGTTTACAAAGATGCAAGAAAGATCCCTTCTTCTTACTGCTCTTATAAGAAAATTAAAGTCTAATAATAAGTGCGATAAAAATGCAGACATCACACGAACACATCACTATGTAGTAAATATCTTTGGAAAGGTACTTCTTAAGTGCTACAGAAATTCATAGAGGAAAGAGAGAACTCAGATTATGAACTTTAAATATACCTGGATCTTCCAAGGGTTAAATAATTTTTTAAAAGTCATTAGTTCCATTTAAAAACTCTGCCTACACTAGCCTCAAAAAAAAAAAAAACCAAAAAAGGCATAGGACTATGTTTCAGAGTCTTAAATCCTAGCATTGTTTTTTCTTTGTTCTACTTTGTTTTTTCCATTCCATTCCATCCACATAAGACAAGCTCTGCTGCAAAACCATCTTTGATTTTTTTTTAAAGCTCTTTATTGTAACATAATTGCTTTACACTGTTGTGCCAATTTTTGATGCACACCAAAGTAAATCAGCTGTATTTATACATATATCCCCATATCCCCTCCCTCCCGTGACACCCTCCCACCCTCCCTATCCTGACCCTCTAAGTCATTACCCACCCTCGAGTTTATCTCCCTGTGTTAAACAGGAACTTCCCACGAGCTATCTATTTTACATTTGGTAGTGTATACATGTCAATGCTACTCTCTCACTTTGTCCCAGCTTCTCCTTTACCCACCCACCCCCACCCTGTGTCCTCAAGCCCGTTCTCTACACCTGCATCTTTATTCTTGCCCTGTCACTGGGTTCATCAGTACCATTTTTTTTTTTAGAATCCATATACATGAGTTAGCATACAGTATTTGTTTTTCTCTTTCTGGCTTACTTCACTCTGTATGACATTCTCTAGGTCTTTCTACCTCATCACAAATAACTCAATTTCACTCTTTTTTATGGCTGAGTAATATTCCATTGTATATATGTGCCACATCTTCTTTATCCATTCATCTGTTGATGGGCATTTAGGTTGCTTCCATGTCCCGGCTATTGTAAATAGTGCTACAATGAACATTATGGTACATATTTCTTTTTGGATTATGGTTTTCTCATGGTATGTGCCAAGGAGTGGGATTGCTGGGTCATATGGTAGTTCCATTTTTAGTTTTTTAAGGAACCTCCAAACTGTTTTCCATAGTGGCTGTACCAACTTACATTCCCACCAACAGTGCAGTGATCTTTTCTTTTAACATCTCAAGAAGTATGTCTGCTGCATCATAGCAGCCTCATTGCTTCTACGTTGAGAACCAGCAGAGTTTCCAAACCACCTATAGCCACAAACTCCAAATCACAGTCACTGTACTTTTTCCCCTACATCAATGTATCTCAAAGTGTATTCCATGGACCCAAGACCATGCTGGGCTTTATGGAGGCAGGATTGCCATTATTTGGGGTGGGGGGGGGCGGGAAGGAGGGCGGGATGGGAGGAGAATCCTTGAAACTCTTTTGTTCACATACATTTTGCAAACATGAAATGAAATATGATTTACAGTTATTATATTCTCAAAGAGTCCCTATGCCCTATCAAGATACTCTTGGTCAGTGTACCAAAGCTATTATTTATGTGATGATGTCTTAGCTAACATCTTTGTAACTTTACGTTAATATAACCTATATTTGCATTTTGTCTTATGTTGCATCACATTCTCAATTCATAAAGTGGATTAGTAGCTCAAAACGGATGACTGCTAGTTATTTCAAAGTGGGGATAAAAATAGCAACATTGAGTACCATGTGCAAAAATAGTAAACAGAAATCCAGGGTCCATACACAATAACACAATATCCATTTATGGGATTAAAGGTTATTTCATCCTAACAGAGAATATGCATCATGAATAATTTCACTGGGTTAATAAAGCAGGATTAATGTGACCACTACCATCTGTTTTACCAAATGTGCTCTACCTCTCTGTTACATTCAGAACCTAGGCAGTTATAAAGTCCTTGTAACTTTGTCAGAACACTGACAACCCAAATTATTACAAGTATATTGCAGGAAACTTAAATCTAGCGTGTTTAAGCTACTAATCTGGGGAAAAAAATCTAATCCTTAGCTATCCCTCTACAGTCTACAAGGGTATTGTTAACTGTATTCTAAGCATGCATTGGTTACATCAAATATAACGACAGAGCTTACTTTAATGTTTACTATGAAAAGAATACAGGCAGTGCTCTACCCAGCTGAAGCTTAAATACATTAACATGAAGGTAACCCACACTTTATCATGTGTATGTAAAGTTACCATTACTATCAATTTTTTGAAATAGTAAAGCTCTTTAAGATGAATGAGACTATTGTGAATAACTTCCTGAAAAAAAATCCTGGTAGTGTTAAATATTTACACCCAAACTAAAAACACACAAGCACTCTTATACACAACACTGAACAGCAGATGGGATCATATCCTACAATGTAGTAGCAAAGAAAAAAAGAACAGATTGTACTACTTCTATTTGGAAAGCAATAAGATGAACAGCAAAGAACTTCCAAAGGATACCTGTGAATAAACAATTCAAAAAAACATTTGTCTTAATCACTTTATGGTGCAAATATTTATAAACATGTAAAGAACACAGATATAAATGTCTATGTTCTTTATATTAAATATTTAATGTATTTACATAAATATCAATGACTAGGAGTTCTTGTATCACTATGTAAAGATTGTTATTAAAGTTTGGTCACCAGTTTCTATTATTCTACTATTCACCTTAATCTGCTTTTTTTTTTTTTATAATTTATGATGTTCTTTATTTTTTTTCTTTAAGAACTTTTATTGAGATACAATTGACATACAATAGACTGCATATATTTAAAGTGTACAATTTGATTTTTTTTCTTATTAGTAATGTATATATGGCAATCCCAATCTCCCAAAATCTGCTCTTATATTTGATCCTCTGCTGTGGTCACTGCTTCTACTTGGAATACCCAGCTGTCCCTCTCTGTGTGCCTCCTACACTGAAAACTGGGTACAACACCAAGTTCACTTTTATTTCTTATTTTGTATAATTCTTTAGAAAATATGTTGGTTTCTGGCATATTTTTTTCTTTTTCTATTTGTTTGTTTAGGGGAAGGGGCCTTGTTTCATTTTCAGTGTTTCTTTTACACTTTTAAAGACAGAGAAAGCCATCTCTCCTAGCTCAGGTGCCGGAGAAAACTGAGCCCCAGGCAGCAAGGGGAGAGAAAGGATGAGGTGAGGAAAGGAAAAGGGGTCACCGAAGAGAAGGGGGTGGGTCAGTGGGCCAGCCATGAATTCGCACCAGTGGGTCCAGGAAGCCACAGACATCACACAGCAGCCTATAAGAGAAAGGGCTGGGCCCTATTCCTACTCCTATTGGGTTGGGTTAACCACCTCTCCAAACCTCCGGTGAGTGTCTGGGGCGGGCAGGCAGGGCACTCCCTGACAGGCTGGCATCTACAGCACCAGGTGAGGTAGCAGCTGTGAATCCCAGGAGCACCCAGTACAGTCAGCCCACTGTATCTGCGATGCCAATCTCGTGGATAGGAAGAGCCGACTGTACAATGCTAGTTTATATAAAGCACTTGGGTATCCATGGATTTTGGTGGAGGGGGCGGCTGGAACCAAATCCCTGGATACCTAGGGATGACTGTACTCCCTGCATTCTGAATGGTAAAATAACACAACCTTTCATTTGTATAACTCTTTATGGTTTTTAATGTGTCTCTATTTGAATCTCACAGCTGAAGGAAACAGAAAGATAGGACAGCACATCACTATTTTACAATCAGAAAAAAGAATTTCAGTGACCTCACAGTGCTACATCACTACGTACTGGTTTCACTGCCCCATTGGACATATCTCCCCATTCAAGCTGCAGGTTCCTTGAAGCAAAAAGCAAATCTTTTCGATCTTCTGGTTTTTGTTGTTGTTGTTTGTTTGGTTTTTTTAATTTATTATTTTTTGGGGGGGACACCCAGTTCAATCATCTGTTTTTATACACATATCCCCGTATTCCCTCCCTCCCTTGACTCCCCCCCCCCCAGCCTCCCTCAAGTCCCCCCCACCCTCCCCGCCCCAGTCCTCTAAGGCATCTTCCATCCTCAAGTTGAACTCCCTTTGTTATACAACAACTTCCCACTGGCTATCTATTTTACAGTTGGTAGTATATATATGTCTGTGCTACTCTCTCGCTTCGTCTCAGCTTCCCCTTCACTCCCGCCCCCTCCCAAACCTCGAGTCCTCCAGTCCATTCTCTGTACCTGCGTCCTTGTTCTTGTCACTGAGTTCATCAGTACCATTTTTAGATTCCGTATATGTGAGTGAGCATACAATATTTGTCTTTCTCTTTCTGACTTACTTCACTCTGTATGACAGACTCTAGGTGTATCCACCTCATGACATAGAGCTCCATCTCATCCTGTTGTTTGTTTTTTGTTTGTTTTCTTCTCAAGCATTTTAAGATGCTGACGGCTGGCATCATACTTACTAAGAGTGCCATCTTTAAAGATCCTTATTTAAATTCATTAACTTTAAAAAATTCCCCACAATCTTAACTAGTATTAGTCTAGCTAAAGCAGAAATTTCTAGGCCTTTTTCCTAGGCCAAAAATAGGAAGAGAGTCTGGGCAGTCACAGCCTCTGGCATAAATCCTGTCAACTCTCCATTATCCCAGAGACCTAGAACTGACTGCTCATTTTCACACTCTTCAATTCATTTCAAAAGACTTTCAACAAGCTCTCTGCTGGGCTCCAGGGATCCTTAAACCAAACAAGCAAAGACTGGGGACTCTATTGGGGAAACAAATATAAATTGACAGTATAATTTGTAGAGTAAATAGGAATATGAAATATTACTGATGTCTATAGGAGGGGCACCCTACCTTTTGCAACATCTATCAACATGGAGTGCCCGTCTCTTAGTAAATTAAAGAAACAGCATTCTAGAATCTGGTAAAAATGATGATTTGAAAATATTTATGTGACTACTTGGAACAAGCTAGCATTATTTTATACACATTAATTCTACTACAGGGCAAGCAATGAGATCCAATGATGCAGGGCATCAAACAAAAACCCTACCATAAACTAAAAATTTAAAAACTGGATCTATCCCTCTGAAATGTATTAATACTGGGGGAAAAAAACCCTATGATAATAAAATGGAAATTGACGGGTAAACATCATTTGAGATAATAAGGCAAACAACATGGGAAAAAATATTAAGGATCCTAATAAAATAAGAATCCTGAGAACATAAAGGTCACTAAAAATACAGTTGGGGGACTTCCCTGGTGGCGCAGTGGTTAAGAATCCACCTGCCAATGCTGGGGACACAGGTTCGAGTCCTGGTCCAGTAAGATCTCACATGCCTTGGAACAACTAAGCCCGCGAGCCACAACTACTGAAGCCTGCGCACATAGAGCCTATGCTCCGCAACAAGAGAAGCCACCACAATGAGGAGCCCGTGCACCACAATGAGGAGTAGCCCTCGTTTGCCGCAACTAGAGAAAGCTGGTGCAGCAATGAAGATACAACACAGCCAATTAACTAATTAATAATTAATTAATTTTTTAAAAGATTTCCATATATTTTAAAAAATAAAAAATAAAATGACACTTTCAAAATTAAAAAAATAATAATACAGTTGGAAGGTCTAGAAAAACATTTCAAAAGGTAGCTTTACTTTGTATTATTATTGCTACCAATAAAAAATATAATATGTTTTCCTTTCCTTCTTTACTAATTCAGTTCAAAAGCCCATTAGGTGGGGCTGAGCAAGGCAGGCAAGTATGGGGTGTTAGAGGCCAAGCAGGGTAATGAAGGCCTGTCTCTACACAGCCCTGTGGGGAGCATCAATGACTGATAACCCATTGAGTAAAGTAGAAGGTCATAAGTCCATACTGATATATGCCAAAAGTAAATTTAAAAATAAATGGAGAGAAGAGAAAGCATTTCCTTAGTAAAACAACTAATAAATATTGAAAATAATGAAATCAGAAAATCCACTTGGCAAATACCATAGTAATTTTTCCCCAAAATGCTACAGCATTTTAAAATATGTATATAAGATGGTAAATGTGGAATGAAGTATAATCCAAATTTTTGTTTTCCCAGCACTGTGTAGCTGAAGAAACAAAAAAATTAGGAGTCTGGCTCTGTGACTTACTGCCAGGACTTAGTTCCCAGTTACTTCTCTGATTTTTGGTTTCCTCACCTATAAAGATATATGAACTAGATTCATGGTTCTAAACTGTTAAATTTGAGAAATCCTTTTTTTCCCCAAAGCAAATTTTATATGGAAGCTACAATCTATAAAATTTGGATAAGTATTGTGGGGATAAAATTTTCTGAGGGAAATTTAAATAGTAACTAAAATGGATTATACTTAATGAAAAACACTTAGTAATCTGGAGCTTTCAGACATCAAGAAAAATATGTAGGGCAAGAAATAAACAGTCAAAAAGGATTCTGTTATAACAATATTGCAGACCTGACATTTACAACAGTCAAGTTCAGTAGCCTTCCTAGAATCTAAAACTCTTATAGAAAGATTTCTAAAAGGTGAGTGGATTCAGAAGTTCGTTTTCAAAAGATTATCAAGAACTGGAAACAGTTCATTCATTTTCATTACAACAAGCATCATTAGCAAAGGATTTCACCAGAACATTGCCTAGTTGCAGGCTGATACTGGAAGTCACAAAATACTAACTGAGGAATATCAGAACTGGAAGGGTCACTGGTTACCTAGTCCAATCTTCTATCCCAGAGGACAGAAACCCAACCCATTCAACGAGTACTCACATATCTGTATGGCAGAAAACTCAGCATCTCATAAGGTACAGACTAGATCTAGAATTGGAAAGTTAATGCCTTTCCTAATACTCTTACATTTGGTCTGAAAAACATGAGCTATTATGTAGAATGTGCCATGTCAAAAAGCATAAAGGAAAAGGACACTAACAGGTGAGGACAAAGAAACCTAAATTATAGTGTTTAAATAGAAATATAATTTTTCTGTTTGGGTATAGGGAAAACTAAGACATTATGTAATTTAACTTCAAGGGTAAAGAAAGAATTACTCAGGCATCCAGACAGAAAAAGCCATGTGAGGAAACCAGGCTGTCCTCAGATTTTTCCACAATAAAAAAGTTGAAGACAATGGAACAAAATTTGAAAGAAGGAAAATGGGACTCAAGATATTATATTCAGCTAAATGATTAATGTAAAAAGACAACAAGCAGACATTCCCAAACCTAAAAAGAAGTTAAAAAAAATACCCATGAACCATTCTTGAAAGGACTCATAGGTATGAGACAGCTGCAGCAGTGGCAGAGATGCTTCTAGTAATAATAGCAGCCTCCAGACGCCTGATGGCACCAAAACACTTACAGTACAGTAGTGGCCTGTATTTTTTACTCACTCAGACTCTCAAGGATTTTGTAAGGACCCGATTCCCTGAATTAAATCCCTTTCTGTTTAAAGTACCTAGAATGTTTTGTTTCCTGCACTGAAACCTCACTGGTATAGTACTTGGCTGCATTTATTTTTATTCTTTACAATCACATGTATCGTATTTCCTTTTGTAAAAGCAATATAGTGATTTTTGTTTAACCAAATAAAAAAGTGGAAGCAAATATGACAAGATATTCAGCTTTTTAGTTCTGCACAGTGGAAATATGAAAGGCTAATATCTTCTTTTAACTTTTTCTATACCTTTTTCCAAAAATATTTCTCTTTGAAAGAAATAAATAGATCATTTCACCTGCAGAGAGAGGATCAGAAGGGAAAGAAGGCTGAAATTTGGAAAACCACTGAGATGCAATCATCTCAAACTGCCCATGCAGGAACATGTATAGCTAGATATCTTCATCCTAATTCTATTTGGTGGAAATATAAGTATAAATATAAGTAGGTAACAAATCTTGATGATCAGCAGTCTCTTCTGTTTTCTTTAGCCAGAAAAGCAGATGACTGCCTTGAACCAAAAGTCAAACTAGTTTGAGATATTTCTAAATAGGCTGACCTTTTTCACCTTACCTTTTCCATTAAACAGATAAAAGTTCAAGGAGAGGGCCAAGGATGGAAAAAGTTACTTTGCAATTTTGGTTCTGATTCAGATGAAAAATATTCAGAAACCTGTATCTGTCATTCCTTACCTGAACATATTACCCTTTTTTTTTTATTATTTCTTAGTATTGCAACAAGTATTGCCAAGTGCCATCAGTAATACTCAACAGTAAAGTTTCAAAAGCTCTAACAACAGAACGCCACTAATTATGTATTTCTGTTCTGAAGTTTGCAACATCATCCTTTTAAGTATTAGTAAAGTGGTGATCTAAACCACATCAGAAGTGTTAAATTCATAATATGGGCAGATTAATGAAGCAACTTCTAGTCTTGATATACTATGGTTTCTCAAGGGGGATGTTAAAGGTGCCAAGTGGAGGGATTATTACAAATATAAGCAACTTAAAAGCACCAATAAGAATGTCTTAACTGTACTGCAAAAAGAGCTTGAATAAACATTATGGGGAAAGAGAGAGTGGTGCATAATTCTATATTCTATCCTTGGGGACTTTTGTTTTAACAGGATAAAAGTCTTAGTTAGAAACCACCAAAAGAAAAACACATACATACACACATTTAAAAATACATAAAACATTCTAACAACTTCCTTCTCAATGCTATAGAAACTGGAGTTCTATCAATTTAACTAACAGGCCTTAGCTGCTTCCCTTGGATGGAATGTACTGTCACATCTGAATGGCATTTTTTAAAACAGTATTCTGTTGCCTATGTATTCTTGGAAAAGAGCCATAAATTACTTATGATAAAATAATCAAGTTTGAAACACTACACATTAAAACTCTACAGTCATAGAAAATGGAAACGACGTTAGAATAAACTGTAGAGAAAACATGGCTAACCTAAGTGTGAACAGCAGTAAGATTTCTAGAAAATGGGCAATAAAAAAGATTATAATGTTTTCTCACAAAACACTCCACTGACATAAATATTTTGTCTTTCGCCTTCCAGCTCTACGTTGGAGGTTGATTTTTCTCTTCTTTCTTCATTTGGTCAATGTCCAAAAATCCAGTGCAGAAAGATTTCCATTACAGGTAATAGAAAATAAATTACTATGTTAGCACAGATTCTACACCCAAATATACCACACACTGAATTCTTTTTGATATATAATAATTGCCTTAATCCATATGGGTTGCTATAACAAAATACCATAGACTGGGTGACTTATAAACAACACAAATTTATTTCTCACAGTTCTAGTGGCTGCAAAGTCCAAGATCAATGAGTCTACAGATTCAGCATCTGGGGAGGGCCATTTCCTGGTTCCAACTGTGTTTTCACTGTGTCCTTATGTGACAGAAGGGGTAAGGGAGATCTCTGGAGTTCCATCAATAAAGGCACTAATTCCATTCATAAGGGCTCCACCCTCACAACCAAATCACCTCCCAACGTCCCACCTCTAAATATCATCACGTTGAGGATTAAGTTTCAACATAGGAATTTCATAGGGACACATTCAGTCTATAGCAATAATACTTTTATTCTACAGGCCAATAAAGAATTGAACTGTTTCCTTTCCAACACAGCAGTCTGTTACACAGGCTATAAACAACATGAATAACAATTTTTACTAGCCAAGTAATTTTTTAAGCTTATTTTAAGGAGGCTAGAGTCTCGGTTTTTTCAAATCATGGACTAAATTTTGAGAAATTTATTTATAAAAACCATTAGTACAATATTTACAAACACCATCTGCAATTTCCAAAAAGAGGTTCTAAGAGGATTATATACAATGATCCAGAATGGAAAGTGGAATCACATTGAAAGGGAGCTCATATCAAAAGGAAAAAGCTATTATTGAGTGAGATTTAAAGCTTAGTACATTAGACATTGTTTAACATTGTTCAGGAGATTTAGAGCTTTCAAAAATACAAACAGGAAGGTTCAATTAGAAGCACATAAATCAAGGATGGAAATAGCTAACAGGGGTGGAACTGAGGTGACAATGAGTTTGTAAAATGTAGACAGCAGCCTGAAAATAGGAAAGAGTAGGAGGAAGCTGCTGAAACAGGTACCATCAAAAAGTGCTGATGTGGTAACTATGATAACGGAGGAACAGCCATCGGTGCATCAGGCCTGAGAGACTCCCCCTTCACCCTCCTTAAATTTCAGTTGGTGGCTCCACAACCCATAGACATTAATACATAACATTTAAGTAGTTTAAACAAGCGGACAGAAGCTATGGGGACTAGTTGACAAATCTATTGAGGGCTAAATTCCAAAGGGGTTTCTGAAAGATTTGCAAACTAAGGGAAGAGAATGACAGTATTTTACGTACAGATGAACAGCAGTACAAAAATAATGGTGGTGAAAGTCGAGCCAAGTACGTATTGCACTTTTACACTTAGATGTCTTATTCACTGATGTCCTTAGTCCCAGGAGACACACCTTCATGATCAAGTAAATACTTTGAAGTTCTTTAACTTTAGAGCTGTGAGACACAATGCAGCAGCATAACCACCACAAACTTACCAGCCTAAAATCAATATCCTAAATGTATTGCCAAATAGGAGGGGTTATTGCACTTTCAACCAACGCTAGTAAATTTAAACGTGGACTTCCTTAACAAATTGCAGAAATATGACCTAAGTAGGAAAAAAGTACCAAAGAGACAGAAAGCAAACTGAAGCTCACTTTTCCATATTCATCTCATTTAATCCTCGTAACAACCCCAGAAGGTGAAATGAATTACCTCAATTTTAACATGAGGAAACTGAGGAGAGAAGATGTTAACTATCTACTATCATACAGCTAGTAAGTATAAGAGACAGAAGAGCCTATATGCCCTTAAAAACTCAACACTGTCCAGTAGCATGCATTACCTCTCTAATGCTGGGTGTGAAACAAAGCACCAGGCACTATTCATTTCAAGGGTGACATACAAGGGACTTCCCAGTTGTTAAGAATCCACCTGCAGGGGACACAGGGTTCGATTCCTGGTCAGGGAAGATCCCACATGCCGTGGAGCAACTAAGCCTGTGTGCCGCAACTACTAAGCCTGCGTGCCACAACTACTGAAGCCCATGCACTTAGAGCCCCAGATCTGCAACAAGAGAAACCACTGCACTGAGAAGCCCATACACCGCAACGAAGAGTAGCCCCAGCTCGCCGCAACTAGAGGAAGCCCGCGCGCAGCAGCAAAGACCCAATGCTGCCAAAAAAAAAAAGGGGGGGGGGGACATATACTTTCAAATACTCAATTCAATTTTTCCAAAAAGTGTTTTGTTAAATTATGTATTTATTAGAAGTAAGTTCTGAGGTATTTTTCAGCATGAGAAAGCCACATCAGATAGTGAACTACTAAAATGTAGATGTGCTTTATTAATCCTTGTAATTCCAGCACCTAAATACTTCCCATGTTCAAGTTGTTAGGGGTGGAGCAGATGGATGGATACCGGACAGCAGCCGGTTCTGGAACATTATCTGAGGAGACCTACAGATGCATTACAGACCATAAGCCAAGGTAGGGTAAGGATGCTTTTCTTCCCCTTCCACAATGTGGATTGTTTCAAGTGTCATTTCAATAGTTATTTTAATATGCCACTGAAAAGTAAAAAGTTTACAAATATTTCTTTTGTTTATTGTTTATTCAAAGGAGAAAGGGAAGATGAAATAGTGCTTTTCACAACAGATTTTGAGGGAGATACCTGAACTTTCATCATCCTCGGGATATAAATTTTGGTAAATGTGGTGACCTTACAGAAGATATGAAATTGTAAGAATAACAGGGTTTAAATAGCAAAAATCATGTTTTGAAGAATTACTTAATATGCTTAAGTTACTCTTTAAGAAACACACATAACTTCTGTAATAATTCTCTATGTCCAAAACACAAAAATGCAAATAAGCCAGCATCCTTCAACTGTTAGAACTCCTTCTACTGTGTATCTTTTAAAACCAAAATGACTCAAAGAAAAGAAAAATCTTTAACTCAAATAGATCATAATGAGTATATACTGAACTTAGTAAAGTTTCTAATTACCCTTTCCTGTTATATACAGTCTAGCAGAAGTACCATGGTTCTATGAGAGCCCTTGAAAAAAGTTCCATGAATTCAGTGGACACTAAAAAAATAGTTCTTTAAGGGAAGGGTACAAAGCAATTATTACAGAGTGCTATATGGAAAAGCCAGTTTGCAGTTCAGTCTTGTCAGAATGCCATTCTTCCCTGGTGCCTGACTTCTACTACTCACTGTTCAAGATTCAGTTCAATGTGACCTCCCCTGGAAGCCTTCCACCCAAGAGCGCCCTCTATGTCTGCCTCTGTTACAGCATGCATCCGCCCCACATATATCTTTGTACATATGACTGCCTCCTCCGCTAAAAGAAGTAATGTTATAACACCAGCACAGAATGAACCCTTAATAAATGGCAAAGGAAAAAAGATATTAATATGCTTCATACCCTACTACAAAATACTGAGAGTGTCTATCAGGCAGGATCCTGGTCTAAAACTGAGTTACTCTTACTTATAGAGCTATCAAAGAGAAGGGTGAATATTACCACAACTAAAATATATAAAAGAACTTTTCAAAACTAGAACTATTTCCTTATTCTTTCAACAAACACTTTTTAGGCAACTGCTATGTGTCAGGCAGTGTTCTAGGCACAGGAGATAGAGCAGGAAACAAAATAGACAAATATCCCTGGCCCATGGAGTTTACATTCTAGAGTTAGAAGATGAACAAGAGAGAAAATAGATTAATGTACAATGTAGGTATCAGACAGTAATTCATTCTAAGGGAAAGAGGAGAGAAGGAAAGGAAGTTGCAGCATGCCAGGTTGAGTGGGGTTTGCAACTCTGGATGGCACTGCCAGAGCAGGTCTCACGGAGAAGGTGACATCTGAGGGGAGGAGAGAATCTTAAGATATTTTTCCCTTTGTTTAAAAATTCATTGGTTGCAAACATTATGTCCTATAAGATATTGATGATAAACAAAACTCCAATAGACAATGCCCTGTCTAGGCTTTCATAATGAGATTTCACAGTGTAGTAAATTTAGAAACTATTTAAAACAGAACTAATGGGATGCCATTGTCTGATGACAATGGGCAGATCTGTGTTTCTTTGCAAAGTAAACATTCTTTTTTCTTGATCATTACAGAGTTACGTTTGTTTTGGATGCTGATTTTATTTTAAACAGCAAACTTGCTATGGCATATTATCTATATTCCTTCAATATGAATATAATAACCGACCACTATTAAGCAGCAATTATGTTCCAGCCACTGTTCTAAATACTCCTATTATCTTATTTAAATCCTCACAACAACTCTGTGATGTAGTTACTATTATTCTCCCAATTTTATTGATGAGATTGGTTGAGAGAGATTGTCACTCCCTCAAAGTCACTCAGTAAGTTGGACAACTGGGATTCAAGACCAGGCCTTTCTCAAAAAACAAACTGTCCTTCATCACCACTCTCTACTGCCTTAAAGGAGCAGTTATGTTATACAACATTTCAATAGACCTGCTTATTAACTCTCCAAATATAAACAATACAGAAAGAGACCTCATAACAAAAAGTTTTCTTGTAATTCAGACATTAAATAGCATAACTTGCAGAAGCAAAATATAGCCCCTATTTTTCAAGACCCCTTCAGGAATCTATTACATAAACACAGTGAGTAGTGATCCCAGAAGGGTCATTATGATAGGGAAAAGGAAATAAAATGTAACTGATAAAAACAAAAGTAAACTGCATCCCTCTGTCTCTAAGAATATATCTAGTCTCAGAGTTGTTCCTTTTAAATTAAACCAACATAGGAGTGAGAAATGTATTACTGATTGCTAGATCAACTGTAGCAATAATTAATAATTAAACCCAAAGAATAAGAACTAATAAAGTGTTGAGGTCAACACACACAATGATATTTATTTCAAGCCTTTATGATATTTCTGGGATAAAAGCCATTTTTCTGTGACATGAACAGATTATCTCAAAGTCAAATATGTGTTTGGTGTAGAGAAAAATGGGTCCTCTTAATGAAATATGAGTAATTCTGTGTTCTACCTTCAAAATTCCTCTCTTGAGTGTGTTGAAAATTAAGACACTAATTAGTTTCTCTTCTGACAGAACAGAGTTTTTGGTATACTATTCTGATCTGATGGGTTCTGAAGTGATGGGTTTCAACTCAAATATTGGCTTTGCTCTCATGGATAATAAAAAGGACTTGTAAAATCTCTGATAATTCTCTTCTCCTGAAGAATGAAAATAAGGAACTCAACAAAATTAAGTTTTTTAATAGATGCTTTCTTGCGGAATCATTTCCTAAATTGGACTCCATAGAACATTTCAGTTTTCCTTGAAAAACAGACATTGGTGATATTTTCCCTTTAAAATAGTTTAATATACAGTTGATTTTCATTATTTGCAGTAGTGCTCTATATAGTTGCTGTGGAAACAACAAAAGACCCCGAATAGCCAAAGTCATCTTGAGAAAGAACAACAAAGCTGGAGGCATCACGCTCCCTGATTTCAAACTATATTACAAAGCTACAGTAATCAAAAGAGTATTTTCTTGGCATAAAAACAGACACATAGATCAATGAAACAGAAGAGAGAGCCCAGAAATAAACCCATGCAAAAATGGTTAATTAGTTTACCACAAAGTAGCCAAGAATATACAATGGGGGAAAGACTCTTCAATAAATGGTGTTGGGAAAACTGAACAGCCACATGCAAAAAAAATAAAACTGGACCACTATCTTACACCATACAAAAATATCAACTCAAAATGATTTAAGACTTGAATATAAGACCTGAAACATAAAACTCCTATAAGGAAACATAGGTGTAAGCTCCTTGGCATCTGTCTTGGCAATGATCTCTTGGATCTAACAACAACAACAAAGAAAACAGAAGCAAAAATAAACAAGTAGGACAACATCAAACTAAAAAGCTTCTTTGCAGTAAAAGAAACAATCAACAAAATGAAAAGGCAACATGCAGAATGAGAGAAAATATTTGCAAATCATAGCTAATAAGGAGTTATTATTCAAAATATATAAAGGATTCATAAAATTCAATAGCAAAAAATATGATTAAAAAATGGGCAGAAGATCTGAATAGACATTTTTCCAAAGAAGATATACAGATGGCCAACAGGTACATGAAAATGCACTCAACATTATTAATCATGAGGAAAATGCAAATGAAAACCACGATAAGATATCACCTCACACCTGTTAGAATGGCTATTATCAAAAAAAAAAAAAAAGAAATAACAAGTGTTGGTGAGAAAGTGGAAAAAAGAGAACCCTTGGGCAATATTGGTGAATATGTAAACTGTTACATCCCCAACGGCAAACAGCATGGAGTTTCCTCAAAAAATTAAAAATAGAACTACCATATGATTCAGCAAGTCCACTTCTGGGAATTTATCCAAAGAAAACAAAAACACTAACTCAAAAAAATACATGCACCCCTATGTTCATTACAGCATTGCTTACAATAGCCAAGATTTGGAAGCAACTTGTGTCCATCAATCCATTCATGCATCGATGGACATATCATTCAGCCACAAAAAAGAATGAAATCTTGCCATTTGTGACAACATACATGAACCTTGAGGGTACTGTGCTAAGTAAAATAAGTCACACAAAGACAAATACTGTACGATCTGACATATGTGAAATCTAAACAACAACACAACAAGAACAAAAAAAAAAAACCAAACCAAACCAAACCAAATAAACAAAAACTCTCACAGATACAGAGAACAGACTGGTGGTTGCGGGGGTTCGGAGGGGTGCAAAATGGGTAAAGGGGGTCAAAAGGCACAAAATTTGCAATTCTAAAATAAATGTCATGAAAATGTGATGTACAGCATGGTGACTGTAGTTAATAATACTGTATTTCATATTTGAAACCTGCTAAGAGAGTAAATCTTAAAAGTCCTTATCTCAACAAAAAAATATTTGTAACTGCACTGTGACAGAGGTTAACTGCACTTATTCTGATGATCATTTTGCAATACACGCAAATAGTGAATCATGTGACACCTGAAACTATATCAATTATATCTCAATAAAAAAGTTTTAAAAATATAAAAACTGAATAGAACAGAAACAAAAAAAAAAATGAAGAAAACATCTCAAAACTAAAAAAAAAAAACAGTTGCTGTGAACACTAAGTGAAATGCAGGGTTAAGTTCCTATGAGCCTTTCCATCAACTGAGCAATACAAAACCTTGTTTTATGTGAGTTTCTTTTAATATATATTGCTGCTTCATTAACACTGAATTTATGGCCAATAGCACTATAACTCACACCTGAAGGAAGCTTAGCCAACTCACACATTTTTTTCCTTAAAGCACACTGCTGTCTTCTTGCTTTTAGTAACCAGAGACAGTATTTCAGCACTAAGCTTGGGGGCCACGTCAAACAGCGATATCACCAACAGACAACACAAAATGTGAAAAATATCTCACTAAATACATCACACAAAGGACACATATTTATTGTATGGGAAGGCAGGTTGTCACCTGGTTCATTCTCAGCTGGGGCCATGCACGTGAAGCAACTCAAATTTTCCACCACTCTATGCGTGTCCAGGAACGAACACCAAAGCACCGCGAGTACCGACTTTGGAGTTACAAATAAATGTTAGCGAGTAGGTGAATTACCAAAGACAGAATCCACATGAATAATGAGTATCCATTATATAAAGTGTTAAGTAAATGCACGCAGTGTTGTTTACTACTTAAAAAACTATACTAAATGTTGTGCCGTGTCACACAAGGATGTCAGCAGGCTGCACTGAAGATTGCCAGACACCGGAAGTTATGATTTCTGACCTCACAGTGATGCAAAGGTGGCAATTCGCTAATTTTTGTCATTTGATGTCACAACTGACCTGGGCCATGTATTTTGTCTTATAATGTCAAATTATTGATAAATTTCAATGGTTTTTGCATACGAAGTATTTCTAATTGACATGTTTACACTCTGTGTCAGGGGCTGAAAGAAGGGAATTTTTCACAAAAGGAGTACATTTTGTCAGACAAGTTCCTATTAGTGTTCTTTCAGCATATTATAATTTGCTAAGTATTTTTTGTCAAATAAGTTTTAGAAATGCTACCAATAGCCAAGGCTTTTTATTATCAAAAACTTGAAGAGTGAGTATTCAATTTATTAAAAGAAACAAATTAAAAGCCTAGGTCAGTCTTAAGGTAAATTCAGCTTACAAGCCATAGTTACAAATCTGGCAAATTTTAATCACCCTTTTTAAAGGCTATTGATTTTATTAGGTTATGCAGACTTCCAGTTTCTAACATCTCAATAACATCTTTATAGTAATCATATTTATAAGTATGGATCACAGCTATGGGGGGGTTGTTTGGTTTTGCTTTTACAGAAATGATAAATTGCTGAATTATTATTCAATTATTCCTTTATATGGAAACAGAAAAATTAATGCACATTGCTAGGTGAATGATACCATCCATCTTTGATTATTCCTACAGAAATGTCTAATCTACCTCTATAAATATGAAGTATCAGACCACTTATTTATCAGACACATTTTATTAATACAAACTGAGTGGTATTTAAATTCCTTTTGGTGTATGAGAATTCAAAAATTGTTTTGCATTTTTCCATAATGAGGTATATCCAAATTTAAAGACTAAAGTTACTTCTTACTACAAATGCAAACATGTAACCTGTAAAAAGAATTTTAAAATAGACAGAAAAACAGTAAATATCCATAAATCTGTAATACAGTGAGAAACCACTATATTTGGTATGCATAATTCATTTAAATAATACTTTATTACTGGACTTTTGTGTCATGAACATAGAATGAGAATCTTTCTTTTTTATTTTTATTGGGGTATAGCTGATTTACAATGTTGTGTTACTTTCAGATGTACAGCAAAGTGAATCAGTTATACATACACATATATCCACTCTTTTTTAGATTATTTTCCCATACAAGCCATTACAGAGTATTAAGTAGAGTTCCCTGTGCTATACAGGAGGTCCTTATTAGTTATCTGTTTTATATATAGTACTGTGTAAATGTCAATCACAATTTCCCAGTTTATCCCTCCCCTCCTTACCCCAAATAACCATAAGTTTGTTTTCTACATCTGTGACTCTATTTCTGTTTTGTAGGTAAGTTCATTTGTACTCTTTTTTTAAGATGCCACATATAAGCAATATCCTATGATATTTGTCCTTACGTGTCTGATTTACTTCACTCAGTAGGACAATCTCTAGGTCCATCCGTGTTGCTGCAAATGGCATTATTTCATTCTTTTTTATGGCTGAGTAATATTCCATTGTATATATGTATTACCTCTTCTTTCTCCATTCCTCTGTTGATGGCCATTTGGGTTCTTTCCATGTCTTGGTTATTTTAGGTAGTGCTGCAATGAGCATTGGGGTGCATGCAGCTTTTCAAATTATGGTTTTCTCCAAATATATGCCCAGGAGTAGGATTGCTGGATCATATGGTAGCTCGATTTTTAGTTTTTTAAGGAACTTCCATACTGTTCTCCATAGTGGCTGTACCAATTTACACTCCCACCAACAGTTTCCTTTTCAGAATGAGAATCTAGCTAAACAATGGAGTAATTTCAGAAATTATTTGCCTTGTAAATTAGTTCATGGTGAGTTTCAATATGTCAGGATTCAACAAGCTTTTATTTTCTGTTTTCTTTCTTAGCGTCACATTTTAAAATTCCCTCCAACTCTGAGACTACGCAATTGCTTACTTTTATGTATTCTAGTACTTTGATGATTCATTTATTATAAATTTGATCTTTAACTCATCTGGAAACTATGTAATCCAAAGTGTGAGGTAAGGATTGGGCTTCCAATTTTTTTAACTGGATGGTGAGCTAGTTGCCCCAAGAGGAATTATAAGTAATCCATCTTTTTCACCACTAATTTGAAATATTATCTGTACTGTAAAATAATTCTTACATATTTATGGGCAAGTTTCTGGACTTTTTATTCTGTTCCATTGATCTCTCAGTTAATTTCATATCCAAGCCACATTAATTTTTTTGTAGCTTTGTGCTAAGTTTAATTACATCTGAGGCCCTCTTCATTACTCTTTTTTTTGAATATGTAACTAGATATTATTTTATGACCTTTCAGGTCATTTCAGTAAGCCAAATTTCCAATAACAAATGTATCTGTAATTGTGTAAAATTTACAGATAAATTAGGTAAAACTTAGACCATTCATTAGAATTTTTTGCCCCTCAGCAAAGTTTCATAGTTTTCCTGATGTTCTCATAATTGCCTTGATATTTTGCATATTTCTTGAGTGTTTCACTAAAAAATTCTTGTAATATTATATCTTATTTAGTTTATAGTAGGCCATTCCTATGAAGCTTGCTTTATAATTTGTTTTAATGTGGTAAAATACACATAACATAAATTTTACCATCTTAACCATGTTTAAGTGTACAGTTCAGTGGTGTTAAGTACAAACATGTTGTGCAACCATCACCACCATCCATCCACAGAACTATCTCGCCCTGCAAAACTGACCAACGATACCCACTAAACACTAACTCCCCATTCCCCACTTCCTCCAGCCCGTGGGACCCACCATTCTATTTTCTGTTTCTCTGAGTCTGACCACTCTAGGGACTTCATGTAAGTAGATTTTTACAGTATCTGTCCTTTTGTGTCTGGCTTATTTCACTCAGCGTAATGTCTTCAAGGTTTATCCGTGTTGTAGCACGTTAGAATTTCTTTCCTTTTCTGGCTAATATCCCATTGCATGTACACACCACATTTTGTTTACCCATTCATCCACCCATTTTTTTTTTGACTCCTACGAATAATGTTGCCATGAACATGGGTGTACACTGCTTTATAATTTAAATATGTTATATATCACATGCTCATAGTATAATACAGAAGGTGAATTAAAGTGCACATCAAGTCCCCGGGCCTCATCAGCCTGTAGTTGCAGCTGGAATCACAATGAAGACGATGATTCCTACTTCACTGGCTATTTCTCTTATTTGCTCACATAGGACCCCAGTCCTCTTCCTTTGGCCACATATTTCCCGAGGAACGTCTCACACAGGCTCACAGTTTGCATTAACAAGAAAGCCAAGCACATGTGACTTCCCGTTCATTCCAGCCTCTCAGTTATACCACATACACTAAGGCCCTTAAGGTACCAATGCCTTATGGCAGCTCATCATATCTACTCTCCTGCTCCCTAATCCAGCAAGCTCCAGCGCTTCTTCTCTAAGAGGAGGAGAGGAAGGACCACGAATACTCAAATGGGACGGATTTACAGCTGTTATGACAGGTATGGGTGATGATACGACAGAAGTGTTAGCAGGGGAAAGTTGAACCTCCTCCTTCAACATTCCTCCCTTTACCGTGGAATCTTACGATAAAATCTCTGTAAACTTTGCAACTTACAAAGAGGTTTACAGTCAAACAGCTCTGAGCTCTGGCATGCCAAAGGCAGAATAAGCCTGAGAAGTTTTTCACTATGACTGAAGATTTCACTAGCACCTCACTCACTTACATGCTTGTAAGCACCGAGGCACCCTCTTGAAAAAGTGCCATTTACTTCAAGATTCTTGAATAACAGAGCTAACATTTACTAGCATTTTACTGTTGACCAGGCATTGAGCTAGAGACTTTATCTGTCTGATCCTCACAAGAGCTCTAAGATGGTTTAATACAAGGAAACTAAGGCTTAGAGAGGCCCTGTAAGTTAACCAATAAGAGCTGGAACCGGGACTCATGAGTTACTTCATGTATGTTAGGGTTTCATTTGCATGATGGAAAAAAAAATTCCAAACCAGATCTATTTATTTCTTTGAGGAACTTTTTGGTTCATGTTCTACGTAAAATATTCTCTGTACTTTACTGATGGAGGGACACCAGCTGTGTGTACATGATTTAGAGATTTCCCCAGGAAAACCTATTATTAATGCATCTGTAAAGCATATTTAAAACAATTAAAGCTGGATAGTTTCTTTTGGTAGTCTTTCTTTTATCTTCTTTCTTCTTCTGTTTCCATTTAAATGACTAACATTTAACTCTTTGCGATAAAGTTCTCTTCCACCCTTCCTTACATATTGGGTCCCATCCTTACTTGCTAGGACCTATTTCAAGCATTCACTTGCTACCTAACACAAATCCCAGAGCTTGTCATGATAATCGCTCCTTTGTATCCACCCTCAACCTCCCCGTCCCCTCTTGCTTTGGCGTTTTTAGGTAGACAACCCTCAACCCTGGTTTAACCCAATTCTCCACTTACTCCTTGCTTGCTACACCCATGCGGTGAAACATGGTCCCACCCCAGGCTGGCAGTGCTTACCTTAAGCTCACAGCCCCTCACTTCACGTGTGCCCTAAATGCCACTTGATATTCACACTGTATGTCTCTACTAAATTCACTTTCCCACTCTCCCATTCAAGTATTTCACTCCTTTTCCTCTCTCTTCAGGTCGCTAGTATCTTTTCCGCCATATTGATTCTCAGCTGAGGACCTAGCTTCTTATTCTACTAAGAAAACTGAAAGAACCAGAAAAGTTCCAGAAGTGCTTACCTCTGTGTCTACCCAACACTACAGAGAAACTGCCCTGATCCCAGCAAAGACCAGCTACTCACAAGATCCCACCTTGCCTCACATATTTAAGAACACTGCTCCAGGAATTTTCCTCTCTTTTCTGCATCATCTAATCTTCCCTGCCAACTAGATTATTCTCAGACCACCAAGAGTCCCTTCTTTCTCCTAAAAAAAAAAATCATTTCATTATTTTAAAAAAGCCCTCACTTGACTTCTAGGTCTCTCTCTAGCTATAGCTTCGTGTCTCTTCTACTTCTAAAGAGTTTGTTTTAGAGGCTGTTTTTATTTTAAAGATCAAACTTGCAACTGTATTCCTTTAATATTACCATGAAAATTAGCATCTATTAAATGTTAATTATATGCCAGCCACCATGCTAAATATGTATATATTATGTATATTATCTCACAGAAATCATCACAACATGTCTGTCATCCCCATGACCTCACTTGGGGTCTCCCCTGCTACTCACTCCCCCCATCCTCACTTTGCTCCAGCCACCCTTAGCCTTCTAACATTCTTGGACTGTCTCAGGTGTGTTTCCACCTCAGGACCTTTGCATTTGCCTTTCCCTCTGCTTGCTCTGCTCTTCCTCCAGATATCCTCCTGGCCCTCTCTCTCTCTCACACACACACACAAAATCGGTCCAGATACATTGGCAAACACAGCAGTTGTCAAAGTGCCCCCAAGACCTTTCCAGGGGTCCATGAGGTTAACACGCTTCTCATAATTTTCCCCAAAAATATGCATGTTTTTAATATTCTGCATTGCATTCATAAAACACTGCAAATACAGTTTTTAAAAACCTAGTTGTAGAACCACTGTATTAGAGATATGCAGTTGAGAGCCACCGAGAAATATCAGATTTTTCTTTCTGTATCAGCTACAAACATACCACTCAATCCCCTTATCAAGTGAACCTGAATAAATAAATAACAACAGCAGATAACCCAAGATGTTACGATATTTGGAAAGTATTTCAGCAGACACCCAGTTTAATGGGAGGATTGTCTGAAGTACCTGCCATTTTTTTAATCTTCAAAAATATTTTGGATTTTATGCCTGGATTTAGCCATAACTAAAACTGCCTTACTTAAATCCCCTCTAGAACTGCTGTCATGATGTTGCAGTTTGGACCGTGTCTAGACCTTACAAGGGGAGACATTATAAGGATACCTCCCACACCTGTGTCATGATGCAGGGGAGGGGAGTGTCTACCTCATCCCTCAGTAACCCCCACGTGGAGGCTGACAGAACACAACACATTCTTTGGGACTTGGAAAAATTGTTTTTGCTGCTAAAATCTAGAGGGCTTTTTCACCACTGACAATAACATTTTGTAAGTGATCTTGTTGCTCTGGCTGCCAGGAAGCTTGGGGCCAAATTTACAACTCATCTTTATTATATTTATAAAATAGATATTATGTGTATTACATAGTATATAAATACATAACATATCCTTATATTATATCGCTATATGATTATTACATACTGTATTGTACATATAGTATATAAAAAACAATATATTGATATATATTGTTATATAATATTACATAATATATATACAGAAAGAGACAGAGAGCCAACTCTCTGCTCTATAGACTAACACATTAACCGTCCTCTTAGTCCCACAGTCCTCAGTACATTTTACCTAAGCTTGATACACTGTATTGAATGTAAACCACTTCGAATATTTTCAGAGATGTGGGGGAATAATAGTATAAAATAAACCAGGCAGGGAAACAGGAAAGAGGAGGCATTCCAGGTAGACAGAATAACACAAGCAAAGACTTAGAGATGTGACAGCACCTGCCTTACTCTGGGAACAGAGAGGGGTTTGGCGTGACTGCCCACAGGACGACCGTGGCCGACTGGAGACCACAGTATTGACTATGCCTGGTACGCTCTGACACCAGATATCTGCATGGCTCATGTCACTTCACTCAGATCTCTGTTCAAATATTCCCTCATCAAAGACAATCCTTCCCGGACCAATTCACTCAAAATACTGTACACACACGCATCTATACACACACTGCTCCATCACTCCCTCTCCCTTTATCCTGTTTCATTTTCGTTAATTACGCTTATGAACACCTGATATATATCTGCTTATACGTTTATGAACTTCTCCCTCAATAGACTATAAGCTCCAGTAAGCAGGCTTTTCTATGTGCTTTTGCCCTTCCAGGAACCACAACAGCACTCGATAAATAATGATTAGATGAATAGGAAGGCAGTTTAGCATTAAATTGAGAAAGACCTACTAAGCCACGTTAAGAAATTCAGACTTTATCCCACCAGTAACGGGTAATGTCTAAGAGTTTATGCAAATTGTATCATGATTATACTTCTCTTTCATAAAGACAGCTCTGGCAAAGGAGTAGTAGAGAATGGACCAGAGAGGAAATCCATCACAAAAAATCCACATGCTAAATTATGAAGGTTACGTGAAGGTTGGAGAAACAGCAATACACACGGGAAGGAGGGAATGGATACAAGAAGCAGAGAGAGGGAGAGGAGTGTATATCATGATAGTTAAATCAGGCATCCAACAGGTTGCTGGATGGCTGGATGACCTGGGGCAAGTGACTGATCTAATCCTTGGTTTCCTTGTTTCTAAAATGTGGATAATATCTGTACCTACCTACTTAGTTTTATTAGGAGGATTAAAGGAGATAATCTATGAAAATACACAATTGACCAAGCTTGGTGACTGCTAACTGAACTATACAACGGAAGGGACTGTACCAGCTTTTTTTTTACATATATAAATTTATTTATTTATTTACTTATTTATTGGCTGTGTTGGGTCTTCGTTGCTGCACGTGGGCTTTCTCTAGTTGCAAAGGGTAGGGGCTACTCTCTGGGTGCAAGGGCCTCTCATTGAGGTGGCCTCTTCTGTTGCGGAACACAGGCTGCAGGTGCACAGGCCTCAGTAGTTGCGGCACACAGGCTCAACAGTTGCAGCCAATGGGCACTAGAGTGCAGGCTCAGTAGTTGAGGCGCGCAGGCGCAGTAGCTCCGCAGCATGTGGGATCCTCCCGGACCAGGGCTGGAAACCATGTCCCCTGCATTGGCAGGCGGACTCCCAAACACTGCACCACCAGGGAAGCCCTGTACCTGCTTTATACACCACTGTTTCCCCAAGGCCCTAGCACTGAACGCATATTTGCTAAAAGCAAATGAATTGATGGAGATGATTAGCAAGACAAAAAATCAGAGTTAACTACAAGGCAAATCCTTCCTATAAAAATAATGGAGCAAAATTTGGCCAGGGAGGTGGGGAGATTGTGTATTTAAATCTGTTGGTGAAAATATTTTGGCTGAGATGGTTACAGGACCCATCATAGGAAATGTCTAGTAGGCAAAGGAACTATGGGTCCAGATCTCAGGAGAGAGCACAGGCTGGAGAAAGATCGGTACACCCGGTAGTCAAAGCCTAATCTAATGGATCAGATCAACCAAGGAAGAGCAAAGAGAGTCAGAGTGAGAATCCTAGGAAACACACACTTCGGCATTAGCAAAAGGAATCAAGGACAGAGACCGAGAGGCAGTAAAAAGCTAATAAGAAAGTTAAGAGGAATTAAACCTTGAAAGCAATATGAGAAGATGCGAGAAAGGGGGGAAAAAAAAGGCCAACAGTGTCAAAACTGCAAGAAATACAGTTGCGTGAAAACTAAAAAGAGACCGCTGGATATTAGCAATTAGATCATTAGTGACCTCTGCAAAAGAGGTTTTCATAAAGTGGTTGGGGCAAAAGCCAGATTGTGGGAACTGAGGAAGAACTGAGGAAGGGGAGAAAGGGAAGGTGTAAAGATCAGTTCAGGGGACTTCCCTGGTGGCACAGTGGTTAAGAATCCGGGTTCAATCCCTGGTCCAGGAAGATCCCACATGCCGCAGAGCAACTAAGCCTGTGTGCCACAACTACTGAAGCCTGTGTGTCACAACTACTGAAGCCCGAGTGACCAGAGCCCTTGCTCCACAACATAAGAAGCCCAAACACCACAACAAAGAGTGGCCCTTGCTCGCCACAACTAGAGCCCATGCACAGCAACGAAGACCCAATGCAGCCAAAAAAAAGAAAAGAAAAAGATCAGTTTAGGATAAAGTAGACTTGACCACGGATCCACCTAAAAGCCTGCCTAGACAATCATCTCCTCTACCACATCCAAGTGGTCATTTGTTCTTAATAAAGTATTTTTTCATAAGGCACTCGTAGCATATCTTACTTCAGAAACAAGGTTGGCCCTCACAAAAGTCATGGAGTGAGCACATCTTCACTGCTCTGGCAGTATGGGTTTTCTTATGTCCAAACGGCCCTCCATAGTAGCAAAGGCAGTTTTTCCAATTACAAAATAATGATCTGTAAAAACATACAGCTTTATCAAGTCCTTTCAATAGGCAACAAAGGACAGCGGCCTAGGTAGCCTACTAATTAAAATATTTAGAAGGCACATGTATCGGGAATAACTGTGTTATCAGGATTTTACACCAGTTTTGAAAAATAATTATAATGATCAGGGATGCAAAGGCATACTGTGTATTTCCTTACTCCTCATCACTATCACCGGAGGTCAGAATCACTGTTCCTATTTTGCAAATGAAAAATCTGAAGTTCAGAGAAATGAAATGTATTGGTCAGAGTACGCTAACTATTGCAGCAAATGATACCCACATCTCCGGGGCTTAACACAATAAAGGTCCATTTCCCTTCTGTGTCACAATGCAATATGGCCGATGAGGTTTGGGGGCAGGAACACAAAGGCTCTGCTCTATGAGTCAGGGATCCGAGCTCCTTCCACTGGATGATCAACATCTATCTGGCAGGTGAGGGAAGTGACAAAGCATGGAGAGTCCCACAGCTGGCTTTAGAGGCCAAGTGAAAAACATCACTCATATTCCGCTGGCCCACACTCAGTTACACAGCCCCACCTATCTGCACGCGGAAAACGAAGTCTAACAGTGGGCCGGGAAGGACGGGGAAAGTCACACATTGAGGAGCACAGCATTCTCCGCCACGTTAAGTAACACGGTGAAGGTCACCTAACAGCACACGAAAGAGCTGAGAAGCAAACCCGACACTGCCTCACTGCCCCCAAGGAACCTTGCTGTCTAATGGAGTTTCTCCTTTCCTTGCACTGAACCCACTCCTAATTTTAGCATCTCTCCAAATGACAACCACCACAGATGGTGATAATGCATGTTTGTATTTTTTTCATCTCTCTTTTACTGTCTGTCCTGCAATTCCCCTTTACAAATCAATGGTTTTAGTCTTCTGAGCGGCATACACATGGACACAAAATTTGGGGAGCCCTCTAAAGCCCATCCAGACAATGGAATGCATGAGCTCCAAGCAAAGAACTCTACACGAGCTTCCTGTTAACTTCCTTCCAGCTTTCTACCGGCTTCCCCCCCCAACTTCAGCCCCAATGACCCCCTCCTTGTTGTAGCTTGTGTCTTGATCATTGCAGCCGCTGTTCCTTCTGCCTGCTTGCTTTCCCCCCAGAGGTCCGCATAGCTCATTCCCTCAAGGTCATCGCTCAGATGTCACCTTCTCAGGAAGACCTTCCCCTTCCTACCCCATCCCTACTCCCACTCATGCCTTTTTTTCTCTATAGCACTTCTCACTTTATAGCATATAGTATACAGCATAATATACTATGCATTTTTACATATTTATAAGTAATAAATTCTCCCTGCATTAAAATGTGAGCCCCATGAGCACAGAGGTTTTTGTCTATTTTGGGTTTTGTTTACTGCTCTATCCCTGGCACCTATGACAGCACCTGGACACCATAAACATCCTTTTGAATGAATAAAGGGACAACAAAGGAGTAAGAAAGAGAAAGGGCACACAGGTAGACACATGGTGTTGAAAATGTTCTCATTCCAAAGCAGGTTCATAGGTGTTCATTTTGCCACTATGCTTCACAAACTACAGAGACAGTATATATTCATATACACATATACACACAAACACAGTATATATTCATATATATACACACACACACAGTATATATTCATATATATATATACACACACACAGTATATATTCATATATATATACACACACACACACAGAGGTGTGTATATACATATAAATTATAACATAATTTTAAGTACTATATGAGTTTGTACAAATAGTCCCACTCAAAATAGTGTGCCCACTCAGGTATACACCCTGGAACCTCTTCTTATCTAAATAAAAGAGATGGAGAAAATTAGGCCCTAAAAATGTCATTTTCATTCCTTAGCTAGTTAAAAATAAATTTTACTCGCATTTTTTTTCCTCAACTATGCCTTAATAGGCCAAACGGAAAAGTACTTGATATAATTCTGCTATACCGTGACCTTTTAAAAATAGCATCTTACCTTATAAAAGTGAAACTAACAGTTGTGAAAATCTATTTGAAGTGTAAGCATTTCTTCTAAATGAGTTCCTTCTAAAGACGTTTTCCAAGCGATTCCATGATTTGCCCAGCAGTAATTAAAATTAATATAAATTTCAGCGGAAAGTTTTTATTCTGAAATTCACCTGTCAAACATATTCTCTTTAACATTTCACTGAAAACACAGGTTTTGAAAGGAAAAAGGCATTAGGAAACCTAAAACATAGGTCAAGACACATGTTCACAGATTAAACAAACGAACAAAGGGCAGGGCAGGAGGGGGGAGGGTAGGGAAGGGGGAGGAGAGGGGAATTCGGGGGCAGGAGGAAGAGGCAGGAGATGTAGGGAGACGCCAGCCTACATCCATACCTGCACACTGTAGACTTCGAGTTCCAAAACCCAAGAAGCTTACAGGACGTGAAAGGAGACATTTGGAGACCATCCACTGTTTCGAAGTCCCGCTTTTGAGTTCCACCCCCGACGTTTACTCAGCAGATATTCAAACTTGGCCTCAGTTTTATCATTTGTAAAATTCAGACAGTGTTAAGCAACTGTTCAATGAGATCATGTATATAAAACGGCTCTGTAAACAATAAGATGCTAAGGAGAAGGGTATCTTTAAATTTCTGACATAAATGCCCCACGCTTATCTTAAAAGAAGGCTTTAAATTCTAATCTGATGGTTTGAGAAAGTCCTGGTATTGAAACCACACAGTGAGAAGGTTAGAGATTCCAGCTCCACACCTGATAAAGTTAATCATACTTCCTTCGTATAAAACAAAAGGCTTAGATAACTAATAAGGACCTACTGTATAGCACAGGGAACTCTACTCAGTACTCTGCAATGACCTATATGGGAAAATAATCTAAAAAAGAGTGGATATATATATCTGTATAACTCATTCACTTTGCTGTACAGCAGAAACTTACACAACATTGTAAATCAACTATACTCCAATAAAAAATTTAAAAAAAAACGAAGACAAGGGGCTTCCTAGGTGGTACAGTGGTTGAGAATCCACCTGCCAATGCAGGGGACACAGGTTTGATCCCTGCCCCATGAAGATCCCACATGCCGAGGAGCAACTAAGCCTGTGTGCCACAATTACTGAGCCTGCACTTTAGAGCCCGTGAGCCACAACTACTGAGCCCATGTGCCGCAACTACTGAAGCCCACGTGCCTAGAGCCTGTGCTCCGCAACAAGAAAAGTCACTGCAATGAGAAGCCCGCTCACCACAACAAAAAGTAGCCCCTGATCGCCACAACTAGAGAAAGCCCATGCAGCAACAAAGACCCAATGCAGCCAATAAATAAATAATTTTAAAAAATTAAATAATTAAAAATAATTTAAAAATTAAATAAAAACAAAAACAAGTCTTCCCAATATCATCTAACAAAAAGGGGTGGGGGGTAGGGGAATTATTGCCATATATGTTCCTTTGAAAAAAACATGTGACATTCTAAAGTAGAAACAATGTGCATTGAATCTTAAATTAAGGCTATTATCAACAATGGCTATTGACCATTTTAAGCCACTTAACTAAATCAAAAATCAAATGTATTTCAAGTAACTAATATTCACAGAAAAAACTACTCCATACCTAGCAAAATCAAGCTAATTTGCCAAGAGAAAATGTAATGTACATGGACATGTAATGAACATGTTAGGGTCTTTTTCAAAGCTCTATTTTTAGACATAAAACAAACTCTTTAATTAAAACCTTTGCTATATACACATTTCCTGTGCAAGTAAAGCCTAACAAATCCAATATGAGTGAAACACTGTACCCTGGAAACAGAAAGGAGCCCCGAGTCATTTACAATAGTAGTTTCATATAACCTTCCATCACTCTCACCACAACAGCAAACATGCAACCTTAAACTAAGTGAAAGCTTTCTAAATTTAGATACCTTCAAATAAAGCATCTTAAGTTATACGTAAAGGTTTAGTAAATTATTTATTACTTCTCTTATCTTTAATAATAGAATATCATGTTTAACATAATCAAAATGGAAAGAAAGCTATTATACCATATATTACTGCACCAAGACTCAGAGTTTCCAGTCTATATTTAGTTCACATTAAAATGGAAGCAAAGACGCAAACCAAGCTAAAAATAAAATGAGATTTCTACAAAGATGAGATTTTTAAATGGATTGAAATCTAGCTTTATTTGGTCCCTTAAACACACAATCACTTTTTTGAAGCACCTTAACTTTGCAGTGCTTTGCAAACCATTTACCATCACCTAGAATAGGGATCAAAAAACTACGGCACACAAGACAAATCCATGGGCCGTATATTTCTGACACCTGATTGTGCACAGTTCACAAGTTAAGAAGGTTTTTTACCTATTTAAATAGGTCTTTAAAAAAAAAAAAGAATATTTTTTAACACATAAAAATGCTATGAACTCAAATGTTAATATCCTTAAATAAAGTTTTATTGGAATAAATGTAGCCACATTTAGACATATACTGCATTATAGCTGCATACAGGTACTTAAGTATTGTCTATAGCTGCTTTTACACTACAACAGCAGAGCTGAGTAATTCTGACACAGACTACAGCCCGCAAAGCTTAAAATACTGACTACCTGGCCCTTTATAGAAAAAGTTAGCTAACTTCTGCCTAGATGAATGTGAATTATACTTATAATTCAAGATATCTTCCCACTCATCACTTAAAAAAGTAAAAATTCCTACTTGCCTTTCACGTCATGTTGAGTTTCTGGACAATAAACCTGTTAATATGACTTTGTTTCTTAACAATTTTCTGGCCTTGTTTCTTCTTCCCATGCTATTTGGATCATTACCCAATCCCATGTTTCCATATAGAACTGTGGCTAACAGCCTCAAATGGGGGACTTCCTAGGTGGTGAAGTGGTTAAGAATCAGCTTGCCAATACAGGGGACATGGGTTTGATTCCTGCTCCAGGAAGATCCCACATGTCGCGGAGCTACTAAGCCCATGCGCCACAATTATCGAGCCTGTGCTCTAGAGCCTGTGAGCCACAACTATTGAGCCTGTGTGCCGCAACTACTGAATCCCATGTGCCTAGAGCCCATGCTCTGCAACAAGAGGAGCCCATGCTCACCGCAACTAGAGAAAGCCAGCACGCAGCAACAAAGACCCAACACAGCCAATAAATAAATAAATGTATTTTTTAAAAAGTCTTAAATAGTATTTTCGAATCTATTCTGTTTCTGTTTTAAATACTGGATATGAATCAGCATGACCTACTAGTAACCTACCATCTACGACCTGAAAAACACTAAGCAAGTCTTCCCTAATCTACTCTACAGAAGGTTTATGGTGAAAGATAACGTTTTAATTGCACAAATTGCATCTCATAAAGCAGTGAAAAATACAGATCAATATTTCCATATTGATTATGCCTTACCATAAAGGTGTAAGAGTTTATTTACACATCCTTCATGCTAAAGTAAAACCAAGGTACCAACCGGAGAATGCGGTGGTTATTCTTTTAACCAGCTGAAAGAGATGTCCTAATCCAGATACAATGTTACAAAATTCTGCATATGGTTCCAGTGTTTCCTATGTTTTACCTAAATTTAGAAACTCATTTAGGGACATTAAAGTTAATGTCCATAACTGTAAGAAGATAGTTAACTATAAGAAGACATATAAAGTCAAAAAAATAAATGCAAGCTTAATAAACCAAATTAGGAAGTATTTTTGACACATGAAGCTTCAAGACCTTAGCCAAAATGAGTCAATGTCAAAAAAAGTCAGTGAGATGGTTCCCAGTTGTTTATACCATTTGGCTTATGGCAGTTGAATAATCCTAGGCTATAAACCTGGCAGAGGTTCCTCCAGCCATTCACTACAAAATGAAAGACTACAGTATTCAGGGGCCAATGAAAAGCAAACCAAGTGTCCCTTCACGCTCATGTTCAAAACCAAGCTGCTCAGAGTTTGTTATCAGTGCTGTTTCAGAATGTCTCACTCCCAGGAAACACCTGTGAAATTCTCTATAACAGTAAATCTGAATGCAAAATCAACCTTCTCCTTGAGACAGGACTAAGAATTTAGGGCTAACAGTCAAGGGTAAAGAGAGAGGAAGAGATTTGATAAGTTATAGCTCCCTTTGGCTTCCCCACATCAGCACTATTTACACGTTTGCATATAAGTGCTTTTTTTTCCTTTGGGGAAACTGAGGCAGCCATCAAATTATCTGGTGTTTAGTGCCTCGGTAGCTAGATGAGACTACCTGAAATTCCATTTAGCTGATACAGAGAAAGGAAAAAAGTGAAAAACAGAGAAAAATAGCAGAGATGACAGCAAGGACAAAGAAACAGAAGGAAAAATGGGAAATGAAAAGAGGAACAGAGAGCATACAATATGAGGATGTGAGGAGGGTACTAAAATGTACATGAGCATCTTATTAAACCACACTAATTTAAAAAGCATGCCAGTCATTTATTCTTTACTTAAAAAGTGCATCATATCCACTGCAAAAAAGCTGAGATTACTGTTGCCTTAAAATAGCCCATATTTCCTTTCATAGAGTGGTAGTTAATTAAATGATGACATAACATGCTGGGTTAAATCATATGAAATTTCCCATATTGGACCATTTTTTTCAAGCTTTATTGAGGTATTACTGACAAGGAAAACTGTAGATACTTAAAGTACACAATGCGATGATTTGATAGACATATACATTGTGGAATGATTACCAAAATTAAATTAATTAACATATCCATCACCTCACAGCTACCGTGCATGTGTGTGTGTGTGTGTGTGTGTGTGTGTGTGTGGTAGGAAGACTTTGCCGTTCTCTTAGCTAACTTCAAGTACGCAATACAGTATTATTAACTACAGTCACTATGCTGTACATTAAATCCCCAGAACATATTCATCTTATAACTGAAAGTATGCACTTCTCCCCATTTTCCCCACCTCCCAGCCCCACTCGCTACCATTGTGACCTACTGACAGAGCAACTTCACTTAGCTCTACCTAATATAATGGGATACTTTGCCATCGTTAGAAAGAATGAGGTAGTCATAGTCAAACATTAGAGAAATGATCTCCACATTATATTTCTGAACAAACAAGACACGGAATGTGTAGAGAATGTTCTCATTAGTATTTTTTAAGTACTACATAGTTATATATACATATATATTCTTGTATGTGTGCATAAATTTTCTGGAAACACACCAAGAAAATGTCAACAATTGCCTCTGAGACAGAGACTACAAGGTCTAGGGTGGGAGGCAGATTGCTTTTCACTGGATACCCTCCCATCACTGAATATCCTCTCTCACTGTCTGAATGTCTTACTATATACACACGTTACTTTTTTGATGAAGAAAAGTCTTAAAAAAAAAAGAGAGAAGTCTAGATACTTTCCAAATGCCACAATTAACTTAAGGTTCTTTACTGACACTCAAATTATTTAAAACATTAACCACCATTCACAACAAGGAATACTTCAAATAAGGTAATTACTTAAGTTAGCGGCTGTTTTTCTTTTTTCTTTTTTTTTTAATGTACTTAAGAGAAATAATTATTTATTCTGAATATTTCCTCTAGAAACACATACATTTAACAAATTAAGCACATGTATTTTATTGACTTAGTTATAATCTTGAATTAAAAAAAGCCTATTTAAAACTTAAGAGGACAATTGTAAATACTGGATTTTGTGTCCAATTCAGTCAACTGTTCTTATTTGTTCGGAGACTAGCAAAAAACTGAGACGTTTTCCTGCATTTTCAACTCCCAAATGACTCTTCCATTTAGAGTGAACTGGACTGGAGTCACCTTTAAGGTTGCTGGCTACCAGACATTCAAGACCTTAACCCAAAGGAAGAGAACTTTTTTCTTTAGCCCTGCAGGAGCAGCTATTGCTGTAAAAATGATTATCATTTCAAAGTGTTGGGTGACTTCTCAGGTTCACTGGCATGACTTTCTTTAAAATCCCGGGAGCAAAAGCAGGTTTCTTGGATGGTTCACCTTTAGACCTGATTTTTAAAATAGTAGCGGCTGTTTTTCACTCCAAACTTAAACTAGGCACCAAACAGCTCTATGACCCTAAGGATCTTAAAGGAAACTAAAATTAGCGCTGCATTTTAATGATAATATCCATATATATGAAGCATTATATGTACATATGTAATATATACACAGTCATTCATTTAAGAAATATTTATGACCTCTATGTTCAACCGACTCTGTTGTAAGCTCTTTGTATGTCTGTGCTTAAGTGCTTTCCAAAGAGAGAGCATCTATATGCAAACATACGTAAGCATGTGGATATATGCATGTAAATATGTGTGCGTGTCCCACACACACCACCCCAGGCTGCTACACAATCTGGACTGAAGATGCCATTAGTAATCACAACTTGTCAGACCCCGTGGTCCCTCCGTCTATCTTCAGGATATACGAGCTCCTGCTATCTTAAAAATGACTAAGCCTTAGGCTTGTCCTGGGGCCTCCTTCTCTTCCAGGTTCCCCCATCTTAACACACCGGTGTAAGGGATCAAAAGAGTATCTGTCCTTTTCTAAAGATCTTTTCCCTTAATGCTTATCTGGATCATAACTGAAGACTGGAAACCAACAGTTAAATTTAGCAGTTCTCATTCTATGAATTCCACCCACTGCCCTGCCCTGATCCCTGAGAATCAGTGTATGTGATAAGAGATGTAACTGATGAAATCTGTAGCAGATATGAACAGTCTGGATTGGGGGTGGGGCAGGCAGGGAGGTCAAGGCCCAGCAGTTTCAGTTGGTTTAGGCCCTGATTTTGTGTGTACATATACGATAACGTTGATGAGCTTGTATGCACTTGTATAAGCTAGTATAAAAGACAGAACTTCTGAAATGCAATATATCTTTAGAAATTTAAGGAACATTTCATTTAATGATCACTAATTATTCTTAATCATGGCAAAACATTATGTACTAAATATTTTTGTTAGAAAGTTAAATGGAAAACCAACAATAAACATGCTTTTTGAATTTACTTAGTCTTGATATAGATGCTTTACTTCATAGATAATATCAAATTTAAAGAATATAATCGTAGCTATCACCATGAATCCAAATTTTAGTGGTATTTCCAACAAATTTGTTATTCGACTTTACTCAATTCAAATTAGAGTTATCTCTAACTTTTCTTCCAAACCGTATAAATTTACTGGTCAATCTTGACATAGGTATACATGGAATTTTTACCAGTTCAGTTGAATATATAACAATACCACTTTTTAAAAATCTGCCATTTTGCCCATTATTAACCCAGGTTTGTGAACTTTCTTTTTTAATTAAGATTTCAAATGTTAAAGGTACTCTCTGTTAGGAAAGTCCCTATGTTGTTTAGCCTTAATCTTCTAAAAATACATTAAACTCCATATCCTTAATTTATCAAAATTAAATTAAAAGTCACTATTGGAAGGAGTTACAAGATATGCACTTAAAAATGAAGCAGTCTTTGACTCTTCGCTAAGTGTAGCTTGTTAACAGTTTTGTGTGTGTGCTTACACATATTTATTTTAGAAAATAAGAAGGCAGGCAAATGCAAACATGACTCCACAGGCATATAATAAAAGTTCTATTTTCATATATGGGTCCATTACCTTAGAAAACAAATTCTCATAAAAACAGGTATAGAATGAATTAGCGTCTGCAAATTTATTTTTAACGAGCACACAAATCCAATGATTTTCTTGGTTCTCTTTTCAAACTGCTAGTTAAAGTCCCCCAGTGATAACTGACTCTCCGTGTGATGATTTCTAAAGTATGATGAAAATCTGACTATATAAATAACCCTTCAAGTCGTAAGCATTTGCTATATATACATATAAATAAACTCTCAACTTTGAACCCTCACAGGTCAACAGTACCTGCTACATAAAGCGTAACACAGCGTGTCAATCTCCATGTAACCCAAAGAGATTCCTTTTCATTATCAAAAATAACCATGGGTGTGTTGATAAGATCTGAACACTGCACTTAGCGGGAACCTAGGACTCAAGGTCTGTTTGTGCGGCGCAGGGTGAGGTTAACCGTGAGCATCATTTACCAAAGGGCAGCAAAGGGGCACAGGGGCTGTCAGGTGTCACCTCCCCATCCACCCTCTCAGAGTGGGCCAGGGAGAGACAGGCTGCTCCCTGCGGGAAGGGAAGGTGGCGAAGTTCACTGCAGCTCTGGCTGGTCGGCCTGCACTTCCCTCGCTGCACAACGCACGTACTCTACCGAACCACTGCACCGCAGGTAGGACCAAAAATGAAACCCTCCTTTTTAGATCCCTGAGTGGGAACTCTAAACAGCGCTTCGGCTTTTTCCCACGCTCCCTGGTTCCCTTCTCCTCCACCTCTGCCCACCCAGCTCCCTCGAGCCCACCCCGGAGGCCCCAGCGCGCGGCCCGGGAATCCCTTCCTGCGGCGCGCGGTCCAGCTCCCCCGGCCCCGCCCCCGGGCCCAGGCGCCGCCCTCACCTCGGCGCCCCACGTTCCCGGGATCGCCCCGCGCGCTCCCCGCGCCCCAGGCTCCCACTCTCCTCCCCGCCCCGCCGCCTCCCGCTTTCCACGCTTCCCTCGGGCCCGCCTCACCTTGGTCCGGATCTGCCCGGAGGTGGACACTTTGCGGATCAGTTTCTGGGGTCCCTCTTGCTCCGCTTCGCTGTCAGACGAATCCTCTCCGGGCCCCGCCGAGGCAGGGGCGGGGGTGACCGCGGCGCCGGCCGCGGCGGCCGCTCCTCCCGCGGCGCCCGGGGGGTGGTGCTGGCCGCCGGCCCCGGCCATCCTCTCCGACTCCTGCGGGGACACAGCACCGCCCGGCGGGGGCGGCGGCGGTGGTGGTCAGTGGGTGGGTTCTGCTCGAGCCGGGCCCGGAGCCCCGCGCCCAGCCACGGCCGCCATCTTCCCCTCCCCCACCGCCCCCGCGGGGGAAGGGTCGCCGGGTCCAGGTGTCCCCCCACCCCCGGCAGGGACCCTCTAGGATCCCGCGCTTGGCTCCCGCCAGAGTGGCGACCGCGGTGGAGCACGGGGGACACGGACCCAGGCCCGCCCGGGACCCCAGCGCACCCAGCCCCGGGATGTTATAGGGTTCCTGACCCAGGAATACAACCGGCGCGGGTAGAGGGGACGGGAGCGACAGAGCGATCGGGACAACCTCCCACTTCCCCTAGGGTCTGGGGTCCCCAGGATGGACGGGGGGGCGGGGGAGAAGCGAAACCTCCGCAGCAGCCATCCCCACAGGCCCCGCAGTGGCGGTGCTCCCTCCCTCGGTTCCTGGGCAGCAGGGGCAAGAACGGCCCCGGGGGTAGAAAGGGAACCTAGCTTCCTGCTGGCTCCCCTGGGTGCTCCCGCCACCTCCCGGACCCAGGATCTCTCCAGAGACACTTGGGCCTCGCCGCAGTTTCCGCGAGTGAAAGTCCCCTCCGGCCCCGAGATGGATGGGTGCTACCCCTTGTCTGTTTGCGGACCCCGGAGCGCTTCTCGGATGAACTGTACCTCTCCCGCCTGCGCCTAGGGGTTCGGGTCCTTTCAGCTCTCCCGACCGTGGCCTTTAGTTTCTGGCCCACCCCCACTCCCATCCGGCGCACACGGAAGAGAAGAGCATTTTCCGGGAGGTTCCACTGCGCTCTGAGAACTTTTCGTTCAGAAAGAGCGATCCCTTTGCTAACAGGAAACTGGCAAGGGCGTGGAGAGCGCGCAGAAACGAGCGAGCACACGCAGCCCGAGACGACAGAGTGCCAAATAAATATCTAAGCTGAAGCGCTAACCGAGACTGCCTGGGAGAAAACAATGCACTGGAGCCGTGTGAACACCAGTGCCCGAGCACGAAAACACTGGAAGTCCTGGGAGAGCCACTCCCTAACCCGGACTAGAGCGGGAGGAAATGGGATCAACAGGCGGCAGCCACTGCTCACTGCTCGTCCCCCGCGAGCTGGTGGAGCGGACACTTGGAAATGAGCAGCGTCGCGGGGCGTTGTGCGCGCCTGGTGCCCAAGAACCCTTGCAGGTGTGGGAGGGCTTCGGGGAGACTAGGCTGAAGTGACGGATTCCTCTTGTCATCCAGAGAGAGTTCCAAACTGGTGTTCGCTCTGTTTCTAAGTAGGGCAGAAAGTCCCTGCCAGACTGTGGAGTGTCTTCACGCTTCAGGAAAGCTTTCAGTCTCTGTAGCGCGTCGTGTTCATGGCCTTCAGGAGTCATTCGAATTTTTTCAGTTGACATGACCTTTAAGGGTCCTCCAGGCTAAGAGAGGCATGTTTTGGTTTGGGGGTTTTTTATCTTATTATTATTTTTTTTAGTTTCAGTCTTACGGTCAATAATTTGCTGTGACAGAACTAACAGCTCTAAGAGATTTTAAGAAACGATATGCAAGCCATATGGTAGATTAAATTGATTGAAATGTAAAATGTGGTTAGTTTGAATGTGTAAAGAGGAGACTGCTGCCAGGTACTACTAATAGATAGAGGCTACTTCTCCAGCCTCAGTTGTCTTCTTTAGGAAGGGAAGGAGTTGGCAAGATAAACTTTAAGAGCCCTTACAGCTCGGTAAAAATGCAGTTCTATATCTACAAAGAATATACTGCTGAGAAGGGAATTCTTTAAGAGAAGAAAATAATCAAAATAATGGCCTTTATTCCAACCCAACTGTTTGGTCACTGACAGTGTAAATGAGAGCACCCAGTAAAGGGCCTTTTGAATGAATAAACCTAGTTCAGATGTCTCTCAACGTAAAGATCCTGAGGCCCAAAGTCACAAGCAGGACCGAAGTGAAGATCATGTGTCTTATTCTAATATTCTGCTCACCTTACCACATCATACAACAAAAGTTAGTTTGTCAACTATCATATGTTTCTATTCACACCTTAGGCTTTAAAGTTTCATATAAGTAACATTTTCCAGAATCCAGGCAGAGAGTGATAAAAGAAAAAGGCATTGTTTAATGTCCATGCCTATTCTGTGATCTTAAGAAGAGGAATGAATACACTTCTCACTCTGATTCAAACACTGATCGCTTAAAAATATTAAAATAGATTCCTGTGCAAAAGCTGGCCAATTAATACCTCAAAGTAAAGGTATTCATCACTTCATAAAAAATTAACCTCACAATTATCCCTGCTCTTCAAAGACTCGTGTAACAAGTTCTAAAATTTGGTTGTGACTTTGAAAGCACAGCCAGTCTTAGCCTGTTCATGCTAAATAAATGATCCCTGCTTTACAATTTCCCTAGCACCTACTCAGAGGGAAATAAAGTGTAAGCAAGTGAAGGAATGTCGCATCATTTCCCACAAAAGGCAGCTCATGAAAAACCCTCTTTTCGTCAATCATCCCTTCTGAGGAACTGTTTCAAATAATCCCTAATTTAAAGTAGCTGACCCACTAGCATCTTCTTAGGTCTTAACCTGTAAAATTTCCAGGATGAGTATTTAATCTGTCTATTGTATACCTGCAATGAACTTCCCTTCCCTTAAAAATATAATGGCAATGTCAAGAGCTCAATATTTGCTACCATTTTAATGTAGCTCAAAATAGCAACTAAAACAAATTTCACATATGTGGCATATTACATTATGTCTTTAATTTACAAGATTTCCTTGAATTTTTCCTTACTTGGTGTTTTCAGATTTTCAAATAATTTCTTAGATGTGTCTTACATATTTCTTTTATTATTATTACTTTGAAATCTTTGTTTGGAACATAACATATCACAAACACACTATTACAAACTTGGACATAAGCCACATAGACACTACATTCAGAAAGAAATAGAAATAGAAGCTACCACTAAATCTGCTTTAGGTTTCCACTTTCTGCCCCATTTAAACAAACAAACAAACAACTAGTACACTGAAGATGTGTAAGTCACAGCCAATTTTCATTCTGATACCGACTTTATGAATATTAACATTATCTATAGAGAATTTTGAATTATATTCTTATTGATTGCTACTCATAGCAAAAGAGGCTTAATGTCTATTTGCAACTGTTAAATCCCGTATGTTCTACGGTTTTATGTTAAATATTATATCATGAAGAAGTCTTCGTTTCTATTCTGAAGAACCCAGGTACATAGGCGCTTCTAAAACAGTTAGGTTCTAGGATTCATGTTCCGAATCAATGGGAACCATGCAAAGAACACTGCAGGTTGAACAGGTACAGACCTGCTTTCATTCAAACTTTAAAACTACTTCTGTAATACTTATCTATTCCCTGTTTAGAGTTTAACATTCAAAATTTCATTAAAATTTCCTTAAAGGTTACCTCAATGAAAAAGATTTTGAAGTTAATCATGATATCAATTCTATGTACATATGCTTATCCCTGCACCTAAGGCAAAAACCTTTGGTCATCTAGACTTAATACAAAATATACTTGCAAACTCTTATTTACGTTTTGGCCCTTCTTCCTTTGAAATTCTTCCCCCTTCCTAATTTTTCAGTTCTGAATAATTTCATCAGAGCCAACTAGATAAATATCATTTGGAAGTAAAAATAAATTTTAACAAGTAAAAGGCACTCTAGTATCCCTGCACTGTTTAAGAACTACTTTGTAAAATACTCCCACACTCTTAAAAGTTCTGGCTAGAATTCCAACTATCCATTTCCCCCCAGGATATTATCTACAGGTAAGGGCTGCTTGGCTAAATAGCTTCCTACCCACCTATTCCTACCACCAAAATAGTTTTTAATTAATTAGAAATTTAGGTAATGCTTCTATTTCCACTGATTTGATTACCTTCCAGAGCTAGCATTAAAGAAAATACACAGACACCTGAATGCCAACATTTATCTTCTTGTAGGCCCAGTGCCCTAGCTGGAGCAATGATAAGGCTGACAGTTTATTTAAATGCCCTCACTTAACTAAACTTCATTTCAGCTCCGTGTACAAAGAGTGTCATGATGGCCAGCAGCTGCCTCTCAGCTCCAGACATGGGTACATTTCAAGCCAGACGTGTGTTTTCTTTACTATTACTCAGCACTGACTCCTGACACTACATTTACTCTTCTGTCTGAATAGTTCTATATAGAATCATATCATGTTGGGGTCTGGCAAAAAAAGGAGGAAAGTAAATCCTTACATGCATGCTGGCATGGACAGTAAGCAATAATGCAACAGGATCTGTGTGCTGTGAATACTGCCTTTTCAATATTGAATACTCCTTTTCATAAATGTAAATAAGTGTACTTTTATGGTGAAGTATTAAAGTTGCCTATATTTGAATTGAAAAAACAGATTTTGAATGACAGCAAAATGCAGTTCAGATCAAAGCAGATGTTCTTAACCCAAGGTCTTTGAGGGTCCACAGCCTGGGCTTTTTTGGGAACTCTGTGATTCCCTTAAAATGTTATTAAATTTTTATACGTATGTTGCATGGGTACATTTGGGGGAGAAAGAGAGTCCATAGCTTTGATGCAATTCTTAAAGGGACCACTGATCCAAGAAAAGTTCAAGAATCCCTGATTTTGATGAAATTTGTTTTGAAGGGAAACTGTCCTTCAACATACTTAGATTAAGCTGGTATTTCCCCACTTAGCTCCACATGTCTGAAATAATTAACATTTACTACTATATTCACCCTACTTTACCCCTTCTTTTTTCTTGCATACACCACTTTTCAGTAATCTGGATAACTTATCTTTTCTAAGAAATTAAATGAGAATCCCCTTTATTAGTTCTTAGACTTTGTATCAGACATAGAGGGCCACAGGGTTGCCAATGAAATCACCTTGTCAAAACTATCATTGTATACCACACGTGAAATCTCTGAAGATGTTTTTTCTTTGGACTCTCTGAATATAATCTATTAATATGTATGAAACAAGACATTCTGTCTACAAAGAATGAACACTGAGCATTTAAGGATTTGTGCCGTGTTGTCAACTGCTACATCCAAGAGTCCTGGAACATAGTAGGTGCTGTGTAAAATACCCGTGGAGAAAATAAAAATGCCTTCAGTGTTTAAGAAAATAAACCTAATGTTTTTAGGAGAGTTCTACAGTCTGGACAAAGTGTCACAATTCATTCACACATTTCTGTTTGGGCTCTAGCTTTAAAGGCTAATAAATGAATATTTTCATTTTTGTCATTTTAATAAAGCAAAAATAAAAGTTTCCCTCTTGTTTTTCTAGGCACAAAGTAGTTGTGGCATCAGCATCCTAAAGTAAAATACATATAACCGGGTATTTCTCATTGTGATTGGTGTTGGCTTAAAGTATGCAAGTTCAAAAAGGACTTCACATAGGAAAGTTTAAAAGTAAAAAAGTTTCAAAAACAGGTCACTGAATTTAGTTCTCAAGTGATCTTTGATTTAAACTCCAAAACTGAATTGTATTTTTAATTTCAAGAATAATTTAATCCCCGGTCATAACCACAATAGAAGAAATGTGAGCAGATGGGCAACCTAACAACATGTTCAAATTTACAAAAGCAAAGACAGCTGCAGATACAGATGGATCAGAGTTGAAGGACACTCCCGAAAGGTCGGGAAACATAAGGTAGAGAAACGTACTTGGGCAAAGGAGCTGGGAGTGTACACATTAGAAAAGAAAAAGGAGAACCAAGCCTGGCACCTGACCTAGAAGCTCTCAACAGGCAGGGGGCCAGCCTGAGCAGATACGCGGAGTCCCTGGGAAAAGAGCATCCGAACACGTTGAACAGAATACTGGTGAGGCCAAAAATTTCGAACGGGTCTTTTCAAGTAGGTTCAAGAATTTCAACCAAGACGGAGTAGCAAGCATCGAGGCAGGACGTGGAGAGCCAAAATTCGATGCCTGGGAAAAGGCAACCCACACAGGATTACAGAGCTCTGAGTGAGACGGGGATTTCGGGGTAGAATCACTGGAGGGATGTGAGGTGACGCTGACTGTCTGAGTTGGAAGAAAGAAGTTGAAGGAGTTTGAGGGACCAAATCCGAAGCCCCCCTGGCTCCTGCTCCTCATCCTCGCACACACAATGCACGCGCACACGCTACTCTGGTCCCTAAAAGTACCCGACCTCCGCATTTTATGGGCAGCGAAAATCCTAGGCGAAATCGAGGTCAGCTTCCCGCTTCATCCCTGGCAAACCTCTTGACCCCTAGAAAAGCCCGGGGCTTTAGCAGCGAACACGCGTCGGAGGCGTGGTTCCGGGCTTCAAGCCGCGATCCGCCTGGCCAGAGCGGATCCTTAGGAACCTGAGCGCCCAGGTGACGGCCCAGGGCGCGGTCTCGGGAGGGAAGACCGGTCTCCTCCGAGCCCTGCACGCTGACCCACACCGTGGGTTTCTCCTTTCCCCCTTCCTACCCACCCTCCTCGCTCTAAAATCAAGTGAAAAGTTGAGAAGTCGATGAAGCACGGAAACGGTCCTCCGAGGGCCGTGGTCAGCGGATCGCCGGCGGCCCCTCGGGGGAGAGTCTCGGCCGGCGGGACAAAGGCGCTCCGGGCGGCGCGCGAGGAGGAGCCCGGGCGGCGGAGGAAGCGCTGCCCCGGCTGGGAAGCAGCTGGGGACCTCATCCCGGGCCATTTCCTGAACGGAACCCGGCCCGGGCGGGGGGAGCAGAGGAGAAGTGGGAGGGGGCGGGCGCGGGCGCTGTACCCACCGGTTCCTCCCAGGCCGGGCTGCGGGCGCCGGGCGCGGGGCGCACGTGCTGCGGCTCCATCGCGCCGGCCCGCGCCCGCCGGCCGCCCGAGCGCGCGGACCCGGGCCCCCGCCGCCGCCGCCGCCGCCGCCGCCGGGGCCGCTGGATGCGCTTCCCTCGCCGCGCTCCTCACGGCCGCCGCCGCCGCCGCGCCCCGGCTCCCGCCCGGGGCCAGCCACCGGCCCTCCCGCCGTCTCCGGCTTCCGCCGCGCTGCGCTCTCCCGCCCCCGCGCCGGTCCCTTCCTCCACCTCCACCTCCTCCGCCTCCTCGGTCCAGCTCCGCGCCGTCCGCTCCCTGCCGCCGCCGCCGCCGCCGCCGCCGCCTCCCACGGCCGCAGAACCCACCCCTCGCTCCTTCCTCCGCCCTCGGCTCCCTCCCCTTTTCCTCTCCGCTTCCCGCTCCTCCTCCCCGCCGCCCCCTCCTCCCGGCGGGCGGCCCGGGACGCACGTGACCCCCCTGGCAGGCCTTATAAGGCGCGGAACCGAAAGCGGCCGCCGGGTGGTCAGGGGCACCGGGCGGCCGTGGGGACGCGGGCGGCCTCCCCCGGGGCCGGGCGCCGAGCCGGGGCCTCGCGCGCGCGCGCGCGCGCGCGGGGAGCGGTGGGGACAGCCCGGGCTGGGCCGGCCGAGGCGCTGGGGACAGGCACGGCGGTGGCCTCGAGTCCCGGGCGACGCCTCCGGCGCCCCTCTCCCCGGGTCTCCCTCTCCCCGCGCCCGCCTCCCTCCGAACGCCGGCGGCCCGCGCTGCAGGCAGCTCCCCGCCTCTGGGCGCTGAGACTTGAACGAAATCGCGCTGGACAGTAACCGACTTGGACAGAGCGAGGGGGATAACTGCATCCCACAGCCGTTCGGGAACCAGCTGCGCCAGGGGTGGTTTATTCTTTGTGACGTTAAAAACACTGCAGATGGGTTAGCATCTGCAAGAAGGGTGAAGCTTGAGGGAGTACTTTTGTTCATTTTTAATGATTAACGGTTTCATGGAAAGAAACCCGGCTAAGGAGTCGATCTGCCTTCCAATTAGAGCACTACCTTCAAGTTAGGGGAAGGGACTGGCTCGCAGTGAGTGCTCAATAAACGACAAGTCACCTCGTCCCGCCCTTTGAAAACAACGTTTCCAACAGCGTTTCCGATCATCTTTTTTGGCAACGGAGACGGTTTCCATCTATTTCCAACCCAAGAATGGCTTTTTACAGGTTATTCCGTCTCCTGGACTTTCAGGCTCCTTCTGTCAGCATCTTCCTAAGGCCCTTAATCATGTCAAACATATTCACACATTTTAAAAACAAACTGAAAATTTTAAAACACTTGATCCAGTCTGCCTGCAGTCCCCACCTCCTCACAGCCAAGCTCTTTGGGAGATAAACGCCTGTACTCAATATTCTCGCGCCCATTTCTTCATCTACCACTCATTCTTCCTTGCAAACCCACTTCTGTCCCCACTCTTCTTCCGAGGCAACCCTGACAAAGGTCACCTATGGTTTTCAAAATTCCCTAAACAGTTGGGTTGTTTTTTCTTCTCAGTTCCCTTCTTCTTTAACGTATCTGTAGCATTTATCACTGGGGGGCCAAACTTTTGTCCTTGAAACTATCCCTTCCACTGGCCACTGTGACACTTTCATTTCCGGTTCTCTAACCATCTTGCTCGACCCCTTTGCCCTCTCTGTTGGAGGTGCTTAAATAGCCTGCCCTTGGTCTGTTTCTAATGCTGTCTGATCAATTCAGACCCACCCATGACTTCAACTACCAACCATGTGCTAGTAAGAGAAAAAAGCGTCCATCCCTATCCCAGATCTCCAGTCTGTAAAGCCAATTTCTTATCAGAAATTTCTACCCAGACGTCTCACTGACCTTTAACTCAGCTCGACTAAAACAGGAGTTCACGTTCCTGCCAGTTGCCTGTTCTCTCTAGTCTCATTCACAGTGTCTCCACAATCCGGCTCGTCAACCAAAGGAGAAATCTGAAAATTGTCCCGGGCTCCCCTGCTTTCTCCTATTGCTCCCTCCATGGACCAGACATCCCTGTCCATCACCTTCCCTCCATTTCACTGCTCTTGTCTGGTTTCGGGTCCTTTATTTCAGGCCCCTGAAACATTGCATTACTTCCGCCTTAGTTTCACAGCCCCTAAGCTGGTCACACCTCCACCCCTGCCATCTCTCACCTTGTGGCTAAAATAAGCTTTCTAAAATACAAAATCTAGTGACTCGTTCCCTGAATAACCACTTCAAGTAGCTCCCTATTACCTGTAGGATGAAGTCCCAATATCTTAGCCAGCATCTATTTCTCCAGTCTCATCAAACTTTCTGCATTCCGTGAAGGCAGTTCCCTATCAGGCCACTTATTTTTGTGCTGTGCCCTTTCATGAAATACCCTTCCTCTTACTCATCCTGTCCAAACACTGATCATCTTTCCAGAATCAACCTGAAGCACCTTTCTTATGAAATCTTTTTTTGCCTCTCCTGGCCACTCTCTCTAGACAAAATGCACACCCCTCCTCCCAGAATGCTGTAGAATACTTTATTAAACTCATTTTTTTACATAAAATCTCTCTGATGACAAGTAATATGACTGACTCCATCTTCCCAGTTCTCCGTACAGTTCCTGATGCATAGGAAATGCTCAGTAGTGTCAAATGAATGAATTATATGATCGAATTTGAGTTACTATATTTTTATGGCTATAGAAACTGTTGCTCAAGCATTATCTCCTAATTCTGCAAATAATGTGTTATTATCATCTCTTCTAGAGCTAGAAACTGAGACGAGGAAAGAATAAAGCAATTTGCCCAGGGTTCCACTATATCAATTGCAAAGCCAGGACTACAGCCCAGTTTGTCTAGTTAAGTTCATTAGGTGTTTATCTGTCCATCATTTTTCCACTTCAAATTCTATTTTCTACGATACAATCATCTTTCATTTTGTTAGTGGTTGCCTAGTATATATCTTCCCATCTCTTCATTTTCAACCATTCTGAGTCATTATTTTAAAGTGTTTTTGTAAATAACAGTTGAATTTTGGTATAATGTACTCCATCTGAGAGTCTGCCTTTTGGTATTATTCACTCCATCTGAGAGTCTATTAACTGGCTTTCATGTATTATGTATATTAATTAGGGTAAAAGATTCCTTCCCCCCTGCCATCCCTCAAACACAATATTTATTTCTGTCTCATGAAACAGTCTTGGGATAAGTGGTCCAGGGTGCTGGGTGGCTCCTTTGCCCCATATTTCTATTCCATCCTCTAGGGTGTTGCCTTTATCTACACGGGAGAAGCAGATGAGGGAGGTCCAGCTCGAGGAAGAAGAAAGCGTGGAACCCAAACCCAAAGGCCTAGACCTGGAGGTGACACACTTCTCATCTGCTCATATCCCATCGGCCAGAACTTAGTTACATGATCACACCCAGCAGCAAAGGAGCAGGAAAATGAGGCCACTAGCAGGGTAGCCATGTCCCCACCACAACTCTATAACCATGAAAGAAAGAGAGCAGATTTTTGGTGGAAACTAGCACATTCTGTCACATGAGGACCATCATCTTTGAATTTATTACCGCTCTCTCATTTCATATGTATTTAACTTTCTTTTTGTTTGCTTCTTTTTTCTCCTTTCTCATCTCCTGTTCTAGTCATTGCATTTCCTCAATAGACTCCCTTTTGCTAAACAGTCCTACTGATTTGGAATTTATGTCTATTCTATTTCAGTTGTTCAGTGGTTATCCTTAGAATTAACATATAGACATAACACCTAAGATGAGTCAATATCTTCATCCCCTTTCTTTAAAGATAATTTGAAGCAAATAAGCAAAAATAAATAAAACACGTTAACTCTCAAGTTCCTCACTTATAAACTATATATTACTAGCTTGTATTTTTTAATACCCCCTGATGTTCATACAGTGGTTTTCTCAGAGCAGGTTAGGAGTGTTTCCTTTTGGAAAACTATGCAGGGGAGAAATAAAGGCAAGTAGAATGAGATCTGGCTCTTTTGTCGTTTGAGGTATACTAACATTAAGCAGACAGCGCGTGAGATTTGCTATTAAAGAGAACTGTGCCCAAATTTCTGCTCTTCTACTTATTAACCTTGAGACCTTGGGAAAGTTGTTTCCTCATTGTAAAACGAGCATAACAAAACCAATTTCTCAGCATTGTTTGAGGACTAACTGCAATACTGTACTAAAAATATCTGGCATAATATAGGTGCTCCTTACAAACATAAAAAAAAAGCTCCAGCTAAAAAAGGAAAAGAAGCAGAGGGAATACAACTTTTATGACACATGAATTAGATGGGGAACATTGCCCCTCATTCCCTCATAAGGGAAGTCATATACTCTGAAATTAGCAGCGCCTGGAATTAGAAAAATCATAGATTTTACAAAAGATTACACAAAACATTTTTTAAGCTCCCTTGTAAATAAGTGACACTTTGGTTTTAATCATCAAAACAACTGTATGGGGTAATTCTTGTTATCCTCGTTTTGCAAATGAGACTACATTTCAGGGATTAAGCAACTTGCCGGAGATCACAGAACTTGTAAGAAACAGAGCCAGCATGTCTAGTTCTTAGCATGTGGGAGTCCCATCAAAGACGTAGGCAAAGAATCAAGGGGACTTCCTAGGTGGCGCAGTGGTTAAGAATCCGCCTGCCAATGCAGGGGACACGAGTTTGATCCCTGGTCCAGGAAGATTCCCACATGCCTCAGAACAGCTAAGCCTGTGTGCCACAACTACTGAGCCCACAAGCCACAACTACTGAAGCCCGTGCACCTAGAGCCTGTGCTTCGCAACAAGAGAAGCCACTGCAATGAGAAGCCCGAGCACCGCAACGAAGAGTAGCCCCCATTCCCCACAAATAGGGAAAGCCTGCCCAGCAACAAAGAGACCCAATGCAGCCTAAATAAATAAATAAATAAAATATTTATATATATATTTTAAAAAAGAATCAGAAATAGAGGTACGAAGGAATGAGCAGTAAGGAGAGTGGACTACATACTCTTCAAGAACTTTGTTGGGGGGTGGAGTTTGGTTTGTAGCCTAGGAAAGCAAACATGTTTTTAGGCAAGTGGGAAGGAGCTAGTGGAGAGAAAAATGACCAAATGCCAAAGAGAGAGGGACTAATGCCCAGGTTGAAGAACAAGGCTTGTAGAACTCTATTTCTTCAGAGCTGAGAACAGAGGCATCAAGGAAGAGAAACACACGATAAACGTTAACTGTTGTTATGACCTAGACTGGAATCTAGGCGTCAAGTGTGTTTTCTTTCCTGTTGCCCCAGGATACAGCAGCTGCCCTCAGTACAAAGGTCTGAGACAGACCAGGTCCAGTTCGTCCCTCCCTTTCCCCAGCCTCCCACCTGGTACACCCCTTTGCTAGATACATTCCTTGGGTGGCTTTCCTTCAACTCTGCTCCCTGCACCACTGCCTTCCCACCCACCCAAGGGCCTGGCCAGTCTTCCTTAGGTGTTCCTTCCTCTCATCCCTGCTGTACCCTTTTTAGCCCGGGGAAGGACCTGAGGGACCACAAGCAGATGATGGGACAGGACCTCAGGAGGTTTGCCTGACCCAGCTGATGGAGAGCAGCTTCACTGAGCCCAGAACAAAGTGGGTGTCATTCTGTGTGCCCAGTCCTGCCTTTCCCCCTTATGCAGCCCTGCCCCTTTGGACACCCAGTGAGTCACAAGGGTGGAAGCTGAAGAGGTGGGAGGAGGGTGGAAACTAGGGGGCTGGAAAAGTGGAGCTGTTTGCATTTCATCTTCATGAGGACGGGGGGGTGGGCACTGCAGCAAGTCAGAAAATATCATAGGGCCGCTAACTTGGATGTGAAAATCACTTAATGATACCTCTGCTTTTTGTGTCTCAAAACCTTGCATCTTCATTTCTTTACCAATAAGAATTCATTGAACACCGACTTTGTACAAATCATTAACACTGGCTGGTCCATAAATGATGTTAAGCCGTTCCCATTAGCTAAGTGTCTCTGGTCACGAGGTGTGAAACCTTTAGACCTTTGCAAATGATTACACGGAAGTGAAAATAGTAAATTATTTAATGTATTATTTATTATTGGAATATTTTGAAATGTGTTCTTGGAAAATATTTTTTCAATTTATTGCTTACCCAACCACAGTTATTCAGTTTATTCACTCAATAAATATGCACTGAGCACTTACTATACCTGAGACTTGGTACGACGGAGATGGCTGGACCTTTACCACAGAGAGTGATAAGTGCTATGATGCTTGCCAGTGATAAGTGCTATGATGCATGCCAAAGGACACAGAGGGATGCCTAAACCAATCTCGGATAACTGAGGGAGGCCTCCTGGAGCAAGTGACATCTAAAGTGAGACCTAACTCTCATTCATTAGCTGGACCAAGTAGGGTATGGAGGGGTGGGGTGGAAGGAAAGCAGGCCTAGGGAAAAACTGATTCTTCACAGGAGCTCAGAAGCAGAGGAGAGCTCTGCTGCTTCTTTCACATTCTGAAAAGAATTGTCATATGATTGGTAACCACAGTATGATGTGGTGAATTAGAGCTGAGGCTGAAGAAACGAACGGATAATGGATCACAGAGGGCTTAACAAGGCAGCAAAGACTTTCTGTGTTCACATCTTTAACACAATGATACTAGCAAGCACTTGATTGATTAATTAATCCTTAGAACTCCTAGAAGGCAAGTGAGGTTTGATTACAACTTATTATCTTCCATCTTTAATACCCTGACATTATGTCTTCAAAACTAGAGAGCACAGCCACCATTTTTAAAGATCTCTTTTCTAATAGTTTTTTTAAGGAGGCTGAAGGAGTAATGGAATCAAAGGAGTGAAGATTGAAGCAGGGAGGGAGGTATTTTGAACAAGCTTAGAAATCCTCTGACTAACCAGTTTGGCATCTTGAAAGATCTAGAAATTAACAGTTTCCTCCAGGGTGGAGTAAGAATACAAGCTGGAGCAGGCTTTACCCTTTGGGGAGGGGGTGGAGGACAAGGTTAGAGACATATTTCAAATACAAGTTCTTCTAATGCAGTTTTCAAAGCATGCGCGGAATAAAGAAATCAAAGTGAATAAACAACTGCAAGTTCACCTGGCCTATTATTAGAATATAATATTCTGGCCTCACAGTCGAAAAAACACACTACCTATGACTAGACATCAGATGAGTGTACCTACAGAGTGAACTTTCCTGAAGAGAAACTTCCTGTTGGAATCCATCAGCAACGAGGCCACAGAATTAGTCATGTTGTTTAATTTGTTTAAGCATATCATTAACAAGATTAAAGGCTTTCCAAAAGCTGGGATTGAAGGTAAATGGTCATTCGCCGTGAACAGCTAGATGCCCAAGATGAAGTGATGGTTTATGAAATGAATATTCTAATCGTTTCTTCTTAGTATTGATGACAAGCGTAGGTTGACGTTCTCAGTGAGTTGATAAAGAAGCACATGGACTGCATCAGAAACCTGGGATCCTGCCCCACCAAGGCCAGTCCTCCCCAAGGGTTCTCCAGAGATAAAGAAAGTGCAGAGAGGGACAAAGCCTCTGAATTAGTATGAGGCTTTGTCCCAAACCCAGATGCAGTCCCTTGCTGAACCAAGGTAGGCTGAGGCAGGCCTACAGTCAAGAATCAAAGCAGGCCTCTCTTGCCCTTTCTTCCTTGAAACACAAACCGGCTTTTCCTTGCCTTCTTTTCTTACTACACTAATGGTGGGGAAAGAGCAGTCCCCGCCCTCCCGCCCCCCCCCCCCCCAAAAAAAAGTCACTGACTCCACTTCCCCACTCTGAACCTCTCCTTAACTCCTGTGCAATCCAGCTCTGTCCTCCCCCACCACGGAAGCCAGTCTTGTCAAGCTCACCCTCACCCTCCACGTTGCCAAACCTAATGGACCCTTCTCAGTCCTCACCTAACGTAGCCTTTCAACAATACTTGATTTTCACACAGTTGACCACTCCCTGCTTTTGGACTTACTTCCTTCTCTTGACATCCATGTTTACAAAGAACTAGAATATAATACTCATTTAGTTTTCTTTCCTCTTCACTGGCCACTTCGTCTCAGTCTCCTTTGCTGACTCCTCCTCCTCTGCTCAGCTTCTGAATGCCGACGTGTCCCAGGGCTCATTTCCAGGGCCATTTCTCTTCTCTATCTACACCTTCTTCCCAGGGGCTCTCATTCAGTCTCACGGCTTTAGCTTCCAATTACATGCTGATGACATCTACATTTCTACCTCCAACCCTGACTCTTCCCCAGACTCCATTTTCATATATCCACCTGCACTCTTGACATTTCCATTTAGATATCTAATAGGCATATTAAATTTAACATATCCAAAATAAACTTCACCTATAACCTGTTTCTCTCTCCGTTCCCCCCCCCACACCAATAAAAAGTACCAATATGCACACAGTAGCTCAAGTGAAAGACCTACAATAAATCCTCTTGTACCATCAACTCCCATGTCCAATTCATCCTCAAGTTCTGTCAACTTTACCCCCAGAATGAATCCATCCATTTCTAGCTTTCCCTACTTGGACCCTAGTGTGAGCCGCCATGATTTCTTACTGGACCATTGCACCAGTCTCCTTATTGGTCTCCACTATTGCCCCCTTTACTCAATCCATGTGCAACATGGCAGAAAGAATTATTTTTTTAAAGGATAAAATCATGTCAGTTACCTGCTTAGTATTTACTAATGGTCTCAAATACCACATTGAAGATATCCAAAATTCTTGTTAACATGCTAAAATTCCCAAGGTGCTTTAAATCTGTCCCGTCTACTTCTCTGGCCTCACGCCATGCCACTCTCCCTCCGTTCTCTATACTCCAGCCCCATTGTCCTTTGTGTTCCCCAAACATGTCAAGCATCTTCCTGCCTTGGAGACTCTGCATGAGCTTTTCCTTTTGTCTGTGATGCTCCTTCCCTACTCTTCACATGGCTACTCCTTTTCATTCAGTGTCATCTCCCCTAAGAGGCTATCCCTGCCACTCAAACCAGAGTAGTTTCTCAGACTCTCTTGGTCACTTCACCCTCTTTCATACTCTTCATAGCACTTATCACTGCCTTATACTATCTTGTCTTTTTACGTGTTCATTTGTTTACTAACTGCCTCCCTTCCAGAATGTGAGCATCGTATAAAAACAGATCTGGTCTCGTTCACTACTTTATTCTCAGTACTTATGTGCCCAGCACACAGTAGATACTCAATAAATTATTGTTGGATGAATACTTTGTCTCAATGTCTAAAAACTGATACTTGTATAATGCCTGCTAGAAGCCAGAAACTTATAAAACATTTTATACACATGCCTTCTTTTCAACCCCAAATCTCCGCTGGAGCCAGGTACCATGATTTCTGCACTTTACAGATGAGGAGAAGGCAGCCCTGAGAGGTCACACACACCTAGGAAGGAGAAGCTGGCATTTCACCCAAGCAGCCTAGCTCCAAAGTCTCTGCTCTTCAATACTGAATGACAACTGCTTGGGTTAGGACTTTCCAGCTCAGGGAGGGACCCTCCGGCTTGTCAACTCTAACATCCCGGAGAAAGAGAGAACCCTAAAAGAAAACAGGAAGAGCTTAACACTGTGTTAAGAGAGCAGGTCACCCTGGGCTTAGACTTTTGTGGCTCGTGTTGTTGCAGTCGAAGGCTCCAACCACCCTGTGTGTGTGACTGTGTGTGTCCCCCCCGCACCGCATCCCTCCCCCAGTGCAGAGCCAGCATTCCCCTGATTTTGGTAAATCACAACAATGGCCAATCTGAGAGGCAGAGATCAGTGCAGCGTTAAAGAGCCCTGCCTATACCTCCAAGAGGCTGCTGGCCACCTGTGCCTTTGCCAGTGAGTTATCCCCCCAGGACCCCGAACCCATGAGAGGGGGACTCAGCTGCTCGAGACCCCCCCATGATTGTGCTGTGTCCCTCTAGCCACAGTGCTCAGAGGGTGCCTTTCATACTTCCCAGGACCTGAGACCTCTCTTCAGCAGGGATTCTAGTTTCCTCTCTGAGATGGTCCCTCTGCCTCTATAAATCACGTTGAGTCCAGTCACCAGTCCTGACCACAGAATAGTTAAATCTTGCAAAGCTGTTAAACTCAGGTCCATACACTTTCCCCCTTCCACAGGGTCAACCTGACCACTAAGATTCAGGCCACCACCTGTCTGCATCCTTTTCTCCTTCAGCTAAGTCTAGTCTAAAGCTAAGACTGTTTCCTGGGTGACAGCTCTCTGTGCATTTGTAACACCCCCTGCTACTCTGCCAGCCCACCAAAGACATCCCACTGTTTCTGTACCAGTCGGACTCCCCTTAGCCCAGCCTATCAAATACAGTGTTGTTGTTGGTTTTTTTTAGTAAGGTCAATGTTTAGATTTTTGATGGTCTAATTTAGCCTTGCCTCTGTCCAAGAAGAAGTTACTTTTGCTATGTGACAAGTCCATCCATTCCTTTGTATTTGATCATAGACGGATTTGGCCACTCTGAGACCCTGAAATCCTTAGCCACAATCTACACTTATCTAAGATCCACGAGGACCTCCCTGAGTCTTGCTGTCAAACCACAAAGATCACCAAGACAGGCTTTGTTGTTCACTTCTCTGACTACCTCCCCACATAATTACAGAGAACAGAGATCTGCAACTAGAACCGGCCTGTGAGCTTGTAGTAGCAAGTTCAGAGAGATTGCGGATAAGCCACAGGCATTCCCAGAGTTGAATACTACCTTGGCTTCTTCCTTGATCCTGGATTAGCTAGCAAAGATAGGAAAACAGTAAGAAGTATTTATAAAAAGGAGCATGACCTGGGGCAACCAACCTAGAAGCACAAACTATTCACAATTAAAAAGCCAAAATTCTCATACATCGAGACACCGTTGGGACTTCCCCGGTGGTGCAGTGGTTAAGAAACTGCCTGCCAGTTCAGGGGACACGGGTTCAATCCCTGATCGGGGAAGATCCCATGTACCATGGAGCAACTAAACCTGTGCGCCACAACTACTGAGCCCATGGGCCACAACTACTGAAGCCCAAGCACCTAGAGCCCGTGTTCCACAACAAGAGAAACCACTGCAATGACAAGCCCACACACAGAAACGAAGAGTAATCCCCACTTGCCGCAACTAGAGAAAGCCCGTGCGCAGTAATGAGGACTCAATGCAGCCAATAAATAAATAAATTTATTTTTTAAAAAAAGGCACTGTTTACCTGAGAGTGGCCTACAGTGACCATGTGGAATTTCACCACTGTTGCAGATGACCAGCAGTAGGTCATGTGCAACCGAGGTGGGTAAAACTAGATAAAGGAAGAAACTGACCAGAGGACAAAATTTTAATTCTGTCTATGGAAATACATAACATTATTTCCCATCCCATTCTCAGAGGGGAAGGGTTCTAGGCATAAATACATACTCCAGTGATATTCTTCAGTGACACTATCACCTACTGAATCAGGTTCAAGCTCTTTATTGGGTATTCAAGACCTTCTAAAATTTAGCTTTACCTATGCTCTCTTTTTTAGATTATCATTCATTCACTATATTTCCCCAGACTCTGGAATTTTATAAACCAGGGAAATTTTTAATTGAGAAATCAAAGTGGGGGAATTTGTAGTGAAGAGCTGTCATTCAAGGCTGCTCAAAATCTTTTGAATACCCTCTCCATAGTGTGATAATCCTCTGTATTGTAAACCCTCCTTCCCGAAGTCAAGTCCACAGAGCTCCACTTCTCAGCCTCTCTCTTATTTAGGCTTCAGATCTGTGACTGATGTTCTGCCAATAAGACGCACCCCCAGGTGTGTCTGATCTTGGCTTGCTCTGGGGGAAGGGTCTAAGCCTAGGCAGGGTGGTCTGTGTTAGGTGCTCTGATGGTGGCTTTGACTGGGCAAGTTCCTAATCCTGAGAAAAGCCGCTGTTCACTTGGGAAGCCAGCTCTGTAGCGCGGTTCTGGGACTCCTACCTGGAATTCAAATCTTTAGCTTTCAGGACAAGCTATCTTTTCAACTTAATAAATCCCTTTATATGTAAATTAGCTAGAGCGGATTTTTTTACTTTGTTTGCAACCAAGAACCCTATCCAAGAGTTGCCTATTATTTTAGTTTGACAAATGAAATTATTTTAAAAACAAGAAGATTTCCTTTCCAGTCAATTGGTATCAGAGATTCACGTCTGCTTAAGACTTTTGTTCTCTGGACTTGAGGACACAGGGTTGGGAGGGGCGAAGGGGAAGCTGGGACAAAGTGAGAGAGTAGCATTACCATTACACTACCAAATGTAAAATAGATAGCTAGTGGGAAGTTGCTGTATAACATAGAGAGATAAACTCGATGTTGGGTGATGACTTAGAGGGCCAGGATAGGGAGGGTGGGAGGGAGTCGCGGGAGGGAGTCGCGGGAGGGAGGGGATGTGGGGATATATGTATAAATACAGCTGATCCACTTTGGTGTACCTCAAAAACTAGCACAATGGTGTAAAGCAATTATATTCCAATAAAGAGATTTAAAAAAAAAGACTTTTGTTCTCTATGTATTTGTTGGGGTGGGGGAGGGGATGGCAATTTTCTTTCAGAAATACACATAAGTTAGAGGATGCAGTGAAGGGAGATGTGATCCCATATCAGCCCAGGGAGAGCTAATAAACACGGCACCAGAGAACATCTTAGGCTTCTCTATCCTCCAGAAAGGTTCAATAAAGGCAAACAACAAAGTTAGCTCACTTCCGCTATCTTTTCCTTGCTATTGTCCTCTGACCCAGCCTGACTTCTGTAGCTGAGATTCCCTAGAAAAAAATCTCCACCGCGAAGACAATTTGTCATTACCAAGCAGCCACATAATTTGTTCAATTGCTGCAGTAGTTTATTGTTACAATATTCTAAATTCATTAGCCTTCATGGTTTGGAAATTTATTTTCCATTAAGGTCTTTTTCTCTACATCATTATCTTACATAGAGCAAGAGGCAAAAAAAAAAAAAAAAAAAGAAAGAAAGAGGTAGAGAGATCTTAAGGAGAAGAAGAACCATGGAGTTAAGGAGAGAAAAACACCGAGAGCAAGAAGGAAAGAATATATATCAAAGCTAGGGAATATCCTAGCCCAAATTTTCCTTTGTCTTTGCATAGCTACCTTGTATTTTCATGCTTGCCTCCAGCTTCCAGGTGTTTGGATCCACTGTTGAGCACCTGGAAAGGGAAACTAGCAGTAAGAAATACTGCATGCAGGGCTGTGTTGACAGGGTTCCCCTAATGCCATCCCACTTAATTCTAGTAAGCATCACTTAGGTTGGTAAACAGACTGATTTAGCAGGTTCCACCTACATGAAGCTAACAGCTATGCCATTTCCTTGAGAATGCCTTCCCTGTCCCCTAGGCCCAGGTTGACTCCTTTTTATAAGCTCACATGACACCTTATATGTCTTCATTTTAGTACTGAGCATTACTGTAAGTAAATAACTGTGCAGAAAGAAACTACTATCACCATCATTTCATAACAGAAAGGTCTTTTTAATATAAAAATATTTAGGAAGAGACAACCTTATTTTAAGAAGATGCAGCTGGGGTATTTATAATTTACTTTGGCAGATGCTCTGTAAAGATCGTAAAGCTGTTCTTAGTTTCTGCATGAATATATAATGGCTTTACCATTTGTTGGAAGAAACAGAAAAACAATCAGTCTTAATTCCATATCACTGTGTTTTTCAATTCTCAGCTTGCCTTCTGTAAGAATCAATTGACTTCTATACATCAATTCAATAGAATTAATTCCAATAATAGGCACACTATTGTGCCTAAAATTAAACAGTGATTTTAAAGGTCTTCTTCAACGAATATGACTTTTTTTTTTTTTTACAACTGGCAATCTCACACCACTAATAAGAAGATCCAAAGATAAGACTGGTATTGAATTTTCATAATCAAATTTCTTGAGAGGAATGTTTGAAAAATCATCTCAAGGTAAATGCCCTCAAAAACCATTTGATAAAATTCAACACCATTCCCAATTAACACTCTGCGTATGCTATGAAAAGAGGGAAATTTCCCCAAAGTGAGAGTATCAGTCAGAAATAATAGCAAACATCACACAATATTTATCCACTAAAGCCAAAAGAGAGCAAGACAAAAATGCCCAGTATTGCTAGTACAGATTTTCCTTACAAAAATCAATAGCAATAATCAGTTGTACTTTAAAAAATCCTATTAATCCCCTATGTTCACAGCAGCGCCAGTTACAAGAGCCAAGCCATGGAAACAACCTAAGTGTCCATCAACGGATGAGTGGATAAAGAAGATGTGGTACATATATACAATGGAATACTACTCAGCCATAAAAAAGAATGAAGTCATGCCATTTGCAGCAACATGGATGCAACTAGAGATTATCATACTAAGTGAAGTAAGTCAGAAAGAGAAAGACAAATACTATATGATATCACTTATATGTGGAATCTAAAATATGGTACAAATGAATCTATCTATGAAATAGAAACAGAATCAGGGACAAAGAGAATAGACTGGTGGTTGCCAAGAGGGAGGGGGCTAAGAGAGGGTTGGATTGGAGTTTGGGATTAGCAGATACAAACTAGGATGTATAGAATTGATAGACAACAAGGTCCGACTGTAGAGCACAGGGAAGTATATTCAATATCCTGTGATAAACCACAATGGAAAAGAATATGAAAAAGAATATATATATATGTATATAACTGAGTGGCTTTGCAGCAGTAATTAACACAACACTTTAATTCAACTATGCTTCAATAAAAAATAAATTTTAAAAAATCCTATTCATAATAGGAACAAAAGAGCTAACATATTTAGTGTAAATAGAAAATGTGTATGGTTTATATGAAGAAAATTATAAAACTTAGCTAAAGGGCATTTAAGAAGATGTGATAGGTGATGCCTTAGAGGGCCAGGTCAGGGAGGGTGGGAGGGAGTTGCAGAAGGGAGGGGATATTGGGATATGTGTATAAATACAGCTGATTCACTTTGGTGTACCTCAAAAACTGATGTAAGAGTGTAAAGCGATTATATTCCAAAAAAGAGCTTAAAAAAAAGAAAGAAAATTTAAAAAATGAACCCCCTCCCAAAAAAAGATGTGAATATATCTTATTCCTGCAGGGAAAGATTTAAATATTACATGACTATAGTACTTATATATACAAGTATTTAATATCATTACATATATGTAATGGTTTTTTTTTAATAAGCTTATTTTATTGGCTGTGTTGGGTCTTTTTTGCTGTGTGCGGGCTTTCTTTTTAGGTGTGGTGAGTGGGGGCTACTCTTCATCGCAGCGCACACGGCTTCTCATTGCCGTGGCCTCTCCCCATATATGTAATGTTCATTTTCCCCAAATTGATCTACAAAATCAGTGCAAATCCTGAAACCCCAATGCTTATATCCATCCATAGACACTAACATGCAAAGATGTCCCTAACATATTTAAAAGCAACTTATGGGACAATATATAGAGTATGATGCCATATTTATTTTTTGTTATTTATTTTTTTTTAATATTTTAAAAAATTTTTATTAAAAAAAACAAAAATTAGGTTTCACAAAAATTAGAAACTTAAATTAACACACTAATAAAATTTAAACATGAAGCACAACTGAGAAAATACTTGCCATGTATGTGGGAGAACAGGAATAATAGATTTAATATGGAAAGAGACAATGGGTTTTGCCTTTTCTCCTCACTGTAGCTGCTGCAGGTATATGCAACCTCCCACAGCACCAACCTAATGTGTAAAGGGCTCTGACCCCGAGGTATGGGAGGGGGCGGGGGGTGAAGGGGAAACTGAGACGAAGCGAGAGAGTAGCACAGACATATATATACTACCAACTGTAAAATAGTCAGTGGGAAGTTGTTGTATAACAAAGGGAGTCCAACTCGAGGATGGAAGATGCCTTAGAGGACTGGGGCAGGGAGGGTGGGGGGGACTCGAGGGGGGGGGAGTCAGGGAAGGGAGGGAATATGGGGATATGTGTATAAAAACAGATGATTAAACCTGGTGTACCCCCAAAAAAATAAAAATAAAAAAAAAAAAAGGGCTCTGACTCTTCTCACATGTGATCTGGAGGCCGAAGCCGGGAGGTGCCTAAGGTGATCAGGCCAGAACCTGGAGAGGCAGTGAGCTCCAGCCCAGGAAGATACAGCCCCCCACCCCAGTGCTCTGCTTGCAAACAAGGCCGGCAGGCAGAGGTCATGGGAAGGTGTGGCGCGTCCGTGGACAGGGGTAGGGAGGTGAGCAGGCATGACAGCAGGGGTAGGGATGAGGATGCAGTGGCACAGAGGTCGCCTGCAGGGGCACAAGGGACAGCGGGAAGGGGTGGGGCAAACTTTCGGCCATTTTTTATTCAAATATTTCTCCCTGTCACCTCCTTCTCCCTCCGTTTCTTTGAGGATGTCAATTACTTGTGTGTTAGGCTATTTGATATTGTCCCATGACTAACTGATGCTCTTTTCTTTCCTCCCTTGGATTTTCTCTGTTTTGGAGCATTTTTATTGCTCTGCCTTCAAGTTCACTAATTTTTTCTTCTGCAATGTCCGGTCTGTCATTAATCCTACTCCACGCATTTTTCACCTCCATGTTACAGCTTTGCACCTCTAGAAGTCTGATAGTGACTTCCTTGTTAGGTCTTCTATGTCTCCACTTAACTTTCGAACGTAAGGAATTGTGCTGTAATGGCCGTTTTGATATCCTTCTCTGCTAACTCTAACATCTGTGTAACTTCTGGGCCGGTCCTGCCTGCTCAGTAAGACTGCTTAGTCCCCTCATTCTGCTTTGTGTTCCTGATTCTTTGTATGCCTGGTGACGTGTGTGTGGAACTTTATCTTGTGGGATGCCGGGCGTTTTGTGTTCTTATAAATCCTCTTGAACTTCGGTTTGCAATGGAATTAATTACTTGGAAACAGTTGGATCCCTTTGGGTCTTGATCTGTTTTCTGTGGGACGGACCTGGGACAGTGCTCTAATTATTCTCCAAAATGGAGGCAAGACTTCCTGAGTGCTCTTCTATCCCAAGCCCCAGGTGACAATGGGACCAATTTTACCCTGACCCTTTCAGATGGCTTCTGCCAGCCTGGGCCATTTCCTTGCTGCACATGCACCAAGCAGCATGCAGCCAAGCAGGCAAGGGCCCTCCCTCCAAGGAGCACCCTCCTCTCCAGATTCTGTCCTCAAAGCTGTGTTGGGTCTTCGTTGCTGCACACGGGCTTTCTCTAGTTGCTGCAAGCAGGGCTACTCTTCATTGTGGTGCACAGGCTCCTCATTGTAGTGGCTTCTCTTGTTGTGGAGCACAGGCCCTAGGCACATGGGCTTCAATAGTTATGGCACATGGGCTCAGTAGTTGTGGCTCACAGGTTCTAGAGCACAGGCTCAATAGTTGTGGCACACAGGCTTAGTTGTTCCGTGGCATGTGGAATCTTCCCAGGGCAGGGCTCAAACCCGTGTCCCCTGCATTGGCAGGCAGATTCTTCACTGTGCCACCTAGGAAGTCCTAATGCCATATTTAAAACAAACAAAAACATTGTGGGTACCCACATATACATGCACACAAAAAGGTTTGGAAGTAAGCTACTAGGAATGTTTTATTAATTGAAAAGCATTCTAAATATCTACATCAACACAATCAATATAACCAAATCTATATGTCTGTAGATTAGAGAGCCAATATATATTCAGGCACAAACTAACCTATAAAATTATATATAACACACATAATCAATCAATATAACCAAATATCAATTTACCCAATAAATCATGTACCAAAGAGTTATATTTGTAAAATATCCATTTTATAATACATAGAAAAGTTGAAGCTCCTTTGAATAATTTTTCGTTTTAAGATTTCTACTTTTACATCTTCTGAGGACTATTTAACTAACTGATTTAACATATTTTAGGTAAGCAAATAGATTTTTAGCTACTAATTGGAAAAAAGACCAATACTTTCATGATAATACAAATAGTCAGAGCATTTCACATTTCTTTGTCATCTCTTTTATCTTTTTTGCTTTGTTTTGTTTTGACATGATGACAAAGGGGGAATTGAGACAGTATAAATGAGGTCATTTTCTCTGGTAAACCATAAATGAGCTTTTAGAATCACAGTTCATACTATACACCAAAATGAATTCTAATAGATTAGAGAGTTGAATAAGAATTACCAATTTTGGAATTGCTTCTGACCAAGGAACTAATTTTACAGCAAAATAGTGGTACAATGGGCTCATGTCCATGGAATTCACTGATCTCACCAAGTCCCCATCATCTAGCAGCTCCTTAGAGAATGATGAAATGGTATGGGGTTGGCGTGCTGTCATATAGGATGGAGTCCATGCTTTGAACCAGTGACCAATATATGGTGGTGTTTCTCCTGCAGCCAGAATGCCAGGTCCAGGGATCAAGGTAGGGGAGTGGGAGTCAGTTCTATTACTTTCACATGTAAGAACCCACTCACAAATATTTGCTTCCTATGCCTGCAATTTTAGGTTCTGCTGCTTTAAGGTCACAGTTCTCAAGGAAGTGATGTTTCCTTCAAAGTCTACAACAATGTTTCTCCTATTGAACTGGAGGTCAAAACTATTAACAGACCATTTGGAGCCTCCCTAATTAACCTGTGAAGAGGAAGTGAACACAAAGTGCCTCCTCCATCCTAAGCCCACTAAGAGAACAGCAGGCATCTTTAAAAGTTCAACAGTAATAGAAAATCAAGTCCTAAGAGAGATGGTTTAAAATTTTTAAAAATTCAAGAGAAATCTGTAGACCCAAAGAAATGGATCTCTCCAATTCAATCTGTGAACAGTGTTGCCAGAGAAAAAGAGAGGAAAATTATAGAAAGCGTACTGAAAGAGATCATTGAAAATAACTTGTCCTCAGTTAAGAAAGAACAAAAAGTCTTTCTTGAGTATATGGAAGACTATTCCTGGATGTGTACTTGTCAAATTCTTGAACTACAGAGGCATACAATATTTAACGGAAACAGATAAAGAGGAGAAAGAGCTACCACTTAAAGATTCAAAGAGTAGATGATTTTTTAAACTTCTACAATAGAGAGGATATAAGCAAACCCTAAGAATAAAATTATCATAGATTGACTGGAGAACTTGAGGTTTGGGGGGGGTGAAGGGAAAGCTGAGACGAAGTGAGAGAGTAGCATAGACATATATATACCACCAACTGTAAAATAGATAGCTAGTGGGAATTTGCTATATAACAAAGGGAGTTCAACTCGAGGATGGATGATGCCTTAGAGGACTGGGGCGGGAGGGTGGGGGGGGAGTCAAGGGAGGGAGGGAATACGGGGATATGTGTATAAAAACAGATGATTGAACTTGGTGTACGTCAAAAAATAAATAAATAAAATGAAAAAAAATTATCATAGATCTAAAAACGCTTGATTCTCACTGCAAATTCATCACAATGCCCAAATGGCACTGCTTTTGGGGGGATTTTTGGTGGGTTTTTTTGGTTATTTTGTTTTGATTTTTTTTTTTGATTGTTTGTATTTGAGGCAGAAGAAAGTCTTTTGCAAACACAGAACCTGAAGGAATATTTTAACACGATCTGCATCTACAAAATAACTTATGAAAGATTGGAGCTGTAGGGAGGGACAGTAAATTTAAGTGATTTTGATGACCATCACAGCAAAGGTAGTTAAGTACCTTAAGTAAAGTATTATTGTTATGAAATCTAAAATACAAAAAGAGAACACAAATAGTGAGAAAAATGTTTCTGAACTAAATTTAAAGTTTGGAAATGATACTAAAGGATAAACATAATCTAAAATAAAACTTGGTATGTAGTAGAGAACTCAATAGATGTTAATTTTCTTCCTTTCCTATACCAAAGATTCTGTAAAAACACAAAGAAACAAAGGAGAGTTTATTTAAAAAGCTAGATTTTATTAAAAAGTAAGGATATAAACATATTGGAAATTTAGAAAGCAATTTTATTGATAAACTGAAGCCAGAGTTGGGTTTTTTTGTGTTGCCAAAATTGTTCAACCACTGGCTTACCTGGGCCAAAAGGGAGAGAAACCAGAGTTAAAACTCTAAAATAAGGAAAGATTTATAATAAATAATATGAAAAGGTGATTTGAGACTGTCATATAAAATTTGTACATAAGTTTTTAAACCTAAGTGTAAATTTCAAAGATGATATGAAATAGATGTGATATAATATGACATGGTATGAAATAGAAAACAAAATTTGATAATTCTGTTCTCTCAAAGCTCAGGAATTTATTCCCTCCCTAGAAGTTTGCGATACAGTCCGTTTCATTGTCTTGTCTTTGTAACCTGAGTTACATTGATTCTGGCCTCCATCCAATCAGGCAGAAACTTCCACCTTTTACAAAGTACTGCTCGGCTCTCCCCAAATTTGGGAGGAGGTCCCTAGAAGGTACTTCAAGGAAGCTGTGATCAGTCCAAGTTGTTGCCTCTTTTGCCTGTCGCCAGGCTCTGCTGATGACATTGTCCTTGCCCTTCTAAGGTGCAGATCTTCTCAAACCTTGTGGTGTTACGACCAATCGGCGGACTTCTTAGGTGCAGTGGTTAAGAATCCACCTGCCAATGCAGGGGACACAGGTTCAATCCCTGCTCTAGGAAGATCCCACGTGCCATGGAGAAACTAAGCTTGTTGGCCACAACAATTGAGCCTGCGCTCTAGAGCCCATGAGCCAGAACTGTTGAGCCTGTGTGCCGCAACTACTGAAGCCCACGCACCTAGAGCCTGTGCTCCCCAACAAGAGAAGGAACCACAGTAAGGAGCCTGTGCACCACGACGTAGAGTAGCCCCCGCTCGCTGCAACTAGAGAAAGCCCATGTGCAGCAGGGAAGACCCAACACAGCCAAGTAATTAATTAATTAATTTTAAAAAAGACAAATTGACACCCTCAGGTGAAGGGCAGCTCGCTTTCACCTGAGCGATAGTCTGTTACAGGCCTCCCACAGTAAGATTAACAGGGTGCAGAGGAGTTCCGGAGTTTATTAAGGTCTCTCTTTGGCTTTATGCACAGCTTTTCCCCTCGCGGCGCACACTATCTGTCTTGGTTGAGACTCGTTCGCACTGTGGCCGCCGTTCCCTTTTGACTCAGACTCTCTTCCGCATTACGCCTGACTCCTTTTACGGTGGGCCCTGCCACAGGGTCCATATTCTTCTAGAAATTGGTCCCCTCTCCTCACAACCCCTCTCCTTACAACTCACCCATACATCAGTTCTCCTTATGTCTACATCTATGTCTACAACTCAGGTAGAAGCAAGATTTCATTTCTCCCCAGGAGTCTCCTGCCTTCCATATAAGTCAGTGATGCAGGCAGAGGTGGGCAGGGATGGCAGGTACCACCTAACTCCACCTACCCAGTGAATTCAGACTTCAGCCTTGACCTAGTGGATATGCCCTATGTATTAATGAGGACCCAATCAGGTATCACGCTAGGTATTTCAATGGCTGGAACTTAATACAGTGACAAAATGTAAGTGAGAGTGCTTTACAAACACCGCATACAATGGAAATGATTTTTAATAAAGTCCCCTATGAACTACTAAATGCCAAATCCATTGGACAGTTTATAGCAGGGGTCCCCAACCCCCTGTTAGGAACCCAGCCTTACAGCCGCACAGCGGCACATCTGCCGCGCCCCATCCCGTGTAGTACCGCCTGAACCATCCCCCACGCCCCCACGCCCCCACGCCCGTGGAAAAACTGTCTTCCACGAAACTGGTCCCTGGTGTCAAAAAGGTTGGCACCGCTGGTTTACAACATCAACACACTTGATTTCTTTGTAATATTTAAAGCTGTTGGACACTTGCTTCCTCCTAAAGCTTTCTCTTTGCTTAGCTTCTCTGATACTTTTCTGTTCCCCTACCTTCTCTCTGTCTAACGACGCTCCCTCAGGCTCTTCGCAAGGTTGTCTACTTCCACCTGCCTTATTACTGGGTAAGTATTTGCTGAATAAATTACCACTGATAATCAGAAAAACTTATGATGTAAGCAACCTTTTTAAAATTAAAAAAAACGTTCACCAAAAAATTTCCAGGCTGTCCACACTTAAGCAATTTGTCCTGTAGAGTTAATTCAGTTTTTGTTTTTCTGAAGAAAAAATTCAAGCCTAGAAGTGAACTCATGCACTTAAAGCTATTAAATGAGTGAAAATCAAAGATCCAGTGGCGTTTATACATGCGTGCCTCCTGGTTTTGAGCTCTGGCCTCAGACAATAATACCTCTTCAAATAATAAGCAAATAAAAATTCCTGGGGAAGTGACAAAATGCCAACAGGCATTGTTTCCTGTCATTGCCTTGTTTCAGTTTTAATTTACTTATTTGTCTGTGTGTTCTGTGAGGAAGAAGTTAAGAAAAAGCCATCTACAACAGGCATATTGCTATCTTGTCCATTTCCTTCTCTCCTCAACCCCTAATATTTTTAGAGTTTTGAAAAGTAGTTTTCATTTAAATAGATTTAACTTAGTAAGTTCATAATAACAAAATTACTCATTTGAATTATTTTTATTGAATTATATTCACATACGTTCATTTGTAATACAAACTTACTCACCTGAATATATTTAGCTTACTTAACTTGTAACATTAGACTATTTTACTGTAAATATTCAGACTACCCTGCACTGGAAGACATCAATTGCTAATTTGATTGACTTTCCATAAATTGCTTCAGTGAATTATTTTAGGGCTCTATGAATTGGTTTTTAAGGTTTAGTGTTTTGGACTGTGGGAAAAAAATAATAAAAATGAGGTGTGATGGCTCCGTAATTTGAACGTCGGCCTTCAAGACCCCACACGGCGTGCTCCCAGTCCCGCTCCTTAACTCTCTGGCTTTTTCTCCTTCTATCTCCCCCTCACTCACACTGCTCTTCCTTGCTGAACTTTATTATTTATTTATTTATTTACATAAATTTGTTTGTTTATTTACTTGTTTATTTATTGGCTCTGTTAGGTCTTCATTGGTGTGCACGGGCTTTCTCTAGGTGCAGCAAGCAGGAGCTACTCTTCATTGCGATGTGAGGGGTCCTCACTGCGGTGGCTTCTCTTGTTGTGGAGCACGGGCTCTAGGTGCGTAGGCTCCAGTAGTTTCGGCACACGGGATCAATATTTGTGGCTCACAGGCTCTAGAGCACAGGCTCAATAGTTGTGGCGCACCAGCTTAGTTGCTCTGTGGCATGTGGGATCTTCCTGGAGCAGGGATTGAACTCATGTCCCCTGTGTTGGCAGGCAGATTCTTAACCATTGCACCACCAGGAAGTCCTGGAATGTTGTTCTTTACTCAAAACCTCTCATGACTCACAACCTCGCGTCTTACAAACCTTTGCTCAGATGCCACCTTCTCCACAGGCCAACTCTGGGCACCCTATTGAGACTTGCAAACTGCCTCTCCCTCCTGGACACTCTGGGTCTCCCACACACCTTACTCTGTTCTGATTTTTTCCATGGCACTTCTCATCTTCAGACATTCCATGTAATATTTATGTTCATGTTAAATTTGTGGGTTTAGTGTTTACTAGGACAGAACTTAAGCTGAATTTGAAGCTCCCTCCCACTCTTGAGAAAGAGGATAAGGCAAAACCTTCTGCTTACTCTGCTCACAAAGTATCAACCAAGAGGGAAGGAAGATCCATTAGGTTCAGGACTTCAGTCTTTCAAAAGGACAGCTTTTCTGCATTTTCAGAGTGGGTGTTTTAGCTAGGACTTGCTCAGGGCTATGACACTGTGGAAGCCACACACCTTACAATAGAAGGGTCTGCTGAGTCACCAGTAACACTTAGACTTCAACAAGGAGCCTTACAACGCTAACAGCAACTGTGAGCTTTAATAATCATGACCTCTCTGAGGAGCATCCATTTGTGTTCATTTGCAGGAGCCTCTGCCCTTTGGGAGGAGGGAGACACAAGTGGGGTCATTTGCCTTGGTCTCTTCGCTTTCTCAGATCCACATAAAGGCACCTGCTGCCTACTTCCTGGAAATGATCACCAAAAACATTGGGAAAAGAGGAGGAAGAGAAGACTGTGACCTGGATAATCCAAAAATTATTGACTGAATTGTAGGACTAAATTTAGTACCTTTGCCTGAAAAGTACAAAATAGGAAAATATATAATATTCAATAAATGGTATTGAAACATTTGGAAAAAGATAACATTATATTCCCATCTTATACCTAATATCTTACACCTGTATAAATTCCAATAGAATAAAGTGTGAAAAAGAAAAAAATAATATAATAAAATATAAATTAATATTCATTTATTATTAAAGTGGAGTAAGCTGTTCTTGTAAGTCACCAAATGTAGAAAAGAACAAATTTGAGAGATTTCATAGGCTTTACTCCACACAAAATTTAAACTTTTGTACAGAAGAAAAGGTATAGAGTTAAAAACAAAGCATATTAAGGAAAATATTCAAAGGCTTAATTTCCTTCATATGTAAAGATCTTATGCAAATCAATAAGAAAACAAAATGTCTGAGAGAAAGAAAATAGTCCAATGAAATGAGCAAGCAATTCATGCAAAAAGGAAGCTGAAAAGAAACTAAGAACAATCTCTACCTTGACAAATGTCTAGTGCTGGGGACTATTATAGGAAATTGACGTTTTAGAGACAGTGTGGCAAAAAGAACCAGGATGTAAAATGGATATACTCTGTGGTATAGCAGTTTTATTTCTAGCCATGTATACCATGGAGAGTTCATATAAATAGTCAAACATGTCTTTAGAAGGATGCTCGTTGTTGCTTTGTTTGAAGAGCCAAAATCTGGAACTACCTAAATGTCCATCAACAGTGGACTGATTACGTAAACAATGGTATATATCCAACAATGACATTAGGCAACTGTGAAGTGGTATGAGGCGGACGTACATGTACTGATTTGGAAATACATCTACGATATTTCATTGAGTGAAAAAAGTAAGCTATAGAACAGTGCGAATAGAGAGATTATACTTGTGGGGGAACAAAAGGCTATCTATAAATGTGGTGGCATAGTCCTTTGACGTGTTCACTAATGTCTCCCCCTTGGGCTACCATCACCTCCTCTGCCACTGCCTCTCGCCCCCCACAGCTAGGGCAGCCCAGGCCTTGGGGAAGCTGGGCCACAATGGAACAGAGAACAAAAGAATCAATTCTCAGCTTTTTAGTTTCAAAATAGAATTTTGGCCGAGACAATAGGTAAAACAATAGCTTTGAAAGAATGCATGTTGATAGAAGGGCCAGTTTTCCTGCTTTATAGTAGATAAAAATACTCCAGGAGAGAAAGGAGAAGCAGAGAGCGATCTGGTGGGAGACGGGCTGAGCCACAGAGCCGGGGGGGTCCGAGAGGATGAGGAGCTGTGCCCAGTTTCCTGTCTAGGGCCCCCATCAAGTTCCTTTTGCTGTCTTGGCACAGGATAGAGGAGAGACACCTGTAAGTAAGGCAGCTTCGAGGGCTGGGCCCAGAGAGCAGCTTCAGGATGCCTGTAAAGAATCAACAGCCAGCTGACACCTCTGGGCCAGCCAGAGGCAACACTGTCAGCAGATGCAGCTTCAGCCATCTGGCCTGTACCAGATGCCAATATGGAGGGCTGATGGGCAGCAGCCCAGAGCCAGGGGTGGCGGTGGGCACCGGGGTAGATGCCTGCGTGTGCAGGTCTGACGTGCGGCTGGCCAACTCCTCTACACGGCCTCTGAGCCAACCCCCTGGAATGTAGAACAACAACAGTCCAGGCCAGAGGAAGCTCCTCAATTGACTGAGAAAAGCCTGAAATGCCTGCGTTTCCTTCGAAATGACATTTTCTCCCACTGGACAGAACTGGTGCTCAAAATAAAGCTAAAGATATTATTTTTTAAAAGTTACATTTTTGCACTTCTGAATGTAGTGTCCTGAAAATAATCATGCCTGCTATGTATAGATATATGCTTGTTTATCAATAGAGAAACTCAGGAAGGTATTTCATAAATTTAATGAGGGACACCTCTGGGGTGTGAAAGTGAAGGAATGGGGCAGCAGGGACCTTTCACTTCCCCGCATTTGAATTTTTGAGCATGTATTCATTTTATAATCTTTCTTAAAGACGCTGTCCTTAAAGGGTCAGAGTACATGAAGTCAAGGAGACAGATAAAGAAGAGATACATGCTCCATTTCAATGTCCGAAGAAGCACAAATGAGACAAGACAAATGTCCTTAGAGGTGACTATGCAAGGGGCTTAGGTGACTCTTTGAAGACCCCAAGACCTGTTGTAGGTGCAGTGTCCACTGAGAGCCCCTCCATCAGGTTTTTGGTTTCTTTAAAATTAATTAATTAATTGGCTGCATTGGGTCTTCGTTGCTGCGCACGGGCTTTCTCTAGTTGCAGCAAGCGGGGGCTACTTTTTGCTGCAGTGTGCAGGCTTCTCATTGAGGTGGCTTCTCTTGTTGCAGAGCACAAGGTGTGTGGACTTCAGTAGTTGTGGCTTACGGGCTCTAGAGCGCAGGCTCAGTAGTTGTGGCGCACAGGCTTCATTGCTCCGCGGCATGTGGGATCCTCCCAGATCAGGGATCGAACCCGTGTCCCCTGCATTGGCAGACAGATTCTTAATCACTGCAGCACCAGGGAAGTCCCTCCATCAGGTTTATCTCAGATGTCCCTTGAGGACCTCATCTGTAAGGAGACAATGAGATAAGAATTAAATTTTTGACCTAGATCCAGGGAAAAAAGAATGAAGACTTGAGCAATCCAATTATATTAATTCATTCACTCTTTTATATTAATCCATACAAAAGCTTGCAAATAAAATTCTCTTTTAAAAGACAATTTTTAGAGTGGTTTTAGGTTCACAGCAAGCTTGAGGGGAAGGTAAGAGATTTCCCATATATCCTCTACCCCACACCACACATGCATGGTCTCCTCCACCACCAACATCCCCCAGAACAGTGGTACCTTTGTTACCATTGCTGAACAGATACTGATGCATTATAACCACCCAAAGTCCAAAGGTCACCTAGAGTTCGCTCTTACTGTTGGACATTATATGGGCTTGGACAAATGTATCATAACATGCATCTATCATTACAGTATCATACAGAGTATTTTCACCAAATGTAACATTTTAAAAAGTCTGATTGGAACAAGCTTTGCAAATAAGTGCCCCCAAAATTGATCAGCATCCTTGAAATATTTTTTACCATGTGAGTTTCCAGGGGTGGTACATGTGGCAAAGTAAAGGACATCTGTGTCCAATGAACTTATCTACAAAACAGAAACAGATTCACAGACATAGAGAACAGACTTGTGGTTGCCAAGGGGGGCGGGGAGGGATGGATTGGGAGTTTGGGATTAGCAGATGCAAACTATTATATATAGAATGAATACACAACAAGGTCCTACTGTAGAGCACAGGGAACTATATTCAGTTTCCTGTGATAAACCGTAATGGAAAAGAACATGAAAAAGAATGTATACATATGTATAACTGAATCACTTTGCTGTGCAGCAGAAATTAATGCAGCATTGTAAATCAACTACACTTCAATAAGATAAATTAAAAAAAAAAAGTACATCTGTGTCCTTAACTACTGCATTTCCATGATTTAAACCGTGCTTCTTCCCAGAGTGCTGAGTGGAGGGACCGCTTGTAAAACGTTAAACATGGCAGGAAAAACTATGCTTTTATCACTATCACTACAGTTATTCTCATCCATACTCTTCTTCTTCTTGGTGGAACTGGGGGAGGGTGGAAAAATGAAAAGTGTCATTTGAGCGAAGTTTAGACACATATCTGGGGGGAATGAATTCCAAGCTCAGGGAATAACAAGAGCAAAAGCCACAGTGTGGGAGCCTCTGGTGTTTGATGACAGCAGGAGGTCACACAGGTTAGAAAGCTCACAGGGTGCCATTATGGGGACTCAGGTTTTACCCTGAGTGCGACGGGAAAGCCAGAGGAGGGAGGGTCGCGCAAATATGATTTAGAATGTAATGTCATCATTGGTTGCTGTGAGCATCAGGGGCAGGGGCAGGGGCAGAAACAGGCTCGTTAGAGATTACTGCAACGCACACCTTCTGTGCAAGCCAAAGGGTTTGTCTTTCCCATCTGGTGCTCCCGAACTGCCCCCAGGTGTCTTATTTCTCTCCTTGAGTCAGGCCTCATTATTCACTACAATTTCATCTCACACATAATAATAGTGAAAGTGGTGGGTGATTAGTCCACAGGGATTTTACCCCTCCAACAGTCATAAAATAATCTCTTTTGGGTAATAATTTCTGAAAACTGTAGGCAGGAAGACCAGCAAGATAGTAGTTAAGGCAGCCTAGAACAAGAGAATCGGGAAGAAATCAGCCTTGGGTGATGTAGTGGAGACAGGAGGACTCAAAGATGGGAGGAGTTAAAGGAGTTCAGAGGCACTGCCTGAACATTTAAAAATTTAAAGCCATTTTTCTTTGGGCCTCTCCGTGTGCTTGTGGGATCTTAGTTCCCTGACCGGGGATCAAAACCAAGGCCCCTACAGTGAAAGCTCCAAGTCCTAACCAGTGGGCTGCCAGGGAATTCCCAAGGCCGTTTTAAATCAACTAGTTGTCATTTTATTTTGAAAGCACTGGGCATCTGTGGAGATTAGGGGATGGTTTGTATATCATGATGTCATTTCAGGCAGTGGAACTACTGCAAGAAATTGCAGTTACTCGGAACAGAAGGAAGTACTTTCCCAAAGGACTTCCCTAAATAGAACAGGTAGTGAGAAGTGGCCCATTCCTTGACTCTGAACAGCCTCAAGCCAAAGTTGGAATGACCACTTGGATTCTATGTGTGTCAGTCTGCTAGGGCTGCCATAACAGAACACCACAGACTGGGTGCCTTAAACTCTAGAAGTGTGTCATCTCACAGTTCTGGTGTCTAGAAGTTCATGATCAAGGTATTGGTAGGTTTGGTTTCCTCTGAGGCCTCTCCATTTGGCTTGCAGATGGCTGTCTTCTTGCAGTGTCCTCACATGGCCTTTGCTTTGTGTGTGTACATTCCTCATGTCTCTTTTTGTGTCCAAATTTCCTCTTCTTATAAGGACACCAGTCAGATTGGATTAGGCACATTCCAACAAACTCGTTTTAACTTAATTACCTCTTTAAGGCCCTGTCTCCAAATACAGTTGCATTTTGAAGTACTGGGGATTAGGTCTTTCGCATATGAATTTGGGAGAGATAAATTCAGCTTATAACACAATGATTGTATGCTCTTAAGAACCACAAACATACATAACCAAAAATGGATTCCTACCCCAGGGGATAAGTGTAGAGGAAGAGTAGAGATGAAATTCAAACACACCAAAATACAATGAAAAGAAAAAAAAAATGCTTAGTACAAGTTAAAGAAAAACATTTCCCAAAAGAGTTAAATCACTGTCAAATCATGTCAAGCCAGTGGTGAGCCGGGTTAATTGTCAAATTCTTCAGCAAGATCTAGTGGGGGAGTTAACAGCAGTTATTATCTTAAAAAGAACACATTTCTTTGAAATGCTATTATGTTTTAGAAGCACATAAAAGGTTTCCAAGGAGAGTCCCTTTTGTGTAACGATGCAAATTGAACTCGGTGGTATGCATCATTTCTGGGTGACATCTGTGGGTAAAGTCATAAAAATCCAAGGGCTGCACACTATATAAAGGTAAATTTCCCTGAAATAGAAGATTTGAGGTAGCTTCTGAAGATGGAACACACAAAGCTTTGTAAGATAGAGACAATAAAAGGGGAAAAGCAGGTTTTAGAACCTTGTAGGTTTCCTGCTGTTTATAGCTCACAGACCAAATAGAGCTGTATTTTAAGTTTTTAAAACCTTCATTTTTGTGTGAAAATCCTTCTCTATAGATAGTCTTTGCCTCTGTGGAACAGGCTAGGAATGGAATATCTGTTAACTTCATATGTCTCTTCAAAAGGAAATGATGATATAGCAGAAGGAGGAACACTCCCATTCATCACTCTGATACCAAAATCAGACAAAGATGTCGCAAAAAAAGAAAATGACAGGCCAATATCACTGATGAATATAGATGCAAAACTACTCAACAAAATACTAGCAAACAGAATCCAACAGCAGGTTAAAAAGATCATACACCATGATCAAGTGGGGTTTACCCCTGGAGTGCAAGGATTCTTTAATATACACAAATCAATCAATGTGATATACCATATTAGCAAGTTGAAGGATAAAAACGATATGATACTCTCAATAGATGCAGAAAAAACTTTCGACAAAATTCAACACCCATTTGTGATAAAAACTCTCCAGAAAGTGGGCATAGAAGGAAACTACCTCAACATAATAAAAGCCATATACAACAAACCAACAGCAAACATCATTCTTAATGGTGAAAAATGGAAAGCATTCCCTATGAGAACAGGAACAAAACAAGGGTGCCCACTCTCACCATTATTATTCAACATAGTTTTGGAAGTTTTAGCCACAGCAATTAGAGAAGAAAATGAAATAAAAAGAATCCAAATTGGAAAAGAAGAAGTAAAATTGTTACTCTTGGCAGATGATATGATATTATACATAGAAAATCCTAAAGATGCTACCAGAAAACTACTAGTGCTAATCGATGAATTTAGTAAAGTAGCAGGATAGAAAATTAATGCACAGAAATCTCTTGCATTCCTATACACTAACAATGAAAAATCAGAAAGAGAAATTAAGGGAACACTTCCATTTACCATTGCAACAAAAAGAATAATATACCTAGGAATAAACCTACCTAAGGAGGCAAAAGACTTGTATGCAGAAAACTATAAGACACTGATGAAAGAAATCAAAGACGATACAAACAGTTGGAGAGATATACCATATTCTTGGATTGGAAGAATCAACATTGTGAAAATGACTGTACTACCCAAAGCAATTTACAGATTCCACACAATTCCTATCAAATTACCAATGGCATTTTTCACAGAACTAGAATGAGAAATTATACAATTTGTATGGAACCATAAAAGACTCTGAATAGCCAAAGTAATCTTGAGAAGGAAAGATGGAGCTGGAGGAATCAGGCTCCCTGACTTCAGATTATACTACAAAGCTACAGTGATCAAGACAGTATGGTGAGACAGAACAACTAGGAAAAAAACAAAACAAAACAGATTCATGGTTCCCAGGTGATAAGGACGAGGGAAGAGGTTGACTACGATGGGGTAGCGCAGGGGAATTTTGGGGGGTGATGAGAAAATTCTGTATCTTGATTGTGGTGATTGTTATATGACTGTATGCATTTATTAAAATTCACAAAACTCAAAAAAAAAAAAAAGAAAAGACAGTATGGTACTGGCACAAAAACAGAAATATGGATCAATGGAACAGGATAGAGAGCCCAGAGATAAACCCACGTACATACGGTCACCTTATCTTTGACAAAAGAGGCAAGAATATACAATGGAGAAAAGTGGTGCTGGGAAAACCAGACAGCTACATGTAAAAGAATGAAATTAGAACACTTCCTAACACCATACAAAAAAAAAACTCAAAATGGATTAAAGATCTAAACGTAAGGCCTGACACTATAAAACTCCTAGAGGAAAACACAGGCAGAACAGTCTATGAGATAAATCAAAGCAAGATCCTCTTTGACCCACCTCGTAGAATAATGGAAATGAAAACAAACATAAAAAAGTGGGACCTAATGAAACTTAAAAGCTTTTTCACAGCAAAGGAAGCTATAAACAAGGCGAAAAGACAACCCTCAGAATGGGAGAAAATATTTGCAAACGAATCAACAGACAAAGATTTAATCTCCAAAATATATAAATAGTACATACAGCTCAATATCAAAAAAACAAACAACCCAATCAAAAAATGAGTAGAAGATCTAAAAAGGCATTTCTCCAAAGAAGACATACAGATGGCCAAGAGGCACATGAAAAGCTGCTCAACATCACTAATTCTTAGAGAAATGCAAATCAAAACTACAATGAGGTTTCACCTTACACCAGTTAGAATGGGCATCACCAGAAAATCTACAAACAATATATGCTGGAGAGGATGGGGAGAAAAGGGAACCCTCTTGCACTGTTGGTGGGAATGTAAATTGATACAGCCCCTGTGGAGAACAGTATGGAGGTTCCATAAAAAACTAAAAATAGAGTTACCATATGACCCAGCAATCCCACTACTGGGCATATATCCAGAGAAAATCATAATCCAAAAAGACACATGCACCCCAATGTTCATTGCAGCACTATTTACAATAGCCAGGTCACGGAAGCAACCTAAATGCCCATCAACAGATGAATGGATAAAGAAGATGTGGTACATATATACAATGGAATATTACTCAGCCATAAAGAGAAACAAAATTGGGACATTTGTAGAGACATGGATGGACCTAGAGACTGTCATACAGATTGAAGTAAGTCAGAAAGAGTAAAACAAATATCATATATTAATGCGTATATGCAGAATATAGAAAAATGGTACAGATCAGCCAGTTTGCAAGGCAGAAATAGAGACACAGATATAGAGAACAAACATATGGACATGAAGCGGGGAAAGTTGGGGGGGTAGGGGTAGGATGGGACACTGAGATTGCCATATATTCATTACTAATAAGAAAAAAAATCAAATTGTACACTTTAAATATATGCAGTATATTGTATGTCAACTATATATCAATAAAAGTTCTTAAAAAAACAACAAAAAAATGGTACTGATGAAACCAGTGGCAAGGCAAGAATAAAGATGCAGGTGTAGAGAGTGGACTTGAGGACACAGGATGGAGGGTGGCAGGAAAGGGGAAGCTGGGACGAAGTGAGAGAGGAGCATTAACATATACACACTATCAAATGTAAAATAGATAGCTAGTGGGAAGCTGCTGTGTAACCCAGGGAGATCAACTCAGTGATGGGTGATGACCTAGAGGGGTGGGATAGGGAGGATAGGAGGGAGCCTCAAGAGGGAGGTGATATGGGGTTATATGTATAAATACAGCTGATTCACTTTGTCGTCCAGTGGAAACTGGCACAACAGTGTAAAGCAATTATACTCCAATAAAGATCTGAAAAAAAAAAAAAAGGGAAATGATGAGCACCAAGTATCCCCCCAGCATCTAGGTTTGTTTTTTTTTTAAGCATTCATTTTTTAAAAAACTGTCTATCGTCTATCTATCATCTATATCTACCTATCTATCTATCTATCTATCTACCTATCTATCATCTATCATCTATCATCTTTATGGCTGCATTGGGTCTTAGTTGCTGCGCAGAGGCTTTCTGTAGTTGTGGCAAGCAGAGGCTACTCTTTGTTGCGATGTGCAGGCTTCTCATTGAGGTGGCTTCTCTTGTTGCGGAGCATGGGCTCCAGGAACGCAGGCTTCAGTAGTTGCGGCATGTGGGCTCAGTAGTTGTGGCTCACAGGCTCTAGTGCTCCATGGCATGTGGGATCTTCCTGGACCAGGAATTGAACCTGTGTCCCGTGCATTGGCAGGCTTATTCTTAACCACTGCATCACCAGGAAAGTCCCCATCTAGATTTTCTGATCATAAACAAAAGAACTTCTGGGGAAAGAATAGTGGAATAAATAACATTAAAATGGAAGAAAGGAAAGTTAAGTTTTAAATGATTAAAAATTAAAATTGATTTAATTTTAATTTTAAAGCAATTAAAAATAAATTTAAAAGGAAAAGGAATAATCGAAAGAGAGTTATAAGTGTGTGTTATGACTAATTCTTACTTCTCCTAAATTACTATTTTCTTCCCTGGCACTAATCCCCTTCAGAGACCAAGAGCTTCTGGCCCATTTATTTGTGCTCTATTCCAGTTCCTTCTCCTGAGATTGGTACTCGGGTAGTATGAAACAACGGAACATTTACAAGTGCCTTGGCAGTGAGTTTCTTTTGTTTTGTTCTTTGAACGTGAATCCATTAGATATCTGCCTTTATTACATCTATAAATGCACCCTGAAAAAAGGTCTAATAAAGCCCTGGAGGCATCTAGGCCATGCATCAAATATCTCTGAAGTATTTAGGTGCCACTGTGATGAGAACTTCATAAATAATTATACGCTCAGGCATCACATTATTCACTAGTGAAGCTTATTCTCTTTAAAGTTGTTTTGAAGAAATCATCTGTGAAATTCCAGTAAAGGAGTCATCAGGTTTTTTAATCCCCCCTGAGTCTAGCCTACTTTGTCTGCCACCTCCTGTATTCCATTTCGCTTACAAACGTCCTGAGGAAGTTGAAAACAGTTCCAGGGCAGTGCCTGTGCTGATTCCATCTTTATCACTGTCTCATGGGTACTTTGTTCTAGTCAGGTCCCCCAAAGAACTATTGCTCTGCCTTTGTTCACGACTAGTCTGAGACGGTGTGTCACAGTTCCAAGGAGGGGTTGAGTCTCCTGATCACTTTATCAACAGAAAAACAAATCAAAAGCCCACCCTGTGTCTGTGTCCTACTTTTCAGAGGACTTTCCAAAAATATCCTACATTTGCAACGCGTTATTCAAATTTTTTACCTTCACAAAGCGAAAGGTATAAAAGTAGAAATAGCCAGCACTAAGCAAGTGTTATGGCCGAAGATTTGTCTTCCTTCTTTCTGAATTTCTTTTCTTTCTCTCTTCATCTCTCTCCTCCTTCTCTGTCTCCTACCTGCCTTTACATATTTGCATAACGTCTATTGTAATCCACAATGTCAGTGAAATCCTGGCATTTCAAAGTGGCAAAGCTGAAAAAGGTAAAGCTTTGATGATAATTCAATATAATAAATGCTATGACAGCAGTGTAGACTGGATGCTATTAGAGCATGTCCTAGTTTGGGTAACTCCATCCACCTATATCAGAGCCTAAGAAAAAAATTGGGGTACAGGTAGTTTATTTGAGTGGTCATGCCAAGAAGCAGAGGTGAATAAGTGGGTGAAGGAGAGAAAGAAGGAGAAAAGTTAAAAGGATGTCCTCGGGGGCATAGTCCCACTGAAGACTCTCTATGTAACTGTGTGGAAAAGGCCTGAGATCACCACACTGGACAATCCTCTGACTCTTGTCCCCTACTAATTGGGGGTTGCCTCTGGGGATATTAGCTTCTGCCACACTTGCACATTGCTTCTGCAACCAGGCTGAGCAGTTTCTCATTGATCCAGAGCAAGCTCCAAGGCAGCAAAGTGCAGAGACATTTCAGAGAGGACTTGATGTGGGCAGGGGGCAAAGCACATAAAACTGTCCCCGGGTAGGCCAAGAGGACGTGGCATAGGGATCACAGGTATTTGCTACAGAGAGTATCAAGGGGCTCTTAACTTGATCTTGGGGTGGGGGAGGAAGAGGAGGTTTCCTAGAGGAAACCAAGTCTAAGCTTAATCTAAAAACAAACAAATAAACAAATCAAAGTATTGATGTAAGATCCCTTCCCTTTTCACAGTGTACTAAGTCCTTAAAATGTGTAATAATGACAGACTGCCATTTTAAGACCATCTCTGAGCCTAATGGGAGCCCAAAAGGAAAAAGAAAGCACGTGAAAGGAAAGTTATGGTTGAGATGTGGAGTATTCAGGTTTTATCCTAGAAAGATCCTCCAACAGCTCAGCACCACAGCAACTACGAAGGCAGTTAAATAACTTTTCCTTTTCCTCCACCAGGTGTTAGTGGTTTCCTAAAGTTGCTCACCTTTGGGTAAATTTGTCTTTCTTTTTTTGGCTCTACAACAGTTTTTAACCAATGCCTATATTAAATCTCCTCTGTCTGAAATACTTCAAGTGGGTTTTTTTCTCCCTGAATAGAGACTCACTAATATACACACACAGGTGTGTGTGTGTGTGTGAGAGAAATATCCTTCTCTTTGCACTGGTAATATCAAATTGTTCATGTTGTCCTGTATTTCATTTTTTCAATTAAACATTTTGGAAATCTTTCCACATCAGCTCATATGAGCTAGGTACCTCATTGATTTTTAGAGCTGCAAAATTTTCCCTTGGTTGAACATACTGCCATTTATAAAACCAAGTCCCCACTGGTGAGCATTTGGTTGTTTCTAAGGCTTTCGCTATTACCAACAATGCTGCCATTAACAACCTTGCATGTATATATTTGCATACTCGCACAAGTAGATGGGTAGAATGACACGGAATTTCTGACTTGCTCCAGTTTTAAAAACTGTATTCAAGACCTAACCACCGCCTGTGGCCTACTTCTGGTAATTGGGTCACAGAATTGATTTTCCATGTGGAAGTTTTGTCTTTATTTTACCAGTACCCCAATCCCTAAAGAACCAAGACTCTGCTTTGCTCTTGTCTAGACTAAAACTATCTGCAGAATCAAGGAGGCAGGAAGAAGAGAAAAAATCTCAAAGTTAAAAGTTATAAAAATCATAGACTATTTAGGTGACACTGACCACACACACACACACACACACACACCCAACTCTATGGAACAAAAACAGGAGGAATTTACAAGCATCTCACTAAAACTTGTAGAGGGAGGAAATACTTAAAAGTTTCTACTTAGCAAAGGGTGATAAACACAAAAGCAGACTGCCAATTATTACTAATATGATGTGTAGAATATCATTGTTATTATATGTGGTAAACTGCTTGCATTATTTTAGAGAATATAAAAAATATCTATGATGTTTTCAGACACTTATTCTCAAATTCAGCCCTCATAATCTTTTTTTTCCCACAAAATCTTGAAGTTGTTAACTGAAGCTAGTGGCGTTTTTCAGGGCTCTCCAATTCCTACAGTCAGAAGGGCCTAATACACAGTAAGTCTCCCTGGGGAAGGTAGTGGAATTGTCTGGTGGCAGTTGTGCCTGAGATGTGTCTTGAGCATGAAGAGTAGAGTTTGTCCATCTAATCAGACAAGGGGGGATTCCCCAGGCAAGGAACCATCATGGACAAAAGTATGTAAGCCTAAGAGAGCAAGCTGTGTTCAGGAGCTGCAAGCAGATAAGTATTGTTGGAACATGAAATAGAAGGGGCAACGTATTCGGTACCTATTGGTGTGTAACAAACTACCCCAAGTTTAGTGGCTTAAAGCACCACCCATTTATCAGCTCACAGTTTCTGTTTTTTAGGAGTCTGGCATGTTTCAACTGGGTTCTCCATTTGGAGGACTAAAGGGTGATAAATACATAAATATCCTGAGACTAAAATCAGGGTGTTGGCTGGCTGTAACTTCACCTGGAGGCTTGGCTAGGGAAAGATCTGTTTCCATGTTCCCTCAGGTTGTTGGCACCTGTAGAACTTGAGGTTATAAGACAAGGTCTCTGCTTTCTTGCTGGCTTTTGGCTGGGGACCACTCTCAGCTCCTATAGGCTACTCGCAGGTCTTGCCATGTGGCCCCCTCCATTTCAGCAATGCAGAACCTCTCCCCCCACCCCAAACAAGGATCCCTCTCTTGCTTTGAATCTTTCTGACTATTACTTCTGCAACTAGGAGGAGAAAACTCATTGCCTTTAATGGGCTCGTGTGCTTAGGTTAGGCTAACCTGGATAATCTTACTTTCAACTGATTAGTAACCTTAATTCCAACTGCCATCTCAGAATTGTGCTTAGCCCAGGAAGAATCTTGGGAAATGATGTTGAACAAGCTGCAGTTGTGGACGCTTTATTTTGAATGGGTATCAACCACCTAATGGATGTCTAAAGGAAAGCAAATTGGATGTTAAAGGGCTAGAAAACCACATAAAATAAAGTCTGACACTTCAGCAAAATTGAGGTGTTTTGCCTCAAGAAGAGGAGACCAAGTCAAATTTTGAAAGGCTGTCAAAGAGGATGACTTGGCTTTATCTATGCAGCAACTGACAGTGGGTGAAAGTCACAGGTAGAACTAATGCAGTGGAATACAAAGAAGAACTTGTATTCGCTGCATTCTTGTTTTTTTTTTAAAGGCTCTTAAAAATATTGATTCTGGGACTTCATCCAAATCTGTGGATCCAGAAAATCTGAGAGTAGAGCAAATGATCTTTTACCCAGAGTCAAAATTGCCTCTTTTTCTCCTGCCTTTTCCTGTTTATTATATACTTAGCCCACCACCACCACTAACACTGTTTTGTTCCTTTGGGTTTCTCTTAAAGGGGGACTCAAATCATATACCAGGCAAACTTTCTGAAGTCCCTTTAAAGTAAATTGATATGAAATGTTATATAGATATGAAAAGATTAAGGGACTGTGGCTACCTTTTTTCCAGCTACTGAAATGGGAGATTGTAGGTACAGGCTACAACATGGATAAACCTTGAAAACATGCTAAGTGAAATAAGCCAGCCAAAAAAACACAAATACTGCATGACTTGACTTATAGGAAGTACCCAGAGTGGTCAAATTTATAGAGACAGGAGGGGAATGGGAACTTGTTTAATGGCTACGGAGTTTCAGTTTTACAAGATGAAGAGTTCCGTGAATGGATGGTGGTGACGGTTGCATGACAATGTGAATGTACTTAATACCCCTGAACTGTGCACGTAAACATGGCTAAGATGGAAAATTTTATGTTATGCATATTTCACCACAATGTTAAAATTAAAAAAAAAAAACAGAGATTTTATCAATGAAGAGGTATGAGAGTTCCTTAGTATCTTTCCCTGGAAATTCCTACTGTATCCTCATAGAGCTAAAGCATTTTCATGGAAAACATTTTCCCAACTCAATTTAATGATTTTTTTTAATTGAAATATAGCTGATTCACAATGTTATGCCAGTCTCAATGTAGTGATTTTTAAGAACACTGAACTTCAGCCATAGGCTGGCTATATATTAGAAAGGAGCATAGGTTTTTGAATACAGGCTATTTTAATAAATTTGATTTATTTTATTTGTCTGGTACATATTGTAAAACAACCACTTGACTAGATTGTGATATAGAAAGAGAATACAAATACCAGGACTTGTTTCCAACAGGCAAGTCTTCACAGTGTGGTAATAGGTTATCTATAATAGGACCTCTTCCTCCTCTAAAATAAGGGTACAAATAAGTAAGTATCAGAGTTGCAAATTCCACCTACCTCCATATTCATGTCTAGTTGCTGAATATGCCTGGTTCTAAATATAGACCAGGCAAGAAGTGGATGCTAAACATGATCAAGACCTGTCTAAAAATAAATGCTATTGCACCTACAATGCTAACCATTACTTTGCCACGTCTAGGAGAGTTCCTATTTTATAGTCTATTTCTAAACTATAGACTAATCTCTCTCTCTTCAAATTCCTTCTTTCTTAAATTTTCATATATAATATTAGATTTTTAAATTTCTACCCTGGAGCAATTTTTAAATTTGGCATTAGCATAGTATATGAGGTTTCATTCTTTCGGAAGCCATCACATGTGTCATTATACATACCGAGACTCCCCCCACCCTGCTTCATGCTGATCTTTACAACAGTCAGGAAGGTTTTAAGTAAAGAATCTCGTCTCATTGGGTTACATATTTTCCATAGTAGCCTCTGTCTTTTCTAAAGGTCATAAAATAGCATCCGCATTTTGTTGCCACTAATGAACAGATCTGAAAATGAAAATAAGGAAAACTTTGTACTCTTCCCTGGGGACTTAGATGTAAACTCCCCATTAAAAGCCAATTAAAATTTTATGTAAAATTACATATATTATGTATTATTGTATATATTACATATATATACATATATAATTATATAAAATTATTACATATATAATGGTAATGCTTAACACTCACTTGTTTATTTCCAAGGCAGGGAGTTAGAGCCATATATTTTCTAATTAATCACTTAGGCTAATGCCTAACTCTGCTGTAGAGGCTACTGATTCTCCACCTGTAAGTCGTCAGATAGACTGGCTTCTAGGAGTTAAATAGGATATGTGGTTAACTGCAAAATGCTTACAGCACTACAGAAGGCACCCCCTTTTTGCACCCAATCTGTCGACACCCACGGGCCCATGTTGTGGGTTCTGAGGCCACATCCCCCACCGCTTCTCTGGTATCTTCATGAGGCTAGCTGTATTTGGCTCTTATCTCTCGTTGGTGTTTCATCACCATGACTCTGCATGCGAATGTGTGTACATGATACAAAATGAGTCCAGGCTTGAGCCACTTGAGAATGTTCTGTTCACTGACCACAAATTTTAATGAAGCATATAATCTGAACTTGGGTTCTGCTCAATTATTTGACTCCTTAAAATTGTTTACCTTTGTGGAAAATTGTCAGCAGTTACAATCCAATAGTTTTTTCTTTTTTTTTCCCCCTTGGCTATAGGCCTAAGCTACTGACTTCATTTCAGTTTACATTGGTGGCCATGATATCATGGTCAGGCTTTTTTTCTTCCCCCCTGGTTGTGGCATGCTTTAAAAAAATTCTTCTTTTAATATATTCTATATACTACCAAATTTAACTTTCTTTCATTATATTATTTTATTTCCTTAAATATGTACACACTTGTCTTCTTCTTTTTAAAGGAACCAAACTGTTCCTTATTTCAAAAGCTCTGCCATGTATTAAAACTCAACCATCGTTTTTCTTAATTAATTCATATGAATTAGAAATTACATTATGGTTTTCTTGTTAATTAGGAAGGGTTTGTATAAATAAATTTCCAAGAGGAAAGGTGAAAGGAATCACTTAGATGCTTCCTAAACTGCTAACTCACAGCATTATATTGTTTACACTTCACACTTAATCTGTTAAGCTTGGTTAGATGATAACATAACTAGAGTTTAACATAAGAAATAGGGTAGGCTAGCATTTCTCAAAGAGTGTTCCACAGAACCCCCTTTCTACAACATGTTCATAGCCATTATGCCTCAAAGGGTTTTTTTAACCCACAAAATTGAAGAAGCAGTGGTTTAAATAAAATTAAACAAGCTTATTTATTGAATAACTTTCAAGTACACAGCATAACCTTTAACACACCAATGTGCATTGTATAGCTCTAAGATTTGGATATAACAAGTAGCATTTCCAGCATATGTGTCCATGCTTCAGAATATTGATAAAACACACTTTATATAATACTGAAATACTGATGAATTTTTATTTATGTATTTATTTATTGGCTGCATTGGGTCTTTGTTGCTGCACGTGGGCTTTCTCTAGTTGTGGCGAGCAGAGGCTACTCTTCGTTGTGGTGCACAGGTTTCATAGTATGATGGCTTCTCTTGTTGCAGAGCATGGTCTCTAGGTGCTCGGGCTTCAGTAGTTGCAGCACTCGGGCTCAGTAGTTGTGGCTTGCGGGCTTTAGAGCACAGGCTCAGTAGTTGTAGCACACGGGCTTAGTTGCTCCACGGCATGTGGATCTTCCCGGACCAGGGCTCGAACCCGTGACCCCTGCATTGGCAGGCGGATTCTTAACCACTGCACCACCAGAGAAGTCCTGATGAATTCTTGATGATTTGTGAATACCCTGGCATGGTATACGGTTAGTTGAAGTAAAGCCCTAAAATATTTTAGTGGTTTCTAAGAGTCACACTGAAAAACTGCATGAAAAGTCTTGAGGTCCTCCACTGTCATTTAAGTCGTTCACTTCATGTTATTATTTACACAAAGAGAGGTGAGGCATGAGGTGTGTGGTCCATCTGGGGGAGGGGACGTGAAGTGAGTAGACAGGAATCCACCAGAGCAGCTGCTGCCAGGAGAATGCCTAACAATCCCACACTGTAGATGTCATTGTGATGCCTGATGGAGAATCTGTTTCAGACCACATGGGAAGTTTGAAAGACCTCCTCTCCCCCTCCCCCACCTCGACACACACACACACACACACACACACACACACACACACACACACACACCGGTGAGCATAGAAAGCGCTGGTGGAAGGGAGCTCAGTGCAAGTCTGCAGGTGTGCCTTTTCTCCTTCTTCCTCTGCACACAGTGCAGACCCTTGGCTGAGAAGTGCAGCAACCAGAAGGTGATTGTGGGATAACTGAGAACAAAAGCTGATGGGCTCAGGATGGCAGGGGAAGAAGGAGGAGAGACAGCGTGACTCCCTGAGAGCCTCCTAGAGCCACTGCACAGGTCCTAGACTGTGGCATCTGAGTGTTTTGTCACGAGACACAAATGAAATCCTATTTGTTTAAGCTACTGTTCGTCAGGCTTCATGTTATCTGCAGCTGCAACACCTGCACAACCAAACCAATACTCTGTCTTGGCTGGAAAAGGACCGCTGTGGCAAAAATACATGTGTAGAGTAGGTAATCTGAAAGGCAGATGAGGCTGAGTGTATTTGACAAAACAGTGGGATGAGCCTTCTGAAAGCACAGTTTTCTGAGCTCTGAAAGGCCTCTTGGGGGGAACTCGTCCTATAGAAAGCAGATGCTAGACATTGTAAGAGACTGACTCGGTAAGAAAGCTTTGGTAGTTGAAGGAGGAAGGGGTATTACAGAAACAGCATTGATATTCATTTATCAGTCTCAAATATCACATACTGAGGTTTAAATTCGTTTCCCAACCCAGAACTCACTGGACTTATATTGGGTTATTTGGAGGAGGGTATCTGTAAAAGAAAACCTAAAGGAGATACTTACCTCCATGCAACCTCACAACACAAGCTTGGCTCCCTGCTGCTTTAAGAGTGTAACACATAAGACACACTCTCCTCTGCTTCGGAACCCAACACTGAGATACTCTGACACCTTAAAAGCTCTGATGCGTCATCAGCTGCTTCGGGAGGTGCTGATGCTCTAGCAAGTGGGTGGACGCCAAGTGTGCTTTGGTGGTACCCAGCGAAGAGAGGAAATTTAGTTGCAGGGACATATAAGATATTGTCTGGGGACTCCCAGAAGTATTTGCAGGAGTCTTTACAGGGGGACTTCTCCTCCAGGTAAGCTGGATGGGACAAAAGTCCATGAACCCAAAAGTAAATGCTATTAATATAACCCTATCTACACCCACAGGCTGATGAAGCCTAAGGCAATTTTTGTTACAGCAAGTGCAGAAATTAAGCCACATACTCGGCTTCATCCCTTCATTTCAACCCCTCCGGGAGGGCCTCTTCAGGGCAGAGGGCCACGACACCTAGCTGGAGGACTGGCAGGATTATAAACACATCTTCTCCTCTCCTTCCTCTATGCTCTCTCTCTTGCAGGAGGCGTGGGCTGTATGTGTCAGTTTAGGCAACATCTTTGATTCTGGCATTTTACAAGGAAACTGGTGATGCTGAAGAGAAGAGAATGTAGAAACTGGCTGCTTAGAGTTGCCACAGGCTTAGGAAGAGGACACACTGAATGTTACAGTGTCTATGTTCTCCAGCTAGTTCAACAGGACAGGAAAGCAGACAGACAAAGATGCAGGGAAGAAACTCTAGGAGAGGTGCATATGGCTAGAATAATTCCCTGTATTTTATTTTTTATATATCATAGCCCAGCGAAAGGCAGTAAGCAGGATTCAGGTTCACTTAAGTGGAGAAACTCAATAACATACTTGGAGAATAAATGCCGGCAACACTGAAATCGTTTCATTTCTCCCTCCTTCCCAGTGAGCATGTGTATAAACACAAATCACACACACACACACACACACAAGGGGCATGCGTGAGCATTCCTCTGCCCCACACTACAGTCAACCTTCTTTAAAAAGAGGGAGGGGACAGAATTTGAGAGAAGGGTAAACAGGTACATAGAGAAGCCCACAGACTAGATTCCTGGTTTTGCACTTGCTAGTGATCAGATTATGGGTAAGTCATATCTTGTCCTGAATTCTTAGTTTCATCATTTGTAAAATACTGTACTATCTACCCCATAAGGGTATTGTGAGGAAAATGAAAGCGATGGGTAATAAAGCACTTTGTAAACAATGAGGTGCTATGTGGATGTTCCTTATTTGCGTCGTGTGTACAGAATTCGGTGGCATCTGAATAGGGTGTGCAGAAGAGGCCAGAACTTGGAGTGCTGTAGGGTGATTTTGACAGGTATCCTGGTCAAAAAGTTCAGAGTAATATGCACGATTGGAAGGATTATCTGGGTAGTGAGAATCAGGAAAGCTAAACGTTGAGTACAGGGCAGGAATGTCCAGACGTATTTCAAAAGTCTTCATTTGGCTGAAATCATTCACTCTTTTACCTCTCAAAATTGTACAGGTCCAACAAAAAGAGAAATACCGTACGATTCCACTTATATAAGGTACCTAGAACAGGCAAATCCACAGAGACAGAAAGTAGAATACAGGTTACCAGGGACTAGGGAGACAGGGAATAGAAAGCTATTGTTTAAATGGGTACCGATTTCCTGTTTGGGATGATGAAAAAGTTCTAGTAATGGGTAGTAATGATGTTTGCACCACATTGTGAATGTAATTAATGATGCTGAGTTGTACACTTCACAATGATTAAAATGGTAAATTTTAAGTTAGGCATATTTTAACCACACAAAAAGAGATATTGGTTCAGTCATCAAGATTTCAAAGAGTTCTAACACAGAAGAGCAGTAATAGCATGCCCATTTCAAGCCAAGGCTGTGGAAATACACACACTTGGATTGAACACCAGGCTTTTTCACCTAATAGCTATGTGTATCTGTAAAGTGGGGACACTAACAGATCCTGCCTCCTGACATTGTTTGAGAGTTTACAGAGTAATGTAGCAATGTACTTAGCAGAGTGCCCAGAACATATTAGGTGCTCAATAAAGGTTCACTCACGGCAAGAGTGGTAGTGAACAGGAGGCCCTGCTCACACTCGTGTGTGTGTGTGTGTGTGTGAGCAGAAAAGACTCACAAGTCTGGGCTTGCCCCAGAACAGGAAGAGTTTAAAATATGCAAGTGACTCTTAGCAGTGGGGAGAGGCTTCTTAAGATGCTCTTGGAGAAGGAAATGGAAAGAGGATGGTTGAGGGTTGGGACTAGGAGTCAGCATAATAGTGATTTGATCTTAACAGGGGGAGGATTTAAGTTGCTAAAAGACAAGGAGGGCTTTCTTGTTCCATTTCTTCTAGTCTGGTACTTTGGGCAATGTTGGATACCTTATAGCAGGAAGGGAGGGAAGGAGGGAGGGAGAGAAGGGAATTCAGTCATTCTGAGGCTTCCTGCCTTGGTTTCTATTTGTTGACACGTTTGTGGACACATGCTCACACATTTTCCCAACTCTACTAGGACAGCAGGCCTGCTGCGCGTGTAGGCTCCACTCTATTTGATTTTAGTTTCTCTGAAAACACCTGTAGGACACAAAACCCTTTTTATGCTGCAGGAGGGCAACTGGAGCCATGTGGAGAACTTAGGCTAGAAATTGGAAATGAATTTAGTATTTTTAAACTCTGCCCCCCACCCCCAAAATAAAATAAAATCTGGGCTTTTGATTTCCTTCTGATCTACTCAATAAAAGCTTTCTTCTTCTTTTAGCTGATTCCTATCTCTAGAGCTCACATATGATCCCAGGTTTTGGAAGATGCACTTGACTTACTAAATGAAAAGAAGGAGAGGAGCCACACTTCTCCCTTCAGTTTCCTGGGACCTGCCACCACTGTGTCTTGCTCAGTCAATGGGGGTGGCCTGTTACACTTTTGAGAAACAGTCAAACTGTTTTCCAAAGCAGCTGTACCATTTTAGACTTCTATCAGCAAAGTAAGAGAGTTCTAATTTCATCATATCCTTGCTAAGACTTGTTATATTATATCCATCCATGTGTGAAGTGGTATCTTACTCTGGTTTTGATTTACATTTCCCTAATGACTAATTATGTTGAGTATCTTTTCATGTCTTTACTGTACTTTAACATATCTTCTTTGGAGAAATGTCTATTCAAATCCTTTGCCTAGTTTTAAATTGGATTATTTGGTTTTTTATCATTAAGTTGTAAGAGTTCTGGATACAATTCTCATATCAGATCTATGATTTACAAATATATTCTCCGTTTCTGTGGGTTGTCTTTTCACTTTTAGGAAGGTGTCCTTTGAAACAAGAATTAAGTATAAAAGCAAATGAAACTATCAACAAAATGAAAAGGCAACATATGGAATGGGACAAAATATTTGAAAATCATATATCTGATAACAGGTCAATATCCATAATACATAAAGAACTCATAGAAATCAATAGCAAAAAAAAAACTGTTTAACAAATGAGCAGAGACTCTGAATAGATATTTTTCCAAAGACGGCATACAGATAGCCAATAGGTGCATGAAAAGGTGTGCAATATCACTAATCAACAGGAAAATGCAAACCAAACCAAGGAGATATCACTTCATACCTTTTAGAATGCCTGTTATCAAAAAGACAAGACATAAGAAGTGTTGGTAAGGATGTAGAGAAAGAGAATTCTTGTGCACTGTTGGTGGGAATGTAAATTGGTGCAGCCACTATGAAAAACAGTACGGAAGCTCCTCAAAAAATTAAAAGTAGAACTGCCATATGAGCCAGCAATTCCACTTCTGGGTATTTACCTGAGGGAAACAAAAACACTGACTCGGAAAGATATATACACACCCATATGCACAGCATCATTAGGTATAATATCTAAGACATTAAGAAAACCTAAGTGTCCATGAGATGTATACAGAAAAAAATATATATCCATGTATTTTATATATATATATATGTGTATGCATATACACACACAATGGAATATTATTCTGTCATAAAAAAGAAGGAAATCTTGCCATTTATATAGACAACATTGATGGATCTTGAGGGCATTATGCTAAATGAAATAAGCCAGACAAAAAAAGACAAATATCATACGGTCTCACTTACATGTGGAATCTAAAAAAAAAACAAAACTGGACTCCCAGATACAAAGAACAGATTGGTGGTTGCCAGAGGAAGTGAAGGTAATGTGGGCAAAATGTGTGAAGGTGGTCAAAAGGTACAAACTTCCAGTTATAAAATAAGTAAGTCCTGGGGATGTAATGCACAGCATGGTGACCATAGTTAATAATATTGTATTGTATATTTGAAAGTTGCTAAGAAAGTAAATCTTAAAAATTCTGTCAGTAAGAAAAAAAAACAATTTGTAACTATGTGGGGTGATAGATGTGAACTAGACAGATTTTGGTGATCAGTTTGCAACATATACATATATTGAATCATCATGTACACCTGAAACTACTATCATGTTATATGTCAATTATATCTCAATAAAAATAAATTAAAAAAAATTTAAACAGGAAAAGAATTGAGTATAACTTTGCACATCACATTTATAAGAGTATCATTCATGAATTAGGTGAGGTGGAGAAAGAATTGAAAACCAAGAATGGCTGAAGGAGGTGTCAGTGTTTAACCTGAAAAGGAGAATGATAAGGCAATGTTTGCCTCAAATCTTTGAATATATAAAGAGCTACCATGTAGAATGAAGAGCAGACCTGATATGAGTCACTCCAAAAGAGAAAACTGGTACCAAAGATTGAAGGACTAGAGCAGATTCAGATTCAAATTCAAATTAAATGACTTCTTTAATCTTAGAATTGTTTAACTAAAATGAGCTTTCGTGGGAGCTCTCGACAATGGAGGCATTCATGCAAAAACTAAATGGTCACATCTCAACAACATGGTTGTAAGAGAATTCCGCATTCTATGGGAAGATAAGCTAGATAATCTCCTGGTTTTCCTCCAGTGTAAATTCTGATTCTATTAAGGTACACATTTTCGATTTTAAAAGATAATGCTAGTTAACATAAAAGTCTTTTTTTCACTTAATCAAGATGTGTGAGAATTTTGAATAGTCATGTTAAAGTTATATTAAAAAGTAGCCATCCGTCCCCCACCCCCCCAAAAAAAAAGTCATTTGGTAAAAGCCATTCTAGAAATACTGCTCCAAACTTTAATAAAAGTTTGAAGGTTTTAGCATCCTGGAAAAACAATGTTTTATAATTAATAGAGAATTATTTCATAGTATGATAGTTCCTGTCATGTGTTAATAAATAAGTCAGACAAAAATAAACATGATTCTTCCCATTTAAGTTCATTTTTTTTTTTTTTTTTTTGCTCTCAGTTGTAAAGGTCAGATCCAAATATTTTCACAGAGCAATATTACTCTACTCTCCTTCTGTGGTCATGGCAGGTAGAAGAAAATTGCTAAATTGTTCACAAAGCATAACAGCCAGAGAATAAAAGTTCTAGAAAACATTGGTTAAAATATTTCCTGGATCATGGTATAGAGAAAAAAAGAAAAAATTCCTTTAGACCCAGAGCTTAGTATAAAGAGCTTGAAGCACAGAAAAGGCCAGTAAAATCATTGTTCATTTTCCTTGGAAAAGTTACAAAGCCCAGAAATAAAGTCCAGGAGAAAACTGAGTATGAAAAAGAAATCCAAGGATAATTATTTTTACTGCTATAAAGCAGGTTTAGCAACAACCACTCAGTCACTTGCCCAGGGCAGCTGAGAATTTGTACCAGATGAATGATTAATAAAGAATTTTGACTCGATTTTGACTCGATTACTCTCATGGGAAGGGTTGACTGGTCAAAACAGAATCACAAGTTGGTAAATGTTTTAAATTTATTTTCATTTTTGTTTAAGAAAGATGTGGGGACAGGAAAAATAAAAGTCCCAGAGGGACTTAGGAAAGCGAGGAAGATACAACTTTAAAGAAACAAAAGAACATGGGACTTCCTAGGTGGCGCAGTGGTTGGGAATCCGCCTGCCAATGCAGAGGACATGGGTTCCATACCTGCTCCAGGAAGATCCCACATGCTGTGGAGCAACTAAGCCCGTGAGCCACAACTATTGAGCCTGTGTGCCGCAACTACTGAAGCCCGTGCTCCACAAGACAAGCCACCGCAATGAGAAGCCTGCGCACCACAATGAAGAGTAGCCCCCACTCGTGGCAACTACAGAAAGCCCCTGTGCAGCAACGAAGACCCAATGCAACCAATTAATTAATTAATGAATGAAAACAAAACAAAACCAGGGACTTCCCTGGTCCAGTGTTTAGGACTCCATGCTTCCTCTGCAGGAGGCTTGGGTTCGATCCCTGGTCGGGGACTAAGAGTGCATGCTGCACATGTGCAGCCAAAAAACAAAAAACACAGCATGAGCTCCTGAACAATTTCCAGCACAATTTCCAGCCCTTAACCAAAGGAGATTCACCTTGTGTTAAAATGCAACAACAATAACAAAAGTAGGGATGGTAAAACAAGGTAACAAATTCACCAGAGGGAAAAGTAGAAAGGATTACTTACATGCAAGAAAATATTTGTTGAAGGAAATACTGATTCTGAGGGGGACACCCACACAGTAGGAGAACTTACATGCATCAAAGAGGAGCGTAAACTGAGATCAAAAGTTTAGAATTAGTAGGAAAAAATGATTTTAACTTTAAGTTTCTTTTAAATAATCAAGATATTAGAAAATACCTGCTCGTGTAAGTTTTTCAACAAGTCCTGTCATAAAATGGGTGAGAGTCAGATATAAAAACTAGGGGAAAATGTGTAGCTGTTTTTCTGTTGTTTTTATTGTTGCTGTTGTTTTTGTTTTGACTAACACAGACTCTCATATCCCCAATAAAACTTACTGTGGTCTCGTTTAAACAAACAAATGTGCTTCCTGGTAGCCCTAAAGGCATCTAACGGTGAAAAAGTACTATGGTGCTACTCTTTGGAGGTCTGACTCTCACACCTAAAGCATTGAATTGTTTCAGGTCCGTAAGAAGACTTTCTACATTAGATTCAGTTATTTAATAGGAATGGTGACCCAATGGCTGCAGTGTATTGCAAAGACAGGGGGGTGGGGGTGGGAGAGGCAGTTGTGGAAATCTAATTAACTTCTAGAAATCTAATTAACTTCTAGAATGGTGACTCAATTTTTACATCTGTAAAATGGGGATAACAAAATATATCTATCTTTTGTGCTCTCCTTGTGCAAATTCAGTAGACTGCAACCCACCATGGATAGCATAAGTCACCTCTGGACTTATTACCAGGAACTAGGCCCTTCAGAGCAATCCTAACTGGTTCTGAGGGGCTCCAAGTGCCGCCTAGGTGAGCTCAGGAATAGCTTCACTGGTTCTCATTCCAACCTATTTGTTAGGCTGTCATGCTGCTGCTACAAGCATCAAATCTCTGCTGAGAGGTCCTCGTTCTGCTCTCCCAGGTGGTGGACAGCTTCCCCTTTTGTTCCCCACAACGTGGCGAATACAGGCATGTGACTTTTAAAGGCAATTTTCTGACACTTAAGGGATATTAGAAAGGAAGTATGACCATAAGACTAACCATAACTTCCATGCAGGCCCAGACCCATTCTAGGACCTCTCAGTGTGACCACTGCTAAACATCTCCCAACCACTCCTTGTGGCAGGGCATGTCAATTAGGTCTTTGGGGAAGCAGATAGGGGCATGGGGCTAGGAGAAGGTTTACTGGCGAAAAAGACCTGCGGGAAGAAAAGGGAGGCTCTGGGATTCGGAACAGGAGCCATGAGACCAGATGCAGATCTGACAGAGATCCTTCATCTCCAATGGGAGCCCAGGAGCAGAGACTGCCTTTGCGGAGCTGGACCTGAAGGAGTTAGCAGCTGGAGGCTGTCACTGTCCATACTCCTCACAGCTAGGCAAGGAGTCTTTCTCAAAAGTTTCTCTGAGCAACACACATTGTCATTTACTACTCCACAGAGCTCAACACGACCCCCCGCTCCAAATCATCAGAAATGCCTGAGCATCACTTTGCCCCCATCTTAGCGGAACTGACCCCCGACCCAAAGAGGAGAGAACGTCTGAGGGCTGATTTCCGTATCCTCCTGTCCTATCCCAAGACAGAATCCTGTCCCCCAGGACTGACAGTGGGAATGTCCATTCCACTCATACGAAACCCTACTGCTACCACGAGTGTGGCCTGGCCTATGGCCCTAATAAGATAAACACACCAAAGTCTAATATTAGTATATTCCCCAAATATGGATTATTCTATTTTGAAAAGTACCACATGTGCCATGTCAAGAGCAGATCCAAATGGCACGGCGCCCATCTCAGGAAGGATCCTTATCAGTCTCTTCTCAAAGGTGCCGTACTCTTGGGATCCAGTCGTATCAGGGGCACCTTATTAAAAAAATGATATTATGTAAACGTGTTTAGAGACTCATTTTATATGTAAATGCAAGGAATTGTCTATATAGTGCCAAATATTGATGGATGTATGAAAACATTCTTGACTGAATTTCTCACTTTCCTTCTAAATATAACTATCATGTACTTTCAAATAGTGAGTAATCAGCAGGAACAAGCCAAAGTTTAAGAAGAGAGCATTTAAAGCATTTTCTGATTTTCCTCTTCGTAGTATATACTTAATATGGTTAGTTTTGAGCTCAAATACAGATTTTTTTCCAAGACTTAATCGTAAGACATTTGTTTGGAACTCAAAACTTATTGCCCATTGAAGCAATGCATTTCCTTTCCCGGGTGAACCCCCAAAAGGCAAAGTATCTGGAACCTTGAGGACTTACTTTTTCTTCTATTATAAAATATACTTCGAGATATTTTTAAGCAGACAGATTATTCCCTCCCTTTACAATACAATTCAACATGGCTACTCATGGGATAAAGAAAAATGGGGACTTGAAAAATGGGAACAGAAACTCGAAAAGAAGGAGGGACAGGAGCTCGTAGGGTGGATGTGAGGGGAAAGGCTGGGCAAATTTTCCCCCTCCTCTTTTCCAATTTCGATTTGTCTTGTCTTTCACCATTTCTTAATTTCTCCAAATCTCTCGATTACCTTGAAAACACAAGCACATGTTGCTGGGAGTGATGGGGAGGTCTGTAATGGAAATTTCCTGCCCTTGTTCTCTCCCCCTTTTGCCTGTTTCTCCAGTGCCATCTCTCACCTCCATTTTTCTCTCCCCATTTGCCTCCATCTTCTCTCTCCCCTTCTCTCGAAAGCCTACTCTATTCTCCTTCCTCCCTGAGCCACATGCCCCAGTGTTCCTTATAATGTATTCTTTCCACCTTCCAGTTCATCTCTAGTTTGTCTCCCTTTTGCACCCTTGGCCACTGCCTGGGTCAGGCTCTCACCCTCTCTCCTCTGCAATTCACCATTCTCCCCACCTCTGCTCTTCTGCTTTCCATCCACTCGCCATCCTGTAAGTAAGACACATTTCATCATTTTGCTCTTCTACTTAGGAATCCTGTTACTCTCAGGATCAAATTTCAACTCCTTATATCTGGCTCCTGTCTACCTCCTGCCATCTCCTTGCCACTCCTCCATCCATTTCATCTGACTGATTCCTTCCCGGATGCTCAAGCTCCTTCAGGCCCCTCAGTGTATTCTTCTAACTTAGCATTTCTAGTTGCATCCTTCTGTTTCTCTGATGAAACTGTGAGCACCTTGAGGGTAGACACTAAGCTTTTTATCTGTAGTAGAGTGTTGCAACATTAAGTCCTCTCCACGCCCAGTTGTGGGCACAGTGACGAGCAGAGTGGGGCCCTGGAAAAAGGTGAGAAGTGATGAGGAGTGACAAGGTCTAAGGAACCGTAGGACAGTAAGAGATGTGTCATTCTCCGCTGCAGAGGGTCTGTGTTAGCATAAGGGAAAGAGACCTTCCAGGGAAGGAGGAAATTCTCAGCAGCTGATACAAGCGAGGACCACTTTCACAGCAGCCTGCTAGAGCACAAGTAAAGAACTTGGGCTAAGTGGGCACAGTAAGCCAGGAACTTCCTGTACTCTTGTTGTAATATATCACACCATAAACAAAAGCCAATATTAAAAATCAGTATCACAGCTCTAATGCTTTAGTCTTACATGCTCTATTGAAAATGAGTGCTAAACATTCTTTGAAATTCAGTAATTCTTGTGAAAAAAAACTTCCTATGATATTTTTCTAAAACAAGAAGAAACAAATATCTGCATCTATTTATCCATTTATCCATCTCCCTATCTATCTATCTATCTATCTATCTATCTATCTATCTATCTATCTATCTATCATCTGTCTAGTACATTCTGAAACATGTACCTACGAATGGTACTTACTAAGCAATATTAGTTGACTCCCTTTTGCATTGTGAGGTTCTCCTTCATTTTACAAAGCCTTTTCCTCTCAGGCAAATCTGTCCTAAAAAAAATAACACTTTCAACAAGAGGAACAAAACTACACCCAGATTCCTGGTAACATGAGCATTTGTCTTAGAATTTAAAATTCTTAGGAGCTGGGGGTGGCCATGTATTAACTATGTCAGGCCATATGCGAAACACCACTTCACTAATTCTGCACTGGAAATTCTTTTTCTTTTTTCTCTCCAAATCTGCTGATACACAGAAACAATAACAGCAATAAAAATCAATGAAGGTCTACAAAAATACGTAATTTAATATAGGTTTTAAAAAGAGAAATAGAAAGTGTCCCTTTCATACTTTAGTACAATGAATATTTAATATATACAGCAAATGAAAATACTTTTGTTCTGTCTTTGGGTAATGGGGAAGGTAGAGAATAGGAAGAATGAGGAAAGAAATAGAATGGGAAATGAAATGAGATGCAAAGATCCAGAGACAGCACAGAGAACTCAATATACAAGTGGAAAGAGAGAGAAAGACAAAAAGTAGAGCCAGAAAGTTAGAAGGATTAAGTTTTGGTGGTTGATTCAGTGTGAGGCATGAGAAGAGAAAGATGTTGCAAAGGACATAGAAATTTCAAATCTCAGTAGAAGATGGTACCACTAACCTGGACGAGGAGCACCAAAGAGGAATTGGATAGGGAAAGGAGGGATCCTGAGCTCTGTCTTGATAGACATATTTTGTTTGAAGGACCTTTAGATGGACCAGGTGGATGTTATACTGAGTTGAAAGTACAAGACTCAGAGCTAGGGACTTACATTTGGAATTCATCCCTTTAGAGATGACAACTAAAACTGTGAGAGTGAAAAGAAGTGCTAGGTGGAGAGTGAAGAAAGAAAAGTGCTAAAGTAAACGTTAAAGAACGACTTCAGAGAAAGCATACAAATGGCCAACAGGTGTGTGAAAAGATGCTCGACATCATTAATCATCAGGGAAATGCAAATCAAAACCACAGTGAGACATCACTTCACACATGTTAGAATGGCTATTATCAAAAAGACAAGAAATATCAAGTGTTGGCCAGGATGTGGAGAAAAGGGAAGCCTTATCCACTGCCGGTAGGAATGTAAATTAGAGCAGCCACCATGGAAAACAGTATGAAGGTTCCTCAAAAAATTAAAAATAGAACTACTATATGATCCAGCAACTACACTTCCAGGTATTTATCTGAAGTCACTAATTTGAAAAAATATATGCACTTCCTTGTTCATTGCTACATAATTTACAGCAGCCAAGACATGGAAACAACCTAAGTGTCCATATATATATAATATAATTCATCCATAAAAAAGAATGAAATCTTGCCATTTTTGACAGCATGGATTGACCTTGAGAGTGTTATGCTAAGTGAAATAAGTCAGAGAAAGACAAATACCAAATGATCTCACATGCAGAATCTTAAAAAAAAAAGAAAGCTCATAGACACAGAGAATAGATTGGTGTTTGCCAGAGCACCATAGGCAGGTATTGGGGGTGGGTGAAATGGGTGAAGATGGTCAAAAGGTACAAACTTCCAGTTATAAAATAAATAAGTCCTGGGATGTAAAGTACAGCTTGGTGACTATAGTTAATACTGCATTGTATACTGGAAAGCTTCTAAGAGAGTAGATTTATGAGAGTAGATTTATTCATTCATTCATTTATTTATTTATTTATTTATTTATTGTCTGTGTTGGGTCTTCGTTCCTGTGCATGGGCTTTCTCTAGTTGCGGAGAGTGGTGGCTACACTTCATTGCAGTGCACAGGCTTCTCAGCTCAGTGGCTTCTCTTGTTGCAGAGCATGGGTTCTAGGTGTGCGAGGGCTTCAGTAGTTGTGGCACTTGGGCCCAGTCATTGTGGCTCGAGAGCTCTGGAACACAGGCTCAGTAGTTGTGGCACATGGGCTTAGCTGCTCCGCAGCATGTGGAATCTTCCCAGACCAGGGATCGAACCTGTGTCCCCTGCATTGACAGGAGGATTCTGAACCACTGTGCCACCAAGGAAGTCCCAAAAATAGATCTTAAAAGTTCTTGTCACAAGAAAAAAATTTTTGTAACTTTGTGTGGTGATGGATGTTAACTAGACTTATTGTGGTGATCACTGTGCAATATCTACAAGTATTGAATCATTATGTGTACACTTCTTGTTATATGTCAATTGTATCTCAAAAAAAGTGAAAAAAGGAATGACTTCATTAAGGTATTGTGGTAACTTTTTAAAGTGAAAGCAACATGATTGAATATGCAGCATTATTTTGCATTATGTTGGTTTGATGTTTTGTGATACATTGATCTAAATGCCTATTCCTAATTTGATTTATGGTTATACTTTGTTTTAATGATAAAGTATCTCACAAGGATACACAGAATCAAAGGGAAGAAGTGCCTCATTGGCACCACTTACTAAAAAAATGATGCTCATTCTTCTATACATTAATTATGCAAAAGTTTTTACTGAAATCTGGATGGTTAATTTCTGTCTTTCCTGGTATCAATTGGCTGTTCTCGCACATTAATTGGAGAGTGTTGTATTTTTAAAATTTTAACAAATAGGTTGAAAGCCCACTGAAGGTCTTCATTTGGTAGATCTTTAAATTGGTTAGAAAATTATATTTCCAAGTTTTCTCCCAAGTTTTTTAGGTGTGTAGATACAAAAGTTTTGGAAGGTGTTGTGTTTGCATTGATTAAGGCAACAAAATCACTTCACGATGAAAACATTGCCAAACTTCAGTTTTCAAAATGTTCCTCTCTGTACTACAAGTTTATTTTGAAAAGTAATTAATTTCTCACTCTTTAGCTGACTTCATTTCAGATCTGATTAGACCATTGCTGTTTCCTAATGTGGCTGATGGAAGCCAGTAACTAAAAGGTCAGGTCTGCCATTTCCTGTTCCTCACAATATCATCTTCAATCCGTAGCTTCTTTGCACAGATTATTAAAGCCATTTGTTCATTTTTTGAGAGTTTGTTTAAAACTAGTTATTATAATCCATAAATCCATGTAAACTGCCGTTTGTGGCAATATGCTGAAAGCAAGCGAATGGATGAGCTCACAAAGGTCAAGCTCATTTTTGCCATGCCCAGTCTTCCCCAGAACATCTTGTGCACCTGACATGATGCAAATGGAGTGGAGGCAACAATGCTATTCTGTATGTAGATGTTAGTAAAGCCTTTAAAGTGGATTTCAAAATGTTAGCAAAGCGTAATTTCCTACTCATCTTTAGAGTTAAAAAATATATAAATAGGATTCTATTATTTTCTTCCCATATCCCAGTGGTTTGTCATCCAAAACCCCGAAGATGTGTGTTCCCACTTTGGAGACTATTGCTTCAGAGTAATAGTTCTCGTCCTTTAGAGTATCCAAGAATTTCTTAGAGGTTGTTTATTTACTTGTCAGATTTATTGAGGAATGATTCACATGCAGTAAAATTGACTTTTTAGGTATATAGTTGTGGGAAGACATTTGGGAACCTTTCTGAAACCTTGAAAATGTTGAAGTATGTGGGCCGAGCGATGGGATTCAGAATGTCCTGCTTGAGCAGTGGAGGAACTGAGGGTGCGGGGCGTGGAGACAAATATCACCCTGTTTGGTCCTGAAGGATGGCTGGTTAGCCAAAGACGGGTAAAATTCCTCAGAGGAGGAACAACCTAAGACAGGCACAGCCGCAGAGGGGCCAACAGGGGTGGTGCATAGAGCCTTCCTTATATCACCCTGTTTGGCCCTGGAGGATGACTGGTTAGCCAGAGACGGGTAAGATTCCTCAAGGGAGGAACAACCTAAGACAGGCACAGTCGCAGAGGGGCCAACAGGGGTGGGGCACAGACCCCCAATATCTGAGAGAGGTCTCCTGCCCCCAGGGCTGTCTTGCTCTCCACCCCCAGCTCAAATCCACACCTGCTCAACTCGGACCCAGGAAGTAAACAAAGATAATTGCCTCAGTCATGTGAGGCCTTTGATTGTTTATGAGTGTAACCTGAGAATGTTAGCCCACGAACTCAATAAAAGCAACCTGGGATGAGTCAGCAGGGCTCTTGATCCGAGAGGTCTTGAGCCCCCCGGTCCCACTTTTCTCTTCAGTCTGTGTCTGTGTCTTCTTCAAGCTTGCGGCACCCGTCACTCACCTCGAGTCGCTGAGCTGGTCTCGGCATATAGTTCTATGACTTTGGGCCACTGTGTGTATAACCACCACCACAATGAAGATATGGAAAATTTCTGTCATCTCTCCAAATTACCTTGTGATTTTCTGCAGTCCATCCCTTCTCCCTACCCGCAGCCCCTGGCAATCACTGATGTGATTTCTGCCTCTATAGTTTTTATTAAAAATTGAAATAAAATTCACATAACTTACCATTGACAATTTTAACCATTTTAAAGTGCACAATTCAGTGGTTTTTAGTATATTCACAATGTTGTGCAATCATCACCACTATCTAATTCCAGGAGGTTTTCGTCACCCACAAAATAAACCTCAGCCCCATTAAACAGTCTGGGAATATTTATTTTAAAAGCTAGTTAAACATGCAGATTCCCAAGTCTCAGAGATCCAAATTTAACAAATATGAGTTAGGGCCCTAGAATCTGCATCTTTAACAAGTCTTCTGGTGTTCCTGATGCTCTTGGTCCCCAAACCACATTTTCAGAAACTCTCTTCTAAGGATAAAGCTATTTCAGTGTAGCACAATACAGTCTAATTTTAGAAGAGACATACATGCAGTAATCAGACTGTTTCCTTAGAAGTATAACTGAGATCTCCCTGGGACCTCAGCCTTGTCTTCCAACAAATGAGGTCTCATTAAAAAGGACAATTAAATTTTTTCTTTCATTAACCCCCTGCTCATTCAGGACCTCTATCTCCTCAGTAAAGACTCTTCAGATATTTCTGAATATCTACAAAAGATGTTTCACATCTCTTTGTCTCTGTCTTCTAATCAAAGTCACTTAAAGACTCCCTCTAGTGTCACAATTCATGGTGGCCATGCCAAGAATGTCAAAGTCCATGGCAAAGATACTGTCTTCCGAGCCTCCCTATCTTAGGTTGGGTTCCCTGACTCGGAGATGGAGAACTGTGGGCAGAAGCTTTGGGAGGGGATGCTCTCAGGAGATCCACCTGTAAATAAGTAAGGAAGGCAGATGGGGCAGAGGGAGAGGCCAAGAGCTCACTAGTGTTGTGGCCAAATGTGGAGGGAGGGTGGCATTTCAGTGTTACCCCATATTGAGGCAAGACACCTGGACCTTTGTATTCCTATCCTAGTCTAGCTGGCTTGCCTGGAAAAATGACTCCTACTGTCATTTCTGAGGAGTCTGAGGCCCTGTTACCAGGATTCTGTGGCTTTTGTATCTGTTAATTTACTCTTAAAACTAAGCAACCGAGAGCCAAGAGATGCTGCTGTTGATTACTTGAGCACCCTGCCCCCACTGTGTGGGAGCATCTCTTATCTCTTCCTGAAGATCAGGGACTATTACCCATCCTCCTAGCTCCAGCAGAGAAGGGATTTTGAAGGAAAATATCATAATACTCCTGAAGTCAATAGAGATTGAAGAGACTGCACTGTGACTTTAAGATGTTATAATGTGTAACTTATTTTAAAAAATTCTATGTGGAAAAGAAATAATTTGATGAAGTATTTCTGAGCTGCTGCTCTCTTCTGACACTACAAGAAATCAAATCTCTTTTTTCATCAAGAAATGAAGACTCTTCATTGATCTTGAATCCTTGTCTAGCTACTTCCCACCTCTATCTTTTTTTTCAAGGACAAAATATTCAAAGTTTAGTCTATATCAGCATTTTCCAAAGCATTTAAGAAATACTGGTTTCATAGTATTGAAAAGCAGTTTTATGGTAAGTGCATTGGGAATCTTAATTATTAGTAATAGCTAAGTTTTGTGGATGGCTTACTATAAATCAGGCTTTTGAAAACTAAGAGCTTTCAAAGAATTATCTCATTTATTTTACTCAGGCAGTTACTCATTCAACAAATATTTATTGAGTTCCTACTATGTACCAGTCACTGCAATAGATGCAGGGAATATAATGTAATATAGCAACTACAAAAGACAGTTCCTACCTTCACAGGGCTCACACTTTAATGAGAAATATTAATCAAAGAATCATAAAAAAATATAAAATTGCGGTGGTGCTTAATGCTCTAAAGGAGAGATACATAGTAGTATAAGAAAATATAGTTGGGAAGTTGACCTAGAAAGATTATGGGACCTCACTAAGAAGCTAGACATTGCTCTGGGATTGGAATAATGAATAGGATAAGTTCATTATGACATATATAATGAATATATATATATATATATATATATTATATATATAATATATTCCAGAATGAGAGGAAAGAAAGAATGAAGAAAAAAAATGTTTAAAATTATTGACCAATAACATGGGGTATCTTTCCATTTCTTTGTATCATCTTTAATTTCCTTCAACAGTGTCTTGAATTTTTAAGAGTATACGTTTTTCACCTCTTTGCTTAAGTTTATTCCTAGGTATTTTATTCTTCTTTTTGATGTGATTTTAAACAGGATTGTTTTCTTGCTTTCTCTTTCTGATAGTTCATTATTAGTGTACAAAAAGCAACAGATTTCTGCATATTAATCTTGCATCCTGCAATATTACTGAATTCATTTATTAGTTACAATAGTTTTTGTTGTTTTTTTTTTTTGGTGGAGACTTTAGGATTTTCTACATATAGTATCATGTCATCTGCAAATAGTGACAGTTTTACTTCTCCCCTTCCAATTTGGGTGCCTTTTCTTGTCTGATTGCTGTGGCTAGCACTTCCAATACTATTTTAAATAGAAGTGGTGAGAGTGGGCATCTTTGTCTTGTTCTTGATTTTAGAGGAAAAGCTTTCAGCTTTTCATCATTGAGTATGATGTTAGCTGTGAGTTTGTCATATATAGCCTTTATTATTTTTAGATATGTCCTCTCTATATCAAATTTGATGAGATTTTATTTTTCTATCATGACTGGATGTTGAATTTTGTCAAATGCTTTTCCTGCATCTCTTGAAATGATCACGTGATTTTTCTCCTTCCTTTTGTTAATGTGGTGTATCACACTGATTTGTGGATATTGAACCACCCTCGCATACCTAGAAAAAAAATCCCACCTGATCATGGTATATGATTCTTTTTATATATTGTTGAATACGGTTTGCTAATATAATGTTGTAAATCAACTATACTTCAATACATAAATTATTGACCAAAATTCTTCCATATTTGATTTCTTAAAAAAATCAACCCATAGATCCAGGAGTCTTGGTAAACTTCAAGCAGGATAAATACAAAGAAAACCATACCTAGTCATATCATAGCTAAATTGCTGAAAACCAAAAATAAAGAAAAAAATCTTAAAAACAACCAAAAGAAAAAAGACACCCCACCACACCCCCCCATCCTACCCCTCCAGTCCCATGCACACACAAGAAGAATCAAGCTGCCTTTCTGGTCAGAAACAATGGATTCCAGAAGACAGTAGGCTGACACCTTTAAAGGAGTGAAAGAAAAACAAAATTTCAACCAGAATTCTACATCCACTGAAAATATCTTTCAGAAGTGGAGAGATTACAACATTTTCAGTTAAAAATTGAGAGATTCATTGCCAGCAGACTTGAACTTCAAGAAATGCCAGATGAAATTCTTCACACTGAAGGAAAATATTACCAGGTGGAAGTTCAGATCTACAAGATGAAATGGAACACACTGGAAATGGCAAGCATATGGTTAAACATGTGTGATCATTTTTATCTTTTTCTTAAATTTTAAAAATCAATTTAGGCCAGGAAAAAAAATCAAGGGCATGTGCGCTGGATTGTGTGTGGTCAGGTTGGCACCACCACTCCCCGTAGGGCTGCACTTCCTTTCCCTGTGTGGTTCTAGGTAAGAGTTGACCAAAAAAGAACTAACCTAAGATTTGGAAAGGAGAAATAAAGCAGAGGCCATTACTCTGCAAAGGCTGTGGTGGTCAGACACACGATGGACATGTGCAGAGATAAATTGAACTAGCTGATTTGTTTGTCCTCATCCCCCTTCTGTCCCGTGTCCAGTTAATCTTGCCAACTCTGAACCCCAAACCCAGCACCAAGTACTTGGCTGCAGGCCCACAGAGTATCAGAATTACTTTGGTAAAAGTTGCCAACAGCTACCATATTTTATGATATGTGGTACTGTTTTCAGTCTTCATCTTAACTGACTTGCCTAAATGGTATTTGATGATCCCATTTTCCTTCAAGCTATCTGTTCTACTCTTGGCTTTGTGGACACTGTAATCTCCTGATTCTACATCTCTGGTTGCTTTCCAGTCTCCTGATTTCATCTGCCGATCCTAAAAGTGTGTGTTCTTCAGGATTCTGTCCTAGGTGCTCTGTTTCTCTCACTCAGCACACTCTAAGATGGATATCTTTCATTAATTCAACAAACGGAAGTTGGAACTGTGTCAGCTACTGGGAGACCAAAGATAAAAGATACTGATCCTGCCCTCAAGGTGCCTGCAGTCTATAGGGAGAAACAGAATATTAATAAAAGTTTGTTTATAATATACTGGAGTGAGTGCTGAGAGAAGGTAGGATCATGAAGAGGCTTATGTTATTATAAGGAATTTTCAATTATTCTTGATGGTAAAGGGAAATTAATCAAAGATATCATGCAATGAAGTTACATAATTAGATTCTCATTTTAGATCATCCTGGAAATTATGTAGAGAAGAGATGAGAGGGTGACAAGATGGGAGAAGGAAAAACAGGAGATTTCTGCAGCCAACCAAAAAGTTATGATTAAGGTCAGAACCAAGGCAATGGCAGGGAGGCTGAGAAAAGGGGAGACAACAGATGACTATGAAAGAGGTAAGTTTGACAGGATTTGGTTATCATTTGGATATAAAAAGTAAAGGTATGAAAGGTTTAAGGAGGACCTAAGGTTTCTAATTTGGTTAACAGATTAAAATGGGTTACTATTGACTAGGATAGGAACTGAGGTGGAGAAGCAAGTTTTGAGGGAGAAAGGATGGGTTCAGTCTTGAGTCCAGGGCACTTGTGAGTCCTTATATTAGGATTATTCAATTTTGGCATTTTTCAATTCATTGACATTTTAGGCCGGATAATTCTTTGTTGTAAGTGGTTGTCCTGTTCATTGTAGGATATTTAGCGGCATCCCTAGCCTGATTCACTAGGTGTTTTTTTGATCTATTTTTTATTTTTTTATTTATTGGCTGTATTGGGTCTTCATTACCGCACGCGGGCTTTCTCTAGTTGCGGCAAGCAAGGGCTACTCTTTGTTGCCATGTGAGGGCTTCTCATTGTGGTGGCTTCTCTTGTTGCAGAGCACAGGCTCTAGGCATGTGGGCTTCAGCAGTTGTAGCTCTCAGGCTCTAGAGCACAGGCTCAGTAGTTGTGGCACATGGGCTTAGTTGCTCCGAGGCATGTGGGATTTTCGCGGACCAGGGCTCGAACCCATGACCCCTGCATTGGCGGATTCTTAACCACTGCGCCACCAGAGAAGCCCTCACTGGACGTTAATACTACCCTATTCCTAGTTCTGAAAATCAAAAATGTCTCCAGACATTGCCAAATGTTCCCTGGGGGACAAAATTGCTCCCTGTCGAGAATCACAGATTTAGATGGAGGTTATTCCCAGGGTTTCACCTGCCCCGCATAAGGCAACATAGTCACATGTGCGTTGCAACCCACCTCTTCTCCCGAATTCTAGGCTCATACAATCAACAGCTTACTAGATGTTTCCAGATTGGTTGGACAGAATGAGGGCCCAATGCAGTTCGGGATGAAATTTATGTTCCATCTGCACAAAATCTGTTCAAATCCCATTCAAGGTGCCAGTTCTTCAAAACACATAGGGGCACAAACGGTTGTCTAATTGTTGTCTGTAAAGAGAGGTTTCTCTCAAAAAAAAAGGGAAAAATGAGAAAGAAAAAAATTTATTTTTATTTTGGGGCTCTCTTTTCTCCTAGGAATAATGGCTCCTTAGTACCTAAATAGGTAGATCCTTTAGGACCTTAGGGAAATCTATGAATTCAGAAACAGACTGTTCAATTAGCTGACTTTGGCCAGATGATAGGGTTGCCCTAAATTCATAGATTTAAAGATGTCAAGGAGAATTCATTCTCTCAGTGTGGGAATATAGCTGACTTTTTTCCCTTCATTTTATTATCTTCTCCAATAATACGAGAATATGTTTATAGTAGAAAAGTTTTAAAACATAAAAAAGGATAAACAAGCATGTTCACAAACTGACTGCTCAGATACAACCTAGGTTTTATATATTTTTATATGTTTTTTTAAAAGTTGAAATCATGTAGGATATACAGTTTTGTTTTCTAGTCTTTTAAACATTACACTGTGAAGATTTTACGACTCTACTAAAATTTAGTCAGTCATTCCTACTGAACAATTAGTTTTTAGTATTATAAGTAAAGCTGTACAAAACATCCTTGGACCAAATCTGATACCATCTCTGTGTATTTCCTCAAGCTAGAGTCCTAGAGGGGTGTAAAATGTTTCCAGGCCCCTGAGGCATGTTGTATTGCATCCCAGGATAACCGTGCCACTTTACACACACACCTAATCTGTAAGGTGAGCCCCTTACCCCATTCTTATCTTTATTATCAAGGCTTTTAAAAAATCTTTGCTGGTCTAATATGCATAGCATTTTTTTTTTCACCTTAAGTTAGGCCATAAGATTTGTGTTATTAGTTGTTTTCTAAGGGGTCCGGTGCCCACTGCTGCAGCGGGGAAGGAAGAGCGTTCAGGCTGATCTGCTGCTTGGGGAGCCCAGGCTGGGTCACTGGGGAGGGCTGTGAAGTGGGTCTGCACCCTCATGTCCCTTTATGGTCAGTTGCCTCCTACAACCTCCCCTGCCTTAGGGGCCTCCAGCATCTCTATGCTTCTCTCCCTTACCCAGTTTTGCTCTCTAAAGGATTTAATAGATGTCAGTAAGGCTAAATTTTGTTACCATTGATAGGCATTTAAATTTTGATTTTATTTTAAGTTACTTACAAACACAATGATAAGTTTCTTCTACCCTGAGGGGTCCTACAAGTCTTGGAGGGTTAAGAGAAGACCCCTGTCCTGAAAGGCCGAGCCAAACCTGAAGGACCAAGTGTTAGAACACAGGGAGGGAGGAAATAAGGCTGCCTCTGGGGGCAGGCAAACCTGTGGACGAGAGAGCTCCAGTATGTTTTGTTGGTTGGTGCGTTGGCTTTGTGATGTGGGTGTGGTGATGTAAGATATTCTTTCTTCTCTTCCTCCTTCTCTCCCTTCCCTTCCTTCCTTCCTTTTTCAGATTACAAAAACAACACATGCTTGTTTGAACCTGCATTTGTTATAAAAAGCATGTGTTATTTTTGTAATTTAAAATAATACCAAAGGAAATAAAAGGTTTTCCCTTACCCCATCATCCACCCCTCTGAGGTAATCATGTTAACAGACTGGTATGTGACCCTCCACACCTCTCCCTGCACTTACACAACACGTACCAACATGAGCCTGTGGGGAACTCTTCCCTTCTTCTCTTTCTACTTTTATGCCTACTATTATTATTATTATGTCCATGACCCTGCAGCTTGCTTTGTTAACTTAATAATACATCATGTACATCATTTCAGTCAATGTACATAGGCTAACGAATTCCTCCTCCCTCTTAAAAATAGACTGTTTTCCACTAAAGAGAGTAATAGATGCACATGGTCCAAAGTGCAAGCAGCACAAATGCACATGGTGAAAAGTTTGTCTGCCTCCCACCCCACACCCTCAGTCCTTTTCCCCAAAGGCGACAACTGTGTATAATAACAGGATGTTAAGAAAGATTTTTCCTTTCTCCCTGGAATTGGCAAGTAGACCCAAAGCTAAGGATGAACAGGCAAAATGACTCTCTATTCTAGAGTCCTGCCAACATTTGGGGCTGGACACCTTCTCCCAAGTTGACTTGAGTGGGCAAGAGTTCCCCTAATGCCACTAGCAGGCACCCTGCCTAACTTCCTAGTATGTAAGAGGAGGGCTGGGGAAGTGATAGAGGAAACCATTACCATGGGGCTTAAGGCGAGGGAAAAGGCAGTTTTCTCCTGCATACCACCCCTCGCATTCCCGAAGCTAAGTGCTCAGGGAAGGTGGGAGGGGAGGACAGTGATTGGGGTTGGCAGTGGCTCGGCCACTTGCCCATGACTTTACTCAGCATGGATCTAGAGTTTCCTGTGAGTCAGGAGCACTGTTTCCTGGAAAGAAATGAGAGCCACGGGGCTGCTCCACGACAGAGGGCAACCCCAGCAGCAAAGGCTGTGGGATGTGCCCCAGGGCAGGAGCTGGGCAGGAGGAGGAAGGCTGGTGAGAGTTGGGTGGTCTCCTCAGGACACTATGGCAGAGAGGGGCCTTGGAAGATGCTGGGTCTACAGCCCTTGAAGCACCCCCTTTGGACAATGGCCACACAGAGGGCAAGGTGACCACCATTTAGCTAGAAACAGTGTCAAGCAACAAGGAGAGGATTATAATTGTACCCACGTAAATGAAGAGACCTGCATTCTTCGCCCCGGATGTCTTCTCGGTCTGGAAAGCTCTGGGTAACAGCTCTCCACTGGCGTAGTGCTGCCTTATAGGGTGCAGTTTGGAAGTTTGTGGAGGTGGTTTTTGGAGCTGTCACAATGTCTGGGAACCATTTCTGGCACCCTTGTCAAGGACCAGGGATGGTAGATGACCGATAGTGCACAACTGCCATCTTACTATAAAACTGGCCCCACACAACTAATCACTCAGTGTTCTGCTTACTCATGTAAGTGAGAAACCTGCATATGATTATCTGAGCCTAGGACCAAACTGTGTTTTAAATGTAAATATCTTTATAATTCACTTTAATATCTATTTAAGTGTATAAACCCTAACTATAAATGCAAAAATTATATGCAATGTTTTAATACACACTGAATTTTATTTCACAGATCATGGGTTGTGATTTAGCATGGCCCTTCTCTAACAACCCTAAACTTTTAGCTAGGGGATACATGACACACTGTGGTATTTCGGCTAGATTTCACTGAGTTTGTAAAAGGGTCTTAATAAACAGCGTAGATTTTGAACAGGCTGAGATGGTTGCGTTTTTGTTTTGGATCTCTGATCATACTTCCCTCCTGCTCTAAGCCCACACACTAAAGAGAAGGAAAGGGAATTACTGTCCGTTGAGAACCTGAAATATGATAAGAGAATGCTGGGTAACTAACTTGGAATCCTTAGGGTCACCAGTTCTCCGTTGTATCCATGAGGAAAGTAAGGCTTTAATTAGGAGTAGAGTAACCTGCTTGAGTCATCCTTCTCTCCCTACTCCCCCCCTTTTCACTCACATTTTGAACTTCAGATGTTTTTGTTTCTCTTTTGCGCAAAGTAAGCACCTTTTCTCAAAGTAACATCCTTCTTCTTTGGTGGTCACTGATATCCCCATACTGTGGTTTCCTTTGGGTCACAACCTTAATTGGCTCTGACTTCTTTCTCTTTTGATTTTCACAGATAATTTTTCATATGTAACTTTTCTTCCACAGTGGCTCTTGAATTTAACCTTCTCTTCATAACAGTCAAGTCCCTTGACACTTCATACTTGTTTACAGTTAGGTTAAGTACCAGCTCTAAGCCTAGGTTTTCCATTTGTAAAACAGAAATAACAGTGACTGCTACTTAATAAGCACTCAATAAAGGCTACCCAGGATGCCAGTAAGGAAAACAGAGTTTACAACTAGTACGGAGCCCCACTCCCATGCCCTTCCTTTGCAGACCCTGAAGGGGCTCCATTCAGACACCAACTAGTGCACTGCAATCCAGTTCTGACACTGACCACCTACAGTGACCCACCCAGACCCCACAAGTTAAAGGGCATAGTCTACAGCATGACTCCCTTCACTTCAGACCAACTGCCTACAAACCTGGAGAGTTCTCGTGCTCCCCTCAGGTGCGATTTCACTAGAATGATTTATAGAAATCAGGAAAATGCTAAATTTGTGATTACAGTTTTATTGTAAAGGATACAAATCAAGAACAGCCAAATGAAGAGATACATAGGGTAAGGTCTGGGAGGATCCCAAACATAGAGATTTAATGTCCTCTCCCCATGGAATCTAGGTGCATCCCTCTCCTAGCACATCAATGTGTTCGCCAACCAGGAAGCTCCCTTGGGCTTTGGCGTCCAGAATTTTTATCAGAGTTTTGGCCATGTGATTAAGCCCAATCTCTAACATCCCTCTTGTCCCCGGAGGTCAGGCGGTTGCGCTGATATCACATGATTCTAAGCTCCAACCCCCTAATCACGAGGTTGGCTTTTCCAGCATGACTAGCCCCCATCAGGCTATTTCACCATGAGTCACCTCATTAGCATAAACTCAAGTGTGGTTTAAGGGGCTGGAGAATAACAAAGACACTCCCATCTGTGCCCGGAATCTGAGACAAAGACCAAATTCTTTATATGACAGTCTCCAAAGCACAGTGTGAAAACCATTGACCGACAGAACAAACTCTAAGCTTTTAAATTTATGACAGCCTAAATAGATCATCAATTCCACAAGGATAGGGATCTGGCTTTTCACTGCTGTTCCCCCAGGGAACAGTGCAGTGCCTAGCACACAGTGTGTGCTCAATAATGTTGTATGCAAGGGTTTCCTTAAACTCAGTCATATGCTGTCTTGGGACCTTTTTTTCTGAGTTACTCCAAGCACCGAGATGTATTTTCCCTCCCCCACACCTAGTGTGGAAGCTCCTGGAGGCTAGAGGCCATTGCACACCCTGACTAAGGGTATGATAAATGTGATAACCCTCCTTTGTGAACAGTCACAGTGCTGGATGCTCAGAGAGTGATTTGCTTCAAATGGCACTGTGGTCTAACAGAAGACAGATATCGTACATGATCTGGCCCTAACACAAATAATTCACAATGCCAATTTTAGAAAACCATTTACAATTAAATTTTGGTGTCTCTTGTTTAACTGAGAAAAGACTATAAAAGGTTAGGGTGTGTGGAATCAGTGCTTTAGAAAAAGAGTAAAGTGTTCTAAGAGATAGTCTTTCTTTTTTTTCAGCTCTATTGAGGTATGATTGACAAAACTGTAAAATATTTAAAGTGTACATCACGATCATTTGATATATAGATATATACACATTGTGGAAGGATTCCTCCCTTCCAATTAATTAATACATTCATCACCTCACCTTTTTTTTCTGATAAGAACATTTAAGTTCCACTCTCTTAACAAATTGCAATTATACAATACAGTGTTATCAACTATAGTCACTATATTATACATTAGATCCTCAGACGTTATTCATCTTATAAATGAAAGTTTATATCCTTTTACCAGCCTCTCCCTAACCCCCCAGCCCCCAGCCTCTGGCAACCACTTTTTTATTAAGAGAGAGTTTTTGAAGCTGTTAGTAAATTTACATTTTATTACTAGATATACTTGCTAATATTTTTCTCACTCCAGTGACGGTCAGTGTGCTTGGTATGAAGTCATTTTAGATGATAAGGAATGACACTCTTTTTCTCCCTCTTGCCTCCTACTCGGACTATAAATATAAATCATGGTTTGTTATAACCATTTGGTTCTGAGAAAAAGATTTTCCCATAACCCACTACCCACATCCATGCCTATTTCCTCTTTGCTACCTATTTTTATTTTTTTGCCCAAACCTAACCACTTCCTATTTCTTCTCTTGCCTCTGTGTACCATACTGTCTTTGAAAATCACCACGTAATAGTACTGTTTGTCATCTACATCGTCTCTGGCACCTGGGTCTGCAGTCTTACAGGGGTATTGCCACGGAATATAGTAAAAGTGACAAAAATGGACAGAAAGTGACTAAAATTTAAGTATAAAAGAAACTAGTATCTACCTCACACCCATTAGGAAGGCTGCTATCAAAAAGCAAAATAACTAGTGTTGGTGAGAATGTGGAGAAACTGGAAATTTTGTACATTGTTGGTAGGAATGTACAATGGTGGAGCTGCTGTGGAAAACATCATGGTGGTTCCTCAAAAAATTAAAAATAGAATTACCATGTGATTCAGAAATTCCACTTCTGGGTATATACACAAAAGAATGGAAAGCAGGGACTAGAAAAGATACTTGTACACCCGTGTTCATAGCAGCATTATTCATAAAAGCCAAAAGGTGAAAGCAACTCGAGTACCTGTCAGTGGAAGAACGGATAAACAAAATGTGGTGTATACACACAAAGGGGTATTTTTCAGCCTTAAAAAGGAAGGAAATTCTGACGTATGCTACGACACGGACGAACCTCGAGGACATTATGCTAAGTGAATTGACAGTCACAAAAGGACAAATGCTGTATGATTTCACTTACATGATGTGTAAAGGAAAACAAATGTTGCCTGCCACTCCAGTTCTACAAGGATCAAGCCATGAGCCGCTGCAGGCGCCCACCAACAGTGCGCCTGAGGGGAACTCAGGATGGAGAAAAACAGGAAGCCTTCCACGCTCTGGACACCAGCCCCTAGATAGTTAAGATAAATATCTAAGGAAAAATTTCAATGACCCCAGATCCTTGCATCTAGCACAGAAAGGCACTAACATCATTAACTTGAGATGTCTGTTCTTTGTGATAAGCAGGACTCTTTTGATGTTTGACTACATGTTTCCAACGAAAACATTCATATATATCCTGGCTCCTCCTTTACTTCTTTGCAACAGTTTCTCAGAGCTATCTGACAGGCTATCTCCCAGGCTACAGTCCTCAGTAAGACACTGAATAAACTCAATTCACAGCTCTCATGGTTTGTGTGTGTTGCGTGTGTGTGTTTACATTGACAGATGTGATGGTTAATTTTATGTGACAACTTGGCTGTGCCACGGGATGTCCAGTTATTTGTTCAGACATCCTGGATGTGTCTGTGAAGGTGTTTTTGGATGAAATTAATATGTGAATTGGCAGACTGAATAAAGCAGGCTGTCCTCCCTAATACGGGTGGCCCTTCTCCCGTCAGTTGAAGGTTTGAATAGAACAAAAAGGCTGACCCTCCTGTAATTAAGAGAGAATTTCTCTCACTTGACTCCTTGAGCTGGGCCATCAGTCTTTTCCTGCCTTCAGACTCCAACTGAAACATCAGCTTTTGGGTGGCAAGCCTGCCAGCTTTCAGCCTGGAGCCACACCATCAGCTCCCCTAAGACTCCAGCTTGCCAACTGAAGATCTTCAAACTTCTCAGGCTCCATAACTGTGTGAGCCAACTCCTTACAGTAAATCTCTTACTGTCTCTGTCTTTATGCTTATATTTATATCTATATATCCTGTTAGTTCCGTTCTTCTAGAGAATCCTGCTTATTACATATGAGGTACCGACAGCAGTCAGATTCAGAGAGACAGAAAGCACAACGGTGGTTGGCAGGCGCCAGGAGCAGGGAGAATGGGGAGCTACTGTTTAACGGGTATAGAGTTTCAGTTTTGCAAGATGAAGAGTTCTGTGGATGGATGGTAGTGATGGTAGCACAACAACGTGAAGAAATGTGATGCCAATGAACAGTACACTTAAAAATGGTTAAGGTGGTAAGTTTTATGTTATATGCATTTTGCCACAATTAAAATTTTTTTTGAGTTTAAAAAAAACCGACTAATAGTCTTATTTATTAAACATACCAAAGTTAGCTGTGATGACTGTAACCAAATGTGACAATGTAACTGTCATGTTATTGACAACCTCAGTATCCATGGTTTGTGTCATGAACTCTGGTATTGGTGGGAGTAATGGCTGTCTTCAGCAGCCTGTGCCAATTTCTTGAGACTTCTTAAGAATGTGGAAAAAAAGAACATTATCGTTTACTCCAGAAATATTTAATGAGCACTTACTCTGCCAGGCTATGGACTATGTACTGGGAGAAAATGCTCAACCAGACAGTCCTCTTGAAGCTTAGGGTCCAGTGAAGGAGAGAGGCCATAAAAGGCACATAGTTTTTATAGACGGTGATAAGGGTAATGAGCTAGAAAATTAAAAAGTAGGAAATAGGGAAATACTTTGATAAAGTGAATAGGGAAGCTTCTCTGAGGAGTAGAATATTAAGCTGAGAACTGAAACTAAGAAACAACCAGTTACGGAAATGTTGGGGGAAGAGCATTACAGGAAGAGGGAATGGCAAGAGTAAAAGCACAATAGTCCTTGACCTACTTAAGAAAGTGGTACTTACACGCAGTTGCATGCCTTAAATGATGCTGAATGAAGGGGACTTCCATAAGCTTACAGGGTAATGAAATAGGAGATGTGATGTTTTGGCTATGAAATAAGAGTGTAATTAATATTCTGTGATAACTAGATAAGTATTTTGAGGATAAATGCCTGTACAAAAATTTAAAAATCCCTGAAATAAACAGAACAGTTCTTAAAAATTTTGAGCATTTGTTGATTTTTGTCAATTAATTATATTCACTATGGGGTGACCATTTTTAAGAAATCTTATAGGTAATCCTTATTTATTTATTTATTTATTGGCTGTGTTGGGTCTTTGTTGCTGTGCTCAGGCTTTCTTTAGTTGCAGCGAGCAGGGGCTACTCTTTGCTGCAGTGCGTGGCTTCTCATTGTGGTGGCCTCTCCCATTGTGAGGCACAGGCTCTAGGAGCACAGACTTCAGTAGTTGTGGCACTCGGGCTCAGTAGTTGTGGCTTGCAGTCTCCAGAGTACAGGCCCAGTAGTTGTAGCACACGGGCCTAGCGGTTCTGCAGCATGTGGGATCTCCCCGGACCAGGAACTTGTGTCTCCTGCATTGGCAGGTGGATTCTTAACCACTGTGCCACCTGGGAAGTCCCTAGATAATCCTTTTAAATATAGAAAATTAGTCTCTAATTTAGCTTCTTAATAAACTCATATATGGTGAAGTGGATTTGCTATGGTGGTCCTTAGACCAAACTCAGTATTAGAACAATGGATGTAATAGGTATTAAATCAGAGTCAAAGAGTGACTCTGGCAGAATGGCTTTCTAGAATGCTGGAACATGTAAAGCAGGGACACCTGGGCTCACTCTGCTCTCCCTTGCAAACCTTTAATGAGGCAGGAGTGAAGTCAAGGACCAAAACAGCCTGACATCAGTACTTCCTTAGTTATACGTACATAGGTTGATTAAGTTTTCCTGAATAAGCCTTGAGTGTGATGGAAATTATGGCCCTACAAGGGTTGAGCTTTCCACACTTGACAAAACAACATATTGAGTGGACAGTTGTGCTGGAAGGATGTTCCCCATTTAGGAACTTTGGGGGCTAAGGGGAATACCCATGTGTGGCCATCTTGCTTCCACTGATTTTTTTGCCTTAGCTAGTCAGTTAGGAGCTAAATGTAACATACAGTTATAATTTATAGCCCCCCATATTTCCACATATGTAGAAAGACACTATAAAGTGGTGAATACCTAGGACAGCCATATATCTCAGTCAAACATCTCTGGCAAGACTTCAGGGATAAGAGCTGACATCAGTCAAAACTCTTGAAATTATGAGTGACAGAAAGCTAAGTCAAACTTCATTAAGTAAATATTATTTACACACAGATATACAAAGGGATGGTTCAAACTTGGCTGGTTCAGTGTTCAAAGAATATTGCCAGCACACTTTGTTCCTTTTGTCTTTTTATTTATTTATTTGTTATTTATTTATTTATTTAATTGGCTATGTTGGGTCTTTTTTGCTGTGCGTGGCCTCTCTTTAGTTGTGGTGAGTGGGGGCTACTCTTTGTTCTGCTGCGCGGGCTCCTCATTGCCGTGGCTTCTCTTGTTGTGGAGCATGGGCTCTAGGCACGTGGGCTTCAGTAGCTGCAGCACATGGGCTCAATAGTTGCGGCTCACGGGCTCTAAAGTGCAGGCTCAATAGTTGTGGCGCACCGGCTTAGTTGCTCCACGGCATGTGGGATCTTCCTGGAGCAGGGATCAAACTCGTGTCCCCTGCATTGGCAGGCGGATTCTTAACCACTGCGCCACCTAGGAAGGCCTGTTCCTTTTGCCTTAATCATTTGTTTTGCTTTTCTCTGGCTCAGGCATGCTCTCCCTGAATCACAGCAAAGATGGCTCTGAGAGTGCTTGATGTACATGGGGGCTGTGAGCGCCCAAAAGTTTAGAAAGGAGGATTCCCTGCACGCATAGCAACTCTGACAAAGTTCTCTGGTGCTGAATCAGGCTCTGTGAGTCTGAGTCATATGCCTAACCCTCGTGCCTGGTGACGTGGGATTAAGTGATTGACAGCTTCACCAGGTCTGGGAGATGCAGGTACTGAATGGAAAAGGGGTTACTTCTACTAGAGGAAGTGGAGAGGAACTCTGACAGACAAATAGACTCTCTGTATAGAGAGAAACCTAGATATTGCTGCTTTGGAGGAAAAAGGATAGAAGAGTGTTGTGCCCTTTTATAAATTCTCAAATATAACCAAAGCTGCTTAAAAATCGACTTCTAGACTCTCCTCCTAATACTGAATTTACATTTATTACCCACTTAAAATCCTTTAAATTATCAAGTGGCCTAATATTTATTTATTTATTTATTTATTTATTTATTTATTTGGCTGTGTTCGGTCTTCGTTGCTGTGCATGGGCTTTCTCTAGTTGCGGTGAGCGGGGGCTACTCTTTGTTGCGGTGTGCAGGCTTTTCATTGCGGTAGCTTCTCTTGTTGCAGAGCAATGGCTCTAGGCACATGGGCTTCAGTAGTTGTGGCACTCAGGCTCAGTAGTTGTGGTGTAAGGGCTTAGTTGCTCTGCGGCTTGTGGGATCTTCCCGAACCAGGGATCGGACCCCCGTCCCCTGAATTGGCAGGCAGATTCTTAACCACTGTGCCACCAGGGAAGTCCCAAATTTCCTAACTTCTGAAGATTGGTTACTCAAATTGTTCACATTTCCTGAAAACCTACAGTGTGATCTGCTAGACACTTTATGTATATTATTGAGTCATCACAACACCCCACTGAGTATTATTATTTCTATTTAAGATGAGGATTATCGAGGTCCAGAAAGGCTAGGTGATTTGCCCAATGACATACAACCAGGAGTGATGAAGTGTGACTGGGCTCAGATTCACCTAGTTCCAAAGACCATAGTCTTCCTATTTCATATTTCTTTCTTGGTTCAACTTACTTGCTCACAAGTATTTGAGGATTTGAGCTGCAAAAGTGTAGAGGAGGGAAAAGCAAGTGTGTTGACAACCTACTGAAAAAGTGTTAATATTCTTAATATGGAGGGAATTCTTAAAATCAGTTAGAACAATATTTCAAAAACACACACACACACACACACAAACTACGAAGGAGAATTAGACAGTTTGTAACAGAAATACAAAGGACTTTTAAACTTATGAATAAATGTTCATCCTCACTGGTAATCAAAGGAATAAAAATTAAAATAGCAATGAGATGTTACCTATATGCAGAATATAGAAAAATGGTCAAAATCAACCGGTTTGCAAGGCAGAAACAGAGACACAGATGTAGAGAACAAACATATGGACACCAAGTGGGGAAAGTGGGGAAGGTTGGGGGGAATGAATTGGGAGATTGGGATTGCCATATATACATTACTAAGAAAAAAAATACCAAATTGTACACTCTAAAAAAATAAAAAGCAACGAGATGTTAGTTTTGGGGTACTAAACAGACAATGATTTCCTTTCTTTTTCTTTTATCCCTCTTCCCTTCCTCCCTCCCTCCCAACCTCCCGCCCTCCTTCCCTTTCTCCCTCTTTTCTTTCCTTCCTTCCTTTCCTCCTTCCTTCCCTCCTTTTTTCCCTTCCTTCCTTTCTTTAAGATATCCTGGGGAGGCAAGGGATCATGGAAGCTGAGACTCTTGTACAAACTGATTGCAGTAAATATTGGGACAATCCCTTTATTTTCCCCAAATTTAGTTTGTGTGTGTGTTTTTGATATTTATTTATTTATTTATTTGGCTGTGTCAGGTCTTAGTTGTGGCCCACAGTATCTCTGTTGTGGCATGTGGGCTTCTCTAGCTGTGGGGCATGGACTTCTCTCTAGTTGTGGCACGAGCTCCAGAGTGCGCGGGCTTAGTTGTCCCATGGCATGTGGGATCTTAATTCCCCCACCAGGGATGGAACTCACAACCTCTGCATTGGAAGGTGGATTCTTTTTTTTTTTTTAACGTATTTATTTATTTATTTATTGGCTGCATTGGGTTATTTTCCTTGAAATTAATATTTTTGTGTGCTTTTAGCTTTTTCTGTATTTGTCAACTCACTACATTAAACCCATTAGTGTTTTCCATTTTCTTGAAAATACCTAGTTACTCTGATCTTCTTGAAGAAGTCTCTTTGAACCCTGACCTGATCTTATGGACACTGGTGGCCTTTTTGCCCTTCTGCACAACTGCCTCCTTTGGATCTCTCTTCACTGCCATTCAGGAATTCTCTTTTCCTATCTATGTCATCATCTCTTTCCCCTAAGTTCTCTTCCTCTTTTTTTCCCCTTACTCCCTCTCTTCCAGTGAAAAAGTCCATAGGAAATAAGTTGTTTTTGAGATTTTGCATGTCTGAAAATATCTCTCTTCTGTCTTCACTCTTAATCGATAGTCTGGCTGGGTATATAATTTTTGGCAAAAGTTTTCTTTCAGAATTTTGAAGGCACTGATTCATTGTCTTCTGGCTTCCATTACTGCTATAGCAAGGGCAAATTTCTTCCTGGGGGAAATGTGCTGTGTAACAAATATACTTCTTGTTATAATGTACTCATAAATAAAAAATACACAGCAAAAAGCACCATTTATGCATTCAATATTCAATACATTTCACTTAGGCATTTAACAGTCAATAAATGTAAATATTGTTTAACAGTGCAAAAGTAAAATAAAAAGTTATCTCATTAGCATCCTATTGTGTCCTGTTAAACAGGCACCTGGGGTTATACTGCCTCCCTCTCTTTCAGCTATGATTTTGGAAGTCCAATGTTATTCTGATATTTTATATAAAGCCTGATTTTCTCTCTGGAAGCTAGCAAACTCATTTCTTTGTTCTCAGTTTACTGATATTTCACAATGCAGCTTCTGTGGGAGGAGCCCTTTTAACTGGACACTTGCTGCCTTCATTTCCAGAAAATTTTCTTGAATTTTGATGATTCAATGATTTCCTTTTCCATTAATTCTGTTCTCTCCTTCAGGAACTCCTGAACTCTGGAACTTGTATATTGGACCTCCTGGACTGATTCTCTAACTTTGAAACATTTTCTTAGTCTTTTTGCTCCCCTTTCTGAAGGATTTAGTCTAACTTTATCCTCTAATCTTTCTGCTGAGTTCATTTTATTTCTGCCATAAAAATTAGTCTTCACACATGACTAACTTTTGTCTTTGTTGATTCTTTTTCTTATCTTTGTTTTTCACTTCATTAATTTCTCTTTATGTCTTTATCATTCCTTCTTTCAACTTCATTTGGATTTAATCTATCATTTTTTAAAATTTCTTAAGTTGACAAATTAGCCTATTAATTTTTAGGCTCTAAGCAGAATACAGATTTAGCTCCACATCGCAGGATTTAATAGGAGGCATTTTCATTAAATTCCAAGTGTTTTCTAATTTTTTTTTCCTTTGACTCATGAGTATATAGAAGTATACCTATTATTTTAATTGTCTTAAAATTGATTTCTCATTTGATTGCATTAAGATCAGAAATAATGTCCTCTATTCTTTGATTTTTGTTGACACTTGCTTTGTGGCTTTTAATATAACCCGTTTCTAATGGTGTACTTGTTCTTGCAAATAACATGCCCTCTCCAACTGATGCTTTTTGATTTTTTTGTATGTTCATCAAAATTTGTTGTGTGCTGTTCAAATATCCTATATATTTATTGAATTCACTTTAAATTAAAATTATTGGCTTATACTTTTCTTCATAACATGCAAATACTGTATCATGCCTTAAACCCATCTGAGTTTCAAGTATCATAGAAGCCACAGTTCTGAGAGGTGAAAAAAACAGTTCTACCTAGAATCAAGAAGACAGATGTGATTTCTTGCTGTCTCCCTTTGCAAATGTTTTTCATGGTCCACCATTTAGCTAACTGTGTAGCCCTCTGTCAGTTCTGGCTTTATGCTGGGGTCCTCAACCTCCTCCCTGCCCTGTTAGTGCCCCTAAAGGTATGGGCATCAGGGATAGCAGATATCCCCAGGGCATCCAGCACCTTTAGTGAGTGCTTACCTTCCCAGACTCTTCCTCCAGCTTCATTCCTGGTTTTAGAGAATTTTCCCTACTTTCATGTAAGCTAACAAGTTCATTTTAAATGAAATTTTAAAGTATTTTATCTAGCATTATTAGGTGTTTGTAGTAGGAGAGTTTCTGCTAGTATATCTTTCTTACTTCACTCACCTCTCCCTCTCTCTTTCTTTTCATGCCAGTATTCTAGTCTAAAAACATTTTATGATGTAAAAGGGCCATCATCTGTTCTCGTTTTTCCTCTTTTCTCCAATTCCCTGCTCAGCTTTTATTTTATTTTATTCTATTGTATATATATATTTTTATTCTGGTTACTTGCAGATGAAGGAAGAGCACTTACAAATTGTTTTACAAAGTGTTGAAGAGGATAAAGAGGTAGGACAGCCTCAGCAGCAAAACAGTAACAGAAAGAACCATTGTCAGCTTTACAGCTGAAATATGTAGCACGTAGGTAACCTTCTATTGTTAAAGCTAAAGATGCATCCTTTTGGGCCCTTTCAGACCAACTGGGTCAGAGTCTGAGGGTAGGGGTGGGGAATGAAGCCTGAGAGTGGACATTTTAATAAGCTGTCCAGATGATCAAGAGGCACACTAATGTCTCGGAACCACTCGTATGGACCTTTGGTTTCTCATTAGGATGGACAGTAAGGAGAGATAAAGCAACCTTTTTCTAATTGGACATAGCATGGATGGATTATTAATTTTACTTTCCATGCACTTACAGTAATGTGGCAGGCAAGAAATATCCCCCCCAGATTCTGGAAAAAGTTTAACAGTAAACACCAGATATTGGCAGTGTGTTCTATTGAAAGTACTGGTTATTTTAGTGAGAATTTGAGAGAGAAGTTACCTAGAGGTTATGATGGACATCTCTTAAAATGAAACACGTCTGGTTCATCTATTAAACATTGCTAAGGTCTACTCTTTCCCATTCAGCCTCATTGGCAACCAACATGGGTCTCTTGTTTCAAGTAGAGAATTTTTTTTTACTGCCACATAGCTAGAACTTGATGTTTCCTGTCTTACTCAATTCATAGTTCATGTCTGCTTAAAATATGATCAAATTGATCAACTGGGTTGTCTCATGGTGACACAATTTGCCTTATAAGATGAAGTCCAACTTCTTCATCTGACATTCTCCAGCCATTCAAGATTCTTTACTCTGTAACTCTATAATCTTTTCCTCTTTCTCTGACAATACCTTCCCACTCAACAGAGACTATGCCTCTCTTACCTGGCTGGTCTCATTGTCTCTATAAATTAATTGTGCTTGTCAGGACTGTAAGCTTATACACATGCTTTCTATCATTCTTCATTTGTCCAAATCTGAACTAGCATTCAAAGTGAAGCTCAGACGCTACCTTTTCTCTGGTTCCATTTTCTCCTTCACACTGTAGATCTGTCACTCCAAAAAATCGTCACCATTTTTCCATTTCCTGGAGGTTAATGTGTAAACTCTTTTCCCTTGCATACAACATAGCCCCAGTTACTCCTTCTGGTCTCATCTCTACACATCTACTTAATGCACTTCATCTCTAGACACAGTGACTCACTTCCTGATTCTCAGTCTTGCCACATATTTTCAGCTTTCTGTACCTTTGTACCTGTTCTTCCCTCTGCCAGGTATGACCTGCCCTTTTCTCAGTCTGAAAAATTCTTGTATATCCTTCAAGAATCACTTCAAACATTATCTTCTGTGTGAAATCTCCCTGACTCTCCCAGGTGAAGCACTCTGCTCCAGAATACTTTGAGTCTAAATATCCTAAATGTGTCTCATTGTGTTGTAATTCTTTATTTGTATGTTTGTCTTCTGTACTTGATGTGAGCCCATTGCTACACAGTACCTGGCAGGATACTGTTTATCCAACAGTTACTTATTAAATGTTGCTGAATGAGTGAACACTGTAACCTGTATTGGTCTCCCCAGTGTGGTAACTCCAAGAGCTCAGTGCTTATATCAATCATTTTTGCTAAATTACCTTATATTATTCTTCTACTGTTTGAAGGGTGTTCTGGATTCCAGTAAGATTAAATGGAGATGCCCCGATCAAGGTACTTAACTCTTCCAGCCTCAGTTTCTTCATCTGTAAAATGGGGGATAATATTAGCACCTCAGTCAAAGTGTTGCTGTATAAAATGAGACAATGCATTAAAATATTTAGCACAATGCCTGACACACAGCACCGTACTCGAAGAGGGGAGAAGCATTTCATAAACTGTTACATTCTACATTTATGTTATTTTCCCTTAGCAGTCTTAGAGGGTTGTTGTGAAGATTATAGGAGAACATACATGTGAAACCATGTTGTAATGCACTATGTAAACATATTTTTCTTTATTTTCATTGTCTCCCCAACTAGGTTAGAAGCCTGTTTCAGCCTGAACACTGTTAAGTCCAATCCTCAGCAAGATGCACAAAGCCTTACCCAGCTCAGCTTCTTTCTTTTAAAGTGTTGCACTTTCTGGGCTTCTCTGGTGGCGCAGTGGTTCAGAATCCGCCTGCCAATGCAGGGGACACAGGTCATGCCCAGGGCCGGGAAGATCCCACGTGCTGAGGAGCAACTAAGCCCATGTGCCACAACTACTGAGCCCGCGTGCCTAGAGCCCGTGCTCTGCAGCAAGAGAAGCCACCCCAATGAGAAGTACCTGCACTGCAATGAAGAGTAGCCCCCGCTTGCCACAACTAGAGAAAGCCCAGGCACGGCAACGGAGATCCAATGCAGCCAAAATAAATAAAGATATAATAAAATAAATCTTAAAAAAAAAAGTCTTGCACTTTCTTTTTAGCACCTATCACAGAGTCACGCACATGGTAGGTGCTCAATACAGATTTAAAGAGTTTAACAGCTCTAGAATTAGCAAGGCCTTTAGCTGAAAGTGAAGCCTTCTACATTCTTCTTCATTTGATTTTTTTTTATGTTTGTTTTCTATAACTCGATTTAAACATTTTGCCTTGGTCAATTCACTCCTGATATTTTGGAGATGCAGTATAATTGTATCAGGCTTAGTTTGCTTTGTGGTAGGATCACTTCCCCTTTTGGCATGGATGACAGGGAGGCAGCCTTAGCCAGTGTCCTACTTTTTTCTCTTACTAAAGACATATGTTTATATAACTCTTGCACTGCAGAATGACCAGAAAAGTGCTTCATTTGGGTCCTTTCTGACATTTTGGTAATTTCTATGTATCACCAAGATGTGAGTTTGCCATATATAATTTTTTAAAATTAATTAATTAATTTTTGGCTGCATTGTGTCTTCGTTGCTGTGCCCCGGCTTCCTCTAGTTGCGGAGAGTGGGGGTTACTCTTCATTGCGTTGCCCTGGTTTCCCTTGCTGCAGAGCCCAGGCTCTAGGTGCGGGGGCTTCAGTAGTTGTGGCACACAGGCTTAGCTGCTCCACGGGCGTGTGGGATCTTCCCGGACCAGGGCTTGAACCCCCGTACTGACAGGCGGATTCTTAACCACTGCCGCCACCAGGCAAGCCCCTTCCATTTAGCCTTTATTAAGGTGTGGTAATAAAACACGTAGAAAAAATACATTAAAAGGGTGAGGCTTTCACGTACTGATTGGAAACAGAGGTATGGTTACAATGAATCCAGATGGGTGAAAGTTCCCGCACTCTCCAGAAGAGGTACTCAGTTTCTGAAAAGGGTTTAAAGCACCGTCCAGGGAAAGCGCATTATATTCACCAAGAAAAAGTCACACCACCAAATGCTTCTGAAGCTCTTAAGCACTTTCTGAACTCCAAAGCGTTTACTCCGGGAGCACGGGGAAACGCCTAGAGGCTGGCCTGGGGAGCCGGGGCACGTGAGGGCGAGGAGGACGAGGCGTCCCCGGGGCCGCGGGCCTGCAGGTGCTCCGCCCGGCCGGCTCCGGCTTGGCCCTCCGCGCCGGGCGCCGATACGCTTCGCCACCGTGGGCCAAGGCGGCCCGAGACGGCCGAGGCGGCCGCGCCGGGGGAAGGAGTTTCCGGCGGACTCGGCGCGGTGCCGCTTCCTGTCCCCCCGGTCGCGCCGCCTCACGCCGCCCGTCCGGGACGCGACTCGCCCCGGACCCTCCTCCCCGCGCCCGGCGACGCCTCCCGGCCCCATGCAGTCCCGGCTCCTGCTCCTCGGGGCACCCGGCGGCCGCGGAGGCCCGGCTGCGCGGCGCGTGCGGCTGCTCCTGCGACAGGTGGTGCGGCGCCAGCCGGGCGGCGACGCGCGGCGCTCGGAGGCCAGGCTGCTGCACGCCGGGGCGGGGGCCGACACAGGTAACCCGGGGACGCCTCGCTGCCCTGCGCTCCGCCGCCGCCCCCCCCACTCCCTGCTGCTTCGCTTGGGAAGGAGCGCTGCGCCGGCAGCCGGGACAGAGAGGTTCTAGGCGCCGCCTCGCCGCTAACTGCTGTGTAGCGCGGAGCCAGTGGCTTGCACTCTCTGAGCCTCGTTCCGTGACCCGAGGCAACTGGACTTGGGTTTCTGATGACCTGGAATAGTGCCTTCTGCTTCGTCCCCTGCTTCTTTCACCCGCAGGGATTCTGACTTATAGTCACGCAGAAGTTAGCGCAGCAGCCCTCAGAGGGTGTTGAAAGCTGGACTTGACCTTGCTCTTTGAGTCCCAAGGGCCTGGAAGTCTGTGCCATGTTCCAACCAGGGCGGCTTAGAGCTGTACGTTCTCACCAAAGAATCCCTCGTTATGTTTTAAATGTGTCCGCGAGCCTTTCCATGTTTTACTTGTAGTTTTTTTCTCACAGGATCACGATTTCTTAGAACTGAAAACCACAACTTAATTTAGTTAACCCCCCCCCCACACACAATTGAGGTAATTGAGACCCAGAAAGGAAAAGTGACTTCCTGAAAATCACACAGCTGACCCTCGCTGTCAAAGCGCAGAGCCCTAACCACTGGACCACCAGGGAACTCCCTGCTCTGATTTCTAAGCCCAGTGTTTCTTGGCGCTGCCTGAGCTGATTTTAGGAGTGTGTGTGTGTGTGTGTTTGCGCTGGAGTTAGAGCCTTCGTGCTGGTTAAGGGAAGGGATGTATGTTGTCGCTCCACTTGAATGGCAGAGTGATTCTAGGTAAGATTTTGTCAGTGTCATTGCTTAGAATAACGGAGGTATTCACCGTGTAGTTGCTAGTTTCATTGTTCCTCTTGCGCGTCACCCCCCCTCCCCCACCCTCCTCCCCCACTCCCACCCCCCCCATAGTCTGCCTTGTGAGAAATGAGGGAGTTTAAGTCCCATCCATTTCATTTCATTCATCCATTCATTGAACAATTCTTTTTTCTTTTTCCTGTGTGAAGTTGTGATTTCAGTTTTGCCCCTTTATCAGTTATTTCAGATTTTGCCCCTTCATCAGTTTTTATGCTTCTAGGTTGTTTGTTTATTCGTTTGATTTTTTAGTCTTTGAGTTTTTTGTTTGTTTGTTTCTCCTTTGTCCTAGAAAGCAGAGGTCAAGGGTAGAACTGTAGCGTAATCTATAACTTGGCCTTTGGAGTGAAGTAGCCTGGGTTGGAGCTCATTTTTGCACCGTCTAGATGTGGGGATTTGAGGGTAGGTTACCTAATTTTGTGTCCCAGTTTTCTTAAATGTAAAATGAGGATAAGGAAAGTATATTTGATAGGGTTGTTGTGAGGATTTAATTAGTTAATACAATCCCTGGCACATATTAATGTTCAATAAAAGTTATTTAGCTTCTTTATTATTCTTGTATATATTATTTTCAGCTATGTGAGATTTATTCTGTTTCCTTGGCTTTAGTAGAAATGAAACCAGTTCCTTTTAGGTTTAAATTGTGAGAACTGTCTGGGTAGGCTGTTGGAGCAGGGTTAATTCATGTGAACTTTAAAAAAAAATTGCTCTTTGTACATGAATAATACATGTTGATTATAAAAGCGTTAGACATGTCCTCAAAATTTGTGTTATGTCCAGCAAATCAAAGTACAGGATTTGCTTCAAATGTGAGAGCCATGTACCATTACAAACAACATATTAACTTCTTAGACTCAGTCACTTAGCATCACACTACAGGGAGTGGATTATGTTAACCCTACTTGCCTCGCCACTGCAAGGATTCTCAAGGTTGAAGGTATTAGGACTGTGGACAAATGCACCTGGAAAACTCACCAGAGATCTGAACTCTAGTAAGAACAGCTGTGAGCCAGTTTAACAGGAGGCAAGCTCTGGGCTTCACTGGGACATAACATTGGCCATCAAGGTTGGAGTGTCCCATTTTGAACCAGATGTCACACACAGACAAATGTAAACCACAAATAGCAGTATGTTGTAATGAATTGTGGTTTAGATTGGAAAGGTGCTCTCAGCTGCACTCAGACGTGGCTGGTAACTCATCTCTCCGCAAGTAATTGACCTTGCTTCCTAGTAGTTCCGAAAAAGAACAAGGTACATAAACAATAGATACAAATTATTTACTATTCTTATCTCCCCTGGGCTGTATATATGGCTTATTTATCTTTATATTCCTTTTTGTGCCTGTCAACTCTTTGTACCTAATAAGCACTCAGTGGCTTATTATGTTCCAGTTCATACAGAGAGGGAGCAGGAGAGGCTGGAATTTCCTTGTTGGCTTTCAAGACAGGAGCGTTATAAAGCCTGAGAAACAGGGAAAGAGGGTCATTTTGTTTAAAAAAAAAAATCCCCAAACCCACTGCTTTTATCCTTTGCTGTTAGGTAGTCTAAACATCCATAATTTGTAAATTCTTTATATCCCTTTACACTTAAATTAGTCGTATTGTCTCTTGATTTTAGAAACAAAGAGGTTAACAAGAAGGTTAGTTATTGCAAAGAGTTTTTTTCTGTTTTTTCGGTGGCTGCATGGCCTGTGTGGACTTAGTTCCTCGACCATGGATTGAACCTAGACCCTCAGCCACCAGGGTATTCCCTGCAAAGAGTTTTCAATAAAACTTCATCGCAGTGTTTTCACAGAAGGAGCCAAATTACTTTAGTAGGATTTTGATGTCAAACAGCCTCAGATATACCATAGATCAAGAGCAAATGATAAATCTGGAAACATAACTCTATAAATCCACTATGACGTTGAGTGCTGTCCTTTTACACCATTATTATTAAAGGGTTCACTATTTTATCTGTATGACTTTTGTGTATAAGTTTGTTTACAGAAATATATGAAAATAATTTTTGTACAAGAAATCTATATTCATTGTAGTGAAAAATACAAATCTCCTAAAACATCATCTTTCCATGCAAGTTCATGATTGTCATTTTTGTATGTGTTAATACTATCAGGTTTTGTAAAATATATATATAATATATATTTATATAAATACATATTTCTTTTTAAAAAATGGAATAATGTATGTTTTACAATTCTCAGCCATTATTGTTAACATATTAACATAGTAATAAATACTGCTATATATGGTCATCTTAAATAGGCATTAAGTTCATATATTTATCCACATAATTTATTTTACCAGTTTCCCATTCTTAGACATTCAGGTTGTCTATTTTTAAATATGTAAACAGTGCAATAGACATCCATCCATATGTATTTTTGTGACTTTAAGATTATATCCTTGAGTTGTAGTAGACTTAATGACTTTGGAGAAGGGAAATATAGAACTCCTGCTTCAATTCAGAAATATGGTGTAAAGGGAAAAAACCATACTGTGTGTGCGCAGGTTTTAGCTCTGTATTTACTAGGTATTGAACTTTGGGGAAATTATTAACTACTTTGAACATGCAGCAGGCTATTTTGACCCTGAGGACATTGTGACTTCTGTGTATTAAAAAATTTAGCAGTAAAATCCCAGAACAGTTGTAACCTAATAAATTGCTGGGAAGACAATTTATTGGGAACATGCAGACTAACCTGGAAATTGCTAATATATTTGGTTTTCTCTTGGGAATTGCTATTATATTTGGTTTTCTCTTGGGTCTGAGTTTTGTACTAAAAAAAGAAAATGGTGACACTTATGTGGTTCTTAACCAGGGGTAATTCCCCTTCCCCAGGGGACATTTGGCAATATCTGAAGGCACTTTTTGGTTGTTCTAACCAGGAGGAAGGGGCTGCTACTCATATCTAGTGGGTAGAAGCTGGTGAATCTGCTAAACATTCCTAGAGTGCACAGGAAGCCCCTCACAATAAAGAATCATCTGGCCCAGAAGGTCAGTACTGCTGGCTGTTGAGAAACCCTGAACTAAACCAGCTTCTTTGGTTTAGTTCAGAGCTACAAATCATTGAACTGTGAGTCCATTTCAGGGTTGTATGTCCTAAAGTGTGTGTATTCATTAATTTGTAGTTTACAGTTCAGAAAGCATTAAGTATTAAGCATCTCCCATTTTAGGAGAAGGGCTACCACAGATGTGCCTGAAATACATAATTAAGAAAAGCATTTTTGAGATTGGTGAAGATCTTGACAATAGAACAGCTTTGAAATATCTGAGGAAAATACCCATTTTTCTTCTGGGTTAGCAAAGAGTTAAATAGAAATTATTAATCATATAAAAAATTTAAAGACATTAGAAACTTTCAATACAAAATACAACTTACAAAGCTATATACTACAAAATTTGTTATTGATTAAATATTGAAGAAAGAGCAAAATCTTTTTGGTATTCAGCCCCCGCTGATGGCCACAAAGGAAAACAGAGTTGTGGAAGATATAATTGGTGAAATTCTATATGGACAAAAAAAATGATTGATAAATTAAATCTTCACTATAAAATAATACTTTAAAAGAAAAAAAAATCTCTATAAAAATTGATCACGGAGTTCTTTGGCTTAATTTTGCTCTAAAGCTAATTACTTGATGAAAATTTATGAACACTACTGTTATTCTGATTAAAGTATTTGTTTTCAGAATATCCTCAGGGTGAAAATGTTCTACATTCCTGAATATGTATCGTCTTTGTAAAATACGGATAGCTACACTTGCTCCACCTGCCTTTACTTTACAAAAATTGTTATATTAGTCAGCAGTCATTATGTTTTAAGTGACAGAAGTGTGCACAGAAAAGCATATGATTGGTTCACACAGGGGGAAGTTCCAAAGGCTTCCGGCTGGGCTAGTTGCAGAACATTAGAGTATCTTCAGGGCTTGGGCTTTCTCTGCTTTTCCCCATGGTTCCCCCACTCTCCACTCTTCCTTTATTGGATCTACTTTTTGCTGAATTGGTTTCAGTGTCTGGTAGGCTTTCTTCAGGTGGTAGCAGTGATAGATTTACTGACAGCCCCAGACTTTTGACTGTCCTTACAGTTCACAATATGAGAAGAAGAGAAAACACCTTTTCCTGTGAGCTCTGACAAAAATCCTGGTGAGAACTCATTGTCCAAGCTTGGATCATAGGCCCATCTCTAAAACAACCATTCTGGTCAGGGAGTGGAATGTTCTGGGAGGGCTTGTGCAGGGTACTCATTTCTGGGCATGTGGGTGCAGGAGTATAGATTGGGAAGAGTGGTATAAACTCAACCCAAACCAAATTGGGTGGGTTCTACACTGGAGAGAGGGATTCTGTTGTCAAAAGAGGGAAGAATATTGGACATGGAAAACAAAACAGCTGTCTGTCCACTAAAAATCAAGTGGTAATGTCCAAACAGGTTTCTACAGGAGTAAGTGTGATGTAAAAGATACTATGAATTTTTATCTTGAATATGGAAATTATTTTCCTGTAAACTTTTGGGAAATCCCTTTAAGTTAGGATCATTGCAAAGGATAAAAAACAAGACCTCTTACTTTAAAAATAGCCTTAAATTTGATTTCGTTTGGAAGGTTTTAACTATTAGATTCTTTTCAGGGTTTTTAACTTTCAAGTCCATGTTTTCCATGTTTGAATGAAATGCATGATTTATTGGTAGTAGTAGTTATGTGACCGTTTGTGTACTGTACAGGGATTTAAGTTAATCTGTTATGAGTTATGTATGCTTGCTTTTTTGCATTATGTGTAGTGATAAATGTAATTAAGTGTTAAGCAGCATATTCTATAACAATTTACTCTTTTTGTTAACTCATTCTTAGTTATTCTGACAAGTTTCATTATGAGTATCTTATTAATTAAAATCTTTTTAAAAAAATGATTGCACTTAACCCAAATATTTATTTGGTTTATTTGAAGACAGGCATCCATTAGTTTCTTTTGCCTAAGTTGTGTTACCTGTTATGAAAGTATTGTCATTTTCCCTTACATTAATACTTACACTACTTTACTTATATGAATCCTTTACAAATAAATGACTTGATTCTTTTTTTTTAATGACTTGATTTCTGAGCATGTTGGAAGATGGGCTATTCTCAAAGAAATGCAGAAAACAGGGGGCTTGAAACAATAATTAAGAAAACAATATCTAATTAAAGACTAATCATTCACTCATATATTCATTTATTGAATACCTGCTTGGTTTGAGGTATTTTTTTCGGCACTGGGGATACAAAGGTGATTAAAACACAGACTTTGCCAACAAAATGCTATAGTCTTATAGACTGAACGGTGGTCTTCAAACATTTTTCTCACCTCCTAAAAGGGTTTGGCAAATATATATGTCTTCATACATTTTTAGGTTGATACCTGCAAATTTCCCTGATAAGTATAAAGAGTTGAAGAACATGTGTACATTGTGTTGTAAATATTGATATTTAAAACAAACAATTGTTACGGTACTCTTTAAAATGTAACTTTTAAATGTGTCTGAAAAAAATGTACAACCTAGAAGTTGAGAATTATGCTTTATTTGGTGAACTTTATGAGGACTTCAAACCCAAGACACAGCGTCTCAGATAACTCTGAGGGACTGCTCCAAAGAGGCAAGGTGGAGGGAGCCAGGATGTTTGGGAGATTTTGAAATAAAGACCAGGTAGTTGGAACATCAGAAGATTACTGTTAATTAAAGAAGATTAAAATGCTAAAGGAATTTATTGCTTTTCTATGTATGGGAAGGTGCAAAGTCTGGGCTCATTGAAATCATTCCTTTGATATGCACCTCAGATATTTGGGGCCAGTATCCTGTGCTTTCTCATCCCAGATCTCCTCAGGGTGCATTGTCAGGGGTGGCTGTAGCAGCAGGCATTTTATTTCCATCCTGAGTTCCCTCAGGGCTCACCTTCAGGGCAGCTGTAATGTGGTGGCTTGATGGCTGCTACATCCTTTGTTTACTGATATAGAAGGCAGTATTTTAGTTCACAGTCTCTTTGGTCCAGAATTAGACTAATGTTTGGGAGACATTTCATGACCAATTTTTGTCCCATATTGCTAGGAATGCTCATTCCTAGGTCAGTCAAAGGTTCTTGTTGATATGACACTCCAGGTGCTAATTTCTGGATTAGGCCCTGTTGATAATTTAAAATTCTCTGGATCCTCTGTTTTACTAGTCTGCTATGATCCAGGAGATATTTTCTCTTGTTGCATCTTCCCATACCTAGAATTACACTATTACAATTACCTTATGTACATTATAAATGTGATCTAATTCCTCAAGATATTTAGCCACTATCAATTTTGTTACACATTGGGTAATGTAAGAGATAAGAATCTTATAAAATAGAATACAAATAATACAGCTGGTAACATTTACAAAGTCATAGTGCAGCAGGGAGACAGAGCATAAATAATTTGGAAATAAAGAACAAATTAAAACAATGATTAGTATAACCAGTTGTAATCTGGTTGCAATGAACCATCAAGTTCACGGGAGAGCTAGCCAGAGAAGCCAGATTCTGGAAAGATCAGGTAGAGAGAAAAAGATAAATGTTACATCTTTGTTTACAAAGGTATACTTTATCAACTTGTTGTAGGTCGTAGCATAAGAAGAAAGGTTTTTCTGGAAAACAAAAATTATAAGCCAGTATGTTTTCCAAAAAGTCATAGAGTTATAAATCATATTTATCAGTTCAGTCGATCCCATGTAATCCCTGTTGATCTGGATGAAGTCATCAGGTTTTCCATTAGAGTTTTGTCATTTGTCACCCAGTTCAGTGATATTATCTAAAGGCTATTAGAAACTTACATTTGTTAAAAAGTCCTTTTTATGAGTCTTTGAAGATCTTCATTTTGTAAAATCATCAAACTAATGATTGTCTATAAAAGATAAAACAGAGTGGTTAAAGATTTGAGTACAATGAAATTGGCAAGAAACGAATGTTTCTGTGACATAACATTTTAAGATAACTAGAATTATGACTGATAGCATTATATAAGGGCATATCAGTTTTTAGGAATTCCATAAAAATTTTGGAATATCTATGTTAATGACATTTATCTATACACTGTAACCCAAAGTTCATCTCCAATCACTTGACAGTGTTTCTCAAGTAATTTTACATACTAAATAAGCCTAATTAGTTTAACATTTCTCTCTGAGATGTCTCAGGGTTCCTTTGAAGAGGTAGCTGGGAGCTAAAAGAACTTTAGTTAGATTTTTGTATTTGGGAAGTTTGTTAATATCAACAAGGTTTTAAAACACAACATGATCATAGGTCACTATGAATACTTATTCATTTAATCAAAGTCACAAGATTTCATAAAACAAATACAGATCACTTAAGGGCACAGAAACTCACACAATCTGCTATAAAAGGCAGCACTCCAAGAAAACTTTGTTCTCTTAAGAGAGAAAATTAAATCTAGTCTTGCACCAGCTTATTTTTAACAACAAAATTCACTTACTTAACTTTAAACCTAACCAATCCTGACCATCCACAAACCTACCATCACTTCCTGTATCTTTATTAGTTTGTCCCCTATTTTATCCATCTAGAAACAACCAGCTCTAAAATAAGCTTACTTTCTTTTCCCTTAATAAAATGCAATTCAATTTCTAATACCTTCTTTACTGAAAAACACACATCCTACTTTCCTACTGTATACTGAAATGTTTCCTTTATTATTTCTGTTAGCTTTAATTACATGTTTAAATTAGAATTGTCAACTCTTAAAAACCTTAATTTCTAGTGAAAGCTAAGAGGTAAGCAATTATGAACTCTTTTACATTAGCATTCTGTAGCTTGGTGAATATAAATACCAGTGATAATTTCTAAAGACATTTGCTGTTTTTAATAGAGAACATCTCAGGGTGGCACTAAACATATTCATTAATAGTCCTAAATACCTTTAGTTTCTCTGTTTAGTAATTGATGTCTCAGTGTCATTTTATTTCGGAATGACCTAGCTATTCAATAAACTTCCATCACTTAATTTAGCACAACTCTAAATTTCAAGTTGCCAAATATCTGGAGAGATTATTCTTAAGTAGACATTACTAAAATATAAGTATCCCTAAAAAGTTCATCCAAAAGCTCTTATCTCATTTGCATTTAATTCACTTATAAAAATTTCATCATACCAAGTTATTTTTCTTGTTGACAGATTTGCAGCAGATATAACAAGATTTTATTTAACTTCCATTAAACCTGGTTACATTAAAAGTGTTATACTTAATGTTGATAACTCTAAAGACGTCTATATTAATTAGATCAACAAACTTTAACTTTAATATGAAGTATTAACATTGAATTTTTTCCAGTTCACGTGAACCTGGAAGTCTTTTGGCCAACTTCTTTCATTTTTAGAAATATTTAGTTTATAAGTGCTTACTTTTAAGTCAATTAAATAGAACTTTTATAAATTTAATTTTGATAATATTTTCTAGAGATAGAGACATCTCGTATATATAATGTGTACAGAGACATATAAACAGACAAAACGAGATCTCATGGCTTCATTCTAAAAACTTAGAAATGAATTAGGTATTACATATAAACTTAGCAGTTTATAAGTAACAGTTGGGATAAATGATAAATTAAATTTGCTTGCTTAGATGACTGAGGCTTTACTACTTGTGGAAAACAGTTTTAAGATTTGTATTTGTCCTTGATAAAGATTCTAAGGAGGCTATAAATTAAATTTTTAGCTGAGGAAGGCCTTCCAGTGGTTTGAGTTTAAAACTACCACCTTTGTCATTTTTTTCCCTTGGCTTCAGGTTCTGCTTGATTGAGCTAATGAGGCTCAGTCTCAGGTCATCGTGGGCTGTATTTACATTTATGATTTGTAGAGATTTGCAGGACAAAGATGGTTGCTTTTAATTCCCCAGAGAACTGGTCTGTCACCTAAATGATGTTAAAAGATTGATTTGCCCAACTGTATATATATCATTATTATTTAAAATTGCTTTTCTATATCAGTGAGATTTCTAACTAAACTGAAATTTAAGAGTTCTATGTTCTAGAATTTTAGACTTTATCATACTTTCAAAAGCTTGTACAAGGCATTGAACAAAAAGCCTCTTTCTGAGTTCACAAGTTAAGCCCTGAGCCAAATCACTATTTTTATTTTTATTAATCCCTGAATATTAGTTCCCAGTTTTTCTTTATTGTATGGCTCAGGTAACCTTATTGATTTCCTTTAGTATATTTAATTAATATTTCCTGAGGGGCAGATCTGTATGCTTTGTCTTATAAGACCACACAGGGGAAGTATTCCCCAGTGAAACAGGTCTCTCTCACAATTGAACAAAAGAGATATAACCATCTTATATAAAGCCCATTAAAATATACCAATTCTTATATATTCTTTATCTCAATCCTATCAACTTTTATATCTTTAAGTTTAGCTTTCATTAGGATCCAGTCAACAAGTTCTGATCTTACAGGAGTTCTAGAAGTTTTTCTTTCTTTTTATTCCCTGTCCATTTAATCTATTTTTGTATAAAAGGCTCTGGGATCCCCAGAGGGGGAGTTGAGCCATGGAACTAAGGCCCTTTGGTCAATCTTGATTAACTGGCCTAATTGTTGCCCCAAGTAATAGTTGGTCAGGTATCTCGGTGTAATTTTTTTCCCATCCCCTTAAATATATACTTTTAAAAACTGGGGTAAATAGAGCGGACACTTGTTTAGCTTTTAATGTTGGGGACCAGTGGGGGGGTTCCTTTTGGTCCACAACCTTAGGTAGTGTAATATCAAATCTTGTATTTTAATCCCATAAACGTCTATTTTATTTACCCCATTTTAAATAACCATCTAAAGATTTCTTTCTCCATTTCAGATAAGTCTCTTAATTTCTGCCTTGTTGGACACAGTATCTAGGCTTTCCTTACAGTTTTTTCTCCTGTTAACAATTATTCTAATGTCTTTATTAGCATCTGTAAGACCCGCTGAGGAGAAGCAAAGACCACAAATAAAGAAACTGGTTTTTCTTATTTGTTTTAAACTAATGAAGTTCTTAGGATAACCATTAGATATATTTCTTTTTTTCCACCTTTAATTTCATTTTTTATAGGTACCAATAAAAGAGCTGTTTATAATGATAGCTCTAAAAATTTAGCAATTTAGAAGTTTTTCCAATTTAAAGAATTTATCGTTTGGTTATTAATGAGTGATTCAAACCGATAAGTTTTTCAATAAGTGATTCAAATCAATAAGACGCAAGATGCTCCCCCATAAGAGGGGAGGGAGGATGCCACCTAAATAAGATCTAGAAAGTTTACTTCCCAAATAGTAGCAGAGGTCAAGTTTTCAACACATACACAGCTCCCTAAGACGATCAGGCAGAACATTTACAAAGACACAGGAAGAGAAATGCAGGTTCCCTCTACAAGGCTTTTGTTTAAGGTCAGAATTCTAAAAAGATATTTTTATCAAGCCAGCTTTTTAACTTAACTGCATACACACACACATAACACACACACAGACACAAACACACACGCCCAATTTGGCCATTTAACCTTGAGATCTTTTTGTATAATTTAGGTACCTGCAAGTGTGATCTGGCTGGAGTGTTAGTTGGAGGTTGGCTTTCTGATGCCCCTTTAAAGACGTCAGGTCAGCCTCCTCCCCAGCCTCTCAGCTCAGACCTCTCAGTTTCCTTTTACTGAGCAAATCCCCGGCTCCTCTAATATCTTCCAATTGGGGAGGTCTCCCAGTGGTTTTCAGTCAGATTCCCCTAATACCTTTAGATTAGGGGGTCACTCCCTAACATCTTTCAGTTGGGGAGCCAGGTATGAAACTGAGCGGGGCCCTGTGAGGCTCCTGGGCATGGAGACCTCTTTTTCTTGTCCCCCATTTCTGTAGGCAAGACTCCAGTCTCCATGACCTTCCCTGAGTTCCAAAGGGCAGATTTGAACACTTGCTAATCAAGGGAGGAGCAACCAAGAAACCACGTAAGGCAAGATTAAAGGGACCAGAGAAGCTAGTAAAGATTAGGAGAGAGGACCACCTGAGACCCTGCACACACCTTTGGGAAGCATCGTTGTAAAACTTGGGGACATGGCTTTTTGAGGCAGGAGCCTGCTGTGAGCCCCTCTGCCTGGCAAAGCAGTAATAAAGCTGTCCTTTTCTACTTCACCCAAAACTCTGACTCCGAGATTCGATTCGGCACTGGTGTACAGAGAAGCTGAGCTTTCAGCATCAGGTACCTGTTAGACACCGCCAAATGCAACTCAGGATCGTCAAGCATTAACGGGAGATCCTAGAACCAGGAGAGACCCAAATAGGTCCAGGCTTTCCAAGGAGACCGGTGGGCACAAGAGGCCTCTGCTGGGATCAAGGTTCTGGGTCCTCATAGAGTTTCGGCAAAGGAGAGAAGTATGCCCTGGGTCCCTTCGTAATTGGTTGCTGAAACTGTTGACTGAAAAAAATGCACAACCTAGGAGTTGAGAATTTATGTTTAATTCAGTGGACATTCTGAGGACACAAGCCCAGGACACAGCATCTTAGATTACTCTGAGGGTCTGCTCCGAAGAGGTGGGGTGGGGGAGCCAGGATACATAGGAATTTTTGCAATAAAGACCAGGTAGCCAGAACATCAAAGTATTACTGTTAATTAACGAAAAGCAGATATCTCAAGTTAAGGAATTTAGGGCTTTTCTATGTATGGGAAGATGCAAAGTCAGGGCTCACTGAAATCGTTCCTTTGATATGCACCTCAGATACCTGGGGCCAGTATCCTGTGCTTTCTCATCCCAGATCTCTTCATGGTGCACTGTTAGGGGTGGCTGTAGCAGCAGGCATTTTATTTCCATCCTGAGTTCCCTCAGGGCTCACTTTCAGGGCAGCTGTAATGTGGTGGCTTGACGGCTACAACATCCTTTGTTTACTGATATGGCAGGCAATATTTTAGTTCCCAACTGGAATCAGAATATCCTATTAATTTGTTAGCTACCATCTCTCTTTTTTTTTTATTGTCTGCATGGGGTCTTCATTGCTGCACACGGGCTTTCTCTAGTTGCAGTCAGAGGGGCTACTTTTCATTGTGGTGCATGGGCTCCTCATTGCGGTGGCTTCTCTTATTGCGGAACACAGGCTCTAGGCGCGTGAGCTTTAGTAGTTGCGGCACATGGGCTCAGTAGTTGTGGCTCATGGTCTCTAGGGCGTAGGCCCAATAGTTGGGGTGCATGGGCTTAGTTGCTCTGCGGCACATGAGATCTTCCTGGAGCAGGGATCGAACCCGTGTCCCCTGCATTGGCAGGCAGATTCTTAACCACTGCGCCACCTAGGAAGTCCCTACCATCTCTTTTTGAAATAGGTAAAAAGCTTGTCTTTAACTGTCAGAAAATTTGTGATTTATTTCCTTGATTTGTATTTCAATGACACTTCTTATAATTTTATCTTAATATATTTTTATTCTTGAAAGTTTATCTTTATCATATTTTTCTGCAATGGAAAAAAGTCTAAATGTTAAAATGCTTCTATCATAATTATTAGAGCACTATTCAAAAGATCATCAATGTGTTTCAAATTTTTTTAAAAACTAAAATTTTTTGGAAACATACCTGTTAATAGCGAGTAGCACTTTTTCTCAGTTGAATATAAATTATGGTAATTAATATTCCCTAATTTTATTGTTGGAATATAAAGAATTTTTATATAGCAATATCACTTAATTTTTTGCAGACTAAGTTATAAGTCAAAAATAATATGTTGATTTATCAAGAATGATATTTTTAATGACCTATAAACCAGCAACTTGATTCTGGCCGTTTCATTTTGTTCCTAGCAAAGAATGAAACCACTGGCTAGGTCAATGACTTTACTTGTTGCCGACCTAGCCAGTAGAATCATTCTGCCTCAATTTCTGGGAAGTTCACTAAAAAAGCCTTTACCAAAATGTATCAAATGGCTATGGTTATTTTCTCACTTAGAGGCTGCTTCTTTATTCTAATATCCTCAGAAAGAGTTGTGAAAATAAAACTTTCATTCAGCGTACCTTTGCCAGTACAATATTTTTTGGAGAAAATGCTTTTTCCTTATCACATATTTACTTTTTAATAAAATTCTTAGTTTGAGTGATTAACAAAGGTAGTCTGTACTGTCAATCCAATCAGCCAAATTAGACATTCTGAGAGAAGTATTTTTCCCTTTCAATTCAAATGAATGTGTTAATATATATTTTAAGAAATGTTATAAACACCACTGAAAAATAAATTATGGGACACATTTTGAAAGCTAGATTACTAGATGCAGTAGAACCAAGAATAAAGAAATCTAGTGGTTACATATTTAAGGTATTTCTTTTATTATACATGGTAATGTAGTTTTGTTCTTTATAGTAAAGTAATGTAGTTAAAATAAGTTATTTATGTAAAGAGGACCGTGACAAAAGTCATGATATTATTTTATTAAATGTGTAATGGACTTTGTTTATGGGCCTTAGAGAACAATTAAATAGAAATCATATACAAAAATAAGTAATAAATTCATCTGTTTCTTTAGATCTCATGATCAATCTTTGACATTGTATTTAGTGGAACAAAAAACTAATTTGTTCAGAAGCTAGCTTATAACCTTTTCATTATAAGAGTTAGAAAATGGCATTCTATAAGATGAGGAATGACTATAGTTGGAATGAATATTTCATGATGTTTGAACATAACTTTTTTTTTAAATATGATAGAAACATTTATATTAATTAATTAATTGGCTATGTTGGGTCTTCGTTGCTGTGTGTGGGCTTTCTCTAGTTGCAGCGAGCAGAGTTCTACTCTTCATTGTGGTGCACAGGCTTCTCATTGCAGTGGCTTCTCTTGGTGTGGAGCATGGGCTCTAGGTGCGTGGGCTTCAGTAGTTGTGGCACACAGGCTCATTAGTTGCGGCTCGCGGGCTCTAGAGCGCAGGGTCAGTAGTTGTGGTGCACAGGCTTAGTTGCTCCACAGCATGTGGGATCTTCCCGGACCAGAGATCGAACCCGTGTCCCCTGCATTGACAGGTGGATTCTTAACCACTGCACCACCAGGGAAGTCCCTGAACATAACTTTTTATCTGCCTTTTTGAAAGATGCACATGTGATCGGAAAGAAACATTTAGAAGTTTTCTCTGTGTTTTTTATCCAATATATTGTGAAAAATTTGGTAGTGCTGAAAACTACTTCAGTTACATTAAAATAAATCAGCATTAATAATGTGTACTGCTTCAGGTATTCAGAGGTGCCTTTTTTTTTTCCCCTCCTGTAAATACCATGTTCTCATGATAAGATTTGAAAAAAGCTGAAAAAAAATAGCTTACTGTTAAGGTTGTGAAAAGCCAGTTCTTGAAGCTTTTTTTACTTTGCTCTCTAAGCTCTCCCATCTTGGATTATTTGACAGTACTCACTCACCCTTCCCCACTCTGCAATATACTGTATCCGACACAGGCCAACATAGGCCAGAATATTCTGGTCAGTTCTAAAGCTGCTCTTCACTTTACACGTGATATGGAAAGAGAATTCCTAGGCAGATTTATGTTGATTTGAATACTTTTGAAAGCAGGCTTCTCCTAAACCGTAATTAAATATGCCCCTTTGTTTGGTCCCCTGGAGCAGCTCACTGTGCACCATAGTAAAATAAATGACAGAAGGGATCCTGAAAAGGCCTGTGGGGATGGAGAGGCTGCAGGGCCAGTTCTCGGTCAGGTCCATGTTAGGGAAGAGCACATGGAAGTGAGGATCTGAAAACTGATCCCCTTCAGACTGCTGTGCTCTGTCCCCTTGGAAAGCGCTTGCATACCCTAATTTAAAGACTCTTATTTTCAAGGAGCCATAATCAATAATTGTACAGTGTGAGTAATGCTATTACAGAAGGAGAGCCAAATACTATGTAGAAGGACAGGAAGGGAGGCGGAGATCGTGCAAAAGGAAAAGTTAGGGTAGATGCAGTGGGGAGGTGAAGATATCTAAAGAGTACTTTTATGAAGGAAAAGTGTGGGAGATGTAGAAGGCCTTCTAGGTTGAGGGAATAAAGCCTTAGTTGCTGAGATAAGAATACAAGAGAGAGAGCTGGTTGGGGATGGTTGGACAACACACACAGAGAATACAGAGTTCTGTTTTTCTCATGTTAAATACTGAGGTGTCTCAGTAGCCAACAGGCTACTGAGAGGTATGGAACTCAGGAGAGGGATCTGAGCCAAACTAGACATTTAAGACTTTAATTGTACAGAGGTCAAATGTGGGCTATTGGCATGGATTAGATGACTCAGTAAGTGTAGCATGGTAACAGCAGATGGCCAAGAACATCAGCATTTGAGACAGGGAGGGCAAATGCCCAGCTCCTGTGAATGTCTTTTTCCTCTTTGCATATAGCAGGCATGATGAATTGATCATTGCCCTGTTTCCTTATGAGTCTAGTTTCCACTGTGATTCCTTCTTTGGGTTTTTTGGAAGCCTGTGGCTTGATTTCCAAATGTTTAGAGATTTGCCAGTTATCTTTTTGTTATTGAGTTCTAGTTTAATTCCATTTTGATCAGAAAGCATACTTTCTTGTATGATCTCAGTCTTTCGAAATTTATTAAGACTTGCATTATGGTGCAGCTGAAGATCTAGCTTGGTGGATGTTTCATGTGCGTTTAAAAAGAATATGCATTCTGCCATTGTTGGGTGTAGTGTTCTATGAAGGTCATTTGGGGTAAGTGGTTAATAATGTTTTCAGATCTTTACCTCTACACTTGGTCTTAACCAAAAGGCCAGAAAGTGATTGTCTTTACTTCTATATCCTTCTCTTTATTTTCTGTTCTTCCATCACTTACTGAGAGAGATATATTAAAACATCCCGATATGATTTTGAATTTGTCTCTTCCTACTTTTCAGTTCTGTCAGGTTTTGCTTCACGTTTATTCCCCAGCTCCCTCTTTGCCAGTCGCTGGGTTCCTCCACAAACGGTCACGGCTCCTTTCAGGAGTGGTTCTAACTACACACTCTCTCTGCTTGCTCTCCCCTTGCCCCTGACGCCCGGTGGTGGTCATGGCTTTCTGTTATTGCTAGTTCCAGGGTACTGCACCATCCTTGTTGGTTTTCCCAAACTCTGCACACACCTTCCTACATGGTTCCTTTATTATTCTCTTCTCAGTTATCCAATTTGAATGGACTATCAGTTTCTTGCTGGGGCCCTGATTAATAACAAATATATTTAGGAAAAGCATTTCAGTCAGTAGGAAAAGCCATTGCAAAAGCCTCAAATGAACATGTGTCTGACATGCTCAAGGAATCAGGAGGAGACCAGTGTGGCTAGAGTAGATGAAGAGAGGAGGACACTAGTGGGAGATGAGCTCAGAAGGCAAATGGGGAGCCAGATCAGAAATAGCCTTTTAGGCCATTGCAAAGATGGGGGTTGAGCAGACAACTGGCACTCCTTGATTCCTATTTTCTTATGATCACTGTGGCTGTGGAGAATTAACTGTAGGGTACAAGGGTTGAGACAGGAGATCTGTAAAGAGGTGAGAGACAATGCTATTTAAATGAAAAAATGAATTTAAGTAGTAAACCCCTAACTGGCTTGGGTCAGCCTTGTGGCAGTAGAGGATGTAGTGGGAAGTGGGCAGTACTACATAGGTTTTAATGACAGGGTCCGAACAATTTTCTGATGGTGTGTGGGAGAGAAAAGTTAAGAATGGCTGCAAGATTTCTGGTCTGAGAAACTGAAAAGATTAAGTTGCTATTAGCAGAACTGGGGAATACTGTGGATGGAGCACACACAGATCAGAAGTTCAGTTTTGAATATGTCAGATTGAAGCTGACTATTAGGCATCTCAGAGTCTTGGTATTCATGCTTCGAGTTCTGTGGTCTGGATTAGAGATCTAAATCTGGGAGCAACCAATATATTAGTTGCATTTAAAGGCATGAGACTAGATGAGCTCATCAAGGAGAGGTTATAGATAGAAAAGAAAAGCTAGAACTGGGCCTCTTTTCCCAATGTTAAGAAGTTGAGGAGAAGAGGAAGAAGAAGCAAAGAAGACTTGAGTCTTAGTGAGGTAGGAGGAAAAGAGGAGGTGAGAGGGCAAGGAGGAGAGGGGGAGAGAATGAGAGAGAGAGGTGGAATCCCTGTTGAGTGAGTTGTGATTGGAGGTGGGGCCCTGACTCCACTTGGGAAATCACAGTGGTTAGCTCTTCCTGCTACCTGTACCCTGGCAACCAAGCTGTGGCTAGTGACGTAGGCTTGGCCGGTTAAATGTTCTGCCCGTGACTTTGAATCACGAGGGAGTTATACAAAGGCTGCAGGAACAGTTTGTTTATGGCAGTGTCCTTTTTATTAGAAGATGCATCTGAAGACTTTAGACTAAAGATGAAGAGTCATGACTTTTGCTTCTTAAGATAGTGTTTTTCCAACTTTCCTGCAGGTTTGAGAAATATCAAAATAAAATGGGGGAAAAGTTGTTCTCTGCCCATGGTGTCCCATAGTCTTAGTGGTGCCAGGGGTGGTATCTCAGTGAGTTTATCCTGGGGTGTGACTTTGACTGTGCTTCTTGTTGCCTTCTCTAACATTTTGTGAACTAGTTTCTGAGTCTAGGTCTCTTCATGATGAGTTCATGCTTCCTGTGAGTTATTTCATAGAACTGCTGTAACAAAAAGCCCAACGTCCTCATACTCAGCTAGCTTGAGATGGAGTTTCTGTTAAGTAATTCTATGAAATAGCTCACAGGAACCATGGGTTACTTAGAGTCAAGATTAAATGAAATAACATAAATAAATGCATCTATAACAGTATTTGCCAAATAGCTGGTGCTCAGTATTAGCTAATACTTATTTCCTCTAGACTAATTCAGAGGACAATTCCTTTGATTTATACTCTAAATGTACATACATTCTGTATTAGAAAGTGTACCTGTGTACAATGTTTCTACTTATCTCTTAATTTACCACCTACCTGTAATATAGTTCTTCATCTATAAAAACTTTGTTTTCATAGACTTACAAGTTTCCTGGTTTGTAAAGTCACTGTCTCACATGTTTGGGGAGTGTGAGACATAGAAGATAGTAGTCATTCGGCAAGTGTTGGCTGTTGTTAGTGCCATGATTTAGGGCCTTAGGCTCCAGGATACCTCACTAGCTCAAAACTGGCAATGTCGAAAGATGTTTTACACAGCTACTTTTTCTAAGCGTTTTTGAGCCCTTTCCAAGTGAAGTTCCAGGTGCAGATGGGATCAGTATGTCTACTTTGCTGTTGGAGAGAGCAAAGCAGAGATTGTTTGGTTCAGTCCTGTACTTTAGAAGATTGACCAGAAATTAATGTTACTCAAAAAAAATACAACCATGTAGAAGTAATTGAGAGCTTTTGCTCTGCTTTGCTTGTTTCATGTAGGAATTCTTGGCATATATGCCACTGGGGCTTTGTTCTTTTTATGTACCGAGAAATGTTGAATTTGCGGGTTATGTTGCTAGAGAACTTGAAGTTGTATGTAGTAAAAATAAGAAACTATAAAGATGTAAAAAGGTTACAAATACATGTTAAATATACCATCTTATATGTGCTTTGGACAATCTTAAAATGCATCCTTCTGTATCGTTGACTTCATTAGTATTGCCATTAGTGAGAAAATAAAGCTGGTTAATATATTTTATAGTATTTCACCTTTTTTGCTAAAATGGCTTTACGATGTGAATTTCACTGATGCTTCACTTCTCCTTTATACATATAACTTATACTATGGATACCAGTTTTGCAGCATAGTGCCTGACATAGGCAGCTGTCTCTATGGTTGCCTGACACAGACAGAACTGTGCACACGCCTCCCTCTCTGTGGGTCAGGAGAATCACTGTTGCAAAAAGCATAGTGTGTTTATTTTCTTACATCTCTTGTAATGGTTGTGTTTCTGTATTCTGTTTTTAGGTGATACAGTTAATATTGGAGGTGTATCCTACAAGTTGAAAACTCCTAAGAGCCCAGAACTTGTGCCACAGAACTACAGTAAGAAATAATCATTTATTTATGAATTTATCACTTTGTATCACTTCATACATGAATATTTCAGTAAAATGTTTATTTTTGCACATATTGCTGTTTCTGTTTTAATTGAAATAAAATTTATACTTAATAAAATGCACAGATCTTAAGTATTCATTTTGGTTAGTTTTGATAATTTTATAAATGTGTATAACCACCAAGATTGCTTTCATCACCTCTGAATGTTCTCTTGTGCCCCTTCCCCACTACCCTGCTGTGGAAGCCACTGTTCTCTTTTCTACAGTGGTAGATTAGGTGTGCTAATCTAATTAGTTCTTCAGCTTTCTATAAATAAAATCATATAGTATAGTTTTTTTTGTGTGTGTGTATTTGATTTCTTTCCATCAGGATAATAATTTTGAGCTTCATCCATATTCCTGTACCTATTAGCTTACTTTTAATTGCGGACTAATATCCCATTGTATAAATACACCATAATTTATTTGTTCTCCTGTTGATGGATAATTGGATGGTTTCCATTTTTGGACTTTTATGAACATTCCTGTACAAGTCTTGTGGTCATAAGTTTTCACTTATCTTAAGTAAATAACTAGGAGTTGGTGTGTCATAGGGTGGATGCCTGTTTAACTTTACTAAACACTGCCAAACAGTTCTCCAAAGTAGTTGTACTATTTTATCCTTTGACCAACAGCAATGTTCCACATCCTTGCCAACACTGGTATTTCTAGTTTTTTAGATTTTACTCATCCTACAAGATGTGAAATAGTAAGTCATCATGGTTTTGTTTTATAACAGCTTTATTGAAATACAATTCACATAAAATTCACCTTTTTGAAGTGTACAACTCTGGTTTTTAGCATATTCACAGACTTGTGCAACCATGCCACTCTCTAACTTTAGAACATTTTTCATCAAGTCAGAAAGAAACCTCACACCCATTAGCAGTCACTCCCTGTTTCTTCCTCTCCTCTTCCCCTTGCTGCCCCTCTAGCCTTTGGCAATCATTCATAGCCTGTTTCCATAGATTTGCCTATTCTTAACATTTCTTATAAATGGGATCCTATACTATATGGCCTTTGTAGTTGGCTTATTTCACGTCTCATAATGTTTTTAAGGTTCATCCATGTTGTAGCATGTATCAGTGCTTCATTCCTTTCTATGGCTGAATAGTGTTCAGTTGTGCGGATGTGCCACTTTTTGTTTATTCATTCATCAGTTTTGGATATTATGAATAATCCTTCTATAAATGTTCATATACAAGTTGTTTTTTTATAATGTATCTATTCATTTTATTTATTTATTTTTGGCTGCATTGGGTCTTCGTTGCTGTGCATGGGCTTCCTCTAGTTGTGGCAAGTGGGGGCTACTCTTTGTTGCAGTGCATGAGCTTCTCATTGTGGTGGCTTCTCTGGTTGCAGAACATGAGCTCTAAGTGAGTGGGCTTCAGTAGTTGTGACAGCAGGTTCAGTAGTTGTGGCTCAAGGGCTCTAGAGTGCAGCTTCAGTAGTTGTGGCACACGGGCTTAATTGCTTCTTGGCATGTGGGATCTTCCTGGACCAGGGCTCAAACCCGTGTCCCCTGCACTGGCAGGGCGGATTCCTAACCACTGCACCACCAGGGAAGTCCCCATATACAAGTTTTTATAGAGATATATGTTTTCAGTTTTCTTGGGTATGTACCTAGGAGTAGAATTGCTAGGTTAAATGGTAACTCTCTGTTTAACATTTTCAGGAATTATCAGACCATTTTCCAAAGAGGCAGTACCATTTTACATTCCCACCAGCACAGTATAAGGGTTCCAGTTTCTCCATATCTTCATCAATACTTATTATAGTCTGTCTTGTTTACTGTAGTCTTTTTCACGGGTATAAAGTAGCATCTCATTATTGTTTTGATTTCTATTTCTTTAATGACTCAGAATCACTTCTTTGCTCAAAATCATGTCAAGTCTTTTCTCAGAATTCCTTAAAGGACTGTAATATCTTAGAAACAAAGGTCAATCCTTACCTTTCATGATCTATTCTCAGCTTTATCTTCTGTCACTGTACTTCCCCTATTCTATGTTCCATAGAATAATTTTTTATTCACTCTTCAGATTCTTTCAGTAGACAATGTGCTCCTTGAGGGAGAATATCTCACTTTCATCCAGTACAAATTTCCATTGCTCTGCTTCCTAAATGGCTCTGCCATCTGTCCTCTCCACTCTTTCCCACTTTTACTATATATTTTTTTGAGGTTTTTTTTTTTTTTTTTTTTTGCCATGCCACATAGCATGCGGGATCTTAGTTCCCCGACCAGGGATTGAACCTGTGTCACCTGCAGTGGAAGTGCAGGGTCTTAATGACTGGACTGCCAGGGAAGTCTCTTGAGTTATTTTCTTAGTAGTAACTCTAGGGATTACAGTTAACACTTTAACTTAAAACAAACTTGTTCAGATTAATACTAACTTAATTTCAATAGTATACAAAAACTTTGCTCCAGTATCGCGTTGTTCCCTTCTCCTTCCTCTGTGTTATTATTGTCATACAAATTGTTTATACATTAAAAATCTAGTGATACGATTTTATAATTGTCATTTTATGAAATTGTCTTTTAAATCAGATAGAAGAAAAGAGTTACAAACAAAAATATATTTATATTGTTTTTACATTTACATATGTAGTTACCTTTTCTGGAATGCTATTTATTTGTGTGGATTTGAGTTACTGTCTACTGTGCTTTTATTTCAGCCTGAATGAAGGACACCCTTTTAGTATTTTTTTATAGGGCAGATCTGCTAGAGATGAATTCTCAGTTTTTATTTTTCTGGAAATTTCTTAATTTCACCTTTATTGTTTGAAGAATTCTTGGTCAACAGTTTTTTCTTTCAGCACTTTGACTATGTCATCTTACTGCCTCTGGCCTCCATAGTTTCTGATGAGAAGTCAGTTATTAATTTTATTAAGAATTCCCTATACATGACGAGTCACCTTTCTCCCTGCTATTAAGATATTTTCTCAGCATGGCGGCGCTGCGGCCCTGCGCCGACGGCCCCCGCTGCTCCCGCCCCAGCGCGGCGCCCGGCGTGCAGCAGACGCTGGACGAGATGGACTTCGAGAGGGCACTACGCCAGCCGCAATGGGCACTACGCCGTGTGCCAGTTCCTGCTGGAGAGCGGGGCCAAGGGTGATGCCCAGACCCACGGGGGAGCCACTGCCCTGCACCGGGCCAGCTGCTGTGGGCACACGGACGTCGCCCGGCTCCTCCTGTCGCAAGGCTCCAATCCCAGGCTAGTGGACAATGATGGCATGACCAGTCTGCACAAGGCCTGGGCAAAGAAGCATGGCCACTGAGCAAAGGACACAGGGAAGGAAAGCTCACGCCGACTGCCTGAGTGGCACCAGGGTGCCCCACCCCCCCGGACGCACATCATCAGGATTTGGCAGGAGTTTGGGGAAATCTGCTTAGACAGCGCCTCCATTTCCACGAGACCTTTTTTAGGACCAAAAGAGCCCCAGAAGTGGAGCAAGAAAGAACAGGGCCCAGTAGGGGTACAGCTTTTGATCTAGGCCTCTCTCTCCATAGGCCGCTGAGAAGGGTCACGTGGACATTTGCTCCCTCCTATTGCAACACAGCCCAGCCCTGAAGACTGTCCGGGACCGGAAGGCATGACTTGCCTGTGACCTGCTGCCCTGCAATAGCGACCTGTGGGACCTGCCGGCCAGCTGAGTCGCCCCCCTCCTGTCACAGGCTGCATTCAGGGTACACGGTCTAGTCTCCAAGCCCCCGCCTCGGTCAGCATCTGAGGCACAGGTTGCCTCAGGAATCTGAGACCAGAGGACCCCAGCAGAGCCCCATTCTGGCCACTGTGGAAGCAAGGGAGGCGAGTTGGTGGGGCTGCCAGTGCTCCAGCCTGGACAGATGACCGTATTCTAAATTAATTCATGTGGAAACATCTATCCGTGCAGAAAAAATAGTTATATCCTTACCTTATCCCATGCACAAAAATAAATTTCAAGTAGTTTAAAGACCCAAATCTGAAACATGTAAGCATTGGAAGAAACTGGAATGTGTGACAAATGAAAGGCTGCATTCTTGGCGAGTGACCTTGATACAAGTCACTTTACTGGTCTGTCCTGTGTCCTCATATCTTTTTCTTGCCATGCAGCATGCAGGATCTTAGTTCCCGACCAGGGATCCCCCTGCAGTGGAAGCACAGAGTTGTAACCACTGGACCACCAGGAAAGTCCCCCGTGTCCTCATCTCTAAGATGGGAGCGGCTGCAACGGGGCTGCCTTGGAGTCCATGTGGGGGTGAGCGGAGAGAGAATTGAAAGGAACGAAACTGCAACGTGGACATGGAGTGCCTGATCCTGGAGGCGGGCCTCGCAACTGGAGGCTGGGGCCCCAGGAGGCCGAGGCCCGGAAGAGGCAGAAACTGGATGAGGAGAAGAGGAGGAGATTCCAGAACTAACTTGGAGAACCTGGCTGACCTGGAAAAGTTGGTTCAAAGACGGAGAGAAAAGCGACTGAAACGCAGAGTTCCCCCCAGGGCACCCGAGCCTGAGGTCACGCCACAGCCCCAGGCCCAGCTGGAGCCCGTGGCCCTGGAGGCATTCCTGAAGGCAGCTGCTGAGAACCAGGAGGCCCTGATTGACAAGTACGTGACAGACGGAGGGGACCCCAATGCCCACGACAAGCTCCACCGCGCAGCCTTGCACTGGGCCTGTCTGAAGGGTCACAGCCAGCTTGTGAACAAGTTGCTAGAGACGGGTGCCACCGTGGACGCTTGGGACTTGCTGGACAGGACCCCCATGTTCTGGGCCTGCCGCAGAGGGCACCTGGACATCCTCAAAGAGCTGCTTAACCGGGGCACCCAGGTCAATGCCCGGGACAAGATCTGGAGCACGCCCCTGCACGTGGCCGTGCGCACGCGGCACTGCTACTGCCTGGAGCACCTCATCGCCTGCGGGGCCTGCATTGACGCGCAGGACAAGGAAGGGGACACGGCTCTCCACGAGGCGGTGCGGCACGGCCACTGCAGAGCCATGAAGCTGCTGCTGCTCTACGGGGCCCGGCTGGGCGTGCAGAACACGGCTTCAGTGACTCCAGTGCAGCTGGCCCGGGACTGGCAGCGGGGCATCCAGGAAGCACTGCAGACCCATGTGGGGCACCCCCGAACCTGGTGTTGACCACGACAGCCGACCTGCGGGGCCACTCACAGCCACCATTCCATCCCGTCACCTCCACCCGTGCGCCACTCATGCGTCTCACCCATGTGGTCCTCCCTCGGTCACAACTCCCCACTCAGGGCTAATTCCGCACCTCCAGGCAGCCCTGTCAGGCTGGGGGCAGCTCTGCGCCCGGCAGCTAGGAGAACGGCCTCCCTGGCTTCCAGTCCCAGGGCTGAGCCAGTCCCTGCCGGGGCCTGAGCTGGGGACTGATGCAGAGGACCCTGGGAGCAGGAAACAAAGTGGGTCCAGACAAGGGGCGGCGGAGGTGGCCAGGACAGAGCAGGAAGGGAACAAGCCTCGAGCTCCTCAGTGTCCACTGGTCCCGTCTAGGAGGCAGCTAGGCTCTGCCCTCCATGAGGGCCCACCTGCCCTCAGGGGCGATTCAGCACATGGCCAGCAGCTGCCATCTGGCCACAGAGATGCCCTTGGGCGCAGCTTTCTCCAGGGGCCTCCATGCCTATCAGCAGCAACCCTGGTAGGTCTGGAGTGGCTCTAGACTGCTTTGGCCTTGGGGTTCTGAGCTGGGTCTGGCTTCCTGGAGGGGGCTACTCAACAGGTTTGAGCCCCGCTGCACAGAAAGCCAGCCCCAGCCTGGTTGCCTCAGAAGCCCCAAGGCTGACGAGCTGGAGCTAATATTTGTTTCAGGGAAACCTTGTGCCCTCTGTCGACGGCTTCGGTCAGGCCTCCACCCTCTGGCTGGCCAGCTGGTGGCTCCCCTTGTAGGGGAAGCGCCTGGGTGCTGGGGGTTGCTTGTGGCCCACCCAACTTTTGGGGCGGTGGCCCGTAGCCCTACTCTGCCTCAGGCGCTGACGTCACCCTGGCCCTGGTACTAGAGCGCGTGCCCTCGCCTGGTCCCTGTGGCCGCGGCCGTGCTGCTCCACCCTCCCTCAGAGGCAGGACGTGGAGGGCTCTGAGCTCACCTGCTCCTTTCCCTCCTCCGCCGACCAGGGGTGGCCTGAGGCCCCACCTCCACACGCTCCCCTGAAGCTTCCTCCTCTCACTGTCCTTTCCGGGTCACACTTCACTGGTGCAGACCTGTACCGCTGGCAGGCTGGGTCCTTAAATGCCAGAAAGTGAATCTGAGAACAACTCCTCCCTAAACTGAGAACCACAGGCAGAGGGATGGGCCCCAAGGTGAAGGCTAGCCTCCCTCACGTAAGGAACCTAGACTGATATCCATTTTGCAGCAGTTATGTTTCGTCTAACTGGTGACCTTCTCAGGCCGATGACAAGGCAATTTCTACTCTGTGAAAAAGCTGACAAGAGCTCCAAATGGGAGCCACATGCCTTCCCCTTACATGGGCAGCTCCTGCCCTGTTGTGACAGAGCCCTGTTCACCCAGACGCTGGGGCCATAGGAGAAACAGGCGTCCAAGTCCACAGAGAAGGTGACTTCCCATCTAGGAAGTAGGGACACTTAAGTGACAGACAAAAATACCTTTTTATACGCATCCCATATTTTTTCATTAAAACTGGTTGATTATCAAAAAAAAAAAGATATTTTCTCTTTGTCTTGGTCTTTTGATAATTTGACTGTGATGTGTCTAAATGTGGTCTTTTTGAGTTTTCCTACTTGATGTTTGTTGAACTACACACACTATACTTTCATTTACATCACATACCCTTTCTACTATTGTCAACATATGTTTTAATTCCTTATATGCTAAATCACTATGATATTTATTGTCATTTTGCTAAAACGCTGATATTTATTGTTATCATTGCTTTAAACAATAATAGAATTTAAAATAAAATAAATATATATTTACAAAATGAAGATAGTTTTAGAAGTTTTAAATATATATCCATATTTTGATGCTTTATACTGCTTTGTATTCCTTTCTGCAGATTCAGGCATACATCTGAAAGCATTTCCCTTTAGCCAGAAAAGTTTCTTTTAGCCTTTCTTTTGGTACATTTTTTCTAGATATGCATTCTCTCATCTGTTGTCTGTCTTAAAATGTTGTTTATTTTGCTTTCATTTTCAAAGCTTTTTTTTTTTTTAATTTTGGTTGTATATGGAATGCCAGTTTTTTTTCTCTTAGTACTTAAAGATGTTTAATTATCTTCTGGTTTCTATTGTTTCTAATTAAAAAGTCAGCTATCATTTTTGTTGTTCTCCTGTATATAACTTGTCTGTTTTCTGTATCTGCATTTAAGATTCTTTTTTTTTTTTAATTTTTTATTTTTCACCAGAAGTTTGGCTTGATGTACTGAGGTATGGTTTACTTTGAATTTATCTTTTTTGCATTTCTCTGAGCTTCTTGAATCTATGGGTTAATAACTGTCATCAGTTTTGGAGAATTCTTGGCCATAACTAGGTTAATGGATTCTTTTTTCTGTTTCATATGGTCAGTGTTAGTCCCATCTACTGATTCATTAATTTTTGTTAATACATTTCATTTCTACCATGTCCATTTGGTTTTCCTTTTTTTCTTTTTAATTTTTTGTCTGTACCACGCCTCATAGGGGATCTTAGTTCCTCCACCAAGGATGGAACCCATGCCCCCTGTAGTGAAAGTGGGGAGTCTTAACCACTGGACCACCAGGGAAGTCTCTAGACTTCCTTTTTATTTTTCCTCTTTATTTTTCCTCTCTTCTGCTTGAATGCTTGGATGGGAAGGAGTTGGTGGGTAGGTGCAGATTTTCTCTGTTTGGGAATTCTCAGTAGATTAAGTCATCGTGCCAGTCCATATGTGGCCATTATAGGTTGTTAAAAGTTCAGCTTGTTTACCCTGACACATCTGTGGCAGATTCTTCCTCCTCTTACCATTCTACCAGGGATGAAAGTTAGCTGTGTGTCTCTCCTCTCCTTGAAAGGGCTCATTACTTTCTGTAATTTAGTTCATTTAGATTTCTTTGTATCCTCAGCTGTATGATGGATTTTAAGAAACTGTGATTTTTGTAGATTAACTGGTTTGTTCTGGTTGTTACGTTGGAAGTGAAATTCTCTTGCAGTTCTCTTCATCCTAACTAGAAGTGGGAGTCAGGAATATTTGTTTTTAATGTTCATTATTTAATGATTATGCCTAATCATATTATTTTAATAGACAGGTTTTCTTTTCTGGGGGTGAGATTAATGGCTTAATTCTTTAACAAGTTGTTATACTTGTCTAGAGAAAAATTAACGAAATAGATCTATAACACCTTACATGTCATAGGTACATGATAACTGGAAAAAAAAACCCCACTCATTTTTCCTGATTTCTAGGTCTTTTCTTATTATGAATGTAGCTAAGTTTTTATAATAAACTTCAGATATGAGGAATAATATCTAGTCTTGATAGACAATAAGAAAGGTGTTATGTAGTTTGAGTTCTGTAGGGCAACAACTACTTGGTGGGGGGAAATTATGTTTAAAATTTTGTCTGTACTACTTAATGGATGTATGAGTTTCTTTCCTTCTTTCTTTCTTTCTCTTTCTTTTCTTTCTCTCTCTCTCTTTTCCTTTCCTTTCTTTTCCTTTCTTTTCCTTTCTTTTCCTTTCCTTTCCTTTCCTTTCCTTTCCTTTCCTTTCCTTTCCTTTCCTTTCCTTTCCTTTCCTTTCCTTTCCTTTCCTTTCCTTCCCTTCCCTTCCCTTCCCTTCCTTTCCTTCCTTCCTTCCTTCCTTTTTTAGTGTGTCAATTTCCTCAGTCATTTAACTGCCGTAACTCTCCTTGACTATATGGGGATGATCATTGCAACCTCATTGACGTATTGTAAGGATTAAAACAGATAACACATGTGAAATGTATAGGATGGTGCCTGGTACATAGTGCTGAATACATATGAGTTCCTGACATAACCATTTCCCTAGTCTCCTGGTTCTTGTTCTTTTTCATTTTCTGTTATCCCATGCCTGTGACACTGTTGAGTATGGGGATTACTAAGGGGTGCTATAATTCTGCTTAAGAGATATGCTAAAAACCATTTCATCTTCATTCAGTTTTATCCCTAAAAAATGAATCTGGAATAGATTTCATCTAGATTTGATTTTGAATTTTCCCTCAGTTAGGTTGTTTGCAGGATCACAAATTGTGGTAGGCTCTTCAAATACACTTCAATTTAAAAAGATCAAACTTAACATATTTACAGTGTGGAAAGAATGTTGGTCTTTTCAGTTTCACCTAGACGTAAAGTATGGTCATTGCCTGACAGCTCTCAACAAGGGATAGCACTACCTACCCCTTCAAAACAACTGTGGTCTCTTGTCTAGGGTCTGCTGAAGTACTTTGTCATAATCACAAATACTTACTCATTTTGAGGATCTTCTTATTAAGTGAGAGATTTAACAAGACTATACTAGCTTCAACAATTCAAGGGATCCTGGCAATAATATCAATTAAAAAACTTATAAGCATGTGCTTTGAATGAATGTATTCTCATATTTTGCAAATGACTGAGGGACAATACTGTGGCTGGCTCACACCAAGTCCCAGAGTGTAAAGGTGTTTGTTTCTAAAAGTAGCAAAACTCCCATAAATTGTCACCAAAAACCCCGCAAAAAAACAAAGAAAAGCCCTCAACATTTTCTGGTTTACATACTTTCAATTTTTTTATTGTTTGCATGCATCTCTTCTGTAATCAAAAGTTTTCATTTCTTTTGAAAGTGTTTCGTCATTAGTAGCTTATCCTTTGAAATATATCAGAAAAGAGCATACATTGAAAGCAGTTGGATGGTGGATGGTCTGTGGCTACTATCCATTCATCATTGTTTCTACCATATATCAAGATGATGATAGCATATGTTTTACCCATCAGTAAATTGTTACATTGCCTCTCCTAGTCTTTCTTATGAGCAACTGTGCCATTTGTAAGAAAAAGACTGTTGGGAGTTTGTTAACTTGAAATAGGAAAAGTAGCGAACTTATTTCGACTAAAATCTCACGTATTCACGTAGGCGTTATGTGGTTACATATTGATTAGACAGATATATTGTATTGCATAATATAACATGTTTTATGCATCTATTTGCTGTATTATGATCAAATATTGTATTCCTTGAACTTTTTCTCCCTCTCTGAGGAACTGTTTCCAGAATGGGAAAATTACAGTTCTTTGGCTTCATTCTTGCAATTACATGACTGATTAGAGATTATGGATTTTGGCTATGGTGGAACTTGGATGGATTTTTTTTCTCCTTTAGAGTTATTTTAAAAAATATGTCAAAATATTTTGGAAATGATGTTTTGTTGAAGTTTGATACCCTATTACTTTCCTTCCTGTATTTATGCTTCATTTTAGCTTTTTGCCTTTTGGATATTTAATATTTTGAAGTGAAACACAAAATGATAGACTTCTGTTAAGGAAAGGAACTTTAGCGATTATTATCCTCTCTGGAACTCAATTCATAGCCAGGAAAGTAGGACCACAAGAAAGAGGTCAGAAGACTAATTAATTAGCAGCAAAACCCAGCTTTCCTGACTTCCGTCTGATTTTCCTTTTATAGTCTGCCACAATGTCTCTGGCTGGTTTCTTTAGAATATGTCCTGGGATGTTAGAAGACTTTTTTCGAATTTAAAGGTATGAAGGATTATTGAAAAATATTGAAATAGTTGAGGCATGGCAGTGCTATTATATCTCTGTATTTTTTTTTAATCTTTTTTTAACTTTTAATTTTTTTATTTTTTACAATAAACTGCATATATTTAGAGTGTACAATTTGGTATCCCAATTTCCCAGTTCATCCCCCCCAACCCTCCCCACTTTCCCACTTGGTGTCCATATGTTTGTTCTCTACATCTGTGTCTCTATTTCTGCCTTGCAAACTGGTTGATTTGTACCATTTTTCTATAGTCCACATATATGTGTTAATATACGATATTTGTTTTCCTCTTTCTGACTCACTTCACTCTGTATGACAGTCTCTAGGTCCATCCATGTCTCTAAAAATGTCCCAGTTTCATTGCTTTTTACAGCTGAGTAATATTCCATTGTATGTATGTACCACATCTTCTTTATCCATTCATCTGTTGATGGCCATTTAGGTTGCTTCCATGTCCTGACTATTGTAAATAGTGCTGCAATGAACATTGGAGTGCATGTGTCTTTTTGAATTATGGTGTTATTTTATCTCTGTATTAATTAAAGTTATTATTTAGAGAATTGAAAATCACTGTTGTATTTTAGTAATGAAGAAATAAAAGTCACAGTGTTGAACTATGATCCCTGGTATTCATATCTAACATCTATTTAATGGAATAGTAGAAATCCTGCTAACTGGCAGAAGCTATAGACTGGAGATATTCTTAAGTGGAAGTCTAAAATTCAATTAAAAACCACACAAAAGCAGTATTATCTCATCAAAGTAAAATTTCTTAATTAATTGACCATTTGATTGAGATAATGAATGCTTATATTTTGTAGTCAGTTGTCAATGTCTCATTTGGACTGTTTCTGTCTTCACAGCATTTGGCATAGCAGGATGTCTTTTTCGCTCCCGTATCTAGCCCAGTGCCTGGGACATAATAGACATAGGAGTTGGACTGTTTTTTTTTTTTTTTTTTTTTATTATCTAGGTCTTGTCACCTCCTGCCTTGACCATTATAACTTCCACTTATCATCTTAGTCCCTAGTCTCTCCCCTGCAAGTATTGAAGTGGATAATTGAAGCTTTTCTTTTTTGTATGAAAACCAAATCTAAAGGCTTGGTTGAAATTGGCAGCCATTGAAAAGGGGTTCCTTCATGTTTTTGTGCTTGAAGTTAAACTTATTGTATCAAAGCTGATATTTCTTCCAAGGTTTGACTTATGAAGTGGTGCTCCAGGGTAGCAGGTTTTCAATAGATGACTTTAAACCTGACCTCAGTTATATTTCTGCTTCCTTATATAATCTTCTTGTTGCAGTCAGTGAACCAATTATATGTGAGGTCATTTAAGGTTTACTGGACACACTGAACTCTTATCTAAGCAATTAGGCCCACAAAGATTTGCTGCAAGAATTACAACATTGTGCTCCTAAAGTGGTGAATTTGGGCATGATTAACAGGATGAAAGCTTTCTTTAGGGGGAGAAAACCTTTGTCTTTAGTTTGTAAATAATTTTAAGAGGTTTGAGAAATTCATCAATGTTTAAATGACAGAATAGCACAGAAAAACTATGTCATTTTTGTGTCAGGGTAGATAATATGGAACAATCATTGCAGCTACTTGTCAGTTTTAATGAATCAGTGACAAAGGTTACACAAAAGCCCTCCAGGGAGGTGTTACCTAAGATTCCCTTAGTTAATAGTGCTTGAAAAACAATCCAAGAAGCAAGGCCTTCAATCCTTAAGATTTGCCTTATTTTTACTCTTACCCTAATTGCCTCTCATTACATAAGATTTACTTCAGGAAAATGATTTCATTTGAAATATCTTTAGGTATATTTTTAAGAATGGAGCCCTCAAAAGGAAGAGTCCCATCAACTTTTCAACCTCTTTAACACGCCTTGAGGTCTCCTCTGGAGTCTGCAGCAATCTTTATTCAGTGCCTAACTTTTCTTTAATCTTCTTTCTCCCAAGTACCATATTGAAGATGACTTAAAATTTTTTGATGCGTTTTATTGCTTTTTTATTTTTTATTTATTGACTGTTGTTGCTTTCTGCAACTTTCATTGCAGATTTACAGTTTTTGAACTACATAATATGTTCAGTAGGCTTCTTTGGATCTGCCTGGCAATTTAACTACCTTTAATGACATTGTTTAAATGAATTCAAGTAGTAAACTCAACTTAAAAATCACATTTTTAATGTATATACAACATATACAATAGAAGTTTAATACACTTAACATACAGATATATCTTATAAATTGATGAGAAGCATTATATGATCCAGTTAAAATAGGCAAAGGGTTTAAAAAGACATGCCACAGGACAGGAAAACCAAATGGCTAATAAGTATATGTACATGTGTTCTAACCCTACTTAATAGTTAGATGCAAATTATACAATAAGATAGTAATATTCGTACATCATTTGGGCCAAAATTAAAAAGTATTATAATGTCCAGTACCTACAAGTTTGCAGGGAAATGGCATTTCATACATTGCTATGGAAGTGTGAATTCATTTGACTTCTTTGGAAAGTAATATGGTAGTAGCTATTAAAATAAAATATATACAATAAAATATTACTCAACCATAAAAAGAAATAAAATTGGGTCATTTGTAGAGACATGGATGGCCCTAGAGACTGTCATACAGAGTGAAGTAAGTCAGAAAGAGAAAAACAAATATTGTATACTAATGCATATATGTGAAATCTGAAAAAATTGGTATAGATGATCTTGTTTACAAAGCAGAAATAGAGACACAGACATAGAGAACAAATGTATGGGATACCAAGGAGGGAAAGGGGGGTGGGATGAATTGGGAGGTTGGGATTGACATATATACATTATTGATGCTATGTATAAAATAGATAACTAATGACAACCTACTGTTTAGTGCAGGGAACTCTACTCAGTGCTCTGTGGTGACCTAAATGGGAAGGAAATCCAAAAAAGAGGGAATATATATATACATATAGCTGCTTCACTTTGCTGTGCAGTATAAACTAACACAATATTGTAAAGCAACTATACTCCAATAAAAATTTGAAATAAAATAAAATAATACTTTGTTGATGTAGTAGTTTTTTAGGTTCTATCCATTAAGGGAAAAATCAGTACATAAAAATGTTATTTGTATACAATTGTATTGCAGCATTTTGTTGTTTTTTTGATGGTGACAAAGACTAGAAGCAATCTGAATGTATCAATAGAAGAGTGATTGAATACATTATTGTATAGATATATTATGGAAACTTCTGCAGCTGTTAAAAAAGAATAAATTAAATTTGTATCTGGGGACCTAGAGGGTGTCCATGTGATATTGTTAAGAAAATTGAAGACTGCAGAGTAGTATATAAAGTGTGATACAATTTTTGGTTTTGTTTAAAAAAAACAAACAAAAAGAAACTTGTAACACCCTTTGTAGGTGTTTTATATGTCTCCCTGTGTAAAAAGAAAAACATGGAAGGTTGCACTCCAGGCTCTTTGACTTCTTTCTGGGACATTGGGTTAGGAGTGGAGTTGAAAGTGGAAGGGATCATTTAATCTTTCTTTTTACATTTTTGGATTATTTTTTCTTAGCTATAGTAAGCATATATTAGATTGTAATTTTAAAAAGCTAAAAAAACACCAAAAGCTAATAATCCCCCATGTTTAAAGTGAAACTTTATTAAATTAGAAAACACATCTATTATATCTGCTTTTTTTAAAGAATTTGACTCCTTGGACAGGACCTAAAAATTCTTGGTTCATCTGAGTTGTGTTCATAACTAAAGGTCATTCCTGTGACTAGCTACATTAAGACCAACAGGATGTCTTTCGTAAATTATCACAATTTAGCAATACCTTATGGATAAGTGTTTCAAGAGGCTGAATTGCAAATTGAATTTGGGGTATTAAATTGTGATCTGTTGATTAGTCACAATATTCTAATATATGTCACCCATCATATTGCTACTTTCTCTGTGTATCACAGTTCCTCTCTACTTCTAGTATGGCTGTGATTACTTTGCAATATGGTTTTTCAAAAGAAATATAACTTTTTGTTCTTATTACAAAAATAAAACATCAATACAGAAAACATGGGAAACACTGAAAAAAAAGAATAAAACCCAAATCATCCGTAAGCCTAATTATAAGTACTGTTAACATATTAATTCTAATCTTTTTTGAAAGTGTTACTAAGTATAATTTACATATAACAAATTGCACATATTTAAAATGTGTAATTCCCCAAGTTTTGACATAAGTATATAACCATGAAACACCACTGTAATCAAAATACTAATCAGATAAACTCATCACTCTGAAAAGTTTACTCGTGCCCCTTTATAATGTCCTCTGGTTCCTCCATTTTCTGAGAATCGCTGATCTACTTTGTAGATTTATTTGGATTTTCTAGAATTTTATATAAATGTAAAATTTATGTATACAACATGTATTCTGTTTTTGTCTAGCTTCTATCACTCAGCATAATTATTTTGAGATTCTTTCATGTTAGTCTATTCCTTTTTATTGCTGAGTAGTATTCCATTGTATGAAATACAATATATATATCCATCGTCTGTTGTTGGACATCATTGTTACTATTTTGAGGCTCTTAAAGCTGCTCTGCACATTCATGTACAAGTCTTTGTATGAACATATGCTTTCTTTTTTCTTGTGCAAACACCTAGGAGTGAAAGCCTAACTGGAAGCTAGAGTCTGAGATCAGGGTGCCAGTATGGTTGGGTTCTGTGAGGCCCTCTCCTGGGTTGCAGACTGCTGACTTCTTGTTGTATCTGTACATGGCAGAGAGAGTGGAGAGATAGAGCAAGCTCTTATGTCTTTTTTTATAAGAGGACTAATCCAGTTTATAAGGGTTCCACCTTTATGACCTAATGGCCTCCCAAAGACCACCTGATAATACTGTCATATTGGCAGTTAGGATTTCAACATGTGAATTTTGAAGGAACACAAACATTCAGTCTATAACTGTGGTGGACTTTCTTGTGATGTCTGTCAGATTTTGGTACTCGGGTAGTACTGATCTCATAGAATGAATTGGGAAATATTTCCTCCTCTTCCTGTGTTTCTCTATGCAAATACAAGAAAATATGCATAAACACTCTTATTCTAACGTCTCTACACAAAAAATGTATAGCTTGATACTTATATATGTATATGCTCTAATTTATTTAATGTACATTGATGTATTTTTTTCAATTTTAAGAAAAACTGAATACCTTCTCTATGCTGAGTACTGTACTGGACAGTATTATACTTCTTATTTAATTTTGATTACAGCTATCTATATTGGATCAGACCCATCAGCCCACTTTATAGATGAGTGGCTTATATAAACTAAGCCTTTTATATATATGCGTTTTTTTCCTTTGACATCTAAAAATATCTTGTATTTATCTTTGTGTTCTTGGTGCTGAGCATATAGAAGACCCTTAATAAATGTAACTGTGTGAATGATTTAATTTCTTAGTTCAGTTAGCTCATGTGGTAAGTAATGAGAACTTTGGTTCTAAACATATTGTATTATGTCCCTTGCTTCCCTGTTTTTCCCCTGATGTCCATTATATCCTAGTATGGAATGATACACGATAGATAGGTCACAGTTTAGTAAATGAGCATGCACTTGATTCTTTTGAAAGCTCTCATTGTGTGGTGGTAATGCATGCAGGGGTGTGTGATGAGCCTGGGTTCAGATTCTGAGCAATTTTATAGGATGACAGTGGTGAACAAAATGAAATGCCCTGGGAAAGAACCTCACATAGGCTGTAGCAGTTAGGTAGTTTCCTTTCTCATTTATTTTTCCAGGGTGGGCTCTAGGTCCAGAAGGTAATTTGAGTGTAAACCCAGAAGCTCATTCATGACCAGTAAGTCCACACTGTGCAGCCTGCTGTCTAGGCCACATGCCAGGTAGAGGACTGTGCAGGTGAGATTGGGCCTTTAATATCTTACCACACCTGGTTCTCACTGGCTGAGAGGCTGGACCAGGTGCTTTACCTATAACCCTCACAATTACTGTACTCAGTAAGTATTATTATCTCTCTTTCGAAAATAAAGAAATTTAGGCCCGGGAGATTCAGAATTCTTGTACAAGGACACTGATAAAAGGACAGGATGAGAAATCACAACTAGGTCTGTTTGGCTTCAGAGGCTTTTTCTTTCCGTTATATTATGCTGCCCCTTGGGATACTAAGAAAAAGTCACTAGTTTTGAAGGATTTATTAAAAGTGAATTTGAACTCTGCATAATTTTCTGAAATTTTAATCTTAAGCTTTATATATATGACAAATTTGAATCTGTGGAGGGAGAAAATTATATAATTTACCTTCCTTTAATAGAATTATTTTAAAGCCCTTGAATATTCCTGGGCAAAAATAGTAGCTATTTTTTTGAAACACATATTGGCTAGAAATTGAATAAGGAATTTAGCTCAACATGAACCAGATGTTTATTTTTACATAGAGGAGGAAATCACAGAACATAGGGTCAAGCTCTCTGGTGTTACTCTGACATCAGTTTATCATTATGTGGGTTCTTGAAAGGTAGTAGCATCTTGTGCCTGAAAGCATTGAGGTTGGGAATTTCTCTCGTGCACTGGGCTGTGTTTATATTAGGTTATGCACAGCAGTCTGGCAGTTTGTTTTGCAGATGTTCATAATGTACAGTCTTACATCTTGTTTCTATTTCTGGAACACTTTTAAGTATGACTCATGTTTTCTTGAGGCCATCCTAAAAATATAGCTAGTTTCAAGCATTAATGTAAAATACACCACAGACACCCCACAGCAGTACCTAATGCTTTCTCTGAGTAGTTTAATGCGACTTCCTGACAAGTCAAACATTTTCTTCGACAAAATACACTATACTGAAATATGAATAAGTGAAATGGGATTTTTTTAAAGAGGTGAGTTCTCTGATATAACATAATATAAACAAAATGAAATTTTAATAAAAGACAGTATCATTGGTATCATCAAAATCCAAGAAATAGAATTAGAGCCCATAAAAGCAAGTCCACTAAATTTGGTGGTGCCCTGGGAGGTTCATACTTGGAGGGAAAGTCTTGGACCTGAAGATGGAGCCTGTTAAAAAAGTTTTTGGAGGAGCAGAAGGACATAATGGCTGGAGTGCAAGCTTTGGACTCAATTTAGGTCTGAATCTTGGTTTATGCACTTTTCAACTGTGGACAAATGATACCACTGTAAGAACTTTGATTTTCTTACTCATAAAATGGGGATAATAAATATTTAACAAATGCTTATGCTACTCGTGGACACTGTTCTAAGTGCCTAATTTAATCCTCATAACCACCCTATAAGTAAGTTCATTTATCATGTCCGCCATACAGATGGAGAAACTGAGCACAGAGAATTTAAATAACTGATAAGATCACACAGTAAACCGCAGAGTTGGGATTTAAACGGTTTGGCTTGAGACTGTATCCTTACATGCGGTAGTCTGCTATCTTCTAGGGTTGTTGGGAGATATAAATGAGAGTATGAAAAATCATATTTATTTTTACCCAGCACATGACAGGAATGCAATAAATTATGACTATCATTATGTTATTAAGGAACGACAAAATAAGGGAAAAGAAGAGGTCTTTGTGGGGCTATAGCATAGACTACAGGGCCAGTCACGGAGTTCAGAAGCAGCTTATCCATATTAAGAAACTTATGTAGAATTGAAATGTAGAGGCAGATGTTTCCAGATGCCTCTGGCAGGCATAGCGTAGCGGCACTGGTGCCACTGGTTGAGAACCACTGTTGAGTGGTAAGAGCCAAGGAAGGGGTTGCTGAGAATTATCAGATATGACCAAGGGCAGCGGTTCTCAGTACGTGAGGATCATGTTGAGTGGAAGACACTCCCACGAACACACTCAAAGTTCTACACAATTCCCTGGGTCCGGCTTTCAATAACTCGGTCTCCATGCCTTTCTCTCCTACGTAAGAAAGTACATTGGTATACAAACTGCTCTGTTATTATAATTTTCATTCTTCTTCAGTTTGCTAAGAAAAGGAGAAATTATTCCTAAACTTCAGCACTTTGTTAACACCGACAGCTTGTGAGGGAAAGACCTCACATTTGATTACGAAATGCTGCCTTCGTTTAAAAAAAAAAAGTCTTGAAAATAAATATGAGTTCCAAGGTCAAGGCATTCAAAATGGAATGGAACTATGCTGAGACTCTGTCATTATGAATAGTTACAAATAGCTAGAAATAATAAAAGATGGGAGAAAGCCAAAGAGACCAACTTGGCTTTACCTTAATAGAACTTTGGAAATTTCATATTTTAAATAGTCAAGTCCAGGTAATGAAAGGTCAGGCACATTGCCAAAGGTGAATACAAGGAAGCAACATAAAACTGTAAGAATGGTGTAGAGAAGACTGATCTGTGGCCAAAGTAAACTGAGATTTGTGAACATGTGAAGAAAATACCCGAAGTGTTTGTTCAATTATATATTTGATATTTGATATTAAAGTAAGAAGAGGTGGTAGATCTACAACATAGGGAATTTTGTGTAATTTTACTGATAGGGAAATCAGAGGTGTTTTTTCTTCCAGGTTTTTTTTTTTTTTTTATCACAAAGATTTAAGCCTGGAGTAGGAAAAAAAATAGTTAAGTGGACACCTGATAATTAAGAATGAGGTGCAGGTGAATTGCTTCCTAGCTCTGTGGCGCTCCTTGAGAGATTCTCAAAGGTGCAGGTCCTGGGGCAATGTTTTTCAATCTGTTTTTCATTATTGCACTCCTAAGGACATTTTTCCCCAGTTGTCTCTCCCTGATTCCATGAAATTTCAATACACAGATATATATTGATGCAGTGTCCCTTTAGTGGGCAATAGGACCATTGTAATAGCTAAGAATTGTTCTCAAGTCCCCTTCCAGGAACCAGTTTTTGCCCCCATGCATGGTATAGAGGCTTCAGAGAGAACATGAGAGAAGCCAAGTACCTCCACTTGGGTAATGAGTCTCCTGATTTTCAGATGTAGAAGCACTTGCTTTGGGGAAATTATAAAATGCTTTAGTGTGACCGCAGTGATGTGGTACACCAACCAGTCTGCCTAAAACCTTGTCCTTGATCTTCTCACCATGGTTAAGAAAATCAGAAATTTATCTTTATTTTTTCCAATGATTAAATGTTAACTTTTTTCTGGGAGGATAGGGGGAACCACCCTAGCAAGATTATGCTGTTGGTGGAGGGGGCGGGACAGACAGCTTTAATCCTAGGCAAGTGTTCTTAGTTTGATCTTTGAATTCTTTCATGACCTTCCTGAGTGATTAAACAAAGTTTAACAAATATGGAATATTCAACACATACAAAAGACTTTATTATATGTAGTAGTCTGATTTTCATTTCATTTTACCTTTTTTCCACCTTAAAGTTTCAGACTCTCTGGCTCAGCCGATAATTCAGCATCTAAGATGGATAATGCAGAAGGATCTTTTAGGGCAAGATGTCTTTCTAATAGGACCTCCTGGGCCTCTTCGACGCTCTATTGCTATGCAGTACCTGGTAAGCAGTGGATTCTTGTGGATTCCTAAGGGTCTTAACTTTGATAAGCTATTTTGTAAAATAAATCAAGAATTTACAAAAATGTCAGGATTAGTCATTATTTTAAAATGTTGATGTTCAAGGGTGATTTGTTTATAAAGCAATTAGAATAAGTTATTTGGGATGTAAATGTATATTTGCCTTTCATAGCTTTAGCAAATGTTTGCTGTAAGAAGAAAATCCTCCACTTGCAGTAGGAAAGAGACCTGTCTAAATTCAGGCAATGCGTAGCAGATAGAATCAGCAACTCTGAGATTACGAAACAAAGTGTGGTTTTATACTATTCAGGAAACAGTCTTTTATCTTCGGTCCACATTTTGAAATGTCAAATAACTCTTCTGAATGTTTGATGTTATGTGGTCTTTAAAGGGGGCCTAAGGATAACAGAATCTCTCTTATGTGTTACATGCACTCTTTTTTTTTCTCTTTAAATAGATGAGGAAACGAGTTCACAGAGTTTAAATAACTTACTCAGGGTTTATCGAGCGAGTAAATGATGGCGCTAGACTTCAGATCTCATATTGCTTCCCCTTCTGACATGTTATCCTCTCAAATGTGTGTAGCTCTCTGAGTATGGTTGCGAAGTGAGGTGAAATATTCAAATCTCAACCCAAATAAAAAAATTTCTACTGTACTTGTTTTCTACTGCTTTGTTGGCATTAATAGACATTGCTCTAATGATTCAAGGAAGAATACTATCAGATGAAGTTGGTCTGTTCCAAAGATACTTTTTAGGATGAAGAGAAAAAGCTTACCTAAAGCTTCCTTTTGCTACTTGATATTAAATAATTGATTTCTAAGCTACTGAAATATACTTCATGTACTCTTTCATTTCAGTGGTGAATTTATCTTGGTACTTTCAAAATTATGTAGGGCAGGAATGATAAAAATACAATGGACATATCAAAACCTAACTCCCTGTAGCTCATAAATTTCATCTTTTGTTTGTTCCTAGAACCAGTTTGTGAGGTACAATGTGCCATTGTAGTTTTATCCTCACTGTATTAATACACAAGGCAAAAGTGTCTTATTCCCAGGTCTAGAACCTCTTTAGTTTTAAGATGTGCACTTGCTACCTCGCTTTTTTCAAAGGCCACAATATCTCAGATTTTGTTTCTGGCAAGACTTTGAAACTTGTCAGGAATGTGGAATGAGCTAGGTTAGGAGATTATAGAGTCTTGTTGGCTCAAAAATGCAACTCAAGTCAAAAAACAACCACCACCAAACTTTAAATTGTGAATTAGAGCTGAGGCAGCTTTAGGATGTGGAAATACATGTAAGGAAACTTACTAGCCTAAGCTGCCTTCCAAACTCTGCAATGGGTGCTATTGCCATAGATATAAGATCCTATGTTTAGTAATAGCCAGAGTAGATGACATCTTTAAAGGCAGAAATTTGGCAGCAAGACTGTTGGACCAGTGAGAAATTAAATAGAAATAATTTAATAGTTGTATTTATTTCATATTTCAGTCATATAAAATGAGTTTTGTAGACAGTTCAAAAAACTCAACAGAACTCTACCACCACCCCAGTCTGCCACTCCTGGTGCTGTTTGTGAACTTGCTGGTACCACTTCTGTGAAGCAGCAGCTGGGGAGACCTTGGTGCTTGTCTTGGCTGATGATGAGTCCCGGGAAACTCAAGAGTGAGGATAACATCCTCCGTGTGGCAGTTCAGGGTGCTACTGTAGTACAGTTTAACAGTAAGGGGCACACACCTCTTTGTCAACCAATGTGAATGACAGGGTTTTTCAGTGACAGAGATCATATTCAGCCAATTAATGAAACAAGACAGGAAGGCACTGTCATGTGTTCCAGAAGCCAGAAGGAGGTATCTGTTAAAAGAGAACCTGCTACTTTTCTCCAAAATTGTGCTCTCATGGGCAATTCATTCTTATTTAGAGAAACATCATTTGGATCACCACATCTTCACCACTATGGTGTATGTTTTCTCTATTTAAAAGTCTTAAATGTTTTCCCTTCTTTCCACATATACTGAAATTTATGGGTGCGTGGGAACAGGCACATTTAAAAAAACTAAATGAGAATAAAAATATATTTTTGTCAACATCACATGGAGGTAAGGTGGAGGAAAAAACCCCATATTGTGTGGAAATATCCTCTTTCACCGTTAATGGCATGCTCATTCAACTTTTTTCTTTATACTTGTCAAGTAAATTAATTTGGTCTTCCTGTTTAGTAAAACCATATTGCATGCCTTGTTGGATTGGAGCATGTCATTGTTTTTAATTCAGTGTTGTAAAACCAAGGATAATTTTAAAAACTTTTTGTCCATAGTTGTTACATGTCAGGCAAAATTAATTTAGGGATAGATTAATTATTCTAAAGGAAGTGGATTCTGGATGGTTTCTGCTTCAAATCAAATTTATTTTGTGTGTATGAAATAATAACCCCCTTACCCCGCTCCTCCTTCTCATCTTTCTTCTTCTTTTCCTTCCTGAATAATTATGTATGTGTCTTTCCTGACTGTTGATATTTACCTTAGTTTCATGTTAAATACCTAACATATTGTATGAGTATATAGTTGGTAAACATTGGTTCATGGAGCAAATTAATTTAAATCACCCTTTTAAAAAAAGATGAACTCTACTTACAGAGATGACTATTGTTTGTGTGAAAATCAAATAATAGCCAAATTATTACTCTTGATATTTGAAAAGAACTCTGCAGGAGACGTTAAGATTTATAAGATCTAATTTTGATTATTGCTTAAGTAGTAAGTAATTAAGTCATAAATTATTGGGTACAGTAAAAGTAGAGCTCTGAGGAGAAATATATACGTATTTTGATTAATGCTGAATTTATTGCATTTTTCTTTAAAGCTGAGGCTCAAAAGGCTTTAATCTAGAATTACATTTAAAATGCTCTTCTGTAGATTGACATTGTCAGATAACTGGCTCCAAAGCATATGTTGGAACTTGATTTTATTTTGGAGTAACTTCACTCTCTGCTCTTCAGGAGCTGACCAAACGGGAGGTCGAATACATTGCCTTGTCAAGAGACACCACTGAAACTGATCTCAAACAGCGGCGAGAGATCCGGGCAGGCACGGCCTTTTACATCGATCAGGCAAGTGCCTATCACACCCCAACACATGGTGGTTTACTCCTGGGCTTTGAGAAATTGATTTTTAAAGTAGAAAAACAGTAGCTCATATAATAGTGAAAGATGGATGTACTGTACTTTCTCTAGACAGATTTAATTTAGGTTTTTGGTTTCCCTTTTCTTGGAACTGCCTTCTTAGTTTGGTACTAAATAAGAAGCCACAATTGAAATTCGTGGTTCTAAAATGTTAGCTGAAGAGCAATATGCTGATATCTTAATTTTCAATTGCTTTCCGTTAATTGCCCATAGAAATTTTATTTTTTTTGAAAGAATTAAGGAAATTTTAACATAGGAAATTCTCTTGCACATTTATTAAAGTATTCTCAATCTAAAGGTCAAGTATATAAAGGTATATTAAACATAGTGAAATTAGATATATACTTCCAGAAACTACAGCTTTTTGGAGAGAATGCTTAGATGCAGGTTACCAATTAAAATAATGTTTTTTGAATATTATAATGAAGCTTGTACATTTCTTCAAATGTGTTGCTTAAAACATTAAATATTGTTCTTTGTTAGGAATACCTAATAGAAAAAAGGACAGACTTTAAACATTTCATAGAGAAAAGATTTCAAATGTTCAATAAATTCGTGGCAAGATGCTTGACCTTCTTGTTTATAAAAATAAAAATTAAAACACTAGTGAACTGCTTTTTCTCTCACCTGTCAGATTGGTAAAGATTAAAGAATTTGCTAATGTCCATTTTTTCTTTTTAATATTGACTGAATGACTTTATTTATTTATTTACTTATAGCTGTGTTGGGTCTTTGTTGCTGTGCCCTGGCTTTTTCTAGTTGTGGTGAGTGGGGGCTACTCTTTGTTGTGGTATGTGCGCTTCTCAGTGTGCTGGTTTCTCTTGTTGCGGAGCACAGGCCCTTCATATATAATATGGTCCCATTTATGATTAAAAAAAAAAGAAGAAGAAGAAATGTGTAAATGTTTGTGAATACATTGAAAATTTCCAGAAGGAAACACAAGAATCAGTAAACAAAGCTTACCTCTGTGGAGGTGTGACTGGGCATTTGGGGTGGGGCAAGGAAGGAACATTCACCGTTCTTTAAATCTGAAGCTTTCCCAGGAGTATACACTATTACTTTATAATTAAGAGAGTGAAATTGTAAGGAAACACTGAGTGAAAGAATTTTTGGAGACCAGAATATTCACATTGTCATGTAGACTATTAATTACAAAAGGAAAAATATGCTTAAAGTGATTTGGCAATCACTACCTTAAACAATGGTGATGAAACAGCATCCTATGGTGGGAAAATCTGAGAAGTTCAGATTTCCAATAATTAAAAAAGTAATCCTTTGTGGATGAAGCACACAAATACATTTTTAAAAATCCATTTTATTCACATAAAGCCAAAGGTTCACTTTATTTCTAATTACAAATGGAAAAAAATGTTTTTACAATGCTTGCCTCTTTTCTGGACCCAATGAGGATGAAAGGGAGGAGATGGGATTTGAGTTGAGATAGTGAGGAGCTGAGGAGAGAGATAAGAAAATGAGACCACAGCCTATATAGAGGCGAGGGGATAGGAATATATTTAAGTGACAAGAACTGGCTTTGTTTAGTAGAGCATAGATGTAAAAACACAGTTTTGAGTGAATTTTATATCCGGATGATTGTTGCAATGCAAATACTAAGGAAGAGAAAGGGATTTTTGTATGTATATTATTTTAAAGACAGTTTAAAACTTTGGCTATTGAGAAATCTCAGAAATGGTGTTGTTTTAGGTAACTAAATTTATTGATTAGCTAAAGATTTATTTCTTGAAGCATAATGTAAATTATTTAGGCAAAACTGACATTATATTTATCCCTGCCATTCTAAAAAGCATATTTTCAGTTGATATCTATTTTACCATTTATAAAATATTTAACGTGCTATGTAAATGTATGGTAGTATTGTATACTTTTTTTTAAAATTAATCCTACTCATGATAAATGTCAGCTATTTAGGGTGCGGTAATGCACTGACACCTTCAGAGCCTGCGATGGAGATATAGGCATGTTATTCCTTTCTTCAGTTTCTGAAGTTGCTTCAGACTATTTATTGAGGTTTTATCTGATTTTCATATTTTTTTCTTCTCTCATTTCCTGGCAGTTAATATTCTTTGCTGTTTGTTCATAATCAGATCCTATCAGTTCCTTGCCTAAAGCGATGCAATCCTGTCACACCCAGAATAAAATCCACACCCTTTAACGCAGCCACCACACTCTACAGGACCCAACCTTGTCAACCTCATCTCCTTTCTTCTTTCCCTTGCCTTCTAGACTCCAGCCACAGTGACCTTTTCTCTTAAAAATAGACCAGTGCTTTCCAGCCTCAGAGCCTTTGTACTTGTTATTTCCTTTGCTTAGAATAACCTTCTTCCAGATCTATGTTTCTGCCTTCTCATCATTCAGATGGTAAATTCTCAGAACATCCTATAATCAGTGATCACACCCATGCCCTTTCCACATGAACTCTGTTTTCCTATATGCAGTGTTATCTTCAAAGCACCTATCACTCTCTGAATTAACCTAATTATTTCTTTGTTTCCATGTTTATTGCCTGTCTTCTCCACTAGAATGTAACTATTTTGGTTATCTCTGGCATCTAAAAACTGACACTTACAGTTGATGATAGATTTCTCCTTTGGAAAATGAACCTTGTTAAAATTTTTAGTAAGTTAAGAATAAATAGTCTCTGGATGGAGAGGGCTTTCCAATGGAAAAGATATCTGTCTTTTTGATATTAATTTTGAGTCATCAGAATGAATAATTCCCATCTGAATTCTAAATATATGAAGTTACCAACTGATTATCAGCCACTCATGTTTGTTAGACTGAAAGGTCTTAATTTTATTTAGAAATTTCTTTTATTTAATATTCTTAACCATTGAATTTGATGTCTGGGATCAAGGGAGAGGCAGTATTTCCATTTATTATCAGGTGAGGTCTCCTGACCTAGGTGAGCCAACATAGATGAGAAATACCTGTGGCCATATGGTGGGTGCTAGGGAGGAAAAGTTTGGGGTTTTCAGTGTGGTTGACATCGTATGCACATGTGATTGATGCCCAAGTAATTTCTAATTGACATCTCAGCTGGAAACTTTGACAAAACTCCCAAATCCGAGATGGAGGTCATGGCCATAAACTGCTTATTTTCATGCAGGATTATGGATAATTGATGATAAAATGGGAGGTTGGACTCAATTGCTACTCTTGAAGGTCAGAATTAGGTTAATAATTCTGTAGTAGGGAATTTATATTTTCTTTCAAAAGAATGTTTATTTCTGATTAATAAAGTCACAAATGCTGATTTTATGGATACATGTGTGTGTATACACACGTAGTATTTGCTGATTAACAAATATTTATTGAAATGGCTGCTGTGTGTCAGGCACTATCTAGGTACAGTGAACAAAAGAAACAAATTCCTCCCATCATAGAGCTTACGTTTTAGTGGGGGAAACAAAATGAAGAGAGTAAAGAAGGATAGTATAGTAGAGCAAGTGATAAAGAGCATAGGGAAGAATATAGAATTTCCTTATCTTCCCCTTCAAGGCCAACAGTGTGAATATTTTCTGTATTTCTTTCTATTATGCCTATATTCATATCTATTTAATCACTTACAGTAATTTTTACAAAAATGGTTTACCACGCGTATAAAGTTTTACGGTCTGCTTTTTTTTAAACCTGATGTTTTTTCAGGAGCATTTTCCTGTGACATTAGATATTCTTCAAAAATATGACTTTTAGTGTCTGAACAGTATTTCATCGAGTAGATGTGACATTATAGATTTAACCTTCCCCTTTAACCCACATTCACGTGTGGTTGGTCATTCAGATTCTTTCTGTTTTCGCTGTTATAAACAACTCTTTGGTAAATATCTCTGTGTTTATATCTTGTTATTATCTTGGATGATTTTTTTTTAGACTTGAATGCTGGAAATATAATCAAAGGGTCTAGACATTTTCAAGAATCTTAATACACATATATCTCCAAATTGCTTTCCAGAAGGGGTAATCCAGCTCCTGCTCTCATCAGTATGCCCTGAGTGATTGCCTCATGGGTTCTTGTCAACATTATTTCCGCGTGTGTACTTTGCCAAATTGATAGACTTTAGTGTGCTTTAAAAAGTACTAACCAAGTTGAATCATTTTTGTTTATTGGCTATTTGCTTCTGTAAGATGTCAGTGAATTGAGTGGACATGGAAAAGGAGAGAGGTACTGATGAAATAAATGTTACAGTCTGTCAAGAAAATGTTGACATTTACATTTTTACATACTGTAACTTATCCACTTGTTAATGTGAAGGTAACAAATATTTTTTATGCAATTGCTTTGTTAAACAGATTATAGGCACTTTTTGAAAAGAAAAATAGGTTAAAGAACAGAAATATGAAAATTTATATGACATTATGATACCTAGGGAGAAATAAGAAGATTCAGGTTTTTTGCTACCATATTAATTTTCATTTGTCTTTAAAGGTAAAATAACATGAAAAAAGCCTACATTTTTGATATTCTAACCCTTTAAAAATCCATCACTCTCATTTTTTTTCTTATGTTACTTGTTGACATTCTTTTTTTTTTTTTTCCATTTTTTTTTTTAAATTTTTTTTTTTTTTTTTTGGGGGGGGTACACCAGGTTCAGTCATCTGTTGACATTCTTATTGTTGATTCTGTTTATTGTCCTGTGACTCCAAAGAGCTGGAGAGGAAGACTTTTAAGTCACTATACATTGCTTGCATTTCTCAAATATAAGCTGTTACATATTAGCTAAACTACAAATAAATTTAAGTTTTTATGTCTGGCTGATGTGAGACTATGTAGTGATAATTTGGGGAGTAGAAAGCCAGGATGGGGAACTTCAAATAATTTTCTTCAACTTTTCTAAACCAGGAACTCTCTTCCTATTAGAATCTTAATTTATCTGACACAATAATGTCAAATTCCTTATTATGCAATATACATATTTAATATTACATATAAAATGCACTTTAAACAATTACATAATATTTTAATATATTCTCCTCTGTTTTGGATAATTCTTGATTCTGTTTTATTAGTAGAAAAATAAGGACTAACTTATTTTTTAATACACTGCTTAAATGTTACAGGTCACTAAAAGCAACTCAGTACATTGAATAACAGTTATTGATCAGAAAATGAGGTTTTTATCTTGTAGAAGTGTCTTTTACTTATTTTAGCAAATAGGGAAAAACATTTACTTGTTTTTTGAGAATGACTGAATTCTGGTACCTGCAGCAAATCCTTTGCAACCATATTGTTAAAATACATCCTAATTGTTACTTGGACAGTTGGAGAAGGTCTCTCTGTGTTTACTCTGGCCTCTGTATTACTCTCAACTCAGGCCTTGGCTCCTTACCATGTTGTCATCTTGCTCAGGCCAGCTCTTATCTGCTCATGTGTTAATTGTTTGACAGATTTATATAATTCATGTAAAAAAGAATCAAGGGAGATAAAAATAACTTTCATTGAGGAGACGTCTGTTGTGTTAGGTACTTTATAAGACTGCGTTTAATCCTAAAAACATCCTTAGGATGGAGCTGACTTCCCCATCTTATAGGTGAAGTAAGATTTGTAGAGGGCTATGGTCTTACAACTGATAAATAGCAGAGGTAGGATTTGAACCAGCATCTGTCCAGTTCCAAAGTTTAGCTTCTTTCTATTGTATGCTACTTCCTGGAGTGAGTGGTGATGATGATGATGATGATGTTGACAGTGGCAATGACCATGGCAACAGCTGCTACGAGGATGATAGTATTTGTAATAATAACAGCTACTTAGTTGGTTTTTTGGTTTGTTTGTTTAAGGTTTACTGTGTGCCAGAGGTTGTCTTATTTAATCTTTACCATAATCTATGATATAAGCACCATTACTAGTATAGCTTTAGGAAAAAATGGAGGCGTAGAGAGAAAAGTGACTAACCTAAGTCACCCATAGCAGGTTGTAGAGCAACCAAAAATCAATTTTGATATTTGAAAATAAAGGAATTGAAATATAAATTTTTTTCATTTTTCGTTGGCTTCTTCAATGCTGTTACACTATGGCCATTTTGAGTATTCGAAGCTCTTTGGGATCTATTTTCATTAGATCATGGCTATGTTAATAATAATTTATATTTTAATAGGTTTGACAGCTTTAAATTTTTTTCTAGTACTGCTTTGATTCATAAATAACGACATTGTACAGTACCCCTTGAGGATATTCTCATTTAGTAAATGAGGACGCAGACATCCAGATTAATTGTTTGCCTAAGGTCTTTTATCAAATCAGAAGCAAATTTAGAACAGCACTTAGATAGTTTTTGATTTTAGGTCATGCAGCTGCTTTTATCTTGAAATACTTTGTATCCATGTGTTAGGTTGTTAAAGCTGTTATATGGGTTGGTTTGTCCAGAAGGATCTTCCTGTATTTTTTCTGATTTCTATTTGAGAAATTAGGTCTCTGAAAGTTCTGTAGCTTGAAGGGCAGGAGAATATTCTTATGGTTGATCTAATTTCTACTTTGAGGAAATCATTACCAGTATTCATTCCACATAAAATATATATGAACTGCTCCCTTTTTTTTTTGTTAAGATTTCACGAGAAAAGTTATACCACAATGATTTTATTTAAAAATCTGTATGGAAGAGTTTTGAAATATGCAGTCTAAATCTCTCATGCTGACAGTTACACTAGTTCAGTTCTGTTTTCATATCAAGTGTGGGCATCGATAAGTATTATTCTTCATATAAAAATTCTTTCTAAACTTACATAACAGCATCTTTTAACTGAATGGTTACATTTTTATTCCATAAACACTAAAAGCCTGCTGTGAGCCAGTTTTGCACCAATATGACACAAAAAAACAGGGTTCTCACCCCCCCCCCCCCCCCCCCCGCCCTGAAGACCTCAGAATCCTGCTGGGAAGGTGAAACAGGTATATGAGAGAACTAAGAAAACTTCAGTACCACACATAAAGTGCTGGGCAGACAGAGGGCAAAGGGGGCATTAATGCAGGGAGGTTAAGGTGCCTCTGTTGGGCACAAAACTTGTAACCCTTTTTCCCTCCAGCATCTCTTGTTAAGTATGAGATTTATAGTCTGCTACAAAATGTTGCTGATAAATTAGAGTACTTAATGGATTTGTTGTTTACTTGTTTTTAACATCCTTCTTTATAAACATGATCAGACTGCATGAATAAAGTTTGACAGTACTGATTAAAGTATTTTAATCATTTTACAGACTATTTTAAGAAAGAATCAGGAAGCAAAGTGATACTAAAATAGTAATGTTTTTTCCTTTAAGCCAGTATTTTTGCCTACATTTAACATTTTTAATTTGCATATGCTTTGGGTTTATAACTACATAACCAAAGGGCAAGTTGGAAGGAAAGTTGAAAATCTTAGGTGTTCTTTTGCGTGTCCATTTTCATTCTTTTCATTTTTTTCTAAAAAATTATCCCACTCTTCTAAGTTTATAATCCTCTTTTTATATTCTTATCTTTGAATCCAATTGCACGATAAAGCATCCATCCTCATTGCCAATTAAATGTTATGTAAAATAAATAAATAATTTAACATCGAATTAAAAAGAAAAAAGTTTGGGAGGATTTTTTTAAATTTAATTTAATTTTTTAAATTGAAGTGTAGTTGATTTACAGTGTTGTGCCAATCTCTGCTGTATAGCAAAGTGACTCAGTTATACACATATAGACAATTTTTTAGTATTCTTTTCCATTGTGGTTTATTACAGGATATTGAGTATAGTTCCCTGTGCTATACAGTAGAACTTTGTTGTTTATAGGAGGATTTTAAAAAATATCCTTAATAAAGTTGAGGTAAATCACATAATCATGTATCTCACTACTGAAATGGAGTTTATAGATAGCATGATTCAGTCCCTCTTTTCTAGCAGTAAAATTTCATCACCTTAAGGACAACTGAGGATGAGACGCATTGAGATATGGTGCCTGCTCCAGCTAGCTCTTTTAGTAAAAAAAAGCAGGATGTAATGAAGGCTCCCATTGGAACGGTGGCAGTGAGAATGAAGAGTTCATGGATGCATGAGACATTTAGAGGTTACACTTAAATTGTTTGAGGAAACAGAAGTAACAAATCCTGGATGGCAGGAGAATCAGTGAAACTTTAACTGAAGTAGACATTAGGAAGAGGGCCTGATTGAGGGAAGAAGTCGTGAGCTTGATTTGGTTAAGCATATTGAATTTGAACATCCATATGGAGATATTTTAAAAGGTATTTGGAAACGTGAGTGTGCAGCTCAGGAGAAAGGCTAGGGTCACACAGTATATTCCTCAAGAATAATGAAATAAAGAAAATGTTAAAGTCTTACCTATTATTGTTGTCGTACTTAACATAGCACGTAACAGAGCACCTGCCATGTAATGGATACTCAATGAATGAATGAGGATTTGTGGGCATAGGTTTGATCTTTGCCAGTGGAGTAACCAATGAGAAAGGAGAAGGGGAAAAGGTTAACAGAACTTTGGGAAACACTTGCCCTTTAGAGGACGGGAGGCAGAGGGAGGGCTGGGGAAAGCCAGGGGGAAACCAACCTGGTAAATATTCATAGACGATAAAGCACAAGAGAGGATCACAGAATAGGACTGAAGGAAAGGAGAACAGGAAGATCAAGAAAAAGCTTGATACTCTGCAGTTTAATTGTTGGTACTTTCAAGTGAGCAGTTTCAGTAAAATAAGGCGATGGGTGCTTATTAAAGGCAGTTAGTATGTGGACCATTTTCAAGAGGCTTGAAAGTAAAGGAGAGGAAAATGAGAGCATATTAAGAGGTCTCAGAAGACTGTAGATTTTCTTTAAGTACAGACATGGATGTAGAAGATAGGAATTTGAAAATGCAAAAAGATACAGTATAGTTGATGGAAGATTTTGGAGGAGGTGAGAGAGAATGTCTCTAAGCTCAGAGTCCAGAGAGCTAGTCTTGGAAGGGTAGGAGGAGTGATACTTTATCAAAGACAAAGCTCTTCCTCCTCATCATGTGAATATGCTCAAGTCTTTACATCATTAAAAAAAAATGACTTCTGCCACACTGTCACCAGCTCTGTCTCCTTTTCTAGCAGCAGGCCCCTCCCTTCTCCTCTTCATGGCCAGCTATTTTGTAGAATGTTGCTCAGTATGGGTTTGTCTGATGTTTTCTCATGGTTTTATTAAGATCATCCATTTTTTAAGCAATGATTTTATAGAAGAGATATGTCCTTTTGGGGGTTTCATATTAGAAGCTTAGTACATGAAATTGATACATTTCATTACTAAATGTTAACTGATCATTTGGTTAACATGGTATCTGCCAGGGTCCTTCACCATTGTGTTATTTTTTTCCTTTTGTCGCTTATAAATATCCTGTGGGAAGATATTTTTGAGTCTTTGCAAATATCCTGTTTCTCATCATATTCTTACCCACTGGATGGATTTTACTACCCATTGATGATTCTTGCTTCCAACAGTTATTACTATGGTGTGTGCCAAATTGTGACTTCGTATTTCTATCCCTCTTTCAGAGTAGAGGTTCTTAACTTGAGATCTCTATTGTAGACATATACCTGTGCGCATTTTACTCTGGAGAAGAGGTACAGCATTTATCAGGTTTTCAAGAGGTCTTTTTTTATCCATCACTACTTTTTCAACTTTATAATCACAGCACCTACCTCCGTTAGGGTAGATGAAAGGAATCCTTTGTGTATTTAACTTCTGCATCTGATCTCTCTCTCTCTATAGCTTATTCCAGATTCCTCTGGAAAGGTGCAGTGTATAATTGACCAGGGTCTTCTGGAGTAAATAAAAGCACATCTGCAGTGTCTGTTGTGTCTATGTTGTCAAGACTTTATTTTCCCTAGGAAACCACTAAATTTTGATACACATATTTCTAGTTTTATTTCAGAGAACAATTTATTTTCATCTCCATTAAGTGTTTAAAAGTTAAATACAATATTTAGTCTGTTTTATAAGTAAGATTGATAAAACTTTTACCTTTTTAAATATAATATTGCCACAAGTTGTGATAACTTAGTTTCTTTTTTTTTTAATTGCGATATAGCTGAGTTTCTTTTTTATTATGAGCTGTGTTTTCTTGGAGTGAATAGATTCTTCTGAAAGAAAGAAACATGAATTTTTACAAGTAGTAATTTATATTTTATTTTTAATGTTCTGGATGCCATTTCTATGAATTTGTCCTTTTCTCAACTATCAAAAATGAGATTCTTATTTTCTTTGTTATTTAGGAGCTTCTAAGTCACTTTTATCCATGCATTTAAAAAAGTAAAGCTGGTACCACAAGGTGGTCAGTTTTTATGTTTATTCATGAATAAATCTTATTTTTAAAATAGGATGATCATCTTGAGTCTAATTGTGGTTTCATAAAAGTTTATTTTTTATGATAGGACATAAACACTTGAATTCCGCAATACAGTGCAAAATTCAACAGCTTATTAAAAGGAGACTTGATTAAGCAATGCTTGTTTGTTTGTTTTTTCCCACAGTTGGAAAGTCAGTGCTTTGTTATTTGAGAAATTTCTTTGGCTATTTAGTTTCTAAAAAAAAAATAGAAATAGTCTTTTTCCTCTCTTCAAATATTCAGATTGTTTGGGGGCAAATTACTATAGAGAAAATTAAATTTTAAGCAAAGAGATCAGTATAAAACAGACAGATTTTTTTAGTAAAGCAGTATGGTATATTATTATAAGCATAGGGGGAAATCACAACCAGTTCATTGTTGCAAAATTAGCACCTGTGAGGCAACTAATATCAGGAAAAGTATTGGATAGATAAATGCCGTATTGCGATAGACATATGCTAAATTAAGGAGCTTGGACTTAGTAGGGAGGAAATCTGAGAGGTAAGAAGGGCCTGAACTAGGGGAGTGGCAGAAGGAATGAGTTCCAGAAATATTAAAGAAGTTAAATCATCAGGATATGGTGATGTAGGAGATGAGATAGGAATCCAGGACCTGGCATGGGTGAATGGTGCTCCCACCTGCAATAGAAAGATAAGAGAAAGAGAAGACTTGGGGGGAAATCTGACGTGTTCTGCAAGAGAGGCTGAGGTGCTTCTAGAGTCTGGTTAGAGACATCCATGTGATAGGACTATATGGTGGGGTTTGGGGGAGCGTGAGGTTGAGAATCCTTAGCACAGCAGTGGTGGTTGCAACTGTGTGATTAAGTACAGTTATTCAGGCCAGAGCTTCAGTTATTCAGGCCAGAGCTTATAGAGTAAGAAGAGTTTGAGTTAAAGATGTAATTTTGGTACCACCTACATGGAATGGGCAGGCAGAAAAGAGGAAGTTTTTTAAAGAGCATACAGTGTCATAAAGACCAAAAAAGGAGACTTTTAAGGAGAGAGTGATAACATAAATTTAGCAGCATCAATCCTAGTCATATTGTAAAGTACACAGGAGAAGTTTCATTGAAGTTTTTTTATAAATCAGATTTTCAAGGATTTTGACCAAAAAGTAGATTTTTCTGTTTTGTTCAGTTAAAGAAAGATTTTTTCCCCACATCTTTAGTACTTATTTTATATTATATGTTAAGTCTTCTTACAATTTGGGTCCTACTTTATTTCCTAATCTCCATTTCTAATTTTCTTACACTTGGAAGACTTGTAGGACTATGGTTATGATCAATCTGCTCTAGGCCAATGTAAAAACCTGACTCTTTTCTGTTTTGGTAAGTTTGTAATGTCAGCATCAAACATGACACTAAATCTGAATCCATTTTGATGGTGACTCATTTAAAACCTCAGAGTCTCCATGAGTTCTCACCTAGTTTATCTGATCGTCACAAAAATCTTAATAGGGCACATTGTAATCTTCATTTCTCATTTCTAGTTAAGGAATCTGCTTCCTTAATTGTGTTACTGATCCAAAGATAGCTCTTAATTTTCTACTTCTTTGGGGGTATATCTAAAATGTTACAGCTGAAAGGAGCCTTAGAGACCACCACTTCTAATTTCTTCATTTTACAAGTGGGGAAACAGGCCTAAAGAGTGAAAATCACTTGCTCAAGATCATATTGGCAGAAAAAGCAAAACCAAGATCTGGAACCCAGCTTTCCTGACTCCTGGTCCCTATATTAAGAACCACAGTTCAATTTGCATTACTGTACAAGTAAAATCAGGCCATGCTCCTCTATGTTTGATATTCTTATATTGCTTTTGTTTCTTGGAAATAGTGTGCAGTTCGTGCAGCCACAGAAGGTAGAACTCTCGTTTTGGAAGGCTTGGAAAAGGCGGAGAGGAATGTTCTACCTGTTTTGAACAACTTGCTGGAAAATAGGGAGATGCAGCTTGAAGATGGACGCTTCCTGATGTCTGCTGAGCGTTATGACAAACTTCTCCAAGTAAGGAAAGAATAATTTGACTGCTTTGTCTTAGCTGTTGAGCTGTGCATTGTGCCATTTGTTGTATAAGACAGGATTGTGTCAGAATGAGGACAAATGTCCAGGTGGCACATATCTTGGGCAATTGGCTGAAGTCAGTCATGTGTTTACAGTTTTGTACAGCTCTTCTCTTTGCAGACCATGTTAGAAGACCTCCCAGAGTTTTACTTCCTTTTGCCTATTTAATAACCTTTCTTTGTCTTTTTTCTCCTTTTAATTCTTCTTCCCTTTCTCCCTCTTTTTCCATATTCCTTCTTCATCTCCCTTTTTCCTTCTCTTCCTTCCCTCAACAAGCAGAATAGCTTCTAGACTATGCTGGGCACCAGGAAGGCAAAGCTGAATAAAGTCCAGTTGTTGGATTCAAGAAGCTCAGAGCCCAGTAGATATTGACAGAAATGAGTAAAGTATTTAAAGATACCCTGAAGGTCCAGGCTACCAGCATCTTATGCCTGAGTTTGTAAGAGGTTCGCAACTGGACCCCCCTGCTTCCGTCCTGGCTTCCCCAGGGCAGTCAGTGATGGCTTTAAAATGCGAGGCAGAACAGGTCTTTCCTTTGTTATAAACCTCTAATGCCTTCCTGTGCTACTGAGAATAAAATCTAAAGTCCTTACAGTGGAACATAGGGTCTTGGGTGATCTGGGCCATTACTGCCTCTTTGGCCTTATCTCCTTCTATCCTTCTCCCTTTTCATTCCACTCCAGCTGCTAGTATTCTCCTTACTGTACCATAAGCTGCTGGATATGCATTCTCCTATCTTATCAGTACTTTGCACAGGCACTTTGCTCTCCTGGAATGGTTTTCTCCCAGATATCTGCCTGGTGCATTCCTCTGCCTCTTTCATGTTTTTCTCAAATGTAATACAGGCATACCTTGTTACGTTGCACTTTGCTCTAATGTGCTTCACAGATATGGTGTTATTTACAAATCAGAGGTTTGTGGCAACTGCATCAAACAAATCAATGGGCACCATTTTTCTAACAGCATTTGCTCACTTCGTGTCTCTGTGTCACATTTTGGTAAATCTTTTTCATTGTTAATATATTTGTTATGGTGATCTGTGGTCACCGATTTCTTTTTTTTAAATGTTTATTTATTTATTGGCTGCCTTGGGTCTTCATTGCTGCTTGTGGGCTTTCTTTAGTTGCAGAGAGTGGGGCTACTCTTCCTTGCAGTACTCGGGCTTCTCATTGTGGTGGCTCCACTTGTTGCGGAGCACAAGCTCTAGGCATGCAGGCCTCAGTAGCTGTGGTACGTGGGCTCGATAGTTGTGGCTTGTGGGCTCTTGAGCGCAGGCTCTATAGTTGTGGCACACTGGTTTAGTAGCTCCGCAGCATGTGGGATCTTCCTGGAACAGGGATTGAACCATGTCCCCTGTGGTGGCAGGTGGATTCTTAAACACTGCACCACCTAGGAAGTCCCAATCATCGATATATATATATATTTTTTTGAAATATAGGTTTTTTTTTTACGCTCTTTATTGGACTATATTTGCTTTACACTCTTTTACCATTTTTTTGAGGTACACCAAAGTGAATCAGCTGTATTTATACATATATCCCCATATCTCCTCCCTCCTGTGACTCCCTCCCACCCTCCCTGTCCTGGCCCTCTAAGTCATCACCCATTATCGAGTTAATTTCCCTTTGTTATACAGCAACCCACTAGCTATCTATTTTACAGTTGGTAGTGTATCTATGTCTATGCTACTCTCTCACTTCGTCCGAGCTTCCCCTTCAACCCCCCATCCCTTGTCCTCAAGTCCATTCTCTGCATCTGCATCTTTATTCTTGCCCTGTCACTGGGTTTATCAGCACCATTTTTTTAGATTCCATATATATGAGTTAGCATATGGTATTTGTTTTTCTCTTTCTGGCTTACTTTGCTCTGTATGACAGTCTCTAGGTCTATCCACCTCATTACATATAGCTCCATTTCATTCCTTTTTATGGCTGAGTAATATTCCATTGTACATATGTGCCACATCTTCTTTATCCATTCATCTGTTGATGGGCATTTAGGTTGCTTCCACATCCTGGCTATTGTAAATAGTGCTGCAATGAACATTGTGGTACATGTTCTTTTTGGATTATCGTATTTTCTCTGGGTATGTGTCCAGTAGTGGGATTACTGGATCATATGATAGTTCCATTTTTAGTTTTTTAAGGAACCTCCAAACTGTTTTCCATAGTAGCTGTGCCACCAGCAGTGCAGGAGAGTTCCCTTTTCTCCACACCCTCTCCAACATTTGTTGTTTCTAGATGTTTTGATGATGGCCATTCTGACCAGTGTGAGGTGATACCTCATTGTGGCTTTGACTTGCATTTCTCTGATGATTAGTGATGTTGAGCATCTTTTCATGTGTTTATTAGGCATCTGCACGTCTTCTTTGGAGAAATGTCTATTTAGGTCTTCCGCCCATTTGTGGATTGGATTATTTGCTTTTTTGGTATTAAGCTGCATGAGCTGCTTGTATATTTTGGAGATTAATCCTTTGTCCGTTGCTTCATTGCCAAGTATTTTCTCCCATTCTGAGGGTTGTCTTCTAGTCTTGTTTATGGTTTCTTTCACTGTGCAAAAGCTTTTAAGTTCCATTAGGTCCCGTTTGTTTATTCTTGATTTTATTTCCATGATTCTAAGAGGTGGGTCAAAAAGGATCTTGCTTTGATGTATGTCATACAGTGTTCTGCCTATGTTTTCCGCTAGGAGTTTTATAGTGTCTGGCCTTACATTTAGGTCCTTAATCCATTTGGAGTTTATTTTTGTGTGTGGTGTTAGGAAGTGTTCTAATTTCATTCTTTTACATGTAGCTGTCCAACTTTGCCAGCACCACTTATTGAAGAGGCTGTCTTTTTTCCATTGTATATTCTTGCCTCTTTTGTCAAAGATAAGCTGCCCATATGGGCTTGGGTTTACCTCCGAGTTCTCTATTCTGTTCTATTGATCTTCCTTTCTGTTTTTGTGCCAGTACCATACTGTCTTGATCACTGTGGCCTTGTAGTATAGTTTGAAGTCAGGAAGCCTAATTCCACCAACTCTGTCTTTCCTTCTCAAGATTGCTTTGGTTATTCGGTGTCTTCTGTGTTTCCATACAAATTGTAAGATTTCTTGTTCTAGTTCTATGAGAAATGCCGTTGGTAATTTGATAGGGATTGTGTTGAATCTGTAAATTGCTGTGGGTCGTATAGTCATTTTCACAATGTTGATTCTTCCAATCCAAGAACATGGTATATCTCTCCATCTGTTTGTGTCATCTTTGATTTCTTTCATCAGTGTCTTATAGTTTTCTGCATACAGGTCTTTTGCCTCCTTAGGCAGGTTTATTCCTACATATTTTATTCTTTTTGTTGCAATGGTAAATGGGAGAGTTTCCTTAATTTCTCTTTCTGCTTTTTTGTTGTTAGTGTATAGGAATGCAAGAGATCTCTGTGCGTTAATTTTATATCCTGCTACTTTACTAAATTCATTGATTAGTGCTAGCAGTTTTCTGGTAGAATCTTTAGGGTTTTCTATGTATAACATCATGTCATCTGCAAAGAGTGACAATTTTACTTCTTTTCCAATTTGGATTCCTTTTATTTCATTTTCTTTTCTGATTGCTGTGGCTAAAACTTCCAAAACTATGTTGCATAATAGTGGTGAGAGTGGACACCCTTGTCTTGTTCCTGTCTTTAGAGGGAATGCTTTCAGTTTTTCCCCATTGAGAACGATGTTGGCTTTTGGTTTGTCATATATGGCTTTTATTATCTTGAGGTAATTTCCTTCTATGCCCATTTTCTGGAGAGTTTTTATCATAAATGGATGTTGAATTTTGTCAAAAGCTTTTTCTGCATCTATTGAGATGATCATATGGTTTTTATCCTTCAATTTGTTGATATGATGTATCACATTGATTGATTTGTATATATTGAAGAATCCTTGCATTCCAGGGATAAACCCCACTTGATCATGGTGTATGATCTTTTTAATGTGCTGTTGGATTCTGTTGAGGATTTTTGCATCTATATTCATCAGTGATATTGGCCTGTAATGTTCTTTTTGTGTGACATCTTTGCTTGGTTTTGGTATCAGGGTGAATGAGTTTGGGAGTGTTCCTCCTTCTGCTATATTTTGGAAGAGTTTGAGAAGGGTAGGTGTTAGCTCTTCTCTAATGTTTGATAGAATTTGCCTGTGAATCCATCTGGCCCTGGGCTTTTGTTTGTTGGGAGATTTTTAATCACGGTCTCAATTTCCGTACTTGCCAATCACTGATCTTTGATGTTACTGTTGCAATTGTTTAGGGGTTCCTTGAACCAAACCCATGTAAGATGGTGAACTTCATAAATTAATGTGTGTGTTCTGACATCTCCACTGGTCAGCTATTCATTCCCCAGGCATGTTCATCCATAGAAAGAAATTAAATGTCTGTTTGAATTCTGGTGAAAATTAAATGGGAAAAATTCATGGAAAGTGCTTATCATGTATTAAGTTTTCAAGAAAAGCTGTTATTATTAATATACCTTGGTAGAAATATATCCATAAGTACAGTTATCTATTGAAGGTCTCTGGGCAGTCTCTGCTCTGCTGGTGGTTCTAGCTTGAACCGGTTTATTTTCCTTGCTCTTCTGGCTATTCGTCTGTGTTATTGACTAGCGTTTAGAGATCTGACCCACATCACCTTTGTTCCTGGATGCTTCTCCTTTCAAACACCAGTCTTCATTTTGTGAGCCTTCCCTGGGATTCTGCTCCTGATTCCACTGTGCTCCCTTCCTTGACCGTTTGGCTTCGAGAGGGTTCTCAAATACATTTGCGCAGCGGTCAGGGCCTAAATTCCTTAGCCTGGCTCTTGTGGTTGTGATCTATATCATTATGCTGTCATTTTTGATTTCTTACTCTCTCAGGATCACACCAAAACAGAACTGGATGCTTGGAAGATTGTCCGAGTTAGTGAAAATTTCCGAGTGATTGCCTTGGGCTTGCCAGTGCCTAGGTACTCCGGAAATCCGTTAGATCCCCCGCTCCGGTCTCGATTTCAAGCCAGAGATATTTATTATCTACCCTTCAAGGTGAGTAGGAACAAGAATAATTTATTTTATTTTAAAATTTTTATTATTTTTGATTGGAGTATAGTTGATTTACAATATTATGTTAGTTTCAGGTGTTCAACATAGTGATTCAATATTTTCATAGATTAAACTTCATTTAAAGTTATACGTAGTAGTTTATACCTCTTAATCCCATTTTCCATCTTGCCCCTCTCCCCTTAAGGATAATTAATTTTTTAAACAGTTTTCCTATTTATAATAAATTCAATTACTATAAAAATGTACTATGTTTGTAGATGTGCCCCTCCGTAGCTGATGGAAAGAAAAATGGATATAAAGATAAAGAAAACCTCTGGAAACTAGGAAGAAAAGTTATTGTAGTGTATTCGTCTGAAAGATTTTTTGAAAGGTCAACTTTTAGAAATGATATGTATCAAGAAATGATTTTTTGCTATTAATTACTTAATATCTGCTTAATGAAAAGGTTGAATTATGTCTATAAAACATTTGCATTTAATCAGTTACATTCCTTATTAATCAATTTGATATGTTTTATGTTATTTTAGGACCAACTTAAACTGTTATATTCAGTTGGAGCTAATGTTCCTGCTGAGAAGTAAGTATTTCAGATATATATATGGACACAACACTGAATTTGTTTTGCCCATTCATTAATCAGCTGATTCATTCATTCATTCAACAACTACTTGAAGAATTTTTCAGTAGCTCTGGTACCTGCTAATGATAAAGTTCATAAGACATGAACTTTGATGGCAAGAAACTTAAGAGTTTACAGATAGGTGTATAGGAACTTCCTTGGTGGCACAGTGGTTAAGGCTCCGTGCTCCCAATGCAGGGTGTCCGGGTTCAATCCCTGGTCAGGGAACTAGATCCCACATGCATGCCGCAACTAAGAGTTTCCATGCCACAACTAAGGAGCCCACCTGCCGCAGATAAGACCTGGTGCAACCAAATAAATAAGTAAATAAATATTAAAGATATGTATATAAATACCTTACTTTAACATAGTGTGGTAAAGGCCATAATTTCTAAGTATTAGGGGATGTTGTGGTTGAGACTTTATAAGGGTGGCTTCACGAAGGCAGTGGCATTTGAGATGGGTCCTAAAGAATGAGTAGGCTCTTGACTGATAGAGAATGGAATTAAGGAATTCTAAGGAGAAAATTTTAAAGCATGGCATGAGAGTATATGTCTTATTCTTGGGTCTACAAAAAGCTTCTGTGGCTCGAGTTTGCATTTAGATTGAGAAAAGTGGGAGGTGAGGTTGGCAGGGTAGTTTTGGGCCAGGTTGTGAAAAACCTTACATATTGTGAAAGATTTAAGAACTATATCTGTGTACCTAATCAGCTTCTGAGTTTTAAAAGGGATATTGTAATATGGAATTATTGTTCCTTAAGAATTTAATAGTGGATATCAACTTTTTAGATTAAATTGGCCCAGCTAATTTATATTTAACAGATTTAATGTATCAAAACTTTTAGAAGAAAATTTAATATCACTTCTTGTTTTCCTCTAGAGTTGCTCAACTCTTATCCTTTGCCACCACTCTCTGTTCCCAAGAATCTTCTACTCTTGGACTTCCAGATTTTCCTTTAGATAGTTTACCAGCTGCAGTTCAAATCCTGGTATGTATAAAATAAATTAATGACTGGTATACCCAAATGTGGCAAAGAAAATTTAAGAGTTAATCCTTGGGGGGACTTCCCTGTGGCTCAGTGGTTGAGAATCTGCCTGTCAATGCAGGAGACACAGATTTGATCCCTGGTCCGGGAAGCTCCCACATGCCACAGAACAACTAAGCCCATGCACCACAATTACTGAGCCCACATGCTGCAACTACTGAAGCCCACGCACCTAGAGCCCGTGCTCCGCAACCAGAAGCCTGAGCACTGCAACAAAGAGTAGCCCCCACTCACTACAACTAGAAAAAGCCTGCGTGCAGCCAAAAATAAATAAATAAATTTATATTAAGAAAAACCAAACACACACACAAAAACTAGTACCTCTGAACTGTTTTTTTTTACACACACACACACAAAGTTAATCCTTAGAGATAAATCATTTCCATTTGCCTTGTTGTACTCTTCTGTAAATATTGCAAGGCCTGAGATTAATTTGCTGTGCAGCTGAGGAAACTGTGCAGAGACCAACGCTGTGTTCTGAGCACTTAAAGACCTTATAGCCTTGGAGTGGGGAAGGTATACATGCAGCCCAGGTGAAAGTTCCACAGGGGGAAGGAGGACTTCTGCCTGATCGGGCAGAGATCTGCTGCAGGGCAAGTTGTGCCTCAGCCTCGCCCCATCCTGAGGCAGGAGAGCTGGGACTTTTGTACTCAGCACCATCAGTCACTGGTTAGTAGTCGTCCCAGGGGGCACACGTCCCCAGGCACCAGCTGCTCTTCCACCCTGGGAGCCAAGCTGGCTCCAGGAGCTCAAGGGCGGTCTTCTTTGAAAGACCTGAAGCAGCTGGCTGTCGAAAGGGAAAGCTGGGAGGCACGTGAAGGAGGAAAATGGGCGAGGGGATCTGGTGCAGCACAGACGTCGTCCATTACAGTTTCGTGAAGGTCATGACAGGGGTGTCTGGAGTGTTCCCCAGGCAGAGGGAACAGCCTGGGGCAAGAGTGTTAAACCAAAAGGGCCTGGTGTCTTTGGAGAATGGTAATAAATTGTATCACTAGAGCAAGCAGGTGTGGTGAAGAGAAAGGTTAGGACCTTATTGTGAGGTGTTTTGCCTGGTGAATGAAGTTGTCTGGATTTTATGGTGTGGAAGCAGTGGTTCACTAGACATTATTAAGTAGGTGGGATTGTGGCAGTCAGATACATGTTGGAGGAAGACGCCTCTGTTGGCAGCAAGGTGAGGTGGGGGGAGCGTGGACACACACAGAACAGGTAGGAGACTCTGCTAAGGAGATCATAATTCAAGGGAGTAGTGACACCACCTAGACAAGAGACTTATTTTTAATCTCTTGTTGCTTTTTATTTTGTGTTTCCTGAGGGTCAGTGAGTTAGGTTTCCCAGGTATTGGTTATACGGTTCTATACATCTGGAGCAGCATTTTTCCTCCCTGCTTATCATGTCTTGTACATTTCATTCTTTTTGTTTTTCTCTTGGAACTTTTTACTTTGACAATTCTCAAATCTAAAAACAAGTTCAGAAATCGCAAAACATAAATCCATAATCCCTTTAACTAGAATCACCAACTTTTAACATAGTGCCACTTTCGTTCACACTTTCTCTTTTTTTTTTTAAACAATTCTGAAAGTAAATTGTAGTCAGTATTCCTAAGTACTTCAGTATGCAACTTCTAAGAATTAGAACATTCTTGTGTATAACCAGAACACACCATTATCACACTCCTCAGCGTGCTAACAATAATTCTGCAATGTCATCTAATAGACAATCCATACTGAAATTTCCCTAATTGTCCTTGTTAATAGACTTTTTAAAGTAGGGTAAACCAAATTGGGAAAGCAATTTTGGGGGAAGGATTTGATGATAATCAACACGTTCCAGCTTTGTAGTTATAACAGTGAAGCTAGGGTGTAGGTGAGATTAACTCAGGTTAGGAGTAAAGGAAAAAGAGACAATACTTTGGGATGAGTAGGATAGGGAAATGTGTCCAGACCTGTAGTTTCAGACATGCTGAAGGGAGTCTATGGGACACCCATATAGTCATATCTATGGGCAATTGAAAGTTTAGGTCTAGAGCCCAAGAAAGAGGTCAGGATTAAAGATAGAGACATGGCAGCCATCAACACATCCACGGCAGCTGACAGATGAGATGGGTGAGTTTACCAAGCAAAAGGGTGTGGAACAGGGAGAGAAGAGGAAACAATGAATATTTGCTTTCATAGACTTCTGGGAAATATGAGAAATTTATTGGGCGTTGTTTATAATGCAATTTCAATGTCGTATGTACATTTCAGCTAAATTGTCTATGATTATTTTAGATGTTCTTCATTCCTATGTGTTTTCCCTCCTAAATAGGATTCCTTTCCTATGATGTCAATCGAACATGCAATCCAGTGGCTTTACCCATACGCTCTTCTACTAGGACATGAAGGGAAGATGGCTGTGGAAGGTGTTTTAAAAGTACGTATCTGCTTCACTTTCTTTCCTTACTTTTCCCATTTTCTCTTCTCGTCCCTTCTTTTCCCTTCTTCTCATCTCTCTCTTACCCTTTCCTACTTTTCTCTTTCCATCTTTCTTTCTTGCCCTTGTCTTCTCTTCTTTTCCAGGCCTGGAGGCATTAGCATGTCAGTAATGAGGAGTAAATGTTCCCTCTGCATTTATTAGTAGGCATAGTTCACTTAGGAAGAGCTTTCCCTTCTCATCCACGTATTTATTTATTCATTTATATCATTATGGACTCATGGATCCCTATTTTATTCAATGGGTTATAATTGATTACTATTATTTTTATTTTGATGCTAAAATTATCCCAGGTTTTGGCCAGTGGGAGCCACTTCAAGCTGATCCTTGGCAGGCAGTCATTGATTCACACCAAATAATCCCTTTTTATGAAAGACAGTTTTTGTTTCTCTTACGCAGTTTGGCTCAAGGTGTATAGATTTCTAAGAAGCAGGTGGAGTGTGGACACTAATCTGTTGTGGTCATGTGTATAGGCCTCTCATTTTCTGGAGGCCAAAAGTGGACACATGGAATGGTATTTGTTTCTCTCTTATCGCAAAGAATACACAGGGTGTTTGGGAGTACAGAAGTACTCTCTGTGCAGCTAATGATACTGAGAAGGGCTCAGAAGGGTGGAACAGTAGATTCTGGTTACTTCCATGGGATTTTATTTCATATATCAGCTGGATCAAGAAACAGTATTTTCATTGATTGGTGATGTCAATAATAATAACAAAATAAAAGTAACAAAAAGCTGTTCCTCATAAATGCTGCAAAGTATAGTTAGGGGAAGAATCTAAAAGAAAAACAGAAAGAAGCAAGGGGAAGATGATGGTCAATAAAGAGGCAAAGGGAGGAAGGGACAGCAGAGAACAGAAGCAGAGCTGGAGATGGGGAAATAGCAGCCACTGGTGAAAGGGAAGAAAGGGCTTTGCTGTGTGTGTGCCGGTGGCGGTGAGGGGGAGAGGGCGGGGGTGGGGGAGGCGGAGGAAGGGGAGGAGGAGGTGGAAGGATGTTTAGGAGATGATGAAAAACCATTTGGAAATGGGGAAATTAATTCATAGGCTCAAGGAGTCAGCACACTACCAGTTTGACTGTATAGTTCACTCTAAGATTTATCCCAGGCTCTGAAAAAGAGAACTAGAAATCATCTTTGATTTAATTAACATCTGAGCTACACTGGCATTGGTCATGAAATAGAGTACCTAGTGTTTTAAAAAAGAAAAGGCTGTGATTCCAGTTGAACTCCCTAGATGCCCATCAGTACAAAGTCCAGTGCCTTAGGAACAGGGTACATAGGGTAGAAGAAAATGTCAGAGTTCTGATAAGATGAAGCACTGTAAAGTTTTGTGACAGAACCAAGAGAAGGTATTCAGTGTCTAGATAAGTCCTTTATGAACAAAGGTCTTCATTTTTACAAAGAAACCACTTTGATGTGTTTCTGGTCTCTAATTTCGAAATAAGTCATACAAATTCTATAAAGTTAATAGAATACTTTTAAAGAGTTGAGTTTTCTAAAGAAAGTAGTGCTGTTTCACTTTGTTTGGCCTTTATTTTGACCTTTATAACTGAGGAGAATATAGAACACTGATTGAAGATCCACATTACAAACAGAAATGATTTCGAATCTGATTGTAGAGATTTTTAAAAAAGGAAAGAGGGGAATTTTGTTACTTATGTAAGAGAAGAAAAAGTGGTTGTCTTTTCTTGCCTTAATTGTGTGAAGAATTACATATCTGGGACGTCCCTGGTGGTGCAGTGTTTAAGAATCCACCTGCCAATGCAGGGGACATGGGTTTGATCCCTGGGCCGGGAAGATCCCACATGCTGCAGAGCAACTAAGCTCGTGAGCCACAACTACTGAGCCACGTGCCACAACTACTGAAGCCTGCCTGGAGCCTGTGCTCCGCAACAAGAGAAGCCACCACAATGAGAAACCAACATACTGCAATGAAGAGTAGTCCCTGCTCGCCACAACTAGAGAACGCCCCTGGCGCAGTGGTGAAGACCCAACATAGCCAAAAATAAAATAAAATAAATAAATAAATAATAAAATAAACCTAAAAAAAAAGAATTTTTATCTATTTTACCCCTCAATTTCCTTTTTGATTAACAGTCTTCAAATTTCTTATGCCAGCAAGTGGTAACTCACCTTGCGACTTGAGTTCTTTTACTGTTTTAGTGTATTCTAGCCTACTATTTTTATTCTACTGAAATATTTTAGTTTGAATTATTTATAAGGACATAAGCAGTATAGCAAGTAGTTCAAAGCATTAGTGTTCATCTCTGGAATATAAATGCTCTGACATCAACCCTATATCAAGTTAAACTGACATTACTATGGCTGGAATAAAAGCATACCTTTAAGCTCATATATATATTTTCTTAGAATTTAGTGGGTCTAGGTTCTAAATGCTAATGAATTTAATTGCTTGGCTAAGGCTTTACTCCTTTCCTATTGAATCTCCCTTAAAATACAGTGTTGCTTTTTTTTTTTTTTTTTTTTTTGCATGAAATTAAGGTGACAATGATTGTTATTTATCTACAGCATGGAAGCAATTCCTACCAAATTGTGTGACACCATGGGATTCTGTAAAGTATGAAACTTATGTTTTTTATGGTGGCACAAATAAGCAATTTTTCTTAGATTTGGGGAAAGGAATGATTGTCTTGAGTACTTATGACATCAAAATGGAGACGTGAACCAGGCTGTTATGTTTAGAATGTTGAAGTTGAAGATGATTTTCTTGCACAAAATCTATTTTCTGGAGTTGAGTCATTCTGTTGAATAAGCAGTGATCTGTTCTTTCATTGAGTTTCAACTCTTTCACTACAGTGATAATATTCTAAAAGTATTGTAGGATTTAGGGGTAATAATATCTGCCTAACACTAAAAATGAATTCAGCTTTTCGTATTGAACATGCTGCTGTTTGTAGGGCATAGGATTTGATTACTTTGCAGTTAGTATCCTCATTTTTCATATACTTATTTGTGTTCTCTGTGTGCATTTTTTACATAACCAGCTGGGATGAGGGGGTGTAACCTAGTGTTGGAACATTGATCATTGGCCTGCATGGGGAAAAAAATCAATGGTCTGGGCCTTTTAAATCCAGTTTGACAAATGTTGAGAACATACACAGTAGAAGGCACTGTCCCAGGTCCTGTGGAAGATTGGTTGTTATCCATTATCACAGTCAGGTAAACTAACCACCCAAGCAGTCAGCAGAACGGTGTCCAGGAAGTTCTATTTTTATGAATTTCAGGCAGCTATTTACTTCAGTTGATTTACGAAATCAGTTGATACAGGCCTTGTTTTAATTTTCTTTAACATGTTTTCGAGAGTCTCATCATTCTTTTCTAGGAAATTGGAACCTTTGATTATCAAGAATTGTAGGCTGCAAACTTCTACCAGATCAGGAATTCAGCGATTCCATTTCATTTCTTGGCACTTAGTAAATTTTAGGGACTATTTTCATATCACCTTTAGTAATTGGCTTAAGTAGAATGGATTTGTAAGAATAGGAAAAAAAAGTTCTCATTAGTTTTTATTTGTTATTTATTTATTTTTGGCTGCATTGTGTCTTCATTGCTGTGCGCGGGCTTTCTCTAGATGTGGTGAGCGGGAGCAATTCTTTGTTGCAGTGCACGCGCTTTTCATTGTGGTGGCTTCTCTTGTGGAGCATGGGCTCTAGACACGCGTGCTTCAGTAGTTGCAGCAGATGGGCCCTAGAGCGCTTGAGCTTCAGTAATTGCAGTGCACAGGCTCAGTTGTGGTGTGAAGGCTCTAGGGCACACAGGCCTCAGTAGTTGTGGCGCCAGGCTTAGTTGCTCCGAGGCATGTGGGATCTTTCCCGACCAGGGATGGAACCTGTGTCCCCTGCATTGGCAGGTGGATTCTTAACCACTGCGCCACCAGGGAAGTCCCTTTGCCTTTATTTTTATAATATAGAGTGAGTTTCAGTTCTAATTAAGATGATAACTTCCAGATATCCAAAATTAGTACTCAAATAAAAAGAAAAATTACATGTTTTTCTTGTAATTATGTAGCGCTTTGAACTCCAAGATTCAAGAAGCTCTGTGCTTCCTGAAGAGGTTGTGAGGGTGGAAAGGATGACTGAAAACCATGTCTTTGAAGCTTCCGTGACCATCCGGATTGCAGGAAAAGAGGTGACCATTAAGGTAATGAAAGAATCAAGATTTGTACTTTCTAACATGTGCCTTGTTCTGCCCATTTTTATGACCTCGAGTTTATAACCTCCTTATACGTCTTCTTTGGATCCATAGTGGATATATATACCCGTATCTGTGTATCTGTGTATCCAGAGTCATGTATGTTTGTAAACCAGAAAAGCTCAGGAGAAACACAGGGATAGCTTTTCATCAAAAACCAAAGTCAGCCTCTGGGAAAAGCAAATATAGTGTTTATTAATGAAGACATTTTGTGTTCTAAGTCCTTGGTAAGAAATAGTCATTGTTTTCAAACATATTTTAGCAACTAAGGAATATTGTTTTCAAATAAAATCTTTGTCAGCTGCATGAAAGAGTTAAAGGAGGAACTATTGTAGTTGAACAGTTTTTAGAGGAGGGGAACAATGTTTAGTCACAGAGCTCCATCTGCTTTCTCTGCCTCCCTTTTTTCTAACCCTTTCTTTGAGGGTCCTCAGAACCCTAAGAGGTGATAGGAAGCTAACACTAGAAGACACAGCTTGAAAAATGCTGACAATTAAATTGTAAGTGAGTGTAGGAAAGAATAAATGCTTGCCTTCTTCTGTTACGAAGGAGCAAGCTTTCACGATAGGCTTTTTTGTTTGTTTTAACATGACATTAGTAATATTTATTCATGCTACTGTATTTACTCAATCATCAAACAAAACATTGATTATGTCTACCATGAGCCGGGCTCTGTATTAAAATCCACTCAGTGCCTGCAGTGTACTAGTTACTGTTTTTGTCTCTTCACATATATTATGCCATTTAAATCCCCCAGTAACCCTGGAGATAACTTTTATTATCTCCATTTTATAGATTAAAAAACAGATGCAAAGAGGGTAATGAGTTCGCCCATGGTCACCAGCTAACAAATGGCATAGCCGGGCCTTCTAGACAGCATGCTCTACGTGACACTGTTCTGTCTCCTTCAGATGAATGACCTCACAGCCGATGGTCTAGGATAGAGGCAGATGAGTAAGAACTGCTTTGGAATGGCTATGAGATTTAGAGAAGGAAGTCAGGAGGAGCAGAGAAAGTTTCAGAGAGGAGGTGGGGTTTGAGCTAAGACAATAGCTTTCTAATTTCATTGCCTCCTGTCCCTTTAAGTGAGCCTTCTATGTTACCACCAGGATGTACTTTCTTAAAAGCAAGTCTGACCTTGTCATTTCCAAACTTGTAATTCTTCTGGGTTCATGTTGTGTGAAGTATGATCCAGTGCAGGGCCCTCGGCAGGGCACGGAAATCCAGGAGACTTCAGTAAGGAGGAGATAGGAAATAAAAGGAAGTAGGTGTGAAGGATGGGAGGAGATTTTAAGAACAGACGCTTCTGAGTGGCAGACTAATAAAATACGAGGGAAAAAGATATGTGGACAATTTAGGAATCAGGAGATCTTTGGTGACTTTGGAGAATCCCAGTAGACTGATTTTAAATTCTGTACTTATAACTGAAATGTAGGCAAAAACCTTCATTCTCAGGTAGTGACATAATTATTTTAAGTTATAAATAGCATGAAAATTACTTGATTCTCTTGAAAATATCTGACAGCACAGGGCTTTAATTTTAGAGGGATGATTGATTTGGAATTTTGGTGAAAATGATCATCAGATCTGGGAATGAGAAAATAATTACTGCTCTACTGAAATATCAAAAACAGTATAGATTGAATTGAGCAGGAAATTAGTAGGGGCTTTTAAATGGCAGTTATATGCTTTTATTTACTAATATTTTGAGAAAGACATGTGCATATTATATTTACCTCTCTTTAATTATAGGTGCCAGCTGGGACCAGACCATTAAGTCAGTGTTGTACATCAGACCGCTTTATACAGACTTTAAGCCATAAACAACTACTGGCTGAAATGATGCAGTCTCACATGGTTAAGGACATATGTTTAATTGGAGGAAAAGTAAGAATGGCCGCCTCACTGCTAACTTCCGTTTCCTGACTTGTGGTTGTTTTGACTTATCCCTTGGGTGATTGTGTTTCCATTTGTAGGGCTGTGGAAAAACAGTCATCGCTAAGAACTTTGCAGATACCTTAGGATACGATACAGAACCTATCATGCTCTATCAGGTAAGAGGTTCACTTTTAGCACTTGGACTAGAAACATGTACTTTGGGATCATCAGCAGAGTTTATGGGTACTCTTCCTCAAGCTGTACCTGTTCATTTAGCAGTAGGTAAGTAACTGAAGCAGCTATCAAATGGGAGTACAATTATAATTATTTGGAATTTTTGAAAGTATGTTCTAGGATATCTGATGTGCCCAGCATACCAGGGTCTGTTTTTCAAGATAGATCCACTTTACATGCATGGGTACACACACACAGTACATTTAATAGTAATCGGGAAACCTAAACAAAGTGGATTTCAGCAGCAGTGGGAGACAATTAGGTATTCACCAAATAGATTATTTTTTTTATTGTGATAAAATATACAAAACATGAAATTTACCATTTTAACCAAAATTTTTTAACCAATTTTTTAAATTTCATTTTTTTCTTTTACCAGAATCTATATTTATTCATAATTGAAGTATAGTTGTTTTACAATGTGTTAATTTCTGCTGTACAGCAGAGCGATTCAGTTATACATATATACACATTCTTTTTTATATTCTTTTCCATTATGGTTTATCTCAGGGTATGGAATATAGTTCCCTGTGCTCTACAGTGGGACCTTGTTGTTTATCCATTCTATCATTTTAATCATTTTTTACTGTACAACTCACTGGCATTAAGTACATTCACAGTGTTGTGGAGCCATCACCACTGGCTCTTTCTAGAACTTTTCTATATTCTGAAATAGAAATTCTATACCCATTAAATAATAACTTCTTTTCCCTGCCTCCTGCTAATCCCTGGTAACCTCTATATTACTTTCTGTCCCTATGAATTTGTCTGTTTTAGGTACCTCATATCGTTAGAATCATACACTTTTTGTCCTTTTGTCTCCAGATTATTTTATTTAGCATTATGTTTTCAAGGTTCATCCATGTTATAGCACATATCATAATTTCATTCCTTTTTATGACTGAATAATATTTTTGTTTATCTGTTCATGTGTTGATGAACACTGGGCTTGTTTCCACCTTTTGGCTATTGTGAATATGCTACTATGAACATTGGTGTACAAGTATCTGTTTGAGTCCCTTTCATTTCTTTTAGGTATATATGTAGGAGTGGTATTGCTGAATCATATTGTAATTCTACCTTTAACTTTTTTTTTTAAGTAATAAATCCTTTATTTTCTATAGATTAGATTACAATAAAGGTGATCTCTGTATTAATGCCACTCTTGCTTGCATTTTTACATGGTTTCTTGAGGATACAGAAAGGGGTAAAGTGAATTGGTAAGGAGGGAACTGTGCACAACCTAGTACCTTTAACTTTTTGAGGAGCTGCTAAGCTGTTTTCCACAGCAGCCACACCATTTTACATTCCTACTAGCAGTGCATGAGGGTTCCGGTTCCTCCACATCCTTGTCAACACTTGTGATTTTCTTTTTTGTTTGTTTTTTCTTTGTTTGTTTCTGTGTTTTTTTGGGGTTGCTTTTTTTTTTTTTAATAAATTTATTTCTTTATTTATTTTTGGCTGTGTTGGGCCTTCGTTGCTGTGCACAGGCTTTCTCTAGTTGCGGGTGCAGTGCGCTGGCTTCTCGTGGTGGTGGAGCACGGGCTCTAGGTGCCAGGAATCAAACCTGTGTCCCCTGTATTGGCAAGCAGATTCTTAACCATTGTGCCACCAGGGAAGTCCCTTGGTTTGCTTTTTATAATAGCCATCCTAATGGGTGTGAAGTAGTAACTCGTGGTTTTGATTTGCATTTCCCTAGTGACCAGTAATATTGAGCATCTTTGCATGTGCTTCTTACCATTAATATATGTTATTTGGAGAAATACCTTTTCAAGTTCCTTGCCTGTGTTTTAATTGCATTGTCTTTTTGTTGTTGTTGAGTTGTAGGAGTTCTTTATATATTCTGAATATTAAGGCATTCTCAGATATGTTATTTGCAAATGTTTTCTCTCATTCTGTGGGCCATCTTCTCACTCTCTTAATAGTATCCTTTGACACACAAAAGTTTTAAATTTTGAAGTCTAATTTATCTTGTTGTTGTTGTTGCCTGTGTTTTTGGTGTTATATTCAATAAATCATTGCCAAGTCCAATGTCGTGAATTTTTCCCTGTTTTCTTCTAAGAGTTTCACAAGTTTAGGTCTTACATTTAGGTCTCTAACCCATTTTGAATTAATTCTTGTATATGGTGTAAAGTAAGTATCCAACTTCAGTCTTTGCATGTGGATATCTGGTTTTCCCAGCACTGTTTGTTGAAAAGACTGTCTTTTCCCCATAGGATGATCTTCACATTCTTGTGAAAAATCAGCTGACCATGTACGTGACGGTTTGTTTCTGGGCTCTTTATTCTATTCCATTGGTTTATATGTCTGTCCTTATGTCAGTATCACAGTGTTTTAATCACTATAGGTTTATAGTAAGTTTTGAAATCAGGAAGTGTGAGACCTCCAACTTTCTTTTCTTTTCCAGGATTGTTTTGGCTATTCAGGGTCCCTTGAGATTCCAGATGAATCTTAGGATAGGTTTTTCTACTTATGAAAAAAAAAAAAAGTTGAGATTTTGATAGTGTGATAGATCATTTTGGGTAGTATTGCCACCTTAATATTGTCATCTATTCTGTAAACATAGATGAATCTTTGTTTGTTTATGTCTTCTTTAATTTTTTTCAGCATTGTTTTATAGTTTTCAGTGTACAAGTCTTTCATCTTCTTGGTTAAATTTATTCTTAAGTATTTTTGAATGGATTATTTTGGTGGATGTACATGCTGAATATAGTATAAAAAAACAAACTTACAGCTGGTGTTTTTTACAGAATGAAACTTTCTGTCATGTATTTTTTTGTAATGATATCTCATAAGACATTTTTTTTTCATTTCCATAGAATTATTTTATTTTGACCAAATATATACTTTTTTTTAAGCTCTTTATTGGAATATAATTGCTTCACACTGTTGTGCCAGTTTCTGCTGTACAACAAAGTGAATCAGCTATATTTATACATCCCCATATCCCCTCCCTCCCGTGACTCCCTCACACCCTCCCTGTCCTGGCCCTCTAAGTCATCACCCATCATCAAGTTGATCTCCCTGTGTTATGCAGCAACTTCCCACTAGCTGTCTATTTTACATTTGGTAGTGTATATATGTCAATGCTACTCTCTCACTTCATCCCAGCTTCCCCTTTGCCCCCCCCCCACCACCCTGTGTCCTCAAGTCCGTTCTCTACATCTGCATCTGTATTCTTGCTCTGTCACTGAGTTCATCAGTACCATTGTTTTAGATTCCATATATATGAGTTAGCATACAGTATTTATTTTTCTCTTTCAGGCTTACTTCACTCTGTATGACAGACTCTAGGTCTATCCACCTCATTACAAATAACTCAATTTCATTCTTTTTTATGGCTGAATAATATTCCATTGTATATATGTGCCACATCTTTATCCATTCATCTGTTGATGGGCATTTAGGTTGCTTGCATGTCCTGGCTATTGTAAATAGTGCTGCAATGAACATTATGGTACATGCTTCTTTTTGGATTATGGTTTTCTCTGGGTGTATGCCTAGTAGTGGGATTGCTGGGGAAAAATGGCGTTTAAACGAGTTTCTTGTTGTGACCTTATCATAGCAAATTTTGTTACAGGTCATATTTCAAATGATTCTGTTGAGAGTTCTTTCATGCTGCTTTAAGGTACTTTGTGCCTATTGGTTGCATTGGCCAGAGCTAGAAGGAATTATGATCACGTGGTACTGGTAACTTTTGGGCTATAAGCAGAAGAATCTATTGTAAGAGATATTTAAGAATTCTCCCTGAATTGAATTTTTTTCTTCTGGGTAACTTAACTCATTCAAAAAGAGAGAAAGAGAGAGAGGAAGCATCCTGCTTTGGTATAAAACTATGGAGGATTTATACCTCCTACTATTTTATACAGTTTTTGTTATCATATTTCTAGAAATACAGGTAAAGGTGGGTATATAAAAAAAGAGGTAAAGGTAATTAAGATAATTAACTGATTAAGGCCTTAAAAGATTTAAAAATTTACTAAGAAATACTCCATGATTTTAAAAGACGAAATTTATGAAAAAGCATATGATTTAAGCTTATGATATCATAAAGAATATGTATTAAGGTGAAGAGACTTAAACCATAATGATACCCTGAGTCTTGAGCAATAAACATGTAGGGAAAGAAAATAAATGTCTACGTTATACAGCAGGTGGCAAGTCTTGGAACCCACTGGAAAAAAATATATATATATTTTTGAAAATATATTTTGAAGTGAGTTTTTATGAATTGATTCTAGGTCTACTGGATTTTTTAAGGGAAATAAGGAAATTGGCTGGAGAGGGGAGTATAGTTTTTACTTATTTCATGGAAGATGCAATGAGGAATACCTTTCCCTCTTAGAAAATCACCCCTCTTGGTGATGGCTAGCTCAATATGCTAGTTCACCTGTCTGTACCTTTCCATAATTCAGGTTAGAAGTGATCTGAGGATGGCATTTTATCATCTTACCAACCTGTTAACCGTCAACTTTCTAGTTTCCAATGAAAATACTTTACTACCAAATGGGAGAAAAAAATCCCAAATCATTAGTATATTTGTAAAACAAGTTAAATTTTATTATAAATATCTTATATTCCACTTATAAGTCTAGTATAATTACAAGCATGATTTACCTTTCCAGCTGCCATTGCTTTGAAATAATACGGAGAAGACCTTTTGAGGATAATATTTCTTCTCTTTGACTCCATCCCCATTTCTTAGTAGTATTTATTTCTAAAATTGTACACATTATTATTTTTTACAGTAAAATAAAAACTCCCATTCTAATGAAAGCTAGAAATAATTTATGCCTCATCAATTTTTTCCAGGCAGTACTGTTTCTGTGTGACTTCTGTAGTCAGATTTTTACACTGTAGTGATAAATTATCCTACAAGCATATGCTTGAACTGTGAAGATTATGGTCACCTCATCCTGCTATCCATTAAAAGAACCAGACAGCGGAGTCTGCATGTATCTATCAGTTCAGATCTCTCAGCTCCATTGATAAACTACCCAAAGTATCCTGCCATTGAGAATGTTATTTTTATGTGTGAAAGAATTAGTTTAAGAGGCTAAGAACAGATTTTCTTATATATTTTTGGAGAGTGACACTAAGTTCAGAAAAATATTATTTTATTTTAATGTATTTTTTAACTTTCCTGTTAAGTTTATTAATTGATAAACAAAGGTAGGGAAATTATACTATTAAATTTGAGGGACTTCTGAGGTGGTGCAGTGGTTAAGAATCTGCCTGCCAATGCAGGGGACACGGGTTCCATCCCTGCTCCAGGAAGATCCCACATGCTGCAGAACAACTAACGTGAGCCACAACTATTGATCCTGTGCTTTAGAGCCCATGAGTCACAACTATTGAGCCTGTGTGCCACAGCTACTGAAGCCCACGTGCCTAGAGCCCGTGCTCTGCAACAAAAGAAGCCACGGGCAATGAAGAGCCCGCGCACCACAACGAAGAGTAGCCCCTGCTCGCCGCAATTAGACAAAGCCTATGTGCAGTATCAAAGACCGAATATAACCAATAAATAAATAAATATATAAGTAAATAAATTAATTAATTTAAAAAAATTTGATGGCAGACCATTCTATTACCTGATACTCTTCTGAGATATGAAGTCAGTCTCTTCTAGTTTCTGCCACAGGATAAGGTTGTTTAGTCATATCTTATTAATCCTCTATCTGAAAATCATGGGTGATGATATTCAAAAGCACATAAGTTTCCCCTAGGAATATTTTGCCCATCCTTGGCATATACACTGTTTACCTTGTAGATGTCCTACAAGGACTGGGAAAACTGGTACAGAGATAAATAACTAACTAATCACATATTCTGGAAACCCCTTTTCCAATTTTGCTTTTCGGCTCATTAATCTTTAGAGAAATGTCTAGGAGTAAAAAATGATAAACTTCAGAAAGTATAGCTTTCAGAAAGGGATAGAGAAATGTAATAATGGTAACATGTTTTGTAGGTGAGTTTGTTTGTTTCTCTCTCTATATGGCTTCTTTCCAGGAACTGGGTTTTGTAAACTGTTTTGTAAACTGTCAGTTGGTTTTCGTGATAGAAACCAAGCTCCTGAGATTAAAAATAAGACTCTTTTTGCTTACAATTTCATGCTTATTAGTAGCATTCATCGATTTCTTTGGGACACAGGAACTAATTTAATAGGATTAAAGATTAGATTTTGGTTTATAATAAAATAGCACATATTAATGAAAAATTTCCAGAAGTTTGACCCAACATAGAGAGTTTAGTGGGAATCGGTAACTCAACATCTGTTTTTCTAGAAGATGTAGAGATTTCCCTGTTACTTGTACATGTATAAAGCTACACTTAATCTGTGAGTTTTGCCTTATTTTTAGACTTGACTATTTTTAGAACTGGATTTCATATGAAGAAAAAGAAAAACAGAGCCTTAACACAGATTTGTGGCAGTACATAAAATAAGTTTTATAATAGGTTATAAAAGTCTTAAACCATTTGGCTCAAGCATTAGGTCAGATTCTTTTAACCGGTTATTCTTTTTTGTAGTGTTGAAGCCAGTGATTTCATAGCATTGAAGACATACAGGTTATTTTTCTTTTCTTTTGCAACCAGATAAGGGCGTATTTCCAGATTTCTTTCCACACCATTGTAAACAGCACCAGATCTGAGATTTCTTTTTTCTGTTTAAGTACTACTTGGATTAAAAGCCAGGTCAACGTCAATCAAAAATTAAGGTCAAATGAGTTTGGGAGACTTGTAATGAATATAATCACTGTCTAAAACGTGTTGAAGTCTTTGGATCATTTTTGACCCCTTAGCTAATTTTTTCTTCCTATAGCTAAACTCAAACTGAATCCTTTTCTTCATCTTCCATCTAATCTACAATCCCTCCTTTCTGTGTATCCAGATACAGTGGAAATAACTTTATTTCTTTTATTCTCTCCCATTTGTTTTCACTGCCCTATGTCTTGGATTTATTTACTTGCTTCTTGTCTTTGTCAAAAAATTAATTAATTAATTAATTTTTGGCCGCATTGGGTCTTCGTTGCTTTATGCAGGCTTTCTCTGATTGCGGAGAGCGGGGGCTACTCTTCGTTGTGGTGCAAGGGCTGCTCATTGTGGTTGCTTCTCTTGTTGTGGAGTGCAGGCTCTTGGCGCTCGGGCTTCAGTAGTTGCAGCACGGGGGCTCAGTAGTTGTGGCTCGAGGGCTCTAGAGCACAGGCTCAGTAGTTGTGGAGCATGGGCTTAGTTGCTCTGCAGCATGTGGGATCTTCCCGGACCAGGGCTCGAACCCGTGTCCCCTGCATTGACAGGTGGATTCCTAACATCTGCACCAGCAGAGCAGCCCTTGTTTTTTTCTTGAATATGCACTTTTTTCATGAAGATTTCAAGAGTCTGTATTCATGTAAATGGTTTATAGTCAACTTTGGAGGCTAACTTTCTGTATGATTCTGTAGATCATTTTGTTTTCTTGACTTATTTTGCTGCTATCTGTCATCCTCTCTGTCTTCTTAGTATTTTTTCTTTTTCTACAAAGAATAACCTTCAAATTTCTTTTATTATAAAATTTATTTTTAAAAAATGTGTGTCATCATGCAAATTCTACATCCTTTGAATTTTTAAATAGAAATTATAAACTAAGAGTAGTTGTCTTTTCATAGAGCTCTTCCTCATTCTTTTTTTTTTTTTCTATTTGCATATTATTCCATCATGTGGTTATACCAGAGTTTTTTCAGCCAGTCTCCTCTATATGGACTATTGGGTTGTTTCCAATATTTTGTAGTTACAAACTAAGTTGCAGTGAATGACCTTTGCAAGTGTATTTTCATATTGTTAGAAGTGTATTTTCAGGATTAATTCCTAGAAATGGCGTTTTTAGGTCAATAGGTAAATATATGTGTAGTTTTATTAGGCATTGCCAAATTTTCTTCAGTAAGGATTGTACCATTTTACATTCCCACCGACAATGCCAATAGAGAGGGCTGCCAAGCTCTTTAATGTTTTGCCAATTTGATAGTTAGAAATGGTATCTAAGAAGTAGTTTTAATTTGCATTTCTTATATTAGGAAAGAAATTGTAAATCTGCCCTATTTTTAAGGGCCATTATTATGTCTTTCCTTAGTAAATTTTCTGTTCATTTCTTCTGCCCATTTTGCTACTAAATTTTTGGTCTTTTTTCCTCTCAATTTTTAAGTCTCTAATATTAGGCATATTTGCTTTTTATCTGTGATATATGCTACATATATTTTTCTCTCTGTCAGTTATACTTTGATTTTATTTATGAATAAGTTAATTTTTGCCTTGTAAATTTAAGAAATTTGTAGTTAAATTTATTAATATTGTTTTTTTGCATCTAGATTTTGAATTATGGCTAGAAAGCCTTTCGCTATACCCAGGTTAAGGAAGAATTCACTTGTCTCTTTCAGCTTCTAGACTGACCTCTGACATAATCCCTTATATTTTATTTTTTTGTTTATTTTATTTTATTTTATTTTAATTTTTGGCTGTGCTAGGTCTTGGTTGCTGCACGCAGGCTTTCTCTAGTGGTGGTGAGTAGGAGCTACTCTTCATTGTGGCGCACAGGCTTCTCATTGCGGTGGCTTCTCTTATTGCAGAGCATGGGCTCTAGGAGCGCAGGCTTCAGTAATTGTGGCACTTGGGCTCAACAGCTGTGGCTTGCAGGCTCTAGAGCGCAGGCTCAGTAGTTGTGGCTCACGGGCTTAGTTGTTCCACAGCATGTGGGATCTTCCCAGACCAGGGATTGAACTTGTGTCCCCTCATTGGCAGGCAGATTCTTATCCACTGCGCCACCAGGGAAGTCCCAACCCCTTATATTTTAGAACCAGCAGTGGAGCACTGGATCTTTCTCAAGCTGCCATCTCTCTTTCTGACCACAGCTGAGAAACATCCTCCAGCTTTAAGGACTCAGATGATTAAGATTGAGCCCGCATGGGTAATCCAGAATAATCTCCCCATCTCAAGGTCATTAACTTAATCATGTCTGCAGAGTTTCTTTGGCCATAGAAGGTAACATATTCACAGGTTCTGGGGATTAGGATATGGATGTCTTTTGGGGCTATTATTGTGCCTACTACACTGACCATTCTGAAAGATCACACCACTGAGAACACTGCCATTGATGGTATTTGAGTTACAAATGTAGCACACCTCTTTCAGTCTATATAGTTTTCATATTCATAGTGATTCTACATCCAACTTCATGATATTTTCTGGTGTAGTTGTGCCCATATATTTGTTGAAGTGTGTATTATTTTTTAACAAGTTATTTTCCCTATACTAAAATGTAGGCATTATCCTGAATCTTTATTTGAAATTATGTATATAGGTATATTATACTACCTATGGATTTTTCCAAGGCTGTAAACCAAAAATTATAAAATATTGTTAATAAAATGGGGATGTTTATAAAATAGGGTGGGTCTAACAGAATTGAGAGCCTACTAGGTTAGATCACAGCATAGTGTTTGTCATGAAGAAAATACTCAGTTGAATATGCACCATCCTAGAGGCTTGGGAAATCTTAAAATATTTTAAGTAGAATGACTTTTATTTTTAAGTATGTAAAGGATAGATGTGATTATTCAAGAAACCCATTTAAGAGCTTCTCCATTTAGAGCATTCTCTAATGCAGAAAAGCAATAGAATTATTTAGATCAATTTCTCATTTTTTTATCTTATAAGCTTAGTCCTTATAGGTTAAGGCAGGAGACTGTTTTGAGACAAATTCATTTCAGTTTTAGAATACAATTTTCTGTGTATTTTCCTATGTTTTTCAAAAGTAAAATTTTGTGACAATAACCTCTTTTTGCAACCTCTTTGAAGTGACTCAAGTTATTTGCTAAAATTTGTAAGTACTCTAAAATAGGCCAGTAAAGTGGAATTTCCTGACTTTCAAAATTAAGGATGAGAAAGGTTAAGTGCCAGGGTTTATACCTCAAACAAAGCTTCTACAACAGGTCCTAGCTTATTACTTTTCGAGCCATTTTCTTGCCTACTAGATTGTACATCTTTAAGAACAATAAGTAACAGACAATGAGGCTCACTCTGAGATGAGAAGAAACTGGATTGAAGCCCTGAAAGTACAATCTGTTTTTATTTGGAATGCTTTCCTTCATATTAGCTTGATTTGCTTTAGAATGCTTGTGTTCTTGTCTCATCACAGTTTGTTTTTCAATATTGGTCTGTTTTTCTACTTGCTAGCTTTTCAAAAACATAATGGAAAGGAGGAATGGAGGAGTTTCCAAAAATCAATGCTTGTTTTCAACTGATAGAAGTCCGTCTCAACAGTGTATTATTTTTATAATTGAAACTTTGTAAAACATATCTAGTCTCTCATTTTGAGGGAGAAATCATTTCAAAAACTGAGTGTAATGACACGTAGTGTTTTATGTTAAGCTTGTAACTAGAACTGCTTGGAGTGTTTACATGATAGGATGTAATACAAAGTTATGTGTTGAAAAGGCAGGCAATTTGCTGGTTTAACTTGATAACCTTTTAAACTTAAATATTCTAAAAATGCAAAGTGTATCTTAAAGTTTGCTGTGCAGTATTAAAGGTTCATCTTGTTGAATTTGTATAAATTTGCCATTTAAAAGGCCGTAAGCTTTACATTTGCTTTTTTTAAAAAAAGTATCCAAATATGATATTCAAATCTTTTATAACTTTGCAAATATGTACTGGATTCCTTGTTTAGTTGGAAATGTACATTTTAAGTAATGGACATCATCTTTTGTGTTATCTTAACAAATTTAGTTATCATGAAGTATTTATTAGATTTATAAAAATGCACTAGGAGGCCTTTGGGCATGTATATAAAAATAAACATTACAGTAAAACCAAACCCATTAGCCCAAGGAAGAAAACCAAAGTAACCATGGAATCCTACCAAATAAGGAAGTCCAGCCTGAAAGGTATTTCATTTACCATCCTTGGTGATCCAAAAACATATGATCCATAAACTTGAAGAGGGAAAGAATTTCAGGTTTGAGGATTCTCTGTGCAATAGCTCCAAACTTAAGGACGCTGTGTGATGAAGTCCCAGTACTGTTGGTAAGAACAAGTTGTTACACTTGACCATCTCCATTAGTTAGGACTTCTGTCTTAACTGTCCTTTACAGTAATCTTGATTAGGGGTCTTAGGGCAATCTTTTAAGGGTCCTCAGGATTTTATAGTCACCAAAGATCACTGTAAGACTAAAGATGCGCTAAAGGTTAGTGAGGTTAATGAGGAAGTTATATATTTATATTCTTATGGGGAACATGTCAAGAAAGAAAAGAAAGAAGGCTATAACTTTGATTTGATTTTGACATTCACAAATTTCTGTTAAGTACTGTAAGTTTTGTAAACATAGATTTTTAATTGGAGTATAATTGCTTTACAATGTTGTGTTAGTTTCTGCTGTACAATGAAGGGAATCAGCTATATGTATACATATATCCCCTCCCTCTTGGACCTCTCTTCCATGTCCCCCCACCCCCCTGCCCCCATCCTGCCTATCTAGGTCATCTCAGAGCACTGGCTGAGCTCCCTGTGCCATACTGAAGGTTCCCACTAGCTAGCTATTTTACACATAGTAGTGTATTTATGTTAAACCTAATCCCTCATTTCATCCCACCCTCCCCTTCCCCCACTGTGTCCACTCGTCCATTCTCTACATCCCCATCTCTATTCCTGCCCTGGAAATAGGTTCATCTGTACTATTTTTCTAGATTCCACATGTGTGTTAATGTATGATATTTGTTTTTCTCTTTCTGACTTCACTCCATGACAGACTCTAGTTCCATCCATATTTCTACAAATGACCCAATTTCATTCCTTTTTATGGTTGAGTAATATTCCATTATATATATGTACCACATCTTCTTTATCCATTCATCTGTCAGTGTACATTTAGGTTGTTTCCATGACCTGGCTATTGGAGAAACGAAAAGCAAAACTACAATGAGGTATCACCTCACACCTGTCAGAATGGCCATCATCAAAATATCTACAAGCAATACATGCTGGAGAGTGTGTGGAGAAAAGGGAACCCTCTTACGCTGCTGGTGGGAATGTAAATTGATACAGCCACTGTGGAGAACTGTATGGAGGTTCCTTAAAAAAACTAAAAATAGAACTACCATATAACCCAGCAACCCCACTGTTGGGCATATACCCTGAGAAAACCATAATGCGAAAAGACACATGTACCGCAATGTTCATTGTAAACATATTTTATTCTTGGAAACAAGTAAATAAGTGCCTCTCAGCTTTATCACCTAGTTGCCTTCTATGGTTCCTAAGTGGTTTGTTTTTCTATTCTTCCCTATTTAAAAACCCCCAATTACTCAGGATCCAGCCTACTTTCTAAATATATTGAAATTTATTGCTGATTTGCAAACCAGTCTTATAGTAGAAACAGGGCTTTCTGAGGTGTTTGAACTGAAAACCATTTGGCAGAATTACAGAGACAGTCGAAAAGAACATCAGAGGGAAAGGCATTCTTTAACAGAGCTCAACTAATGTCCCTGGAAACTGAGTTGAAGTAGCTTGGGATTTAAACTGGTAAAAGCAGCGAAAGTCCTGATTTTTACACTCTGTTGACTACTGTTGAGAAATTAGCAACCCAAAGAGGGGCCTCAGCCAGCCCTTTCCATGGGATGCTTCCTGTTCCTTTCCTATGGTTCCCTGAAACTCTCCCAGATTTAGGTAGCTGCTTGCTGCAGCCTCTGTGCAGGTGAGGAGTGGTGCTCATTATGCCCTTACATAGGTGGGAAGATGGACAGGGTGGGAGGGTTACCCTGCTACCTCCAGCAGCCTGTTCTTTAATCTTAGCAAACCTTTTTCAGTGCTGCTTCAAGCAGGAGACTCCACAGTTATCCTTAATGATGCTTCCTGAATCCATTAACTTTTACCTATCTCCCACATAGTGAAAGGTGTTTGCTGCCCAGTATCTCTCATGGGGGAGTGATTCAGAGGTAGCAGCTTTAGTTTTGTGAGAAGTTCCAGAAGGGACACATTAAGTCAATCAAAACAGTTGTCAAGGATTTTAGCCATGGCACACTTCTTAGCTTTCTTCCCATCCACCGTACCCCACACAGCCAAATTGTCAGTCTAACATCATTTGCTTTTGCAGGATTTGGTATAGCTGTGGACATCTCCAGTAGCTCTAATCCACCATCCCTGGACCCATTTTTGAGAATTGGCTGGAAAATGCATTTGGCATATGAAATTTTACTTTATAGAGTTTTTAAGAACACATCAGTTATGTCAGTTGAACATTAATAGACACTTACTTCTCTCTCACACATGCAAGCTCACTATCAGGGTAACATTGAAGTTCTACTTTCTTAGCCAATTTCAGTTATATGATACAGAGTTGTCAACTATAGTCACGATGTTTTATATTATATACTCCGATCTTAGTTCATCTTATACTTGAAAGTTTGTACCCTCTTACCAAACTCTTCCTATTTCCCCAACCTCTCAGTCCCTGACAACCACTTTTCTACTCTGTGTGTCTAAAAGTTTGACTTTTTTCTTTTTAAGATTCCACTTGTAAGTGATTCCATGCAGTATTTTGCTTTGTCTGCCTGGCTTGTTTCACTTAGCATAATGCCCTCAAGGTCCATCCATGTTGTTGCAAATGGCAGCACTTTCTTCTTTTTCATGACAGAATAATATTCCCGTGTGTGTGTGTGTGTGTGTGTGTGTGTGTGTGTGTGTGTGTGTATCATCACGATTTCTTATCCATTCGTTCATCAATGGACCCTTGGCTATTGTGAATAATGCTGCAATGAACATGGGAGTGCAGGTATCTCAGTATTCTGTTTTTGTTTTCTTTGGATATGTACTCAGAAATGGGATTACTGGATCATATGGTAGTTCTATTTTTAATTTTTTGAGGTACCTCCATGATGTTTTCCATGGAAGCTGTATCAATTTCCATTCCTACCGACAGTGCACAGTGGTACCCTTTTCTCTACATCCTCACCAACATTTGTCATCTCTTGTTCTTTTTTGTTTTTGTTTTTTGTTTTGTTTTTTTGGTAATAGCCATTCTAACAGGTATGAGGTGATATCTCTTGTGGTTGTTGTTTTTTTTTAACATTTTATTGAAGGATGTTAGAAGATAAACTTCAACATTTACTATAATCCTGCTTTTAAAGGCATTGCTAATTACAATGGCATCCTTTTTACAGGTAATTTTGAGAAAAAAATAACTTTCCACCTTAAGATGATGAATTGGTTTGTTGCTATTTTGTTGTCTGTGCATTACCAATCTACTTAATTCCTCATTTCATTTTAATTTCCAAAGCTTAGAGTCAAATCTATGCCCATTGTTTTTTTTGTTTTGTTTTTTTTTAGAACTTTTATTGAGATACAGTTAACAGACAACAAATAGCATATATTTAGAGCGTACAATTTGGTGTCCCAATCTCCCAATTCATTCCCCCCCAACCCTCCCCGCTTTCCTCACTTGGTGTCCATGTGTTTGTTCTCTACACCTGTGTCTCTATTTCTGCCTTGCATTTCCTCTTTCATAGTTGTTAGCATTTGCCTTATGTATTGAGGTGCTCCTATATTGGGTGCATATATATTTATAATTGTTATCTCCTCTTCTTGGATTGATCCCTTGATCTTTATGTAATGTTCTTTCTTGTCTCTTGTAACATTTTTTATTTTAAAGTCTATTTTATCTCATATGACTATTGCTACTCCAGCTTTCTTTTGATTTTCATTTGCATGGAATATCTTTTTCCATCCCCTCACTTTCAGTCTGTATGTGTCCCTAGGTCTGAAGTGGGTCTCTTGTAGACAGCATATATATGGGTCTTGTTTTTGTATCCATTCAGCCAGTCTGTGTCTTCTGGTTGATGCGTTTAGTCCATTTACATTTAAGGTAATTGTCGATATGTATGTTCCTATTACCATTTTCTTAATTGCTTTGTTTTTGTTTTTGTAGGTCCTTTTCTTCTCTTACGTTTCCCACTTAGAGAAGTTCCTTTAGCATTTGTTGTAGGACTGGTTTGGTGGTGCTGAATTCTCTTAGCTGTTGCTTATCTGGAAAGCTTTTGATTTCTCCATCAAATCTGAATGAGATCCTTGCTGGGTAGAGTATTCTTGGTTGTAGGTTCTTCCCTTTCATCACTTGAAATATATGGTGCCACTGCCTTCTGGCTTGTAGAGTTTCTACTGAGAAATCAGCTGTTAACCTGATGGGAGTTCCCTTGTATGTTATTTGTCGTGTTTCCCTTGTTGCTTTTAATAACTTTTCTCTGTCTTTAATTTTTGTCAACTTGACTATTATATGTCTTGGCGTGTTTCTCCTTGGGTTTATCCTGCCTGGGACTCTCTGTGCTTCCTGGACTTGGGTAGCTGTTTCCTTTCCCATGTTAGGGAAGCTTTCAACTAGAATCTCTTCCAATGTTTTCTCGGGTCCTTTCTCTCTCTCTTCTCCTTCTGGGACCCCTATAATGCGAATGTTGGTGTGTTTAACATTGTCCCAGAGGTCTCTTAGGCTGTCTTCAGTTCTTTTCATTCTTTTTTCCTTATTCTTTTCCGCATCAGTGATGATCACCATTCTGTCTTCCAGGTCACGTATTCGCCCTTCTGCCTCAGTTAATCTGCTATTGGTTCCTTCTAGTGTATTTTTCATTTCCGTTATTGTGTTGCATATCTCTGTTTGTTTGCTCTTTAATTCTTCTAGGTCTTTGGTAAACTTTTCGATCTTTGCATCCAGTCTTTTTTCAAAGTCCTGGATCATCGTCACTATCATTATTCTGAATTCTTTTTCTGTAAGGGTGCCTATCTCCTCTTCATTTAGTTGTTTTTCGGGGGCTTTATCCTGTCCCTTCATCTGGTACAAAGTCCTCTGCTTTTTCATTTTCTCTATCTTTCTGTGGCTGTGGTTTTCAGTTCCACAAGACAAAATACTGCTGATACTGCTTGATTCTGCTGTCTGCCCTCTTGTGGAGGAAGCTATCTAGGAGCCTCCTGTGTGCTTCCTGATGGGAGGGACTGATCTCTCATTGTGGTTTTAATTTGTATTTCCTTGATGATGAGTGATGTTGAGCATCTTTTCATGTACTGTTGGATATTTCTATGTCTTCCTTGGAAAAATATGTATTCAACTACTCTGTCCATTTTTTAATCATATTTTTTTTCTCGAGTTATATAAGTTCTTTCTTTCAGCAGTGTTTTATAGTTTTCAGTTATGTTGGTTGAACATTTATAGATATTTATTTTTGACTTTATCTCTTTTTTGGTGTGAATATTTTTCTGTTCTCTTCTGTAGATATTAAATATTTGTAGCTATTGGGGACTTCCCTGGTGCCTTTTAATGCAGGGGGTGCAAGTTTGATCCCTGGTCAGAAAGCTAAGATCCCATGTCTCCTGGCCAAAAACCCAAAACATAAAACAGAAACAATATTGTAACAAATTCAATAAAGACTTTTAAAAACATGGTCTACATAAAAAAGAAATCATTTAAAAATTTGTAGCTATTTAATTAGAACATGTTACATTTTATAATCCATTCTCTAAAGAATAGTGGGACTTCTTGGATGGTGCAGTGTTTAAGAATCCACCTGTCAATGCAGGGGACATGGGTTCAAGCCCTGCTCTGGGAAGGTTCCACATGCCACAGAGCAACTAAGCCCATGCGCCACAACTATTGAGCCTGTGCTCTAGAGCCCGTGAGCCACAACTGTTGAGCCCATGTGCTGCAACTATTGAAGCCCATGCGCCTAGGGCCTGAGATCCACAGCAAGAGAAACCACTACAATGAGGAGCTTGCACACCACAATGAAGAGTAGCCCCCGCTTGCAGTAACTAGAGAAAGCTCCTGTGCAGCAACGAAGACCCAGCACAGCCAATAAATAAATAAATAAATAAATAAATAAATTTATTTAAAAAAAAAAGAATAGTGGGAGTGACCTTTTAAGAATGTAAATCAGATCATATCGTCTCTGCTTAGAATCTGTCAATGGCTTTCCATCACACTTAAAATAAGAACCCCTAGTCTTGGCTTATGAGCCTACCATCAGTGCTTTTCAACCTCAGCTGCCTATTAGAACCACTCAAGGAGATATGAAAATTTTTCTGTGTCCAGCCCTCACCATTAGAGAATCTGAAGTAACTGGTTTGAGCCGGGACCCAGACTTCAGGATTTTTACAAAAGCTACTCAGTGATTCTAATAGGGAGCCAGGATTGAGAGACGCTGCCCTGCATGATCTGACCCATGCCCACCTCTCCAGCCATTTCTCTCCCTTCTGGACCCTCTGCTGGTTATGTTTCAGCCTCATTGGCTACTTTGAGTCCCTTAAATCTATCTAGCTGTTTTCTTCTGTAGGACTTTTGCGCAGGATGTTGCCTCAGCCTGGAATACTCTTCCCCTAGTCTTCACTTGGCCTTTTATTGTCTAAATCGCAGCTCAAGCATACTTAGAGAAAGCATTCTTGACCCACGGAGCCATTTGCTGTCACAATGCTCATAGCACTGACCACTACGTGATATACACACACACACACGCACATATATATACAATACATATATACACATATATTTTATATATATAATACATATATATTTATTTTATTTATTTATTTTTTGCTGTGCCACACGGCTTGCAGGATCTTAGTTCCCCAACCAGGAATTGAACCCACGCTCTCAGCAGTGAAAGAGTGGCGTCCTAACCACTGGACCACCAGGGAATCCCTGTGATACATTTTTCATATTTGCATCTCCTCTCTCCCTCCCTCCCTTCCTTCTCATTCTCTGTTCCCTTCCCTTTGTCTAGTTTTGTTCTCTTCCCCTGGAATGTAAGATCCATGTTTATCTTTTTCATTGCTGTATCCTCAGCACCTGGATCAGTGACTTGTGTGTAGTAGCCAATCAATATGTGAAGGAGTGGATAAATAAATTTAGAAAAATTTACATTGTTTTTAAAGGATCAGCCCAAATCTGACCTTTGTCGACTTTACTAATTTTTATTTGTTTCAATATTACCTTGTCTTTAAATTCTAAGACAAGAATTTCTTTTGTCATACAGCATTGTTACTACATTTTTATTAGTGTCCTGAAGTGTTGACTTAGGTTTATTGTTATATTTAAATGTTAATGTATTAGGATTTTGTTTCTTCAATTGAGTCAGATTCAGCTGTTATTTATTAAATACCCACTAGGTGCCAGACAGTATCTCATTTAAGTCTAAAGACGTTTTACTCACTTCACACATTTATCATATTATAAGTCACAGAATTGGAATTGAAAACCCAGCTTTCCTCATACTGTACCCATCCTTTCAAGTGTGCTACTTTCCATGTTGGCTGACTAGAAGGGATTTGAGTGTTGTTGAGTGAGCTGCTCCATGTGTCTTTACTGAATACCGAACAGGTTATTAGCACATACCACAAGTTTGATTTTATACTTTCTTTGTTACTATATAATTATTAGAAAGCAAATATTATTTAAACTGGAATCGATTGCAACTTTCCCACCTGTTGCCCTAAAAGAGTCAAACATTTGTCATAAAATGCAGCAAAGTTTGCTGTACCATTTGAATAAAATATGGTTCTTTAGTTTGTGTGTCCTGGGATTTTACTCTATAGCATATCTGCTTTTTGCCTTCCTTTTTGAAACTGTACTTACTCTCTTTTATATACTTAGTTATCCGTGAATATTTCTAAACAAGCATTCATAAAGTTGGTTTTCTTTTAAAAAATTGTTATCCTTAGGTTGTGATTTTTGTTGTGGACAGTAGAATCCATCCTGGCTGTCTAAAACTGAAAGGGATTTATTACAGAGTATTAGGTAGCTTACAGAATTTCTGGTAGAGATAGGGCACAGTGTTTAGATTGTACCCAGTTACAAATGACAGAGCCTGGAGAACTTCAGCCATAGCTTTGAGCCATAGCTGTTCTAGAAGAGTGGGTTCCTTGTGCTGGCTGGCACTTCACTCTCACTACCAGGTTTTTCAGTTCCCAGTTTTGTGTGTGTGAGAATGCTTGGTAGAACCTGGGTCATGTACGGAAGTCTAGCTGCAAAGGCATCTAAGAAATGATGCTTGTAGTTTTCTAGCCTCTTTACTACAGCAAGGATAGTAGAAGGGATTTGATTGGATATTTTCTCGGATTGGGTATCTTTACATTATTTGCACCTACACTGACCTTGACTTTATATTTTGTTGTGTGACTTTAGTAAGATGTCCTTTTGCTGGGTCAGTTGTGACATGGTGGGTTTGACTTCTAGTTAGCTTCAATCAAAACAATTTTGTTCTCTCTTTGTAGAATAAATCTTTAACTGGAGTAGATCATCTTGAAATAGATCCCACTGGTTACAGTAAAGAGAGCTATAAATGATTCAAAAGCAGCTTCTTCCATCAATAGCAGAGTAATTGAAAACAATCATGGTAGTCTTGTGATGCCACCATTATATACCTAAAGGAAGCATTTATTATATGTGTGACAGGTTAAAAATAGTTCCTTAAAAAAGAACTTGAGGAAGAAGCATGGAAGAGTTTACAAATAATTTTACAATATATGTAAAACGAGAGGCCTTTTTGTTTGAGATCAAACATAAATGACACAGGAATGTTGGCAGCATGCCTTGCATTTTGTTCACCGTGCGTGCTTACCCTGTAAATGATGGCTTCGTTTCTATTTTGGGACCTAAAAATTATTCACATTCTGTGTTTATGCAATATTTATGCAGTATTCTGCCACTAATAGTTGTGGACATAATTAATCTCTTTTTGCAAAGTTGATGGCTTACATCAGCTAGTCTTGGTGTATTCTTTTATTCCCTTAAATCCCAGATTTTCTTAGTATTTATACTGCTGGCAGGATATTTTCTGATAGGGTAAATTTTGCTCAAATAAGCAAAACTTATATCAAGTAGACCTGGAAAGCCTACAAAATTCCAGCTAGTTTCTTTTGGGGGAAAAAAAATCACTAATAATACTTACTTGCCCCAATCAAAAAAAAATTAAATGTCCACTGTTTATATTTTTAATTTAGAAATAAGAACATGAAGAATAATACTCACCTAGAAATATAATTACTATTAACTGTAACTAAAGCATTTTTATCTCAATCTTTTATATATGTGTTTAAAGATATTTTTAAACAACAATAGACACTAGCTGCTGTGGAGGGCATTTTGGGGAACAGTAACATCATGGTCAGTACTTTCTGGCTTTTGTCAAAGAAGTTGATTGAGAAAACACTTAGTGGCGAGTAGCCTGAAAGGTCTGCAATGTACATTCCTGTATTAGCACTACAATATATACATGGATTGATTAATCCAGACTGGCTCTTTCTCCATGGAATTTCTTTTGCTGAAATTTGTCAAACATTTTTTGTAATAATATCCTTGAGGACACCTCAGCTCCTTTACTTTTTAGCTGTGTGTCCTTGATTGGGTAAAATGAAGGCAGTAATTTTACGTATCCTTTAAGATTATAAGGACTACATGAGTTAGTTCACATGAAGTACTTGGCGCCTAGTAAACCCTCCATAAGTATTAGCTGCTATAATTATTGTTACTTCTATTTTTAAATCCTTAACACGCTGTTCTTTTATTTTTCTTTTAATTAATTAATTATTTTTCGCTGTGTTGGATCTTTCTCTAGTTGTGGCGAGCGGGGCCACTCTTTGTTGTGGTGCACAGGGTTCCCAGTGTGGTGGCTTCTCTTGTTATGGAGCATGGGCTCTAGGCGCACGGGTCTCAGTAATTGTGGTACACAGGCTCAGTAGTTGTGGCACACTGGCTTAGTCGCTCCAAGGCACATGGGATCTTCCCGAACCAGGGAATGAACCCGTGTCCCCTGCATTGGCAGGCGGACTCTCAACCACTTGCTCCACCAGGGAAGTTCCAACACACTGTTCTTTATAATGACGTGACTCATTCATTGAACAAATTTTTCTCAATCTCATCATCAAGAACTGAAGTCCTGCTGCTTTTTTTGGTGTCAATTCTGTGGAGTTATGACATATAACTTTTGTTTTTAATGTCACTCTTTTTTGTGTGCTAGAAATTAGAAAGATTAGATTCACATTTTTAGATTCTTCTTATAATATGTTTTGTGTATCATCTTTACCTTTCTTGGTTTCCTCTTCCCTTGTTTAGTTTTTTTTAACAACTTATTTTAAAATTTTTTAATGTATTATATATATTTTTGGAAGCCAACTTACTTCTGAAACTCTTGGGTTCATAAATATGGTAGAAATGTATATTTTTTAATCTAGTTGAGGTCATAGTCTGTAAACACTTCAATATCCTACTTTTGCTATAATCATTTAAATTTTCTACCAGAAAAATTGTATATGCTTTATAATGTAAAATTTTACTTTCTTATCAATATTCACATTTAAAGAGAGAGGTAGCAGAAATTTCTTTGTTCACTAAAAATTTGCTATAGTACTTTCATTTCTTTTTCTGAATGATATTATACCTTGGAAAACAAATTCTAATCTTATTCTAGTCACTCAACATACAACCACTTTTTGCAGTTATTTATCAAACTAATTATATCCAGGTTTCTCAAGGGAATCTCAGAAAAATTAATGTATACCATTCAAAGGTCCTGAAAACATTTAAGGTATATAATTGCTTTACGATTCAAATCTATACTCTCTGGTACATTTTGTGAAGTTATGCTTCTCATTTTACTAGAACATTTTTGTTTTTAGTAGGGTTTCTCTGTTGCAAATCAAAAGAGCAAAATTCAAAATGACACAGAATCTTAACATACATATATGGATGTTTTTCAGGGATCCAAATGAGGAGGTGAGGTGTCTAAGGTTAGACAATGGTGGCTCTAGAGGAACTAGTTTTCATGTCCTGTTATTTTTAAATTTTTAAGGAAACACAGAAAGAGGAAATGGTTCGCCTCTATGATATCATTAGTGCTATTTTTATTCTCTTAAGTTCAAAAGTTTCAAGGATAAGAAAACTATATGCAAAAATGGAGACATTCATCTTTCTTGATTTTTATTAGTGTGCTTTCAGAATGCTCATATGGAATAAGCATATTTCTTTTTAAAATTTTGTCTTTCCACTTGCTTTAGGGACGTGTGTGAAGGCGGGAAGAATAAGGAAATATGTATATTTTTAACAATTCCATGTTACAGTATATGTTAGAATGAATAAGGATATTAAAATAATTTCATGGTACTAAAACCCAAATATTCTATAGACAGAAACACTTGAAAAAGTTGTTACTTTATTTTAAAGATTAGCTTCATATTGAAGTCATGTTACTGACTCATTTCAGGCTGTTTTGAAAAAATTCTGTTAATTAAGTTTGATTAGGTTCAGTTGTTCTGTGAAAGTTCAGTTTTACTTTGGTGTTCCTGCACTTTCACACAATGGAAATAACTCACACAGTTGAAAATAATTTCTTCTTATAACTAATATTATGTAAAGTGGGGGCAGTTATCTTTTTAAGAAAAAGCTGGAATTTTCATCTTTTCTCCCAGTATAGGATCTTAATTATGAAAGCTAACTGCTTTTATTAAAGAGATCCTTTTTTCCCCTTAGGATAGTTTTTATTTTAATGCACAGATGTATTAGAAATGAAGAATGGCTCTTTTTCACATGATAATATGCAGAGACTTCACGTGATAGAACTAAACTGAGCCAGTCTTTTACGAAATGCCAGGTGTTTTCTGTTTTCTACCCCTCGGAAGATTGAGAAAAGGGAAAATATTTCTGGTCTGTAGTTGTGGTTGGCATTAGTAGCTTTGAACTCTGTTCATCTGTTACTGCTTGTTGTGTAGCAGCAAATAATTATTTCAGTTTACTTCAGTCAGTAAAAGGGAGTCTCCAGCTGCTAGGTTAGAAAAGAGGAGCCGTACATACTGGTTGTCTTTCTCATCTTTATTAATAAATACCTATTTGAATGAGGCCAGTATTGTAGATACTGTGTGAATTAACAAGATATGAATGTACTTTGGAATCATCCATCACTACAAAATGAAGCAGTGCTCTTTTATATCTTGCACAGAATGGTGATTCAGGATGTGTTGGTATGAGAGTGAGGAATTTTCTCTGTCAACATTAAAAAAAAATGTTACCAGTTGCTAGCCTCAGCTCCTTTGGAGTTCAGACCTCTTATGCCGGAGTCATAATCCTCATCTTCTCTTCCGCAGCTCACGCAAAAGACTCAAGAGCTGAGTTGGATCAGAAAACCATCTATTTTCAGTCTGAAGCTGGGATTTTCAAAATTAACCCCAATCATTTCTTTAACAATATGGTATCAGTGGGATACCTTCTTCATGTTACCTCCTCTCTCAATATCAAGAGAAATGCTTAAAGGAAATAAGGCCTACTCTTACCTTTTTTTCCTTCATTTTTTTTTCACTTTTTAATTTATACTGTCTTGCTATACATTTTATATATCCTCGTGCAATCTCATAATTCCTATCAGAATAAGGAAGGAGTACAAGTAAATAAGATGAGACAAAGTTTCACATTAAGTTAATGTCTTTTTTTTAAAGCAGTGCTTCCCACCTGGGAGTCATTTAAGATATTACCTGTGTCATGTTTAATAAAAAATAGGTGGTAAGCCCCACCTTGGATCTGCTGAATCCACATCTTCAGGGTGATAAGGCCTTAGCTTCTATATTTTCTAAAAGTTCCCCCAGCTGTTTCTGATACGTATCTTTGACTTAGGACCACTGTGCTACAGCATGTTTTCTGTTTGTTTTATTCTCTAGGGCAGTATGTAATGTAACTGTATGCTGTTTTTCTGGAATAATTAGTACCAAGAGTTTTCCTTAAATTTACCGGTTTTTATATTAATTTTTAAAAGATTTATATATGTGTATATACATATTTGTTTTTTTCATATTTTAATTATGAAAATGAACCAGCAACATTTATTTTGATTTGTCCTATTTTTCTTGCAAGAGTGATCCATTTCCAGTTCTGTAGCACAGCCATGAGTGGGAATAAGCTCCTTTTCACCATGAACCGTCTGAGTAAACACTGATAAGGGTGATAGATTTAGTCTTGAGTGTTGCAGTTGCTGTTGGCAGCTTAGAATGACATGCTCATATGAATTGCATAGCATTTAAAATTCATAGTTGAAAAGTTAGATAACATTAAGCCAAATTTTGATCATGTTGCAAAGTTGGATCTCTAGGGCTACGTTGCTGAGTTTTGCCCATGAAAAAAATGAATCAGTAGTCAATCTAAGAAAGAAACAGAACATTTTACAGCAGCCAACCTGAGGATTATAACCCAGGAGACAGTCTCTCAGAGTGCTCTGAGAACTGCTCCGAAGAGGTAAAGGGAGAGTCCAGCGTGTATGAGCTTTTTGCCGCAGGGGGTACCTGCAGTCACGCACACCTCAGTAGAAGGTTGCTGCTAGTCACGAGGAACAGACGTCGTAGTTGATCGTTTTAGTGCTTTTCTAACTATGGGAAGATACAAGAATCCAGGTTCATAAAAAATTTCTCCTGGAAATATCTAACCATCCGAAGGCCAGTTCTGTCAGTTTCCCCAGAGCACAAAGCGTCTTATCCTGATCTTCACCCTGAATTCCTTTTAGGGTGTATTGTAGGTCAGCAACTACAGTGATTACTGACTTGATTCTTGTAGAACTGGGTGGTGGGCGACATTCTTTATTTTACAATCCCTTCCTTTTCAGTCTTAATTTTGACCAAGGTTTGGGGGGCATTTTGTGTTCCCATGGCTTAGCAATGCTCATTCTCACATCAGGCAAGGATTTCATTGATAGGTCACTCCATGTGCTATTGCTGGACTAGGCCCTGTTAACAGTAGCCAAAAGCCTCTGAACCGCCTATCTTGCTAGTCAGTTATGGTCTAGGCAAAGGTGGTCCTTTTGTTGCTTCTTCCCATATCTAGAGTTACACTGTTACAGTCATTGATCTTATAGAACTATATATTTGATCAGTTGTTTCAAGGCACCTAAGCATCATTAATTTCATCTGAATCTCAGTGACACATTTGGTGATGCAAGAAACAATAATCATGTAAAATAGACAGAATATAAGAAATATAGATAGTAACATTAATAAGTAAGTTAAGAACTACCATTAGGTGTGGCACTGTATCTCCCCAGTTGTCTGATCAGTCTGTGCTGTACCAGTCACTCTCTTTAAGGAAAATGATGTATTGGCTTTGTACATGAAGTTCACCAGAGCTGTCTGCATGTACGGGAGAGTGGTGGGTCATTGTGACCCCTTACAGGATTGAGAAAGGAATGCTATCTTCTAGGGAGTTACATGGCTGGCGCCAGAAGAAGAGAACTGGATCTTTACGGTTGAGCCGGCCTTTCTGCCACTGGGGAGGTCTCGTTGATGCATGAGGTGGACGCACACTGCATGTTAGAGGGGAGGGAGGAGGCCCGAACGGGCAGAGGAAAAATTTATGTTTAAATTTTTCTTGTCTTGCCTTAAAATATGAATTTTTATTTTCAGTTTGAATATTGTCTCAAGTGTCATTATGATTCAATATAAGCCTATTTATGCTTCCTAAGTTAGTACTTTTTTGATAGTGAGAAAATTGAAATGATCAAGACTTACATTTTAATCTTGATCTCAATACAGATTTGTTGCCATTGTAATATAAACAAATTCATTCATTTCCCATCTTCTTAAAACTGGAGTTGGGTATGAAAGAATTTACAAAAGCCTTTAAATTTTTGGATAAAATTGACTAAGTGTTTAACTTTGTTTGATATAAGTGGCACAGAATTTATCTGAAGCTGATAACAGAAAAGAAACTATTATCTTCCACATTAACACATGTAAGAAAAAATTATTTATATTATATAGCACCAAAATTTTTTACAGTAGGTAGATGCTACTATTAATAGCTTGCTTAAACCTATTACACTGTTTTAGCACTAGCACATTGTGTACATGCTTTAAAAAATTGTACACCATTGTAAATCAACTATACTCCAATAAAAATTAATTTTAAAAAATTGGTTGTAAGTGCTGTGCTATTGTTTGTCAATTCCTGTACCTCATCTGATGACTGTCCTCCTCAGTTTCCTCCATTTTCAAGCCTCCTTAAATATGAGTCACTGTGGTGGTTCCTAGCATGGCTTTTCTGGAGAACTCAACTGCAAGAAAATGCACATCATTTATAAGCATCTCCTCCCAGTGAATTTGTGTGGCCTCTTATTCTTAAATAGGAATCTGTACATTTTGGCCCTTCAGGAGTAAAGCTGATTGAGTTAAATTCCATAAAAGTTGGGTAGAAATTACTGCCACCATCTCTGTCGATACCAAGTGAACATTTTAAAAGAGGAAGAAAACGCTAAATAAAAAAGAGAAAGAAAAAAAAAAAGCCCTCACTATTTTATGTGGCTGAGTAATAGGAAAAAAATTCAAATGACCAAGAAAAGCTTCTGAATATCTTTCTCTTTGGATTGAAGAAGAAGACTTCCCAGTTGTTGTAGGGAATGTTATGTTCAGAGAGAGGTAACTCTAAAGCTAAGGAAACTATCAACCATGTCTTAAAAATTAATTCTGCATTTTCTTTGGTGGGTGTTGGGGATTGGTCTCAGGATATGACAGCGCGTGATCTGCTACAGCAGAGATACACGCTTCCAAATGGAGACACTGCCTGGCGGTCCTCACCCCTTGTAAACGCTGCTCTGGAAGGGAAGCTGGTCATCTTGGATGGCATTCACAGAGTCAACGTGGGTACGCTCGCTGTATTACAAAGGTCTGTATGAGTCACACATACAAAAACACACCGCGTAAACAGTAGACGTGGAACTTTCTCAATCTTCTAATTTAAACTGGGTTACATAGTCCCTGGGGAATTTGTAGTTCTATATCCAAGTAGAACAGCACATGTTTTTATTGTTGTAAACACAGTAGAGTAAAACTTCAAATAATGAACATTTTGGGAAAAGCCCTTGCCATAGCAACATTCTGAAAGAGCTCAAAAAAGCAAACTTTTAAGTAGTAATTTTGAGACTTTATATGTGTTGATTGATGTATGAAATAAGTCACACAGCTGAAGTTTCTACAGTTTGTCAGAGTCAAAGCTTCACTGTTTACAAACTCCTTTTTCAATCCTAGATCTAAATTATCGGTTGACATTGTTGGAATTTTTTTTTGAGAGGGAAAATATACTTCCTTATATATGAAATGTATAATACCTCTTTGATTATATTTTATATAGGCTAAAGTTCACTTCATGTTTACAAACTTGAACATTTGTGTTACTGTTGTTTTCTTATTTCAGTTTAGGTGGGGCAGATATCCACACATTCCTAAGTTAACTTCTCTTTAATGTTGAGAGAAGACTTCATGTGTAACTGTCATGAAAATATTCCCATCTTGTGTCACTTCAGGAGATTAATGATACCATTTTTTTGTTTGTTTGTTACATATTGATTCTATCCCTTGTAAACATTGTTTTTAACTTTTAACTCTAAATTTTAACTTATTGGGAAATTTCAAATAAGTGGACTAATCTAGTTCCCCAACTAACCAAAGTTTTTTTGTCCTTGATAAGATGCAAATACTGAGTATAATTAAGGATTCTAAAAACCCTGTATTAATCCTGATTCAGTTTGAGAGTACTTAAAAATAATAATCACAAACTTCCAGTGTTTTATTATAAACATTCCATAAATTTACAGTATTTTTCTCTTCTAAACAGACAAATGCAAACACAAACAAAATAATACTTACTTTTACTGGCTATCTCTTACTTTTACTGGCTATCTCTTACTTTTACTGGCTATCTCTTGCCTGTTAGGCCAAGTAGTAATGGCAGCAGCAGCTACCATTGATCGAGTACTTAACTCTGCACCAGGCACTGGGCTCAGCCAGTGTTTTTCAGATTCTTAATGGTGGAATCTCCTTGTGGGAGTGAGGCTTAAAAATTACTGATGCCTGGGCTCCACCTCCTCAAATTCTGATGTAATTGATCCAGGATAAGGCCTGAACACTGGCATTTTTAACCCCTTCCTGGTAGATTCTAATGTGCAGCTCAGATTGAGAACAACTGTGTGAAGCATCTGCCTTACATTAGCTGTTTAATATTCACAGCAGTACTGTGAGGTGGGTATTATTGCCCTAATTTTATAAAAGGTAAAATTTTAGACAGGCAGATTGGTTCTCCCCTTCCCAGTCCACTCAGCTAATAAGGTACAGGGCTGGCACTTGAACCCAGGTCTGAGGGACTCCACTGCCCACGCTTCTAACCTCTGCATTATGCAGTCTCTCCTCTCCTCAGTGCTCCCTGTGCAGATGTCTGGGGGGGCAGCGGTTACTGTGGGCATCAGGAAACGTTAGTGGTTGGCTTAAGATCTAGAACAGCTCTTTTCAACCTCTGCAACATCTGGAAGACAGTGCTGTTTGAGCTGTGGACAGCTAGGTCCCATCATAGTCAGTATATGAAATAGCACTAGTTATTTCATGGTAAAGACTTTAGATATTTTAAATCTTGTAATTGCAAAGGTAGGAATATTTTGATACTATGCCCTAAAGAGTTACGTTAGACTCAGGGGAATATGTACCAGCTGCCTTGTTCATTAATATTTACCTCATGGTTATATTGAGTCACTCCTTCAGCTGTTTCTTTTCATTTCCCTCCTCCTTCCCCTTTCCAGCTCCTCCTCCTCCTCCTCCTCCCTGTTCACATCTAGTAACCATGACTACTGCCTTCTAGTACAGCAACCAACAGTTTTTGCCAAGTATAACAGCACTAGCCAACTTAAAGTTTCGAAAGGTGCATCTAACAAAATTGTTAGACTCAATTGCCAGTAATAATAGTTATGACCAAACTATTAACTGATTCTACCTCTAATAACTTCACCCTTCAGAACTGAGTAATTTGTTTCCTGACCTTCCCCTGTCCCATTAGATTGATCCATGATCGCGAGCTAAGCCTCTATGATGGCTCTAGGCTGCTGAGAGAAGACAGGTATATGCGTTTAAAGGAGGAGCTGCAAATGTCTGATGAACAGCTACAGAAGAGGTAATTTGTGGTAAACTACTCTTATCCTTATTGTCAAGTGTACCTTTTTAAAAATTATTCTTCCAAACCGAGGGTCAACCCGAGATAACTTTGAACAACTTAATAATTTGGTGTCCTAGACAAGATCATGTTTTGACACTTTTTAAGACATGAGTTTGCTATCCAAGATGTACTCTGTACTTTCAGCCTTACTTTTACATATGTGTTTAAACATTTTATAAAAGCATTAGTTTTAAGAAGTTAATCCCTCTTCTGTTGTCTGAGCAATTCAATTTTGGCCCCAAACTTTGTATCACGTCAGAAAAAAAAAAGTGGGGAGGAGCCTCACCGCTAACTGGGCCTATCCTCCTTGGAAGTCATCAGTTATTTCTGGGATTTGTCACCTGATGAAGGATAACCCTTTGTGGCTTATTTAAGCATTCCTTCCAGAGCTGTAACAACCAAATTCAATGTATGAGATTTGATTGGATCCTGGGTCAGGAAATGAAATGAAAACAGCTATAAAAGACATTTGGGGACAATTGAGAAAGTCTACATAATATTAATTTTCTTAGGTATCATAATGGTATTGTGTTTATGAAGCTGTTGACATAATTATTTTTATTTATGTATTAATTTACTTATGTTTATTTCTGGCTGCGTTGGGTCTTAATTGAAGCATGCAGGATCTTCATTGTGGCATGTGGGATCTTTTGTTGCGGTGCACAGGCTTCTCTCTAGTTATGGCGTGAGGGTTTTCTCATCTCTAGTTGTGGTGCACAGGCTCCAGGGCGCGTGGGCTCTGTAGTTTGTGGCACACAGGCTCTCTAGTTGAGGCGTAGGCGAGCTCAGTAGTTATGGTGTGCTGGCTTAGTTGCCCTGCGGCATGTGGGATCTTAGTTCCCTGACCAGGGATGGAACCCGCATCCCATGCATTGGAAGGCAGGTTCTTTACCACTGGACCACAGGAAAGCCCAAAGCTGTTGACTTAAAACAAATTGACTTCCAGTTGTTTCTTCAGCAAAAATGGGCTTATTCGAGATCAACAAAGAACTGCTTTTCGGGATCTCTAATCAAGGTGAGCCATGTACAAGTCCTTATGCAACAAGAAGAGGAGGAAGGACTCTTCTAAAAGGAAAAAGGAAGTCAGGAGAGCTAATAGTGAACACAGAGTCCACTGGCAGACTTGAGACTTCGAAGCGCAGTGGCTTTTCATTGGCTGAGTCCTGACAGTCTCTCATTGGCTGAGCTCTTGCCAGGCAAGAAAAGGAAGGTTTTCTTCTTCCTGTTGGGCTCTGCTATTGTCATAGGGTGTGAGAGCTCCCCCTTCTGGCCCTCCAACTGCTTTATTGAGGTTTCTGTTTATTGATATTTTTATACAAAGGAGAATATTTCTATTCCTAAGAACCATATGTTGAACTATTATATTTAAGAGATAAAGTAAAAAGATGTCTACAACTTACTTCGAAATGTTTCAGGGGTTAAAAAGACATGACGAATGGGTACAAATACACACACACACCACGTGGAGAGAAAGAGCAAGGGAGGGCAAGAAACAAAGTAGTAAAATCTCAACAATTGGTGAAATCTAAGTGAAGGATATATGGGTGTTGGTATTTTATTCTTTCACATTTTCTATGGGTTTGAAAAATTTCAGATTAAGAAATTTGAAAGAAAATATTTCTTTCAGGTACATACTGTACTTTCCTTTAGAGGAGGTTTGGCAATTATAAGTAATTTTCTGTCTCATTACATTTCCATGGATATTTTTACATAATTAGAGATTGTTACTTTGGGGAATTCCTAGTCACTTAATTGAATCTTATTTAATTGAAGCTACCCTTCTCCCCCACCCCCCCACCCCCCGAGGGCTTGTCGCCATATTTAAAACAATAAAATCCTACAAATGATGATTATCTGTATTTCTTATTGTGTTTATGTTTTAAGGAGAATTTTAAGAATTTTCTTGGAATTTTTTCATAGAGAGGAAATATATCCTACTATCTCTGTATAAGTTATTTAAAAATTCACTTGATTACAGAGCTATTTATGCTTCTGAGGTGCCTGTCATCAGATTCCTGTAGCCCAATAAATAGCCTGGTTGAGTGTTTAGGGAGGCAAATTATAATGATCCCTCTCATATCATACTTTGGGCTCATAACATTCAATATTGTACATTATTTGCATGTGAGTCACCCATCGGGGGCAGTTGTGTTTTCGGGAGATGAGTCAAAGCATTTGGGTAGTACCTCTCAGCAAGACTGCCCATTGGTTTCCCTTAGGACTTGAGGAGCATTATCTTCTAGCCAAATGTCCAGGAAATGACAACCCTTTTTTATGAGAACTCAAGTTCTCCCTAATGGTCACAAGCAGTTTTACAAATGAAAACACTTTCAGGAACAAAGTGGCCCTGAGCTTCACCATCTGGCTCAGACTGGTTTAGTAGTGCTTCCTTTTCAAAGCATCCCATCTTCATCACTATTGATTTTCATCACTCCCTTGAATGGAAACCGGGCTCAGTTCTGTCTCCAGAAGCCTCTCTGAATTGGTGGAGACAGATCATAGCACTGCTTATTTCCTTTGCTTATTTTTAAAATTTTTGTTTGTGTTTAATCATTGTTAAATATGCATGAAACTTGAGGCGGATAGTTTTTCAAGGCTTTTAATGAAAAAATACCAGTCCTCTGTTATCTATCCTGGGACACTTTCCCACTTCCCACTCCTCAGGGGCTACCACTTTCAACTCTGAGCTGTTTCTTTTAATATTAACCTCCATATCGCTAAACAGTATACTTTCATTGACATTTCTTGATTTATTTTTCAGTGTTAGGCATTATCCATTGATTTCCTACTGTGGAAAATTACAGTTTAGCTCTCTTTCACCATCCCTCTGCACATACTTCCCATCTCCCATTCTCCCTAAATGTTAGGTAATGATCTTGTTTAGACTTCATTCAATGTTTGCATTATTATCTCGGCACAAGGACTGTACACAGCTGAGACATTCAGTAAACTACAGTTATTTTTCTTTTCTTACATACGTTTTGTTTTTCCTAAAGTTAATAATTGCCAACATATGAAGAGAGGCAGACATACAAATAAAAAAAAATTAAAATGCAGCTTTTAAATGTTAGAATAGCGATCTCTACATAATGCTATGGGAACACAAATGAAGAAGTAACCTATTTTTTTCTTGCTGCCTCACAGATTTATTAATAAGGGAAAGATGCTTTAAAAAGTTGGCAAATATAAAGTTAGTTTACACTTTATTTGCATGAAAAAAGTAAATTTTCCAATTGGCTTTTTTTTTAAGACAACTAGTAAGTATTCAGCTATCAAAAATACTTGTGTGTGTGTGTGTGTTTATTGAAATATAGTTGATTTACAGTATTAGTTTCAGGTGTACAACGTAGTGATTCATTATTTTTATAGATTATGTTCCATTTAAAGTTGTCATAAACTCTTAGCTATATTCCCTGTTGTACAATATATCCTTGTAGCGTATTTTATACATTGTAGTTTTGTACATCTTAATCTTCTATCCCTATCTTGCTCCTCCCCGCCACCTCTCCCCACTGGTAACCACTAGTTTGTTCTCTGTGTCTGTGAGTCTGTTTCTGCTTGTTATATTTGTTCTTTTTAGATTCTTCATATAAGTGAAAACATACAGTATTTGTCTTTGTCTGACATTTCTTCACTTAGCATAATATTCTCTAGGTTCATTCACATTGCTGCAAATGGCAGTAATTCATTTTTTTTATAGTTAAGTAATATTCCATTATGTATGTACGATATCTTCTTTATCCATTTATCTGTTGATGGGCACCTAGGTTGTTTCCATATTGTGACCATTGTAAATAATGCTTCCATGAACATTAGGGTGCGTGCATCTTTTCAAATTAGTAATTTCATTTTCTTTGGATATATACCCAGGAGTGGAATTGCTGGATCATGTGGTAGTTGCATTTTTAGTTATTTTGAGGAACCTCCATAGTTTTCCATAGTGGCTGCACCAATTTACATTCCACCAACAGTATACTAGGGGTCTCTTCTCTCCACATCATCAACAACGTTTATTATTTGTGGTCTTTTTGATGATAGCCTTCCAGACCCATGTGAGCTGATATCTCATTGTGGTTTTGATTTGCATTTCTCTAATGATTCGTGATGTTGAGCATCCTTTCATGTGCCTGTTAGCCATTGGTATGTCTTTTTTGGAAAAATATTGATTCAGATCTTCTGCCATTTTTCATTCAGGTTGTTTCCTTTTTCAGTATTGAGTTGTATGAACTGTTCATGTATTTTGGATATTAATGTCTTATCAGACATCATTTGCAAATATCTTCTCCCATTCCATAGGTTGCTTTTTTGTTTTGTTAATGTTTGCTGTAGGTTTGTCAGGAATGGCCTCTATTATGTTGAGATATGATCCCTCTATACCAACTTTGATGAGCGTTTTTATCATGAATGGGTGTTGAATTTTGTCAAATGCTTTTTCTGCATCTATCAAGATGATCATGTGATTCCTAACCTTACTGTTCTTGATGTGGTGTATCACACTGATTCATTTGTGAGTTTTGAATCATCCTTGCATCCCTGGAATAAATCCCACTTGATAGTGGTATATGATCATTTCGTATATTGTTGAATTTTGTTTGCTAATATTTTGTTGAGGATTTTTGCATCTATATTCATCAGAGAAGTTAGCCTGTAAGTTTCTTTTTTGTACTGTCTTTGCCTGGTTTTGATATAAGGGTAATGGTAAGTGGCCTTGTAGAACAAATTTGGGAGTGTTCCCTTCTCTCCAATTTTTTTGAATAGTTAGAGAAGGATAGGTATTAGCTCTTCTTTGTATGTTTGGTAGAATTCCCCTGTGAAGCTATCCAATCCTGGACTTTTGTTTGCTGGGACTTTTTTGATTACTAATTCAATTTCACTGCTAGTGATTGGTCTGTTAGGATTGTCTATTTCTTCCTGATTCAGTCTGGGGAGAGTGTATATGTCTAGAAGGTTATCCATTTCTTCTACATTATCTAATTTGTTGGCATGTAACTGTTCATTGTATCCTTTTTTTTTTCTTCTTAATCTCTGTGATAGTGGTTGTAACTTCTCTTTCATTACTTATTTTGTTTGTTTGGGTCCTCTCTTTTCTTTCTTAATGAGCCTGGCTGAAGGCTTATCAATTTTGTTTATCTTTAAAAAGAAAAAAGACACCTCTTGCTTTCATTGATCTTTTCCATTGTTTTTTTTTTTTTTTTTTTTTTTTTTTTTTTTTTGGTCTCTATTTTACTCATTTTTCTCTCAGATCTTTATTTTTCCTTTCCTTTTACTGACTTTGGGCTTTGTTCTTCTTTTTCTAATTCCTTTAGATGGTAGGTTAGGTTGTTTGAGATTTTTCTTGTTTCTTGAGGTAGGCCGATATTGCTATAAACTTCCCTCCTACAACTGCTTTTGCTGTGTCACATAGATTTTGGAAAGTTGTGTTTTTATTTTCAGTTTGAGATATTTTCTGGTTTCCTCTTTGTCTTCATTGATCCGTAGGTTTTTTTTAGTAGCATGTTGTTTAGTATCCATGTGTTTGTGTTTTTCCCATTTTTCTTCTTGTAATTGATTTCTAGTTTCATACCATTGTGTTTGGAAAAAATACTTGATATAATTTCTATCCTTTTAAATTTGTAGAGACTTGTTTTGTGGTCTAGGATGTGACCTTTCCTGGAGAACGTTTCATGTGCACTTGAAAAGAGTGCATATTCTGCTGTTTTTGTGTAGAATGTTGTATATATATATCTGTTAAGTCCAATCTAGTCTAATGTGTTTAAAACCACTTTTTCCTTATTGATTTTCTGTCAGGATGATCTGTCCATTGATGTAAGTGGGGTGTTAAAGTCCCTTGCTATTACTGTATTGTTGTCAATTTCTCCCTTATGTCTGTTAATATATGCTTTATAAATTTAGGTGCTCCCATTTTAGGTGCATATATGTTAAATGTTATAGCCTCTTGTATTGCTTCCTTTATCATTATATAATGCCCTTCTTTGTCTTTTGTTATAGACTTTGTTCTAAGGTCTGCTTTGTCTGATACAACTATTGCTGCCCCAGCTTTCTTGTCAATTCCATTTGCATGAAATATCTTTTTCCACCCCCTCACTTTCAGTCTTTAGTTCTGAGGTGAGTCTCTTGTAGGCAACATATAGATGTGTCTTGTTTTTTGTTTTTATCTGATCAGCCACCTGTGTCTTTTAAAGTGATTATTGATAAGTATGTACTTATTGCCATTTTGTTACTTGTTTTCTGGTCGTTTTTTATAGTTCTTCATTGTTCTTTTTGTCTTCTTTTAGTTTCTTCCCTTGTGATTTGATGATTTTCTTTAGTGGTATGCTTTTGTTCCTTTCTCTCTAGTTTTTGTATATCCATTGTAGGTTTTTGATTTGTGGTTTCCATGGGGTTCATGTAAGTTGACCTATATCTTCTGGTTTTAAGTTGATAGTCATTAAGTTCAAATACCTTCTAAAAGAGCTACATTTTTTTCCTCTTTTCCCCTACATTTTGTGTTTTTGATGTCATATTTTACATCTTCATGTTTGTCCCTTTACTGTTTATTGTTGTTATAGTTGATTTTATAAATTTTTTGTCTTTTAATCTTCATACTAGCTTATTTAAGTGATCAACCCACAGTATTTACTATATATTTGCTTTTACTAGTGGAATTTTTCCTTTCTTATAAATACTTGCTTCTTGTAGCCTTTTCTTTTCCACCTTGAGATGACTCTTTAAACTTTCTGTTAGAGTCGGTTTAGTATTGATGAACTCTATTAGTTTTTGCTTGTCTTAGAAGTTCTTTGTCTCTCCTTCAATTCTAAATAATAATCTTGCTGGGTAGAGTATCCTAGGGTGTAGGTTTTTCTCTTTCAGCATGCCACTCCCTTCTTAAGTTTTGATTTGTATGTGACTGTTTTTCTCTTGCTGACCTTAGAAGTCTCTCTTTATCTTTAACTTTTGCCATTTTAATTATGATATGTCTAGATGTGAGTCTTCTTGGGTTCATATCATTTCAGACTCTCTGTGCTTCCTGTACCTGGATATCTGTTTCCTTCTTTAGGTTCAGAATGTTTTCAGCCATAATTTTATCAAATACATTTTCAACCGTTTTCTCTCTGTCTTCTTCTGAGGTGTCTATAATGTTAGTATGCCTGATGTCTAAGAGGCCCCTTAAACTGTTTTCATTAAATTTTTTTTCTTTTTGCTTCTCTGATTGGGTGATTTCCATTATTCTGTCCTTAAGATTACTTATGCATTCTTCCGTATCACCTAGTCTGCTGTTAATTCCTTCTAGTGTGTTTTTCATTTCAGCTATTGAATTCTTCAGCTCTGACTGGTTCTTTTTTGTATTTTCTAGTTCCTTCTTAAAATTATTACTGTGTTCATCTATTCTTTTGCTTAGTTCAGTTAGTATTCTTATTGTTAATGCTTTGAACTCTTTATCTGGTAAATTACTTAATTCTCTTTTATTAATTACTCTTCCAGTTTTTTTCTTATTTCATTTGGAACAAATTCCTCTATCTTCTCATTTTCCTTAACTTTCTCTGTTGTGAGGAAATTAGGTAAAACAGTTACCTATCCTTTAAGTTACCTACACCTTGAAGGAGTGTCCTTGTGTGGGAGCATCCCTATGCAGACTCGGTGTTCCCAGTGGCTTTGGTGGGAGAGTTGGATCTGAAGTGAACATGGGTCATGATTTTTCCTAGGGTGTGCTTGTAGCTATCACCTTGTTGGGAGGTGGGGCTAGAGATGGAGAGGCTAGAGCCAGAGCCAGGTGCGAGTGTGCCAGGACTTCTCCTATTCTGTGTGGCTGTCACTGCCCTATTGGAGTCAGGGCTGGGTCCCAAGGTGCCGGAACAGAAGCCTGGAGGGCTGGGTCTGAGCTCATTGCATTCTCTCCAAGTGTGCTCACTCCCACCTCCCAGCAACAGCATCTTTATCCAAGAGGGGAGTGGCTCTAGAGCAAGAGGGGCCAAAGCATGCACTTGACTTGGGCTGGAGTGTGGGTTGGGGAGATCCCAGCCGGCAAGTCAGGTCTCTAGACTGCTCCTGATTTGGCATCTCCACAAACACCGATAATGGCCACCCTTGCCTGTTTCGGATGTTGTGCTGGGTCTGAGGTGGTTCCATCCCCCTCCTCCCCCCAACTGAGCACTCTTCTCTGCAGAGACAGGCTTCTCCCTAGTGTGGAGCTGTGATGGAGCTAGATGGACTGGAGCAGGCACTTAGTGCCAGCAGGGATGGGCTCTGGGGCAGTTGCTGGAAACCAACCAGAACCCCAGGCAGTTTCTGTTTGCTTCCTCCACCTTGTTCCTGGGAGTAAGCAAGTGTGTTTGCCTTCTTCACAAGGACAGTCAAGGTTTCTTAGAGCCCCCCTGTAAGTCCCACTGGTTTGCAAGCTGGCTAGGAGGACTTATCTTCCCAGAGTCAGACCCCAGGGCTGGGGTGCCTGTTATATGTTTTGAACTGCTCACTCCCCAGGGAGGATCTCTGAGCCTGTGTAATCTCTTTCTTCTTCTGTGTCCCCTTTCAGGCATATAAGTTCCAATCTGATTGCTTCTCTTCCCTTCCTACCCAAACCTGTGTGGATCTTTCTTTACACCCTTGGTTGTACAAGAGTCTTTCTGTCAGTCTCCAGTTTGTCTGCAGTGAGAATTGCATGTAGATGTGTTTTTGATGTGTTTGTGGGGGAGGTGAGCTCAGCTTCCTCCTACTCTGCCACCTTGATCTCCTCTCTCCAACCTTATTTTCTGCCTATCACTTTTTCATCCCAGACACTTCCTCTGTTGTCTAAATCTCCTCTCAGCACATTCAGGCACATCAGGTATTCTATCAATTTCATCTTCTGTCTATTTCATCTTTCTTCCATGGCATGTTGTCACTAGACCTAATCTGGACTTGTGGCACTCAATAGGTATAGCATACATGTCGTCCTAGATCCCTCTCCACTGCCACTCTCACATTTCCTCTGGTCTCTCTTTCTGTAACTTTCATCAGTTATATGTTGAATCCCCTGGGCTGAACTTCTCATTCTTTCTCTTACATTCCATCAATTTGTCAGAACTTTATTGGCTATTCAGAGGCGAGATGTCTAAAAATGGAATCTCCCCTCTGTCTGAAATATTTCTACCAGTTGAAAACCTATTCCTGTTCTCCTTATCAACATTCCTTCTTTTTTTTTGACCTCAGAAACACATTATTTTCTTATGATTGTAACCAGTTTTTCTCTATTTTGTTGTTAAACACAGTTGTATTACACAATCTGCCTCATTCTGATGATGTGGAATGTTAGTAAATTTCTTTACCTTTTCCTAGTTAACTTTGCTTTAATTTTGTATACCCCATTTTGTCTTTCTGAGAATAAATATCTTCTCTTTAGGGTTCTAATAGGTTAGATTCTTTAAACCACTTGACTATATCTTTCAAGGCTGTGTTCATTGGGTAGAGAGCGGGCAGCTCGACTAAAAGGATATAAGATATCATAAAAAGTGGGAAATTTGTACCCTGTGAGAAAATTAATTTGTTTCATGAGCTGTTCTTGTAAGTGATATGACCTCTTACCTAGCTGAGTGGAACCTGTATTCTTTCCATATCTAATATGTCACTCTTGGCATTAGCATTTGAACTATAAATTAGAAACTCATAACCTAAGTCTTCCATCCTTTCGTTGTGTACCTCAGCACAGAACTGAAGTTCAGCAAAGTGATTACTATTCTCCTTGTCTTTAAGTAAACTCAGCTATTAATGCTTTGTTTCTTTGTGGGGAATTTTGGGATAGAGAAAAAGATCAAAGGTAGAATGAAAGGAAGTCATTTAAGCTTCTTTGCCTCTAGACCCAGTTTGGTAAATTTAGATACCTTTTGGCTTTCAAATAGGAACAATTTTTATATTTGCGTTTGGCAGGAATCCTGTAGTTACAAGTAACAGCAAGAAAAGAAAAACCTTAAATTGTTGCTAAAAGGAATTTTGGGACATCTCACATGTTCAAAGGAAGGGAGAGGATGCACTTGGGCCTCAGAAAATAACTGGAACCTAGGACTTTAATGTTGTCCAGACTCTGTCTTGCTCTATACTTCATCTCATTGTTTCGAATGTCACAATACCTGACCCATAGTAGGTCACTTAGTAAATGTTTTTGAATAATGAATAAATCTTAACCTAGAATAAATTCTAGAAGGCTCAAGGTAAAATAATTCTATTTATCCAGTTTTAGATAACTTTCTGAACTAGTAGTGTTTCCTTTTATGAACCTACTAATTGGGAATACTTTGGCTTTTAATGACAAGTCTGATAACATAGGGTCTCGTAATTAACAGCTACTACCAAGCCATTCAACTTCATAGTATGAAACCGAGTTTCTGTACAATTACGTTTGACTCCTTTGCTGACCTGCATTGTGTTCTGATTCTTCACCAAGATCATATACCTTGATCGTTTCCATAGTGCTCCTCAGGTATTCTTGGCAGGTAATGACATAGCTAATGTTCCCTTAGCAATAGCTTAAGAAATGTTAGAAACTTTCCTTCTTCTATTGCAAGACGCCAGGAATACTGTGGACGTGGTGGTTAGAAATAACCTGATGGCCACGCACACCAGGCACCATGCCTGCATTTCTCACAGGAAATAAGGACCAAAATAGAACTACTTCCTTTGCTGAGAAAAACTTCTTTGAGGAAAGGGGGAGTAGAAATACTATAGGCTGCTAAATGTGTCCCTTCCTGCTGTTGGTCAGAGCTTAGATGGCGGACGGGAGCGGGGGGTGGGGGGTGGCGGTGACAGTTTTTTTGAATTACTAATAGTTTATTTTACCAAGAAAAGGCTTCTGGTTATCTCAGGGAAGCAATAAAGATTGGGGGGGGGGGCGTAGTCTCGGTTGTAATTATATATTCTCTAATGTTTCTGTGTTTTTATTGAATTTTTTTTATTGATTGTGATTGAACATTGAAGATGGTTTATAATCTCCCAGTTTTCATTAATCAGTTGTGAACCGTAAGTGGACATTGGGCACAATCCTCAATTGATTCGATTCCCTGGACCCTTTTACTCTTGCTTCTGTTTGAAGAGAGTTCGGATTCGAACATTCTCTGCTACCTCCCTGAGAAACCTCAGGATCCCTTTGCTAGAAAATTAGGCTGTGTAAATCTTTAACAAAATTCAAGGTAGATCCAGGAGTTTATGCCCAAGCCTTTGTGTTTGATTCTTAAAACAAAGCGCCATAAGCAAATCCTGATTTTGAAAAGTAATCCTAAACATTTTTATGGTCAAGGGAAGGTTCTAAACTCTGTGCCTATGAAGGGTCTAATTACTTATTATTGTGTGTATTGCTTTTGTCTTTTTTAATGCACAAGTATATCACATATTTGATACAAGAATGCACCTTTTCTGAAAGATTGACTCAAGGCCAGATTTAGAGTAGCTGTTCTGCTTTTGGATGGGGAACCATTTTTCCCTGTTCTTATCACTTATCTTTGTTTTCTCCTTGACATCAAAGGTCTTCAAAGTTTCTTGCAATGATGATTATTAACAACAATACATTTATCTATCTATCTATCTACCTACCTATCATACTAGACATTGTATGGTATAAAGATGAGTTAGGAATGTGTCCATGCAGTTTGCTATGTTACAAAAAAGGAGAACTATGGACCATTGTACAGAACTGCATAACCTTCAGTTTGGTTTTTTTTTTATAAATTTATTTATTTATTTATTTTTATTGCCTGTATTGGGTCTTTGTTGCTGCATGTAGGCTATCTGTAGATGCGGAGAGCGGGGGCTACTCTTCATTGTGACACGTGGGCTTCTCATTGCAGTGGCTTCTCTTGTTGTAGAGCATGGGCTCTAGGCGTGTGGGCTTCAGTAGTTGTGGAGTGTGGGCTCATTAGTTGTGGCTCGCAGGCTGTAGAACCCAGGCTCAGTAGTTGTGGTGCGCGGGCTTACTTGCTCCACAGTATGTGGGATCTTCCTGGACCAGGGATTGAACCCATGTCCCCTGCATTGGCAGGCGGATTCTTAACTATCATGCTACCAGGGAAGCCCAACCTCCAGGTTCTGAGTTGGAATATTAGTATTATAGTGTGGAAGACCAGCTACAAAATTATCTTCCATTTTATGATTAGTATCTTTATAAAAACCTTCTGTATTATCATTTCAAGTTCCTTATTAAACATATTTGACAAAATGGAGCATATAATTTCCTTCAAAAGATAGAAATTTATTGAAGTTTTTGTTTTATTAGAGCTTTGCTGAGGTGTAATTGACAAGTTAAAAACTGCATATTTAAAGTGCATAGTTTGATAATATTTGACATTTCTATACACCTATGAGACCATCACAACAATCGAGAGAACGACTACATCTCGGATCCCCAAAATGTCCTCAGACCCCTTTGTGATTTCTCTCTCTCCCTTCTTCCCACCCTCCTCTTCTATCCCTAGGAAGCTGCCTCCTGTTATTGTATATAACTTGTATTTTCTAGAGATTTATAGAAATGGAGTCACCCAGTATGCACTCTTTTGGGTTGGGCTTCTTTCACTCAACATAATTATTTTGAGATATTCCATGTTGTTATGTATATCAATAACTTACTCTTTTTTATTGCTGAGAAGCATTGGAAACTACTCTCTAAAAACTTATGTCCCCAAACATATTGAATTTTAATATTTTAATTTTTTTAAGTCTTTGTAAAAGATCTTTTGCTTTGAAATTTTTTAACCTTTATGAAATAATATCTGTTTATCTGAAGTTCCATATCTTTAGTTTCATTTGTTATTTGTTGTTAAACTCTAGTAAAATTGAAATTAACCTTGATTTAAAATTTTCATAGTGCGTGTTTCCTAATTCTCAATTATGTACCACTTCTTCAGCCTTTGTGTTACCCACCAGTCTGTCAGATCACCTGAAAGTACATAGCTGATCCTCAGGAATACTCTGCTCTCTAACTTTCTGAGTTGGAGAACCTAACTTCATCAGGAAATAACTTTCCATATGACCTATTTATATGTAAGGAAGCCTTTGCAGAGATCCTAACAAAAAGGTCCTTCTCATCCTGTTATTCAGTAGTTTGATGGCTGTTTTTATAGTCAGCGTACACTTCTCTGCCTGACACAACAGCTGTCTCACAAACTGGCCCCTTTAATTTGATCCAGCTCACTTGGGGACCCTGCTAGAGTCAGTACCAAAAAGCAAGCCACAGACAATATATGTCATAAGCAATAATCATTCCCCTATATTAGTTTGAACTACCTAGGTTGCTTTCATGTTAATTGTTCTTCTGGGCCTATATTTACAACTCAGCTGTGCTACCTCTTCCTGTCTTATTGGTTTAAGGATGTAAATTTGGCTTGCTCGTTGGATTTTGGCTTTGTTTATTAGTATTACTTTAGCATCCCTCACTGTCTTGAGTAAAAAAGTACGTTTGCAGCTTTAATTTTGAGCAAAGTACAAATAAGCAGGCTCTGTTTCTCCCCGCTTCTTTTGTCCCAACTAGGAGAGAGGAGGATCAAGGATGAATCCAACACCTGTTGCTGGGCCATGACGCAGACTTTTCTGCATTGCAGCAAACCACTTAGCAGAAGTGGAAAATGGAATAACCTTCCCTTTTAGCTTTCAGATCATAGCATTTTCTCTGTCCGGTTCTGTTATGTGACTGTCTAATTACTAGCAATCCTGAGTGATCTTGGTACCCTCAGGACCTTCAGGCATTACCTTTGTTGTTATCCTTTCCTCTTTTCCTAGAACAACTGCTTTGGACAGATCATCTCCATGCCATGCTTGGGAAAAAGAAGTCTTTTTTTCTTTTCTTACATGGAGAAATGAAATGGTATTTGGTAGTTTTTATGAATTCATCCAGACTTTTCATATGACCATTTCTAGAAATTGCTTTTCCCTGACTTACAGATTATGCTGTGGCGCCCTAAAACTACAGATCATGCATTCAGGGACTCAGTGGACCTACTTTTTGTATGGGGAGGACTTTTTCTTACCTGATATCTTCAGAGTATTTATTTGATTCTCTCTACACATGTCCTATCTCCTGATATTCTCGCTGCCCAATCACGTAACTGTTGAGTTCTATCATAATAGTGGCAATGAAGAAATGCCACTTAGGTCCCTTTATTTTCGTTGTTCTGAAGATCTTTGCAGGTTTTGAGTTTCATCTCTCCTTTCTCAGCAAGGATGATATAACCCTCAAAAGGTTTATTTGCACTGCAATTTTGAAAATTGATATGAACTGGCAATATTACTCATGATTAGATCATGATAAATGGTTTGTAGCTCCTTCTTCAAAAACTGCTCAAGTCTCCAATAAAGAGCTTAAAAAAAACAAATACAAAAAAAAAAAAAAATGGCTCCAGTAATTTCACAAACCATGGGAAGTGTTATCTGATTCCTCTGATTCCTTTCTGTGTCCTAGAGTATTTAATCCTCACATTCCCTAGCAGATTTATCAAAGGATCACTTCAAAAATCATACCATTTCCTATAAAATGACAAAAGAATGAATTATATGGGAGTTCACTTTTCTATCCCTTTTTAAGACCTAACTATTCTTATTGTTAATCCAAATTTTAATTTTAATCTGATCCCTTATGCTACATAAATTTTCTGTGTTGTAAAACGTCTCCTCATCCTGAATCATACTTCTTGGTCTTTCTATGACTGACATAGAGTGGGTTCCTTTGCAAGATAGAAGATTTTGAATATGAACTGTTTGGGGTTATGTTTCAAAGGACTATGGGGAAAATTTATTGTAGGCATAGCAACACATCCAAAACAGTGGTTTGTGCCAGGATTGGAGTTTCATCAGTGGATGTGGTACATCGTATATTAACAGTTGGCGATTCTTCTTTTGTGTTAATCTTAGGTTTTTAGAATGTCCTGACTTTTGTTTTTTTCAAAGCTTTTTCTTTGGGTAATAGCTTTGACTGTAGTATAGCCTTATTATTGCCTAGGTTTTAGCTACCGTGACCTAACTTCTAACATAAAAGGTATGTTTTGAATTTTTTTTTCCCTTTTAGATCGATTTTTCCTGTCCACCCCTCCTTCAGAATCATCGCCTTGGCAGAACCCCCTGTTATTGGAAGCACAACACAGCAGTGGCTGGGACCAGAATTCTTAACCATGTTCTTTTTCCATTACATGAAACCACTTGTCAAAAGTGAAGAAATCCAAGTGATTAAGGAAATGGTAAGAGGGAGGCCAGCTCTAGCCTGTTGCCTTCAGCTGTTCTCTTTTTAAGGCATTTTTGACACCTGCCTCAGCAGAGTTGGATATTTTTGGCTTTTCTCACTATTTATTTCCAAATTTCCTCATAAAATGGTTCGCAGACGTCAACATTCTTCAGGATCATCTGGAGGGCTTGTTAAATGACAGATTGCTGAGTCAGTGGTTCTGGGATGGAACATGAGAATTTGCATTTCTGAAGTTCTCAGGTGGTGCTGATGCTGCTCTGGGAACCACACTTTGAGAACCACGGACGTAGGCTGTCTCTCCATTTTCCTCAGGCGGGGGCAGTTTGGGGATTCCTTTTGCTTTTATGTTCAGCCAAAGGTGACTGTTTTAAGTTTCTACTGTAAGGGGAAGCCAAATATATTTTAGTTTCTTAGATTCTGTAGAAAATACTAAGCAGTCCTGATCCCCTCAGGATTATAATATATCCTGTATTTAAATGATTAGTTGTCTAGTGGCTTGTAGTGTATGTGAACTATTATCGCAGTGTCTGCCTTAACCAAGCTTTGGGTTTAGCGCTTTTGAGTTGTAGAACTGCACTATTCAGTGTAGTAGCAGTAACCACATTAAATCAAATTTAAAAATTCAGTTTCTCTGTCTTATTTCAAGTGGCCGATAGCATAGATAGAGAACATTCCCATCATCATAGAAAGTTCTGCTGGGCAGTACTATTCTAGATCACTAATAATTAACTTTTTACATAAATGCACTCATCCCCTTTGAAATACCAAAATGAATTAATTAATTTTACGTCTTATAAGCATGGTTGTGGATAAGGGCATAGGGTTTAAAGTCAAACAACTTCCTTTAAATGTCAAATCCACTACTTATTAGCTTGTAGATCTTGGGTAAATTAGTCAACCGTAGTCTCTTCATCTGAAGATGGGGATGATACCGCTTCTTACATCACAGGATTGATTTAAAGAACAAATGAGTATGTACTGAACAGAGTTTAGAATTTTAAAAGTTCCAATTATTTAAATGCCCAAAGAAACGCTGAGCAGTTTATTTCTGAAATAGTCACATTATAGCAGTCATTGTTCTAACATCTTCTTCTGCTCTTTTTAACCTAAAATTTTAAACTTATTATTTAAGTAAAAATTTCTTATTATTCAATTCAAATACATATTTAATTAGATTAAAACTGGTGTACTTAAAAACAATCAATTGTTTTGGGGCAACTGTTCTTCAGAGTTTGTTGGTAACTAGATCATGCCCTTCAGGTATGTAGTTTTTGTTTTTTTTTAAATTTATTTTATTGAAATATGTTTAATTTACAATGTTGTGTTAATTTCTACAGTCCAGCGAAGTGATTCAGTAATGCATATATGCACATTCTTTTTCATATTCTTTTCCATTGTGGTTTATCACAAGATATTGAATATAATTCCTTGTGCTCTACAGTAGGACCTTGTTGTTTATCCATTCTCTGTATAATAGTTTGCATCTGCTAATCCCAACTCCCAATCCACCCCCCCACCGCCCCCCACAGGTATGTGGTTTTAAATTTTACCTTGAGAAAATGGACAGCTTGAGCACCCGCCCTTTATACGAGGATACCTTTTATCTCTTAGTAGATATAGATATAGGATTACTACTAAATGAAGGAGTTTGGTTTCAGTAAGAAAAGTGCCAAAATTAGAGTTGAAGCTAACAAAAAAGGATATAGTCTATGAAAACTTTCTTGTGGATACACTATATGCCAGTTTTTAATTGGTTAGAGGCTGCTTTCAGTTTTATCCTGCTGATGGAATTGTAAGTGAAGAGTGGCCTGGTTTTAATTACCTGATTTTTTTAAATTGAAGTATAGTTGATTTACAATGTTGTGTTAATTACTACTGTACAGAAGGGTGACTGCGTTATACATTATATACATTTTTTCATATTCTTTTTCATTGTGGTCTATCATAGGATATTGAATAGAGTTCCTTGTGCTCTACAGTAGGACCTTGTTGTTTATCCATTCTGTATACACTAGATTGCATCTGCTAATCCCAAGCTCCTAGTCCATCCCTTTCCCACCCTCCTCCCCCTTGGCAGCCACCCGTCTATTCTCTGTCTGTGATTCTGTTTCTGTTTCATAGATAGGCTCATTTGTGTCATATTTTAGATTGCACATGTAAATGATATCATTGGGCATTTGTCGTTCCCTTTCTGACTTACTTCACTTAGTATGATAATCTCTAGCTGCATCCATGTTGCTGCAGATTGCATTATTTCATTCTTTTTTATTGCTGAGTAGTATTCCATAGTATATATGTGCCACATCTTCCTTACCTGATTCTTAAAGAGAAAGCACAGGCAGACGTGTTTCCTGAGAAGATGAAAAGGCAAATTTATCCACAGGTTAAACATGACACCTATTATCAGAGACTTTCTAAAAATATAATTCTAATATTGTTTGATAAGTAGCCATAATTTCAGGTTGATTGATCATATATCTCACTTTTTTCTTTCTTTCCTTAATTCTCTCTTAAAATAGGTCCCAAATATGCCTCAGGAAGCTTTGGACAAATTGTTATCATTTACACACAAACTCAGAGAGACACAGGATCCAACAGTAAGTCTGGGTTTTTTCTCATAGGATTTTCTGTTATTGACACGCTGCTGCTTTATATTCTTACAGTTCATTTGTTTAAAATCTATTTTTTAAGCCGATATTTTTATCCCTTATGCTATGCTTTCTCCTATGTATATATCTTACTGTTTTAATGATTTTAACATTTCTTCTAGCTCTTCATGGCTGGTGTCATAGAAAACAACTTTTAGCCCTAGGGGAGTACTTGGGTATTCCTGGAGGTTAGGCTCTACTCCTCTGTCTCCTGTGCTGAGCAACCTTATGTATTCTTATGGCTTCAAGTATCACCACTGTGTTAATGCCTACAACTTTATCTTTAGCTTCTAACTTCTCTTTCCTCATTGATTCTCTATTTCTGATTGTATTTACCTTTTGGGATGGTATAGGGGCAGAAAGCTTTTCCCTTCTTCCCTTTTAGGTCCTTTAATTAAATTGACATGAGACAGTTTAACAGGAGAAAAACAACAGATTTAATTTTGTAGATGCAGAAGCCCCATAAAAATATGAAACTCAAAGAAGTGACCAAAACAGGCAGCTTTTTACCTTTTAGCCAAAGAAACAATAAAATTATGAAGAATTGACAACACAAAGCAGTTTGGGCTTAGGGTAGTAATTAAGTGAAGAAGAAACGAGGTTTGTTTATATAGCCTTCTGAGCCCTAAATTTCCTATTTCTGGTGATAAGGATGCCTTCTACCTTCTTGGTACAGAGAGGGTATCTTTTTCATGGGAAATTCATTTCCTGCTTTCAGGGGGACAAAGGAGGGTCAGAGTGTCCTTCTTACATCAGCTATTTCCCATCCTGGTGCCTGGAACATAGTGGAAAATTAACAAATGTTTGATGAGTGCATGAATAAATTCATTAATTAGTTATTAATTTATTAATAGATTGTGCCTAGAGTTTTTTTGCCCAGAGAACATTACATTTTCATAAAAGAAATAATACTGTAAGAGGAAAAAAAGAAAATTTATTTTTGATAACTTTTGATCAGACCTTTCATATTTTTAAGCTGAATTACTATTATTAATCAAAGAAACCCTGTGAGGACTTCCTAGGTGGCGCAGTGGTAAAGAATTCGCCTGCCAATGCAGGGGACATGGGTTTGAGCCCTGCCCTGGGAAGATTCCACATGCCATGGAGCAGCTAAGCCTGTGCGCCACAACTATTGAGCCTGTGCTCTAGAGCCCGTGAGCCACAGCTACTTAGCCCATGTGCCACAACTGTTGAAGCCCATGCGCCTAGGGCCCGTGCTCCACAACAAGAGAAGCCACTACGAAGAGCCTGTGCACCACAATGAAGAGTAGCCCCTGCTCGCAGCAACTAGAGAAAGCCCATGTGCAGCAACAAAGACCCAAGGCAGCCAATAAATAAACAAAATAAATAAATAAATTTATAAAAAACAAAACAAAACAAAACCTGTGAGGTGTGCTTTTAAACTGAATAATCATGGTAACTGAGGGAATGTGCTCACACCCTCACCCTTTTTTTGCAAGATAAAACTGCAGTCAAAAATTTCATATGATAAATGTTAAGTACATTAGGATTTTTAAATTAAAGTACATTCTCAATTTTTAGTTGATAATAATGTGAGAGCAGAAATAGCCAAACCCTTTATTCAACACTTAAATGGCTCAACCTAAAGCTTCTTTCTGATTTGGTACTGGATGTTATTGCAAAGCATTTTAGTATCATCAACTGATCTGGTGTTTTTCAAACTCATGAGAAGTCCTTACTGAACACTGGAATAAAATGTGAAGCCTGAATTCAGTGTCATGTTTGGAATTAGGTTAGAATATTGTAGCCTGGTAAGTTACCATATGGTTTAATAGGACTCTTGTCATAAGAATCCTCTAGTTGGAGTCATTTGTCAAACATTTTCCATAATTAAAATAGGAATTTTTCACGGTCTCAAGTATTAAGGATGAGAATTGCTGAGTCATATTTAACTTCTAGTACTTTCACTCATAGTGGCTGAAACAATCTCATCCTTAATTGTTCCTGCTTTCTCAAATCCATCCTTCTTTCTCATAACCATCAGCTGCCAAGTCCTTTCAACCATTTGTTTGATCCCTTCTCCCCCTTGTTATTGCCAGTGACCTTACTGCAGGACTTTATCTCTTTCTAGGTAGGTAACTGAAGTAGCTTTCTGATTCCTGTCTCAGTTCTCTCTGTCCTTCAACTACTTTGCATATTACTGCCAGGTTAGTCTTTCTAAAATCATGTTACTGCTTGCACATAACAAAGTCCTACTGCCTTTAGAGGAAAGGCCAACCTCCTCAAAGTGTGATTCACAGGTCTTTGATATTTGGGAGCAAGCTTTCCAGCACGACCCTCTAGTAAAGCTGGGCTGGTTTCCTCACATTCTGCGTGTATTTCTGTTCCTGTTGCTTTCGTGCCTTTGTTCATAGCATTTCTCTTGCCCACTTGAACATTTTAAGCCCCTATAGCAGTTGTCAAGTGCTCCACTTATTTTAGCAGTAAAGTATATGCTATTTTGAATGGCAATGTATGCTTTCTTATATTTAAATATTGTCTCTATGTCTAGAATGCAAATTTGTTGAAGAGGTCTGAACCAAATGTTTTGCTTGTGAGTTCTTTGAAACTTAGAATGTGTTTTTTAATAGCAAAAAAGGATATGGTGGTCATGCTGCTAACCTAGTCCCCACAGGAGTGTTTAACCCATGTTGTAGCTGAAGTACAATGCTAATAACAGCAGGCCAGCGTCTCATGGAGATGTGAAATACAGAAGGAAGGAGAAATCAATTCATTTTTTGCTTCCTTGGGAAGTACAGAGATGACCTTAAGCAAAGTGTTAGAAGTAACAAATACACAGTGTAGCTTTGGCATCCTCCCACCATCCATTCTGAACCCTTTGTGAATTTCATAGAATCCCCTTCTCCCTTTCCTCAGGTGCTCAGGGTCACTTTACTGCCCTCCTCAGACTGTGACATTTCATCCTGGCCTCTTCTGCCCACTCCCCACACACAATGGACCAGTTACTTCAAAAGTTCTCCTCTTCTCTTGTTTTTTCAGTGAAAACCACCATCTTCTAATGCTGCCAATCTAAGTTAGGAATTAGGCCAGTAATAATCTGATGCATTAGATTCCTGCTAATGTGTAGGTCCTGTTCCCTTCCTCTGTTAGATATTTCTTGTTTAGGCTGACTTTGAATAAGAATTGCTGCCATTTGTTGAGCACCCATATGTGTCTGACCTCTGCTAAACGCTTTAGAATAATTTTCTAATTTAATCCTCATAACACCTTAGAAGCGAAGGCATCATTATTGCCATTTCAAAGATGAGTAAACTGGGGCTTGAAGAGGTTAAGTAACTTGCCAGAATCACACAGCTCATAAATAGAAGACTGATTTGTCTGATTCTAAAGCTTATAAACTTTGCTATTACATTATGCTGCCTGCTAAGATAATTTCAAATTCAAGTCAACAAATATTTATTGGTACTAACCATGTCCTGAGCTCTATACTAGCAGCTCTATTAATGGGATTTAGGGAATAATAAGAACACAGAGTGAAATTATTCTGACAGTGTAGGAGAAGGATTCCGAACTGTTAGCTGCCACCTAAGTGACAACTGGTTGACACCTCTATAATCAGCAGCCTAAATTGTCCACAACTCCTCTTCTCTATTTCAGAAGTCATAGATTTACTTAAAACTCTAAGCATTTTCTGGCTATCTTAACAGTTTGGCATTGTGTAAGCAGGAAAAAAATAAACAAATAGTTAATTGTACATAAGGGCTATTTGTCAGTCAGGTTCATTCTATACAATGTAACATCTTTCTTCTATCCAACCTCCCCCATCCTGCCCCCCCCCCCAAAAAACCATGTATACACAGCACTTTAATTGAATTTAATTAATAAATACTTTTTATGGATTTTTTAAAAAACTGTCTTTAAGGATGTTTTAAGTGTAAATTGTTTTCTGTTTATTTTATTTGTAATTCATTAACAGTGCATATTTATTTTAAGTTTGGCCTTGTCCTTCAGGAATAATGAATTCTGCTATGATACTCATCCAAAGGGACTTTCAGCAAGTTGAAACAAGACTCTTAACAGCCTGTCTTTGCCTTTTGGTAGGCACAGTCATTGGCAGCATCCCTTTCTACCAGACAGCTGTTGAGGATTTCTCGTCGGCTATCACAGTACCCTAATGAAAATCTTCACAGTGCTGTCACTAAAGCCTGCCTTTCCAGGTAACCATATTCTCCTTTCTCACTGAATTCAACTTTCTGGGTCTTTGCTAAAACAGTAACATAAGTTTGATAGTCCACTCGCAGGTCTGCAAAAAGTTATTGGTCTGAATACGTACCTATTTCAGCTTTATGTTCAGTTTTTACAACATATATTATCTTACTTAGGCATGATAATAAATTAAAGAGATTTTTATAGATGAGAAAACTAAGTCTCTTACTCAAATCAGACAGCAGTAAATAAGTAAAAAAATAGGATTGGTGTGTGAACGCTGGTTCATGTGTCTTCTGAGCCAGTGCTCTTAAGCATTACACTTAGCACCTCCCAGATTTGCATTGGAACTTTCCATGCTTGGTAGCACTGTCCTGTTGCCCAAATCTGAGAAAACTAACATCTTTTCAGTCTACACTAATATTTTTCATACTTGTTTGGAAATTATTATAAAACATGAGCTTATAGAATTTCCTTACAGAATCATTTTTGCATGAAATTATTTTAAAAGAATAATAAGAAAAGATTAATAACAATGTCCAATAGACCTGGAGATTTCTTTTAGACTCTTTTCATATGATCTGGTAATTATTTTTAGGGTGGTTATAACTGTTGTCCATTCATTCTTTGACATATTAAAGGAATTGAAAAAGCATGTATATTCAGCTTAGGAGGATCTCTAACTGCTATCTATAAATTTTCAGCTTAGTGAACAATTTTTCTTGTCGTTAAAATGAGCTCCTTGTATTGCAACTTGAATTTCTGCTGTGATGAAATGAGGCTAAAATGAGGCTTGTTTCTAGTGTCTTTGGAGTAATCCTTTGAGAAACTAATAATTATGAGAAGTAATAAAGTTGATTATCCTTTTATTTTAAATACATTAATATCAGACTTCCAAATGAAAATTAGAAAAAAGTGCTTCAGTTGCCTATACTTTAGGGTCATGAACTGAAGAAAATATATACAGAAAGATAGATTCATTATCTACCCAGTGTTTTCTTAGTCAGAACTTGGTTATAGATGTGTGTTAACAGAAGTAAATAGTCAATGCTAAGAAAACGAACAGTTTCAGAACCCAAGGGAAAATACCAATAATACTTTGGGATGAATGAAATAATCATACACAGAGCATTCTAGAGACCGTTCTAGAGAGCAGACAGTGATAACATAGCAATTCACTTTGAGTCTAGTGTAATCTTGATACCTAAGCCAGACAAAAATAATGTATGAAAGTAAAATTATAGATCAAATTCATAGAATGTGTACAAAAATATCAAATGAAATACTAAGAAACCAAATGTAGCTAAATATATATATATATATACACACATATACATACACACACACTATATATATAATTTATATACATAAAGAAATTATGAGCACTTTGGAGTTATCTCAAGAATTTGAAGAAGTTTCAATATTCTTTTTTAAAATTCACCATATTAACATATTACTGAGAAAAAATATCATTTTAATAAATCAGTAAAAGGATTTGATAAAACTCAACAACCAAACTTAAAAACAAACAAAAGCAAAAGTAAACAAAAAATATTTTTAGTTAACCATGAATGGAAGGGACACTCTTTAATCTGATAAAGAGTATCTACTAAAAATTTACAGCAAACATTCTTATGGTTAAATACTTGGCGCATTCCCTTTAGAGTTAGGAACAAGAATGTCACTTTTCTGTGCTTTTAGATTGGCTAAAGGTTATATGGTTGGCTACATATAGACTACATATTAGAACAAATAGAGTATAATGAGATTACCTATGTACCCAAGTCAGTGATATTCCTATATTGTAGTAAAAATCAGTAAGGAAGTCTAATTTTTAAAAATAATATCATTCAAAGTAATAATAGAAAGCTTTGAGCATCTAAGAATAAATCTAATGAGTGACATATAATGCTTTTATGGAGAAAAGCATAAATCTTTATTAAAAGCTGTAAAAGACAGCCATGGGAAATGGGAAACTATACTATGTTCATGGAAGGGAAACTTAAGTATTGTCAAGCTGTTTGTTTCCCCCCAAATTGATATGTAGATTTAATTTGGTCAAATACCACCAATGTTATAGTGAATTGGACAACCTGATCTCGAAATTAATATAAATATTAATATCCAAAGAAATTTTGAGAAAGATTTAGGAGGTGTACTTTCTCTATCAGATATCAAGATCCATTATAAAGTTGTATTTCTTTTAGGTGTCGTATTGGTGCAAAAAGAGACAAATAGACCGTTAAAATAGACTACAGAGCCCTCAAACAAAATCAGTGTGGGAATGGATGGACTTGTCAATAAATGGTTAAAAATAAAAAATATCCACTTTATTCCCATACAAGAAAGTAAAATCCAAATATATGACAAAAACACTGTCGCTGTACAAGTTGTAAGCCACAAACTAAGAGATACTTAACAAGATTTATAATCACAAAAGGACTGCTATTCGGGAACTATAAAGTATACAAATTAATGAGATAAAAACATCACCCCTAAATGGCAAAAAGATTAATAGATGTGCAAGAAAAGTTAATTCAGATACCCAACAAACATTTGAAAAGATGCTCAACTTATTTTTGATCAGGGAAATGCCATTTAAAACAATAATCAGCTATCATTTTTTTTACTTTTACAGTTTTTACCTGTAAAAATAACATTTTTCATGAGCAAAAGGAAGTGGAATTTCATTACTGCTTTTGGGATGGAAGTCCTGTCAGTTTGTGGGTGATCTCACAGTATCTTTATGCCTTAATATATTAATGCCCTATGAATTGACAATTCTACTTCTGGATATCACCTTAGAGATAGATTTACATGTGTGTATAAGGAGACATGATGTAGAAGAATGTTCATTGCATCATTGTTTGTAAGAATGAAAACTTGGAAACAACCTATCAGTCCATCAGTAGGGAACGAATATATAAACTGACATATTCATAAAGTGAAATACTACACAGCAGTTAAAATGAAGTAGATCTACAGGTATGGATCATGACAACTTAATATCAAGTCAAAAGTTTGCAAGAGGAGATTTTGTATATGATGCCATTTATATAAAAGTTTAAAATACAATAAAAGTGCAATATGTTTTTACTCGTACATATGCAGCAAAATAAAAATGTAGGCAAGAAAGATATACACCAATTTCAGAGGAAGAATTAGCTTCAGGGATAGAGAGAGATGAATAGAATGCTTAATATTCTGTAATTTTCTGTATGCTTGAAATATTTCAGGTTAAAAATATTTAAAAACTAAAAAATACTTTCCATAGTCATACACTCTTTCACTGAATCAAACAGCTCATTTTTCCAGTGTTATCAACTGACCACAGTAAAATTCTATTTTATTACCACCTCAGGACCCTTTGCAAATAGTAAAACCGCTATCTTGTTTATGAATCTTCTGTTCACTTTAGCAAGGCTACATAGTCAAAAGCCTTTTTATTAACCTTCTCTTCAGGATAGCACAATAGCAGGAAGGAACAAAAAAAAATGATTGGTGCATAAAGTTTTTTTATTTTAATGACCTCCTTCCATTTTGAAGCAGTGAAAAGAAACTGAATTTCAGAGAAAATTCTAAAACAAAAATTAATATGATTTATATTCATGAAGTCTATTATTAAGCAGACAAAATCAAAAGAAACTCTCTAGTCTAAATTTGTTAAACATGAAATTTATTAAATATTAGCTTGGTTCTTTTATCTTATTAATTTAATTTTTGAAACAGTTTTCATTTATTTATTGTTTATGCCAGTTGAGTTCTGACTGGAGCATTTCTCCATCTGAGGGAATGGCTCTCTAAGCACCTCTCATAGCCTATGATATGTGCACCAAGTCTTGGCGCTAGATGCATAATTCATTTCTAGATAGTTGAAAACCTAAGAAGCCAAAAGAAAGAAAATTTAGAAGGTTAGAAAGATATCAGGTATTTTGCATTCCAAAAATTACTTTATCATAGAAGAGTTAATTAGAAATCCCTATAATAAGAGTTTTACTCCATTCTAGTATTTTGCATTCCATTAAATTATTTACTTTTGAAAAATCCTGGGGTGATGATCCTTTACAATAGAGATTTTGGGTAGAGTTATAAGAATTTAATCAGAAATGAAGATTAACTGCCTTTGAGATTGAAGTTATGAGGAAATTTTCCATTCATCAAAAACTTGCTTTGTATACAGTATTTTTCAAAATTCCCTTGTGACATAAAGTGAATAACATATATAAAATTTGTTATTCACTAAGTTATTTGCTAATTAATTTTTTAAGTTAAAAGCCTGCTAGAACTAAAGACAGTCTTAAATGATTATGGTTATTGTGGATGTGAATTTTTTGTTTTCCTGAAGAATGATTTTGTTTTCAGGAAAGACTGTTCAGGAATTAATTGTTTTGCTTAAAAACTGCTGTTCAGTTTTTTAAGGATATAATTTCAAAAATCTAGACCTTCGGATTTTTCTGTTACTCAACTTACTATAGTCTATGAGATCTTAGTTACTTTTATGGGCCTTCAAAAATGTTTGGTTCTAGTAGCACAGACATATATATACTACCAACTGTAAAATAGATAGTCAGTGGGAAGTTGTTGTATAACAAAGGAAGTCCAACTTGAGGATGGAAGATGCCTTAGAGGACTGGGGCGGGGAGGGTGGGGGGGACTCGAGGGGGGGGAGTCAAGGAAGGGAGGGAATACGGGGATATGTGTATAAAAACAGATGATTGAACTTGGTGTACCCCCAAAAAAATAATAAAGAAAAAAAAGAAAAAAAAATGTTTGGTTCTGTTTATAAAACTTGGCTAAATTAAGTATCTTCAAATGTTTGAAATTTGGTAATAAATTATATACATATTGTTTGCTTTTATGTGCTTCAGATGTTTGAAATTAACAAAACCTTCCTGAGAAATTAAATAATTTACAAGTATAACACATTAAATTTATAAATAGGATGAACCATGTTATCTTAAATATTCCAATACTGTTTATAAATTTAAGATTTAAAAAAAAGGTATAAATTAATTATACGTTCTAAATAGAAATCAGAGGCTGCCTGATATCCACGGAGCCCCTCAGTCTTTTTCTCTCACTCTTACTTCTAATACTCCTCCTCTCAGGCTGGTAATTTGAGGGCATCCCTATCCTTATTCTAGCTCATGCTACCATTCTGAGAAACCTTATTTTATTCCTTAATCTAAAGATCCTATCCCATTTCTGTGGCAAAGACATAGTTATCTGAGTTAGCCTAGGGTCACTACTTTTGTTTCTGCTTCCCAGAATGTGGTTGAATCTTTCTTCAGTTTTCTTGCAACTAAGATGTAATGAGACTAGAGACTTTCTAATTGCTTTTTTGCTGGTAGTAAGTGAAGTTAATGATAATAGTGATCTTTAAAAGACACTACAGGGCTTTCTAGGTGGCGCAGTGGTTAAGAATCCGCCCGCCAATGCAGGGGACACGGGTTCAATCCCTGCTCCAGGAAGATCCCACATGCTGCAGAGCAACTAAGTCCGTGTGCCACAACTATTGAGCCTGCACTCTAGAGCCCGTAAGCCACAACTGTTGAGCCCATGTGCTGCTACTGAAGCCCATGCGCCTAGAGCCCGTGCTCCGCAGCAAGAGAAGCCACGGCAATGAGGAGCCCGTGCACCACAACGAAGAGTAGCCCCCACTCACCGCAACTAAAAGAAAGCCCACGCACAGCAAAAAAGACCCAACACAGCCAATAAGATAAATAAATTAAATAAATTAAAAAAATAAATAAAAGACTACAGTGCTCATAATAGTGATAATATACTTGAAAAACTTCATAACAGGATATGTGATTGCTTTGGTTATATATAGAAAAGTAGGATAGAGAGATTGATGTTCTTTCACTTATCCACTTACTTTACCAAGGGCCACGAAAGAAGAGAAAAAAGAGAGTAGAAAATATCAGTGAGCCATGAGAGAGGAAGCAGTTAAGTAATCCCTTGAAACCTAGGAAAAAAGTAAGAGTTGGCCTCATATCACCTGATTCGCTTCATTTTCCTCATTTGTTAGGTGGGCTAGTATCTTTTAGAATGTAGGTTCTAGATGTAAATATATTTCAACTTCCATGCTACCTCTGATTATTTGGTAGTGCTGTCTTGTGTGCGGTTGAATCTAAATCTGAAGTATGTTCAGTCTCAGCAGGAAAGGGTACAATATTGCATGCAGTGCCTGTCACTGCCATGGAAAGGGAGGCATACATGCCTTGTTTGCTATCCTGCACAGGCTTTGGAGGGCAGTCTAGAAATGTTCCAGCACAGGGGCAAAGTGAGGATGTGTTGACGGACAGACTGTATAGAGGTAAGGGGTCTCTGGGAATAGCACACACCATCTAAGCTTGAAAGTGGTCATTATCAGTCGAGGTGGTTTGACAGGTCATTGTCAATCAGTGGAGATGCAGCCACAGGGCCTAATGTTATCAGGCCAGACTCTAGTTTGTGAGACAGTGGTGAGAGAAAGGTAGGGCAGGGTGCCAAGACAAGGGCTCAGGAAACAAGATAAAAGCCCAGTTATTGGGTCTGAGAGATAAAGTGAGGGCTCGGTTTTGAACTACAAGGAAACAATCTAAGAACTGTGATGAAAGGTCAGAGATGAACAGCAATAAGTCTCACTTGATGCTGAATTGACTAGATTTATATAACCCCCCACATAGCCTAAAACCAAAATGAGGTAGTAGGTGAGAGAGAGTTGCTTTCAGATATGTAGTTTGGAACATTACATACTTTTGCTTTTTTGCTTATACCAACATGTCTTTTGTTAAAGCTTATACTCAAGGTTGTGGGAACCACCAAAGATTTAGAGCTATGGAATACCTAAAATAGTATGGTTATTTGGAACATCATGGCACATAGGGTTAGTTTATAGTAATATAGCAGGGATAGCCATGGATTAAAAAGCAGTTCTGTGGGCTTACTTGTGATCATAAATTCCAGATATAATTTTATTTACACGGGAGGGAAACTCTTTTCATGTTTTAAGCCCATGATGTTCATACAGTCTGTCTGTAAATGAAGAATGCCTCTGTCACTCACCAGATAGTTGTTTTGACAACATACATATAGAATAGATAAGCAGGTATATTTTTTAAATGGAAGGACAAACCAAGCTGAATAATCTTTAAGTCATTTAACAATTTGTATTAGAAAATAAAGAAAACCTCATTAATCCACTTCCACTAATCTGAATTTGTGATTGCCAATTTGAAGTAGGTTAAAGTGCAGTTGTTTTATCTATTTAAGAAAATTTAAAAAACCAGATGGTGGGGTGGGGGGGTGGGGTGGGGGAGGTGGTTAGGAGGGGATATGTGTCCAAGAGGGAGGGGATATATGTATACGTATAACTGATTCACTTCACCATACAGCAGAAACGAACACATTGTAAAGCAATTATACTCTAATAAAAAAGTAAATAACATAAATAAAAAATAAAAATTGTAAAAAAAATTTAAAAAATAAATGGAATAAAAGTAATAATGATAACGAGATCATGAAAGTACTTGAAATCAGAATTTTCTAACTTTAAATATAAACAATTTCAGCCTCGTTTTTACTATTAGATATTTATATTTTAACAGGAAAACTTAAATATCATTTGCCTACTTATCATGCACATTACCTGGTGCTAATTACAAATTTCCTACTAAACATAAATCTCCATGCACATTTTATTAGTTTTTAAAGTCACAAGATGTTTATGTAATATGTTATTTTAAAATCATGATTGCATTTCCAACCATCTTTATCAGACATTTGCCCTTGAACTGAAGAAATAAACTATGCCTTTGATATTTTTAGATATGAATAAAAATATTATTGGTTAAATAAAAATATTGGTGAGAAAAAAAAAACAAAAAACAAAACCAGTTAAACAATAAGCAACATTTATGTGGTACACTAAATCCATTTTAAGAAGCAAAAAAAAAAAAAAAAAAAAAATCACCATGGAGAAATAAACAAACAAACCCCAAAAAAAAGAAGCAAGTTATCTTAACCCTTGTCCTGCAAAATGTTGTATATAAACAAATACTGCTAATTACACACTAGTTTTCCTTATTAAAGGAGATTCAACAAACATATACTACATCTTCACACATTTGAGGTTCATATTTCTTCTAAAATAATTTATTATTTAGATTTCACAGATCAAGACTGATCACCCTTAATTGATTATAATTAGTAAGAGAGAGAGTGAATGTGTCTGTCTATCTGTCTAAGTGTCAGAAGATATTTCGGACTTACAGAAAGCTTTGACTTTATCCATCCATCCTTCCCCTACCCCGCCAGGTTTCTACCAAGCCTTGCAAGGTCAGCATTAGAAAAGAATCTGGCAGATGCTGCAATAGAAACAATCACTGATAATAATGGGGAGCCAGAATTGGAGGATTACAAATGTAAGTGTTTAATTTGTTTCTTTTTTAAATGAAATAATAACTACTAAACATTTGTATTATTTATTATTTTAATTTCAATTAAAAATGTTTTTGGTTTCCACCTATTTTGTTTTATGTGTTGCATTGAAGAAATGAATCTTTTTTTTTAAGCTCTTTATTGGAATATAATTGCTTTACACTCTTGTACCAGCTTTTGAGGTACACCAAAGTGAATCAGCTCTATTTATACATATATCCCCATATCCCCTCCCTCCCGCGACCCCCTCCCACCCTCCCTGTCCTGGCCCTCTAAGGCATCACCCATCATCGAGTTGATCTCCCTGTGTTACACAGCAACTTCCCACTAGCTATCTATTTTACAGTTGGTAGTGTATATATATCTATGCTACTCTCTCACTGAAGAAATGAATCTTTTATTTTAAAAAAATTTTTTTCAGATACCAGATATAGGTCCTCCCTCAAGAGTCATAATTGACATGAATATATTAAAGGCTCAAGAATTCCTAGTGTAAATAAACATGTAATTTTGTTTTACCTTTTACTACAAATGTATTTCACCATAGGATCTGGCATTCTGTTTTCTTTGCACAACATTTACATTTTGGGGACCACCAGTGTCCTATGGAACATGTTTGGGAAACTGTTCTAGGTTGATGTAGACTAAACTCATATTCAGAGTGACATTTCATGCCTTCTTCCCCTTTCATTTCCACCCGTATTGTCTTTTGTGCTACTTTTCTTCTGGATATCCATAAGTATAATTTGAGTTTTGGGGAGGTAGGTCTTCCTGTAAAAGTACCCTATTCTTCATCAAGAGCACAATGAAAGGTTCTCTGTTTTCTGAGGGTAAATTACCTGTCTTATCAAAATATCCAATGTGTGATCACGCTCTAAAGGGGCCTTATTGTGGCTCTCTTTATAGTACATGTTTTTAATAGTTGGAGCTACACTGAGATAAGAATATGATATGGAGGAAATAAAGTGACCTTTTTAGACTAAAATTATAAATTCAACATATTGATGGATCTGGGTACAGATATGCAGAGCCAATTCAAAGAGACAGAATAACTCTGGGATTTGGAGATTCATAACGTTACTTACTTGAATCCTTTAATATATGCAAAGAAAGACTGCATCATTCAGACTATAGATTATTTAGTACTGGTGACAGGCCAGTGTTAGCAGTTTCCATCTAAGCCTTGCATGGGAGATAAGGAACCTAGGTTAAGCAACATTTGATTCATCTGGTCCCATTCATTTTTTCCTTTCTGTTTTTTTTTTTAATTTATTTTTTATAAATTTATTTATTTATTTATTTATTGGCTGCATTGGGTCTTCATTGCTGCATGCAGGCTTTCTCTAGTTGCAGAGAGCGGGGGCTACTCTTCATTGTGGTGCATGCGCTTCTCATTGCAGTGGCTTCTCTTGTTGCAGAGCACGGGCTCTAGGTGCATGAGCTTCACTAGTTGTCGCACACAGGCTCAGTAGTTGCGGCTCTCCGGCTGTAGAGCACAGGCTCCGTAGTTGTGGCACACGGGCTTAGTTGCTCTGCGGCATATGGGATCTTCCCAGCCCAGGGATCAAACTGGTGTCCTCTGCATTGGCAGGCAGATTCTTAACCACTGTGCCACCAGGGAAGCCCCTTTTTCCCATTCATTTTTAATATGTTCTCTCTTGTAGAGAATTCATGTAATTCATTCTCCTCATTCAGAGGATAAGGTTCACCAAAAAACCTTCTGGTAAGGATTTGGCTTTCCATGCAAGTCTCCCTCCAAATAAAATGCTGATATGGCAACCAGGGTATCATATAGTCTATATGAAATTTGCAGTTTTCATTGCAATGTAATATTGCAATTCTGGTTTTATATGTCAGAATTTATGTATTAGATCAAAATATATGTCTTTAATGTTCTCCTGAGAGTTATGTTTGCCCTCAGTCATAATGATAAAATCAAGTTTTGAGTCTACCAGACTGAAGACCTTGAGAAATTTACCAAAATAATGCCATCCTGTGAGATTTCTTAGAAGATAGTTGGCCAGCTTTCTCTCGGGGAAGTACTAGCATCACCATTCTCTGAGTGCGGTTCCCTTTGCTAGCTTGAAATTGTAGCAGTAAACATTAGTTGAGTGAATTAAGGCATCCTAAAGCCCTAAATATACTGAATGGATATCTTCCATAAACTAAACTGTAGATAGTATCAAATGTTGCTTGAACCCGAAATCATGTGTGTCATCTCAACATACAAGTACGTAGTAGATTCACTGCCACAATCCTGGCCTTTCCCTTTACAGCTTTATATGGGGTCTATTTCAGAGAACTGAAAGTAATACATAAATAGTAAACTCTCAATGTGGCAGCTCATGGTTTTCCTTTCTTATAGAACTTGTGAATGGAAGGAAAACGGCAAAGATCTATTGGAGGAAGAGGTCTACTGTGCCTTGGCAAATGTGTAGTACTCAGCAGTGATTAAACAGGGTGACAGTTTAATTATTTTTAGCTCAAAATTGTTCACGGTACTCCATAGACGCAAATGTTGCTTTCTCTTCTTGTCTTTCAAAATGCTTTAGCACAAAAATAGCAATTTTCTTATTTGAAACAGGAGGGAAAAAAAGATGGGTCAGTTGTTTAAGGCATTGTAATTATCTCTCTGCTTGCTTGAGTATTTCCACAGGATGGAATATTATTTGGAGTCCACATTGCAGAAAGAATATCAGACTACATTAAATTCTGTTTTTAGCTCTATGCATGCTAGCTGGGTGATTTAAAGCAATTATTTAATTTATGTTCTTAGATTCCTCATAATTCTTGTCTCATTGTTAAGAAATTTACATGAATTATATGAGAGAACAGTGAGCTGAAGCTGAGGTCTGGCGCATGAAAGGTCCTCAATAAATGATAGCTTCTATTATGGTCAGTACTACTACAACAACTACTACTATTATGTTATTATTATTGGCCTTGGAATGTGTCAGGTAGTGAGCATGTGTATCTCCTTACTGTAGGGAATACATGTGAGATATGTTCCCTGACATAAAGAAATTTATTACTTAGTTTCCTGGCTTCAAGGAGCTCATATTCTATCCTAGACCAACTATTAAAAGTAAATAGGGGACAATACATTATCACAGAGTAACTGTAGCACCTGTGGTGCTTATTTGGAAGTACACATCTCCTGGACCATTCCTAAAAATAGTAATTTGAGAGGTCTGGGGTCAGTTGGTTCATCTATGTTTTTAGCTAGGGCTCTTGGGGACTCTCCTATGGGGTTTTTCAATGGGTGGGTCCTAAAAAAATTATATTCAAGGTACTTCAGAGCTTTCAAATGTATTTATTTTAGAGTCTCTGACCAAACAAGCTCATAAAGGTGGCTTGACTGAGTTCTGGGGTTTCTTTCTCCTTCTCTTTTTTATCTCTATGCTATTTGCTACATAGGTTGTTTTAAATAAAATGTATTACATTTTGGAACATCTTAAGCCTTTTTTGTAGAGCTTTTAAGCTTTTCATGTAGAGCTATGATGTTTTATTACCACCTTCAAGCTTATTTCTTTTAGATGTTTAGGTGAAAATTCCTTAATGAGCCCACAAGATATTAAAGATGCTGTATTGCATTCTATTTGGGCTGGAATTAGCTTCTCTAGGGACAGTGCTACAAGTAATTCTCTGTCCTGTGTGAAATGTTTAGGTGAAATCACATCTGGATCTCTGAGGATTGGAGCTGTTAGTGCACCGATCTATAATGCCCATGAGAAAATGAAAGTGCCTGATGTTCTGTTCTACAACAACATCCAGGTAAGATCAGGACTTTGCATTCGTGGATACTTCTTACATTGTAATTAACCCCAATTCAAGTGAAACCGATGTTTATGGTTATAATTTGCTAAGTTTAATTCAGATGATGCATAATGAGGTGTTGAAACATCTTTTATTAAGGCATAGTATCATTATAAATTCCTCCCAAAGTTACTTGAGAATTGGAAGAGTTGCTGCCACGATGAGTAATAAATTTTATATGCACACATAACTATACTTTAAGTAAATGAAATGAATATATTATTAAATCAAAAGCAAAAAGCACTAGCACTCATCCTCTTTTGCGTTCCTATTAGTTAAATCAAGTAGTTCAAAAAGGGATATGTCCTATGCATTCTTTTCCTTGCGTTTCTTTCCTATTCCCAAAAATTCCTAGTGTTTTTCTATTCTTTACTGTCTTATCTTTTTCTAAGGGAGGAGGGTAGGTAATTTTCCACTTGTAAACTAACCAATAATTATGGAGCTTCCACTAAGACACAGAAATAAGTGTGTACCCAGAGAGCTTTGTTGCAGATGTTCACTTTAATAAGAATTTTTTCCAGAGAAAATTACCCATAATATAAAAGGATTTTTTCTTTTCCAGATTTTCTGTCAAGTGGTTATATATTTATTTTATAATAAAAACCATACTTAAAATTGTCTCTAATATTTGGTCAGTAATCTACATGTAAATAATAATCCTTCATTTACAAATTATGTTCAAAGAGCTTCTTACCATTTTCACTATATTAAGGAATTAGAGAATTAAAGTAACTTAAGGAGTTTTTTTATCTGCTATTTCCCAATCCTATTTGCTGTTCAATGAGTACCACAATGTATATTCCCACATTATATTAACAATAAAAGATATCTCGGCAAATTCTACTTTCTCAGTGAAAGTCTTGATTAAATGTTTTTGAAATCTGTCCAAATTATAATTATCTATACATAGCAAAAGGCATAACCTGAATTTGCTTTTTATTCTTCATTCTGTGGGCCAGTAACTAACATCCACTTTATTTTTCTTCCAGAGCATTAATGCTCTTATACAAACAGTGGACAAATGAACTGAAAATAAGGCTACTTTTAAGACACAAAGGAATAAAGAATCTTGCCTGAAAAAGACAAAAACATGGTTGTAAAGAAAATATAAGTTTCAAGCATTTATGGTATCACACTCTGCTCACGTAGTAGAAAGGCATAAAGAAAAAAGAATCAGGAAACTTTGTCATAAGTGACAATTTGAAAAACTCCATGGCAGCAAAGGTTGAAAAGATTTGCCAGTATATAAGAATGTAGGAAATTCAGTAGCAGGAAGGGCCATTGTGCCCTTGAACACAGTGACTGTTGCCATGGTGTTTGTGACATAGATGTTGAGGACCGCAGGGCTGCTGTGAACTTTATGCAGCGGCCCTGCGGGATTTTCTGTAGCCTGTCTCCAAATGTACCTTCTCTTCATAAAGCATTAGGAATTAACCATTAATGAAAAACTCTAGCTGTATCAGTTCTAGGGACGGTGGCTTGGTTAAATTTGCTTTTGTTGCATATATTACTATTGCCTTTTATGTTGCACTTCACCTTTGAAGCAGTAGTCTTCAGTGCCTGTTGAATATTTAGGTGCTTCTATACCATCCTGTTCTATGCCCTGTGGTTCCCTTGCCACACTGTGTTGTAATTGATTTTTTTAAAAATTTTTGCCGAGACCAGCTCGGCGACTCGAGGTGAGTGACGGGTGCCGCAAGCTTGAAGAAGACACAGACACAGACTAAAGAGAAAAGTGGGACCGGGGCGGGGGGGGGGGCTCAAGACCTCTCGGATCAAGAGCCCTGCTGACTCATCCCAGGCTGCTTTTATTGAGGTCGTGGGCTAACATTCTCAGGTTACACTCATAAACAATCAAAGGCCTCACATGACTGAGGCAATTATCTTTGTTTACTTCCTGGGTCCGAGTTGAGCAGGTGTGGATTTGAGCTGGGGGTGGAGAGCAAAACAGCCCTGGGGGCAGGAGACCTCTCTCAGATATTAGGGGTCTGTGCCCCACCCGTGTTGGCCCCTCTGCGACTGTGCCTGTCTTAGGTTGTTCCTCCCTTGAGGAATCTTACCCGTCTCTGGCTAACCAGTCATCCTCCAGGGCCAAACACGGTGATATAAGGAAGGTTCTATGCACCACCCCTGTTGGCCCCTCTGCGGCTGTGCCTGTCTTAGGTTGTTCCTCCTCTGAGGAATCTTACCCGTCTTTGGCTAACCAGCCATCCTTCAGGACCAAACAGGGTGATATTAGTCTCCACGCCCCGCACCCTCAGTTCCTCCACAGCTCAAGCAGGACATTCTGAATCCCATCGCTCGGCCCACATACTTCAACATTTTCAATGTTTCAAAAAGGTTCCAGAATGTCTTCCCACAAATTTTATTTATTTATGTAATTGATTTTTAAAACATGTTTTCCACACTACTAAGATAAAGCCTTCTTGTTGTTGTTTTAACTTTAATTTTGTATCTCTTGCTAATAGCACAGTGTCTGGCACATAGTGAATATTGAGTAAATACGTATTGGTGAATTAATGAAAGAAGGAAAAAGATTTTGAATGGTCATAATTAGGAGTATTATTTCATTATATCTGTCATTAAGGAATATTACACTTGCAGTAGTTAAGGAGGAGAAATTGGAAGAAAGAGAGATTAATAGCCTCTTAAGCCTAATGAGCTTTAGATTTGAAAAAAAAATTTAAATATCTACTGCGTGTCAAGCCTTGTTCTAAGGTATTAGGATACAGCAATTAAAATACACACACACACACAGTTTCAGGGCTCAAGTTGCTTGGATCTGTCAAGGGGAAAAAGCAAGCAAGTGCGTGTGATGGAAGTACGCACAGGTTACTATGGTAGCATTGATGAGATGATGGTCCCAGATTGGAATGATCCTGGAAAATGAGTTCACTGGGCAAAGCTGAGAAGGAGTTTCAGGCAGAGACACTAGCATTTGCAGAGATGTGGCTATGTGAGAGTGTAGCTCATTTAGGGAGCTACATCTAATTAATTGTCATGGCCAGAGCTGAGGTTCAAATGGAAGAGTGACAAGAGATGAGCTGATGAGTTAAAAGATCAGATGATCTGGGCCATGCTAGTTAAGGAATTTGGAAGCCATTCAGAAATGAGGAAGCCTTTGAAACCTTTGAAGCACATTTCCACTTTTGTTAACTTTGCATTCATTCTTTAATGTTGTCTAGGAGTTGGAACAAAGGCAGAGAGGGACTTGTTAGGAGGCTGTTGGCATAGTCCAGGTGAACCTTATGAAGGATCTGAACAAAGGCAGTGACAGTGGAGACAAACTGGAGGAGACACATTGTGGGGCTATGTAGGAGGTAGGTGGAGTCAGTAGAACTTTGTGTTAGATGAAAGTCAAAGAGTCTCCCTCACAGAGCACATAGTCTGCTGGAAAAATAAGCAGAAGAGTAAAGAGAAAATGATTCTACATTGTGCCTGTGATGGGAACACACAATAGGAGAGTGATGAGGGATGAGGCTGAGACTAAATCAAAAAAGTAAGGAGTGACCCTTGTTCCAAAGGTATTAGGAGTCATTTAAAGAATTTTTGGGAAAGAGTGACATGATTGTGAACAAAGAAGTGACTGTCAGTACTGTGGAGAGCACATTGACTCAGGAGAGACTGAAGTTAGAGATGCCACGTTGGCTGCTTAAAATCTGGTCTCGATGAGATTAAAACCTAGATGAAAGCTGTGGGGATGGAATAGAAAGGATAGATACAGTGGACTTTTAGGTGGCTGAATAACTGAGACTTGGTATTTAATTGGCTTTTGATAAGGGCCAACTGAGATCGGCAAGAAGATGATAGGGTCGAGTTGTAGAAAATGATGCTATTAATTGGGATAAGAAATACAGGATAAAGAATAAAGCTGAGGAGAAAGGAATGAGCCATGTTTTGGATGTGTCGAGTTCGAGATGACTGGGAGATAGCCAAGTACAGTGTGATGGTTGCTCAGAAATACGGGGCTGGAGTCAAGAAGAAAAGTCTTGGTGTTGAAGATCAGTGTAAAGTTGGTGGTTGAAGCCATGGAATGGATGAGAGGATTTAGGGAGAGCAGGGTCAGAAGTAACTCTTCAAGCACTGATGTACGGGTTCCTAACTCTGCACCTAACCCTCCCTTGCCTGGTGGGTGCCAATGTACAAGTAGGCAGAACCTGCTATGCCCTATACTGTGACCCCCCCCCCCCAAGGAAAGCATGCAACAACGTAGTGAAAGAGAACAAAAGAAGGAAGAAAATCAGTATTTAAGGAACTGCTACAAAAAAAGACGATGGAGAGAAATTGTTAGAGAGGTAGGAGGGAGTCAGGAGAGACAGACAACTGGGAGAGGAGACTTTTAAGAAATTGTCTATGGTACCAAGTGAGACAAGAAGTTAAGAGAAGAATGTAGGCCATGACCTATATAGGCCTATATAGGCTGTGACCTTAGTCTTAGCTAATGTTTGTTGACTTGAATAATCTAGTTAGGTGTAATGAGAACGTGAAGTAGAAGGACATTAGAAAAAGTAAAGAAGACGACAAGTATAGTTTGGATTATTTTTCAGTATTTAGATTGCTTTTTTACCTGCTCTCTAGGTGCTCATTCCAACTTTTCTACCTGTTCTTCAGGCAGATTAGCCCAGGTATTTCTGAAAGAACTTAATGTTGTCTGGAAATTGGCAAAGATTTTTCATCTTAGTTAGAAGGAAGAGGTCTACAGACCACATTATCACTAGAACCCAGATTAAAAGGATGTTCTAGGGCTCCCTTTTAACTAGGATAACCATGTACCCTTGTTTGCTTAAATTAGTCCCTGTTTACATTTGTTGTCCCAGCATAATTATTAATAGCATCTCTTATTATTCTAAAAAGTATTCCAGAATGCACAAAATAGCTCACCCTACTTCAAGCCTTGTTAAACCTCCGGTTCCATGCTTTATCTGAAGGCATTTTTTAAAAATTAAAATCACTAAGATAAACATTAAGGAATACTCATCTGTTCTTGAAGGAGGGAAAAAACTTTCTCAGTTTTTCTAAGAAAGAAACTCTGAAAGAAAGCATTGCTTAATGTGGCAAATAAAAGGAAAATATTCTAGATGTCAAAAAATTCGTAAAGCAAGTTAAAAAAAGAAAAGTGAGTGACAGACTAGAAAAATATCTGCAGCATGTATGAGATACAAAAGGTTAATTTGCCTTTTTTACAAATAGAGAACTTCAGTAACTTTAGCACTTATGAGGCCATTATTGTTTTGATACAGAAAACCAAGAGAAAGTAATAGGGATGTTAATCGTTCTGGGATATCGTTCTCCCTTCAACCCCCGGATGAGCCTTTGTGACCTACTTATGATTGTCCTATTTTTAGAGATACAAAAGAGCAGTGTAATTTCCTCTGTGCCTATTGTGAACAACTTTAATCTTGTTCTTTGATTATATTGTGTCATGATTTGAATTTAAAAATATGAAAGTGAATACTATATTTTTAATTCTAAAGCTGAATATACTTTGAAGGTAGTGGTTAAGAAGTCAGTGTAAAATGTTCCATGGAAATCTCCAATTATTTTAGAAAGCCTTTGTATATTTACATTAGTAAGTGTTAATTTAAATACTATATTAAATTATAAGCCACTACGTAGTACAATAGCTGAAAAATATTTGAGTTGAATTATAAAAACTCTTTGAAATACGTATTGGTCAGTGGTTGAGTCTTGCTAAGGTGGACCATTTCAGGTTTTCAGTATCAGTGACCTAGTCGGTTATATAGCTTATGTATAAGCACGTATTAATTTTAATTTTTTAAGAGATCAAATTGAGTATTGTCTGTTATAATAAACATGAAGATATAGTTAACTTTCTTATTTCACCTTGATTATGCAAGACACAATTAACCTTTAGTTGTTTTTCCTCTAGCACATGATAGTGATGGAAGATATGCTCAAAGACTTTCTTCTTGGAGAACACCTATTATTGGTTGGGAACCAGGTGAGTTATGGCTGGAACTCAGGTACTAATGAATAAATGATAGTAACAATTTAAAAGCAGTAAGTTTCTTCTTGTTGGAGTAAGTTTTCAGAAATGATTTTTTTTTCCAACTAAATGACTAGTTGAATTAAACAAGGGTCTTCTACCTTCTAAACTTTGGAATTACCTTACACATATCTACTCTTCTTTCCACATCTGTCACCCTAGCCCAGCTTGCCATCACCTATCACCTGGATTACAGCAGTGGTTTCCTAATATAGCCTCACCCAACCTTACCTCCACTGTGATCTCCTCTCCACTCTGCAGCCAGATTGATACTTGTGGAAATAAAATCTCTCTTTTTTCGCTTAAATTGGCTTCCCATCACCCTTAAGTGTAGTCTTCAGTATGGCTTAAGGTGTCCTGCAGGAGCCAGCCCCTGCCCGCCTTTCCTGTCCTAAGACTTGGCTCCCTCCCTTCTTGCCTTGGGTGTTAGCTTGAGCCACTCTCAACTTCTTCAGTTCCTATCTCCACTCTGCTCCCTGGTGCATGTTCTTCTCTCTGCCTAGAACACTCCCAATCTCCTTCCTACTCCCCTTCCCCTAACTCTGGGTTGTATTCCTTGTCCCTAGCTGAGTAGTTTCCCCTGCTTCTACATAACTTCCTTCCATCTCCCCATCAGCACACTTGTCATATGTTACTGTATTTATATGCAGAATGACTATCTTCTCAACGTGTCCCTATACTCCTCAAGGGCAGGGACCATGGTTCTCTTGCTCATCTCTGTGTCCTCAGTTCCTGGCACAGTGCTTGCTGCTACCTAGTAGGTATTGAATATGTGTTTATGGAGGGAATGGATGTACATTTTATATCCAGAGGCTTCTGATAATTTTCCTCAGTGGAATTGCCAGACTCATAGTGAACAGCACCTTTGGTTTTTTAAATTAGTTTGAAATTAAGTTTAACAAACTTTTGGGAGAAGTTTGGTCTGTCTTTTTGTTTTTTAATGTATAAAAACAATACATATTCCTTATTTAGTCCCTCATACTTACAAAATGTTGGGTTTTTTTTTTTTTTAATGAAAAAGGGCCAATTGAGTGGTTTACTGGTTGAGTTCACAGGTTTGGAAGTTAGCTGGCTGGAGGTCCAATAGCAACTCTGTCACAGATGGCTGTGACTTTGGAGCAAATTGGTAATCTCACTAAAGATCAGTTTCCTGATATCTAACCTAGGAATACAAACCATATGCACTCTATTGGGCTAATGTAAGGATCACATGAGATAATGCATGGAAAGCACTTCACACAGTCCCTGGCTCAGGGTAGGTGCTCAGTCAAAATTAAATCTGCGGGTCAGTGTTGTTAAAAAGGACTTTAATACTCTGTTTTATTTTTTTCTGAACAGAATTAAAGGGTGAGCAATAAAGTATTTACAGTCTTTTTTTTTTTTTTACTATTTAAATAGTCCTGACCAGAGTGAGAGGATGGAAATCAGATATCGCAGGAGGTCAGGTTCTCATCTGACTCATAAAAATCTCTCATCTCACTTTGCAAAATAATGACTCTCTAGCCCAGAGTACCTCACAAACTTTTGATAACTCGTTAAACCCTCCGTGTGTCCTTTTCAGGTCTTCTGCTGTTACTTGAGTTGCCTTAGACACAGTCTGTTGGTATCTCAATAGCTGCAGACCAGAGAGCAGACCAAGAGAGTAGGCAAAGAAAGCAGACCAAGAGTACACAGATCTGGGACTTGAGGAATAATTTTTGCTGAGGAGCAGGCTTTCAAAAGGGGTCAGGTTATGATGTTCAAGCAACTTTGAAATATCCTAGAAGATACTGATGCCCTTGGGGTTTAGTGGGTGGTATACAGTAGGAGTTTCCTGGTAAAGGCAGGGTTTACACGTGAATTAGATAATAAGATCAGGGTTTCACAACAGTAGGTTGAAAGGTTAAAGTTAGAGCCTAGCCAGGAACCAGAGAGACAGGGAGAACATTCCAACCTCTGGGGGACTGGGGAGAGCTATAGAGGATGAGGGCTGAGGTGGAGCAGTGAATTGCTTCTTTATGATAAGATAAAAAGAGGCTATGAAAGTGCTTTGAAAGTACTCTAGAGTGCTATACAAATGTTGATGTGAAATTCAGTATGCCACCTCTAGTCTATTGCTAGTCCCAAGGAAGAGAACTAGGCACTAGGGGAAAGGGCTAGGCCTCGGGTGGAGCAAAGAGCAGCTCCCTCTCTACACATGCATGGTGAACCCCAGCATCCAGTGAGGGTGGGGGAACCCACTGGCTTTCAGGCTTGCCTGGAGTTGGCTGAGGAACCGCTGGGTAGAGCCTGCAAAAGATGCTCAGGAGGAGCAAGGCAGGAGGCAGGGTTTCACACAAATGCCATCTATCAGTCAATGCTGTCACAAACCCTACCTGTCATCAGCAGATCAATTTCTTGCCTTCTTTTACCCCTAGTCTATCACCCTGCACTTTGGAGAAAAAGAAAAATTGAAAAATGGAGATTGTATTCATTATAAATTTGCTACACTTAGCTGGCCTTTTTCATGTTGGAAGATTTTTTATCCTTTCACTATAAACCTCTAAGACCATCAGTGTCATATAATAATACCAATATTAGAGGAACTTTTAAATTTCATAGGTAAATTCTGCTACCTGTGTCCGTTAAATTATCTAGTGAAAAAGTCTGTCTCTTAGGCTGCCATTTGATATCTTCTACTGTCTAATCCAACTCTACTTACAGCCACGTGTCTCATTTCTCCCCTGAAATTCATGTCCTCAGATAAACACTCTGTTTTCCAAATACCTTCTTATCAGTGTTATATATTAGCCTTTGATCTTCACCAGTGTGCTCTCTTCTTTCTCCCATCATTGCTTATTGAAATCCTTCCAATCTCAGCGGACAGTGTGGTGTCATGGAAAAGCAGAAAGTTGGGAATCCGGAGATCTACCTTCCTGTGCAGATTTTTCAACTCTGTATGTAATGTTGGATAGATTGCTATTCCTCCTTAAAGGGCTTTGTCTTTTTTCTTTTCTTTCTGTTTCTTATTTATAAAGTGATAGGATTGGAATGGGTGTTTTCTAAGGTCCCTCTGGCTATAATATTCTATAATATGCTTCTTTAATAAAGTCTTCCTGAACACTTCAGCCTGAAGGTTTGGCCTCATCCTCCTAACTGTTACAGCAGGTCATTTATAGATATCTTCTGACTTCTGTTGGACTTATGTGTCCACCTGCCATCTCTCTACTGAAAAGAAAGAGCCCCTTGATGAGTCTTAGTTATTTTTGCATCCTCCCTGATGCCTTGCATACAATAGACATTCAACAAATATATTTTAGAGGACTGCCTAGAATAATTTCTAATGAGTAGCCAAAAGGATTTAGAAGTAATATGAATTTAAAATTTAGGCTTACTTGGCTTATTTTCAGGAGATTCTGAGACAAACTGACTAAATTTCTTATCTGGAAAGTTTGCAACTGTTTGGTGAAGGAAACAGTGAATAAGATAAAGAACCTAGGGAGTGAGGGAAAATACTTAAGAGAGAAAATACTTAAGTGGCCCATGCAACTGGGTATGATTATATACTGATGGGATCTGATCAGAGACTGGCAGCATTATCACTAGGACAGAATAATGAAACACTAATTATTTAATTTTTCTAATAATATTCGAGTGCTAATTTGCATTTAGCTAATTAAATGAGATATAACTTTGCACATGCTTACATTTATAAGGTCAGCGAGTGAAAATTGGATTTAAGGTGGTTGGTTAAAATCTAAATAGAACTTTTTGAGTGCTTTAGCCAACTTCAGTTCTGTTCAAACTTGTTTTCAAAAACTAACATCTGTGTTAAGATATGAGCAAGATTCAGTGATTAGACTTTTATTTTTTCCCAGCTTTACTGAGGTAGACTTGACAAAAAAATTATAGTGTATTTAAAGTGTGCAGCACGATGATTGGATGTAACTATACATTGTGAAAGGATTTCCCCCATCGAGTTAATTAATATTTCCATCACCTCACATATTTACCCTTTTTTTGTGTGTGAGAACATTTAAGTTTTACTGTCTTAGCAAATTTCAGTTATACAATACAGTGTTATCAACTATAGTCACCATGTTATATATTAGATCCTCAGACCTTATTCGTCTTATAAGTGAAAGTTTGTACCCTTTTACCAGCCTCTCCCTATTTCCTCCAGGGCTCAGACCCTGGTAATTACTTTCTACTCTGTCTCTATGAGTTCAGCCTTTTTTTGGTTTGTTTTTAAGATTCCACATATAAATGATACCATGCAGTATTGTTCCCCACCAAGGTTCTTGGCCTTGCCCAATCAATAGCAATTGACCAGAGGCCAGACAAGAAATTCAGGCAAGGCTTTATTGGGGCCCCTGCTGCAGCAGTGGGAAGTGAAAACAAGTAATAGGTTCTCTTGCTTACTTGCTCCCCGAGGCGGGGCAAGCTTGTTTTTTATATGGGGTGAAGGTAGGGGTGTGCCCAGAGGTGGGGCCAGAGGGGTGGCTTAGGTGTTTTGCCCACCCCTTAGGTGGTGGTCTGTGCAGGGGACATGCCCACTGCCCTGCTTTTGCTCTCAATACCCCCTTTTTGCTCCAGGCTCTTCAAAAGTGGCAGTTGGGTTTTTTGGTCTCTTTGTATCTTTTGGGTCCAGAATTTCCCCCAAATGCTCAAGCACTGGGCTATTTTTAGTCCCATGCAGTTTCTTTGTATTTTGTTTCTTGAGGAGAGGTGTGTCCATGTGCAAGCATTGCAGCACTGCAACAAAGGGTCCCAGGTCCCAGCAGAGGGTCCCAGGTCCCAGCCTGTCTCAGTATTTGTCTTTGTCTGGGTTACTTCACTTAGCATAATGCCCTCCAGGGTCATTACACTTAGACTGTTGATTGCTTCCATGTGGTGTGTATGAGGGAAAAGGAAGCCAACTGTAGTATTTGTTGGCAGATGCAGCGCATGTACCCCACAGAAATGTGCTTTTTCTAAGGACTGGTATGGAGTTATGTGCTCTCTTTCCTTGTGCTTTCCTCAGAGTCCTGATCATCTGGGAGAAATCTTTTTCAGAAGTGTGTACTTTTGCAGTCATAACTCAAAAAGTCATAACTCAGGTCCTTCCTCAATACCTTTGAAAACACCCTGCTTTATTTATCTGTGGTATTTCAGTACCTCTCTTAATATCTTACACATCTTCTCACCTTCACCCTTTATTCGTCTTGTGAACTAAAACAATGAAAAAAGAAAAAGACCCGCAAGTGAAGCTACAGCTGGTAGGTTAAGGTCTACTGATGCTCAGCTCTCATGGGGTAGTGTCACTGGTGTTTTCACTCAAATGCAAAGTGACAACCATCTGGGAAAATGCCTATTTTAATCACATGATTTAGTTTGAAACTAAGTAAACCATTTGTAGCAATTGATCAGTTCCTTTTTTTTACTCTTTACCCAGCCTTCTGTTTGCAAACTAAAAACTGGCTGAAGTTCATGAAAGAAACTTCAGTAGTTTAAACTGTCAATTTAGAGATGCTTTGAAAGATTGCTGTTACCAGTAGCAACTTTTATAGTGAGAAAATTAAAGGAAATAAGTGTCCATTTTGAGGTATGTCAAGATTTATCATCTTTATTAAGCCAAATCCCATCTTTTCTTTCCATGTAATACTGTCTTTTCTAAGAATCTATGACATCAGACAAGAGTTCATAACTGTTGGGAAGCTAAAAACAAGTCTATAAAATCACTTATCATAGCAACATAAAGTAGGCCGCATCTTCTTTTGGTAAAATAAAATTGATTTTTTAAAAAATTCTTTTCAATTTTCTATGTGGGATTTTATAGCACAGCACATTGACTTTCCAGTAAATGAACCAGAATTGCTGTCAGCCAAAAGGATAGGGTGCCCTGAAATTACACGTGTTGGATGGTCCCTTAGTATACAATGCTGCATATTGTAGAACCACTTTAGTGTGCTGCTACATGCGTTATTTAGTACTTACTGTAATTATAACATTACATTGTACCTTTCATGCAATTAGGAGTTTCATGCTGGCTTTTAAAAAAAAATCATAGCATGACTTTCTATTTATTTCAGCTTTACTGACAGGGAAAAAAGAGAAATGGCTATTTACTTTCAAGCCAGTAATGCTTTTTCTGTTACAACTCTACTCAAGAATAAGCTCTCTTCCTCCCTGTTATCTTATTTTCTTTTCATTTGTAGAGCTGTATTCTATTATGCAAAGTGTTTGCTGTGAATGTTTGGGTTATAGATTCAGCTTATAGGTGCATAATGTTTCTGTTAACTCCTTAAGAATAAATTTCTGTTTCTGAATAAGAATACTTAAGTTTTGAGAGGCAGTTGCATTTTATCAGATATTTGAACGAAGAAATATTTTAGTAATGTGGTATTCTAAAATGCTCAGGTACCCCCCTTACATAAGAATTATTTTTTAAATATATAGTATTTGTTTTAAGAAATGAAAATTTAATCACCTGCATATAATGAGGTTTCCTGATTTCTGATGTTAGACAAATTGCAACGCAAGTCATCAAAATTTAATTTATATTTAATAAAGCACAACTAATAATTCACAGTTACTTCTACATGAATATAGTCCAATAATTTGCCAGATTTGTCGACCTTTTTTTTTCTTTCTTCATTTTAAGGGAGCCCTTTGTATCATTTTACCAAATAATAGCACTAAGCTCTCTTTGTATTCCACAGTCTATATTTTTTACCTTTACCAAAATTCTAATATATTATGTTTTCCTTATCAAATAGAAAGTCAACTCCGGCCAGTTCTCATAGGGGATGCCTTCTCTGTCTCTGACTTTCATGTGCTTCGTGTTTCTAGAGTATTGATTCTTTAGGTACTCCTTCCACTTCCATGGTACTTTCTGACCTATCAGCAGTGAGATAAATCTTAGAAAGGAGCTCTTAATTTTATGACTATTTTCCTGCTAAAAGTTGAAAGTGGCTCCCTCTTGCCTATCAGATAAAATCTCTTTCATAGGGAAATACTCAAAACAACCTATGACCTGGCTCCATACTTCTTATATAGTTCTAATTCTTCCAAATCAGTTTCTTACCGGCCCTAAGTTTACTATGCCCTTTTGTTCTCCCAGCCATTTTTCATATTGTTTGCTTCGTATGGTGCGTCTTCCCCTCATCTTTGCTTATGAAAATCCTGAAGGTTTCTTTCTTTCTTTTTTTTTAATTAATTAATTTATTTATTTATTGGTTGCGTTGGGTCTCTGTTGCTGCGTGCAGGCTTTCTCTACTTGTGGCGAGCCGGGGCTGCTCTTCATTGCGATGCAGGCAGTATGCTGCCTTCTCATTGTGGTGGCTTCTCTTGTTGCACAGGCTCTAGGCGTGCAAGCTTCAGTAGTTGTAGCTCACAGACTTAGTAGCCCCGAGGCATGTGGGATCTTCCCGGACCAGGGAACAAACCCATGTCCCCTGCATTGGCAGGCAGATTCTTAATCACTGCGCCACCAGGGAAGTCCTAATCCTGCAGTTTTCAAGAGCTCAGAATTTTTTCCTCTATGAAGACTGTCTTAGACTCCCTGGAATAGAAATAATCTTGTTTTCCCCTGAACATTTATAGTATTTTATCACTATCTAATTCATTTTTCTTTTAAAGTTGTGATTTTTAAAATTTCACCTGTAATTGAATTACAAGTTGCTTATGAGCAAGGATTAAAAATGGTAATAATTGTTTTGGTTTACAATTTCCAATGTATTTTAAAAACTCATTTCGTTTAGTTCTACAGCAACTTTTGAGATAAATGTTTTTATTTTCCATACTTTAGAGATAAGCAGACGGAAACTCAAAAGTTAAAATATTTGCTCAAGATCACATAGCTAGTTAATGGTTGGGTTAGGACTCAGACCTCCAAAGCTCATGCTTTTTTTTCACTGTACCACACTAATTCTTATAATGTACCACCACCACAACAACAATAATAATATATAATAGTTAACTTATGTTGAGTGCTTATAATAGACCAGGAACTATGCTTTACCTACAGAGTACAGGGCATTTTAAAATTTTCTGTTATGATTTTTTTAAATATATTCTATAAAAAGTAGAGTATATAATGAACTTCTTTGTACACATAACCTGGTTTCAATAATTATTAGCACTTATTCATCTTGTTTTACCTGTATTGAACATATTATCTATATGTTATCTTTTAATACACTGTTCTTTTACATAATGCATTTTTCTTACAGTGTCTCATTTTTTTTGCTAATGTAACCACAATCCCATTATTATACCTAACAAATGAATAATAACCCGTTAATATACTCTGATACCCTGTTTTCAGTTTTCCTCAATTATCTCCAAAGTGTCGTTTTACAGTTGGTTTGTTTCAATCAGCATCCAAGCAGAGCATGCTTATTGCATTTAGTTGATGTACTTCCTGAGTCCCTTTGAAAGCTGAAAGATATATTCTCCTGTTCTCTTTATCCTGACATGTATTGACCCACTTTCATGAATGTAAACATTTTATCAGAATTATACCAATATCAATTAACTTCCAATGAGGAAATATTTTCTAAAGTAAATTTCATTAAGCCAATTTAATGTCTTGATTAATTTACATAATGAAATCAAACTATATTCATTTCTTCCAGGCTAGAAATTTCTTTCTGAATTTCTTCCCAGGCTTTTTTTCCTGGATTTTCATAGCATTTAATTTTGAAATCTTTTATACACTATGAAAATCAGTAAACATATATTCAATACTAAGGGAGGCTATACACATTGTTACTACGTAATTCTAAATAATCCTTTGTATCTCATACCATCTATTAATTATAGACTCATAATCAATGGACTTAATTTTCTGGTAGAGGCTGGTAGAGGCTTAGTAAATGTTTGTTGAATTATTTACTATTGAGATACTGTGAATATTTTATTGCCAAAATTAAAGAACGTGTGAAGTTTGTTAGTTGATAATTTGAACGGAGCCCTGGCAGGTTGCTACTGTGCAACATCAGAAATATACCATGTTGCTATGCCAGAGTAATTATCTAATATCTGCAGAGGGACTGAACAGTTTGTCCAGTAATTTTCCTCCCAGCTGGTGGTGGCAGCAGGGAATTTGATAACTAAATGTGCCGTGTTTCTAGTAGCTACAGTGGCCTAAGAGTCCCAAGGCTATGAAATATTTGGTTTCATCAAATATAATGACACTCATCTTTATTTTATATTACATTATTTTGTGTCCCTTCTCAAACCTCTTGCTCTGAAGTTGCCTGAATTAAAAAAGATGGAAATTCTCTGCCATGCTGCATAGTCTCTCTAACATTCAGTTTATCCGACCAGTGTTTCTTAGTGAATATTTTTGTTCCCTTTGTTCTGAATCTGTATATTGCTTTTGTAGACACATTGATTTTTTTCCCCCTCAGTGTTTGTTATGGCTGTTTTGGTCATACCTAATGACCAAACTACCAAAGAGTGTATCATTGCCATTTACAGCAATACATTATTTCAAAGGGAAATTGCAGGGATGTGGAAGTTATTATTCCTGTTTGAAAAGGAGGTTATGACTTTGCCAGGAAGCTTTGTAAGTGTGTTTTAAAGCCATGCAAACTAGTAGTACAATTGAAAGGTGTGTTGTTTTGTCTGATTTCTGGGTACTGTTTTTTGGCTCTGTTACAGGGAACCCCATTTATGCAAATATTTGGGATTGTTTACTATTCAGTTTTAATTTTTTTCTTCTGATTACATAAATAATGCATGTTCACTGAGATAATTTGGAAAAGAAGACATTTCCAGTGGTTCATAAAGCAATGACCTCTCATTTTGTTGCTGAATTAGAGAAAATTAGCATCAGATAGTGTTTAGAGTTCAGCTTGTCTAGGCCCTCTTTCGTTCAAATAAGTAAAGATAGTGGTAGAAAGTTCCACCTGAGACAGATTCAACAGGGATTATTGTCTGAGTCTCCCGACTTCTAGTATAGTGAATATACTTTCAGGCATTTTAGACAAAGAATTAGAAGTTTCTACATTTCATGGAAATTTTATGGTTATAAAAAAACCAGCTGCAATTTATTTCTCCTGATTTAATTGTAATATTAGTTTTTTGTTGTTATTTTTGACTGCAGTTGCTATTTGTTGATAACATTCATACATTAGCTCTTCTAAAAGGAAAATTAGGACCTATGGAAAAAAAAGTCTTTAAATATTATACAAACTGAGCAAACTCTATGAAAGTTGCTGAAGAATTTAGGGGGAACTGGAAGGAAGGCCCAAAGTTAAGAGGCTTCAGAGAGCATGAGGGAATGCTGAACACTGGTTGTGGCAAACACTCACTCGGAGTCCATTTAAAAAATTTCTGACAGCTTCCTCCACAAGAGAGCAGACAGCAGTATCAAGCAGTATCAGCAGTATTTCATCTTGTGGAACTGAAAACCACAGCCACAGAAAGACAGAGAAAATGAAAAAGCAGAGGACTTTGTACCAGATGAAGGGACAGGATAAAACCCCAGAAAAACAACTAAATGAAGAGGAGATCGGCACCCTTACAGAAAAAGAATTCAGATAATGATGGTGAAGATGATCCAGGACTTTGAAGAAAGACTGGATGCAAAGATCGAAAAGTTTACCAAAGACCTAGAAGAATTAAAGAGCAAACAAACAGAGATATGCAACACAATAATGGAAATGAAAAATACACTAGAAGGAACCAATAGCAGATTAACTGAGGCAGAAGGGTGAATACCTGACCTGGAAGACAGAATGGTGATAATCATTGATGCAGAAAAGAATAAGGAAAAAAGAATGAAAAGAACTGAAGACAGCCTAAGAGACCTCTGGGACAATGTTAAACACACCAACATTCTCATTATAGGGGTCCCAGAAGGAGAAGAGAGAGAGAAAGGACTCGAGAAAACATTGGAAGAGATTCTAGTTGAAAACTTCCCTAACATGGGAGAGGAAACAGCTACCCAGGTCCAGGAAGCGCAGAGAGTCCCAGGCAGGATAAACCCAAGGAGAAACACGCCAAGACATATAGTAGTCAAACTGACAAAAATGAAAGACAGAGAAATGTTATTAAAAGCAACAAGGGAAACACGACAAATAACATACAAGGGAACTCCCATCAGGTTAACAGCTGATTTCTCAGCAGAAACTCTGCAAGTGAGAAGGGAGTGGCATGATATATTCCAAGTGATGACAGGGAAGAACCTACAACCAAGAATACTCTACCCAGCAAGGATCGCATTCAGATTTGATGGAGAAATCAAAAGCTTTCCAGACAAGCAACAGCTAAGAGAATTCAGCACCACCAAACCAGTCCTACAACAAATGCTAAAGGAACTTCTCTAAGTGGGAAACAGAAGAGAAGAAAAGAACCTACAAAAACAAAAACAAAGCAATTAAGAAAATGGTAATAGGAACATACATATCAATAATTACCTTGAATGTAAATGGACTAAATGTACCAACCAAAGGACCCAGACTGGCTGAATGGATACAAAAACAAGACCCATATATATGCTGTCTCGAAGAGACCCACTTCAGACCTAGGGACACATACAGACTGAAAGTGAGGGGATGGAAAAAGATATTCCATGCAAATGAAAATCAAAAGAAAGCTGGAGTAGCAATAGTCATATCAGATAAAATAGACTTTAAAATAAAAAATGTTACAAGAGACAAGAAAGGACATTCTATAAAGATCAAGGGATCCATCCAAGAAGAAGAGATAATTATAAATATATATGCACCCAATATAGGAGCACCTCAATACATAAGGCAAATGCTAACAACTATGAAAGAGGAAATGCAAGGCAGAAATAGAGACACAGATGTAGAGAAGAAACACATGGACACCAAGTGGGGAAAGCGGGGAGGGTTGGAGGGGAATGCATTGGGAGAATGGGATACCAAATTGTACACTCTAAATATATGCTATTTATTGTCTGTTAACTGTATCTCAATAAAAGTAAAAAAAAAAAAAATTGCTGCAGGAGAAAAGTTCCAGCTTGACTTCCTCACCTTCTCCCTCCTGAACCTTGGATACCATATAGGGAGTTCCTGGACACATGTTTTTAGGTTATTTTATAATCTTGGAGTAACTGATCTTTGACTCCATAACATTAGGATATAAACTCTCACGTAAAGCAGTTCAGGGAGGCTACCTCCTGACATTCTGTTTTGCAGTATAGTGAAACAGAAAACAGCCCGATCTTTTAAGTCAGAGTGAATTTGCCTTCAAAATCCCATTGTGCGCAGGATCTTAACTGCTTAGAACTTGTTTGCTTTTCTCTAAAACAGGAGTGTTACCTCCCACTGACATGGCTGGCATGAGGATTTGAGTGGTGCAGCCCTGACACGGCGTGTATGCGTACAGAGAGGGCTCCACAGATGTCAGTTTCCTCCTCTTCGTTGGCATCAAGGGAGCAGAATGTTCCTGGAAGAGGTTCCTACCTCTTTCTCAAGAATAAATCAAATTACTCCCCTTTCCTTTTCTTCCCTTCTTTCCTCAAATTTTAATAGTCATTACCTGCAGGTTGTATGCGAGTGCCAGTGAGGGGCACATGAAGAGGGGGGATCCTGGCCTCAAGCAGTGTGTCTTTTCTGCTGAGGCACCTGACATGTTTCTAGGTGTGGTGTGGTGAGGGCTGTAAAACACAGTGGTCTGGGAACGTACAGAGGAAGCCATTCTGATGCTCGGGGCTGAGGGAGAGAAAACACAGGGAGAGTCAGGCAAAGCTTCAGAGAAGCAGGAAACGTCATCAGAACACGAGGGGTGAGTGGAAGATGTCAGAGAGATCGGGAAAGGCAGGCTAAGTTAGTCAGAAAAAACAACCCCAGCAAAGAAGCAGCGGCACAGATGTTCTGGAGGGACAGCTGGCTGCCGTTCGGGTGAGACTTGCAGAGGGCCGGCACGGCACAGCTTCCAAGCTCATATGCTGTGGGGGATCCTTCAGCATTTCCGTCCTGGGACAATTACTCTCAGCCCAGATCCCACCCCTAGACCCATTTTCTCTTGCCTGCTCTCCGTTCCTATTGAGCCCTTTTCTCCTCCTCTGCTCCTTGCCCCCCCTTGACAAGGTATGGATAGGCTTTCCCAGTCCTGTATCGTCTTCTAGTCCAGGAAGACAAGCTCTTCTTCTTATTGGATTTTACTTCTGATCTCTCTGAGGAAACAGGGTTACTGAAATAATGAGCCTGAGGACATCGTAAGAGTCCCAGAACCTTTCAAAGTTCTTGAAGTCGTGTCTCTGATGCTTTTTCTCAGAAGCTAGAATCCTGTTTACCTTCTGTCCTTGGTGTCTGTAGGGTTTAACATAGTCCTTCCTCCTCCTAACCCTGTAGTCAAAGGGCATGTGACTCCTGCTCCGTAAAGGTCCTTCTTTCTAGTACGTTGTCACAGAGAACACAGTGGGATGGAAGAGCAATGATAACAGTAAGTGCCATCCTCAGAAGACAGTTTGTAGTTTTTAGAATCTCTCAGGACTTCCCTGGTGACACAGTGGTTAAGAAAATGCCTGCCAATGCAGGGGACATGGGTTCAGTCCCTGCTCCAGGAAGATCCCACATGCCATGGAGCAACTAAGCCTGTGTGCCACAACTACTGAGCCCGCGTGCCACAACGCCTGAAGCCCACACACCTGGAGCCTGTGCTCCGCAGCAAGAGAAGCCACCACAGTGAGAAGCTGTGTACTGTAATGAGGAGTAGCCCCTGCTCATCACAACTAGAGAAAGCCCGCACACAGCAACGAAGACCCGGCACAGGCAATAAATTAATAAATAAGTAAATAAATAAATTTATTTTTTAAAAAAAGAATCTCTCATTCTACAGGTTCCTTCTCCCTTTTAAAATTTTCACTTACTAAATATTATCTTCAGTAAGAGTCAATTATGGTGTAAAAAGTATTTATTTTGTGCTGTTTTTTTTTATTAAAGGATACAAATTGTATATCCAGAATAATGACTAGTAAGTAATGATAAATATGCACAGGAACAAAATGAAAATGGTAGCAGATTCATTTTGGCAGTTGCACATTGGGTCGTTCTGTTGTCAAAATTTCCCGTTGAGAAAAATGAGTATGTGTAGGTTTTATAATGGAAAAATAAGATATCATTTATGTATTTATTCAATTAAAGTCATCTTGAGGATTTTCTGTTCTAGGTGAAAATGGTGATTGGAAAGAGCAAATCGCTGTAACTGTTTCATTTTGCTCAAAATATTTACAGACATTCCTTCCTAGGTTATGCTTTTAGCATTTCCTCGAAGGAATAATCAGAGCGTTTAAAATGAAGCCAGAAATGACCTGATGAGATCTCTGACTTAGAAGATAACTAAACAAACTGCGGACTGACTGGTTCTAAAGCCAGAGGCAGGAGACCAAACAGGACCCTTTGTAGGAGTCTGAGCATAGCGATGGGCTGCCCTGGAGCAGTGACAGTGAATTGGAGAGGAGGGAGCAGATACAGGACACAGACACTGCAAAGTAAATGTGTCCAAAGTGAAACTGCCTGTTTATAAACTTTCCTCCCCCACCCAGCAAACACACTTCCCCTCCACTGTTCCATGTGTCCTAAGTAGCATCACCTTTCACCCTGTTGCCCAAGACAGAAACTTTGATTTCTCCAGCTCCTGCTCCCAACATCCAGTGCATCCCCAAACCCTGTTAGTTTTTTCCCTTAAATAACTCTTAAATACATTCATTTCTCTCTGCTTCTTACTTTAAGCCACCATCATCTCCTGCTTGATTTTTTAAGGAGTTTCCAAACAGCTTTCATTTGCTTTCAGTCTTACTTTCTGCCAGAGCAATTTTCCAATAATGGAAATCTGATCCTATTCCTCCGCTACTTCAATGGCCTTTTGGTGCTTTTAGGAAACAGTCCAAACTCTTTTACTGTTCTTCCAGGACTTGGAAGAACATGGAAGAACTTGGAAGAAGGGCTTCCAGGACTGCCAGAGCTAGACCTTAGGGCCTCCTGCTCTAGCCTCCTTTCTTACCGTTCCCTTCCTTGCTCCTGCTCCTTGACTTCCCTCAGACCTGTCCAGCTCTCTGGCTCCCTAGTACCCACAAGTCTTTACACATACTGTTCCCTCTACCTGGAACACTCCTCCTTCTCCTCCTTCCCTTTACCTCCTTAATCCCTTGATATTTCAACTGAAATAGCACTGTTCATAGTGGGACTTCCCGAGCCCTTAGTTACATCTTCAAGCCTTTTGGATGTCCCATAGCAGAACACTTGTATATATCTGTTATGTTTGCTTATTTGTCTGTTTCCTACTAGATTGTAAGCTATGAGTCTGGCCAGACACTGTAGCTATTTTTATTTACCATTGTATCCTACTCAGCTAATATAGTACCTATAACATTAGGTGCTAAAACAGTTGATAAATTAGACAAGAGAGAGAAGAAAGGAAGGAACGGAGGGAGGGAGGGAAGAGAGACGAGAAAGAGAAAGGAGTGAAAAGAAAGAAAACAAAGGAAGGAAGGAGGGAGAGAGGGAAGAAAGAGAAAGAAAGGGGGGCAGATAGAAAGGAAGGAAGGGAAAAGTTTTGCAATTAGAGACTACAAAGACACTAGTGACATTTTGAATGAGATCAGAGAAAAATAGAGTAGTCAAAAACATTCTGAGATTCATTCGTTGAGTGGCTGGGTACATGACAGTACTGTTGTATTGGGGTTAAAAAGAAAGAAGAGTGGATTTTGGTGGAAGTATAATGAGTTTAGTATGAACATCCGGTGCAGAAGTTCAGTTAACAATTAGGAACAGGGGATCTCCCCTCAGCAGGAGCTTAGGCAAGAAGTGTGAGCCATCTGTGACGACGGAAGGGAGTGGGTGAGATTCCCAGAGAGAGAATATGGAACTAGAAGACAGCTGCGGCTGTAGTTCTGAAGACCCTAAGCTTTGTTAAAGACAAGACAACCAGCCCCAAATGGAGTCGCTTATGCTAAACCCTACATCACAAAACCCAGTCTTAAGTTGATTACAGTTTCAGCCCCTTCCAGAAATGGAGTCTTAAACCAGTCAATGAGGAATCACCTGGTCTTGGCTCTAGTGAGGTCATCTGCCTGATAGACCCCTGCCTTCCCCAGAGGAAAGTGACCTTGTCACAACTTAGTGGAACAATTTTGCTAGTATAATTTCCTTGTCCCACTCCCTTCTGCCTGTAAAAGTCTTTCATTTTGTGCAGCTCCTCAGAGCCCCTTTCTCTCTGCTAGATGGGATGCTTCCCAATACATGAATCATTGAATAAAGTTAATAAGATCTTTAAAATTTACTCAGTTGGATTTGTTGTTGTTGTTGTTCCCACATTTAAACAAGACATAGCAAGAGAGCTTCTTAGTGGCAGCCGGGGACTTCACATTGCATCCTGCATTTACAGGACTTATAAGCTCATAAATCAGTGCTCAGGAGGAGATAGAAAAAGCAAGACTGATTCTATAATTTTGGAAGTGGGGAGGGAGCAGGAGCTCCCCATAGGAGTTTTTCATGACTTCTTTCTTTCAAGAAATCCTTTGTATTTCTGACATTACAATGCATTTATGGTATTTGTTTGTCTCTAAGTTTCTTGAATTGAACAGAGTCGGTATAATTAACACACATTTTACTCACCTGAATTTATTTAAAATTTTATGTTTATTGCAGCATGCTGTTTAAAGCCTACATAGCTATTGTACCATACATTTGAGTGTGGACAGTGTAAGAAATCAATGTTTTATTTATTGCTGGAACATATATTGCACAACTCAGCTTTTTTAACCACTTCTACTCTTCCCACACAACACACTCGTTACAAGATTACATCCCACTAATAGAGTATTCCACTTCTTAGTGAAAACTTTAAAATGGAGCAGTAGCATGGGAGCGGATTCCATTTTTAACACTGTCCTCTACAAAAGGACAGCAACTCTTGGTATCAATAAGTGGTAAGGAAATGAGGGCATTTCTAGGAAGAGCAGATATAGTTGAGACTTATTAATAAACCCTGGTTATAATTTTAGGTTTCCAAGATTTTAAAGGACCAGAAAGTAGGATAAAAAGAGAAGAAATTAGTGTTTGATTAAAACAGAAGTGTGGTATTATATTTATCTTATTTAACTAAAAACCATACTTCTGAAGAGCTGATTAGAAAAATCACTGTTTTTACACTTACTTGATTTCCTTTGATGCTGCTCTTCAAATCTGAGAGAGTATTCTGCTCTAATGTCTACACTTCAGTGTAAAATTATAGAACAGAAAAAACAAGTCTCAGAAGGCTAAAAATAATTATGAATTTCCTTTTATTTAGAAGTAAATTAAAAAAAAAACCTTTATGTCATAAAAGATGTGCTGTATATGTTTACTAGTTTGGTTTTCGTTAACAATAAGCTAAAACAGTAAGTAGGTTTTGGTAAGAGATTCTTCTCGTTTGTTTTACCTCCAGACAAAAGTCTCTTTGTTTAATGCTTTCTGTGCAATTACAGGGTGTAGGGAAAAACAAGATTGTTGATAGATTCCTTCACCTGCTCAACAGACCCCGAGAATATATCCAGCTGCACAGGTAAGAGGATAAAACCCACAACCTCTTAAGATCTGGTTTAATCATTTATTTTGCTCCCAGTACAATTTTAAAATGCTTTCTTAAAGGCCCATTTTTAATATACCAGTTTCATTTCTGTTCCTCCTGCTCTTTTCTCTCCTCTCGTTAAAGTGACTGATGCTTTATAAACATGAATTAATAGATATTTTGTGGACAGAGGGTGATGAACGTTACATTCAGGAAGCAGTTTTCATCAACATAAAGGCTCTTAAATTAGAAGAAAAATTCGTAGAGACTAAGCTCACTCCCTAACAGGAAGCTAAAATAGCTCACGAGGAGAAACAATAAACTATATCCATCTCAGGTGTAAGATAAGGAGCTCAAAAATATGAAGAGGTAAGTTATTAGTCTCCTTGACTTCCTTGAAAATACTTTGTGGATTATTTAGTTTTGTGTGGTCAGAATGCTGGTCCAGGGATAGCTTTTAATCAAATAGATTTTCTCAACCTGGTTGTTTTTAGCTTTATCAGTGAACCTGTTCTAAATCTTTTTAAAATAAAATATAAGCAGCAGATCCACCAAAGGAGAGAGAGAGAAAAAAAAAATCAAGGAATATACCAAGTAATAAGCAACTTAAAACTAGATTGAATTGTTACAGTTTTAATCCCAAGAGATTAACAAAAATACTGTGTAGTGGAAATAACGTTGGATTGAGTTACAAGAATTGGTTTCTGGTTTGGGTCCTTTCGCTAAATAATGTTGTGTTCTTGAGAAGAAAACGTAGGAGAAGAGAAGGTAAAGTTAACGGACTAAAGGATAAAGAGAAGAAGACCAAAGTAAAGCTGAGAGATGGTCAAAAACTCCCTCTTGGCATTTACACATCTGGCTGTGATGGAGTAACTGGTACCAGATTAGTCCTACCACGATAAAGAACTATAAAACTGGACAAGACTCACAAACTCTGGGAAAGGAACAACCACTAGTAACTGGTGAGCTGAACAATTACCAGAACTCCCATGTGGTTAAGAGCTTTCATTAAACTTACTCCTGGTATTCAGAAGATATCCTGTAAAGTCTATGCTTTAGAAGTAGGATCAGTCTGTCCCTAGAGTAAAAGCTACTCCAAGCCTACCCTTAATAAGTTTAAAAATAACTCTTGAAAAAACAAGGATGTTTGCTATTTAACACTGTTTTGTAATTTTTTTTCTCATACAAAATGATTTTAAAAGTTAAGGAGATGGATGATGGGGGAACATGTTTTGAAAAAAATCAAGCTGACTCAGAAGTAAATTAACTGCTTAGCTGAACACACTTACCATGCAATGAAAGAAGACTACAAAACCCAAACATTTAACAACAGAGCATTTATAATATCAAGCATTCAATAGAATATTACTAGACATATGAATAAGCAGGAGATAGACCCCAAATGGTCAATAGAAATAGACCCCAAAATGACAGATGATAGAATTAGCAGACAAGGGCTATAAAACCATTGGCTTAAATATATTCAAGCATATAATGGGCATATAAAGGGGGAATGAACATAATGAGGGAATAATTAAGAATTCTCAGTACAGAAATAGCAACCTTAAAAAAGCAGACTCACATATGGGCAATTAGAGTCTTTAAAAAAAAAAAGGACAAAGAATGGGGCAGAATAATATTTGAAGATGAAATGGTGGAAAAATTCCCAAATTTGATGAGAAGCATGAAGTCACCAATCTAGGAAGCTTAATGAACCTCAAGCAGGATAAGCAGGAAAGCACAACAAAGTACATTATAATCAAATTGTTGAAAATTGAAAGAGGAAATCTTTAAAACTATCAGCAAGAAAAGGACATATTACATATAGGAGGAAAATCATAAAAATGACCACTGACTTGTCATGGGAAATAAATACCACAATTCAGGGAAATGGTGGTTTTTAAAGAGCCAAAAGAAGAACAAAAAGTCAGCATACGATAGTATATCTGACAAAACATTCTTTAGAAATACAGACATTCTCACATGAATAAAAACAGAGTATTTTTTTAACCAGCAAATCTGGTGGTAATATAATTAATTAATATAATAGCGTAATATAATTAATTAATATAATAGCATAATATAAGAAAATTACAGTTCAGTATTTTCCATGAACATAGATACAAAAATCCTTAACAAGTATTAAATCAAATTCAACAGTATTTAAAAAGGATAATGCATCATAACCAAATGGATTTTATCCCAGGAATGTAAGGTTGGTTTAACATTTGAAATCAAATAATGCAATTCACTCTATTTACAGCATAAAGGAAAAGCCATACGATCATTTTGGTCATTGCCAAAAAACAAACAAAAACACTTGGTGAGATGCAAAGCTCATTCATGATAAAATGTTACAGCAAATTACGAATAGTGGGAAACTCCTTCAACCTGTTAAGAGGCATCTATGGAAAACCTATAACTGTATTTAATGGGGAAAAAAACTAAATACTTTCCTCCTATGATTGGGGAAAAGGCAAGGATATTTCTTTTCATCATTATGCTAGAAGAAAAAGTAATAAATGGCACATATGTTTAAGTAGAAGTAGTATTGTCTTTATTTAGAGACAACACGATTGTGAATATAGAAAGTTCTAAGAAATCAAAAAACTGTCAGAACTAATAAGTAAATTGAGCAGGGTCACAAGATAAAGCTCAATGTGCAAAATCAATTGTATCCATGTATAACTGCAGTGAACAATGAGAAAATTAAAATATTTAGATACTTTTTATAAAAGCACAAAAACATGAAATATTGCTAGTTTCACCTAGGTAACTTTTATTTGTAACATATCATAGTTCCAGTTTTTGAGCCACAAGACATGTAACAAGACCCATATTTTATGTTTTAAGGATGATACAGTGAGCATTGCAGTTATTCATTCTTATTTGTGCTATTTTATCTTTCATTTTGGTTGCATTATATTTAGTCTGTACTGTTTAGTGGTGCCCTTAAGGTATGTAATTACTTGAAAGTTTTAATGAATGTATATACTGATGCCACTTAATTGTATAAATTAGAGCCAAAACAAATGAATTTACATTTTATATTTTAAAATAATCAAGCAGAAAACCAACTTTCTCTTAAGGATGACTTCAGAGGTTGAAATCAGCTCTCAAATTAATGCCCAGAAATACGGAAGTCACTTTATGTGAGGGTCCCTTTGTATGCTGGGGCAGTTTTTAGATTTCTGTATATTGGACATTAAAATATTTTTTAAAAAAGATACATTATGCTGAGCTAGGTCAATTAATTCTGATTGTAGCGTATGAAGGTTACTTAATACAATCAGCAAAAACGGAAGTGAGGAAATATACATACTTAGTAATTATTACTGGGTCTATCACATTCATTGTAAACAGGGCTTTTGCTTATAATTCATTATCTTCAGTAGTTATAAGAAGTTTTAATAAATCTTTTTCTAGGAATTATTCCTTGTTTTCTAATTATTGACATAAAGTTATTTATACTATCGCTTTATGATATTTTAATATCCTTAGGCCCAGTGATGATATCATCATTTTTATTCCTGGTATTGGTTATTTGCCTTGTCTCTTTTATGATCAGGTTTACTGATCAGTATTATTGGGTGTTATCAATATTATTGGCCTGTTCAAGCAACCAGCTTTTGGCACTGTTGAATGTCTCTGTTGTATATTTCTTTTCTATTTCAGTAATTTCTGAGTTTATCTTTATTATAATGTTTCTTTTATTTTCTTTGGATTTAATGTGCTGTTTATTTTAAAACTTTTTTATATGAATGATTAAATAGTTGATTTTCAACCTTTAATTTATGTGTTTGAGGCTGTCTATATTTGAGTCTTGGTTTTCTCATCTCTGAGTAATAGAAGTGGACAAAGTCATTTTTAATGTCTCTTTTTAGGTCTGTATTCTAATATCTTTGAATAGGCAAGAAGACAGTATTCAACGTGTTTTGGAAATTAAAAGATTAGCGATACAGTCATCCCTCGTTATTGGTATGGGATTGGTTCCAGGACCCACATGGGTGCTAAAATCCACAGATGCTCAAGTCTCTTGTATAAAATGGTGCAGTGCACATCCCCCCATATATTGGGTTGGCCAAAAGGTTCCTTTGGTTTTTTTCTGTAAGATGGCTCTAGTAGCACTTAGTTGTCTTTAACTTCATTTAAAACAATTTTGTTAGATTGGTTAGATTGTATGTGACAGCTGTCATACCTGCATGCATTTAAAAAAGACTTATTAAAATTGGTGAATTTTTGTGTAGCCATTTTAATATTGAATATGGAAGAAAAAAGCAACGGTTTTGGCATATTATGCTTTATTATTTCAAGAAAGGTAAAAATGCAACCAAAACACAAAAAAAGATTTGTGTAGTGTATGGAGAAGGTGCTGTGACTGATCAAACTTGTCAAAAGTGGTTTGCGATGTTTCATGCTGGAGATTTCTCACTGGACGATGCTCTACAGTCGGGTAGACCAGTTGGACGATGCTCTACAGTCGGGTAGACCAGTTAAGGTTGAGAGCAATCAAATAGAGACATTAATTGAGAACAATGTTTCACCATGCAGGAGATAGCTGACATACTCAAAATATCCAGATCAAGCTTTGAAAATCATTTGCCCGAGCTTGGTTATGTTAATTGCTTTGATGTTTGGGTTCCACACAAGTTAAGCGAAAAAAACCTTCTTGACCATATTTCTACATGTGATTCTCTACTAAAATGTAACAAAAACATTCCGTTTTAAAATAAGGTGTGACGGGCCATGAAAAGTGGATACTGTATAATAATGTGGAATGGAAGAGATCGTGGGGCAAGCAAAATGAACCATCACCAACCACAGCAAAGGCCAGTCTTCATCCAAAGAAGGTGATGTTGTATATATGGTGGGATTGGAAGGGAGTCATCTATTATGAGCTCCTTCCAGAAAACCAAATGATTAATTCCAACAAGTACTTCTTCCAATTAGACCAACTGAAAGCAGCATTCAACGAAAAGTGTCCGGAATTAGTTAACAGAAAATGCATAATCTTCCATAAGACCACGTTTCTTTGATGACCAAGCAAAAACTGTTACAGCTTGACTGGGAAGTTCTGATACATCTGCCACATTTACCAGACATTGCACCTTCAGATTTCCATCTATTTCTTTCTTTACAAAATTCTCTTAATGGAAAATATTTCAATTCCCTGAAAGACTGTAAAAGGCACCTGGAACAGTTCTTTGCTCAAAAAGATAAAAAGTTTTGGGAAGATGGAATTATGAAGTTGCTTGAAAAATGGCAGAAAGTAATGGAACAAAAAGGTGAATACATTGTTCAGTAAAGTTCTTGGTGAAAAGGAAAATGTGTCTTTTATTTTTACTTAAAAACTGAAGGCACTTTTTGGCCAACCCTATACTTTATTTTTTTAATTAATTAATTAATTAATTGGCTGCATTGGGTCTTCATTGCTGCTGTGCAGGGTTTCTCTAATTCCAGCGAGTGGGGGCTACTCTTTGTTGCAGTGCATGGACTTCTCACTGCGGTGGCTTCTCTTGTTGTGGAGATAGGCTCTAGGTGCATGGTGTTCAGTAGTTATGGCACATGGGCTCAATAGTTGTGGCTCACAGGCTCTAGAGAGTAGGCTCAGTAGTTGTGGTGTACAGACTTAGTTGCTCCACAGCATGTGCTATCTTCCCGGACCAGGGATTGAACCTGTGTCCCCTGCATTGGCAGACAGATTCTTTTTTTTTCTTAATTAATTGTTTAATTAATTTATTTATTGGCTGCATTGGGTCTTTGATGCTACACATAGGTTTTCTATAGTTGCGGCGAGCAGGGGCTACTCTTCATTGTGGTGTGTGGGCCCCTCATTGCAGTGGCTTCTCTTGTTGTGCAGCATGGGTGAGTGGCTTCAGTAGTTGCAGCATGTGGGCTCAGTAGTTGTGGCTCACAGGCTCTAGAGCGCAGGCTCAGTAGTTGTGGTTCATGGGCTTAGTTGCTCTGCTGCATGTGGGATCTTCCTGGAGCAGGGATCGAACTTGTGTTCCCTGCATTGGCAGGTGGATTCTTAACCACTGTGCCACCTGGGAAGTCCCTTGGCAGGCAGATTCTTAACCACTGCACCACCAGGGAAGTCCCTAAGCCAATACTTTAGATTGTTTCTAGATGATTTATAATACCTAATACAATGTAAATGTTATGTAAATAGTTGTACAGTGTAGAGTAAATAGTTGCCTCATGTCAAATTCAGGTTTTGCTTTTTGGAAGTTCTGGAATTTTTTTTTGCCCCAAATATTTTCAGTTCAAGATTGATTGAATCCATGATACAGAAACTGTGAATACAGAGGGCCAACTGTACCATGCTTTACTTTCTGCCTAGAATGTCTCTTATACTAATCTTTTGTTGAAAAGTAACAAATAATTCATAAATTGTAAAGAATTACATGCTAATTACATCCCATGGTAATTCTGATATTGGCTATATAAATATATCTATAAAATTTTTTTCTAAATTCAAAATGTAGTAAAATTTTCAGTTATAGATTTTTATTATTTTTTCTTATAACACTTATTGCTATATCATTGATTGATGATAATATTACAAATAAAATATCTACTCATTTAGATATTTGTCAGTATTTGATATTTAATTTATTATTTAAAGTTGGAAGTAAAAAAAACCTCCATTTCTGTTTAAAATATACATTGTTAAAGGTTTGCATTAAATAGACTGACATTCCCACTAATTTCAGTGTGGACAGTTTTTTATTATGTACAACTTTATGACTATATTTGCCATAAAATTTAAGCTCATAAAATTGCCTTAAGAGAAACATATGTTTTAAAAGATCTAAAAATAGCAGTCAAAAAAAAAATGTTCAGAACTTCTCTGATCTATGGGTGACCTATTTTAGGTCCTTAACTCTGTTTATTTTAGGTTCCTTTTAATGGATTTGTGATGTTACCATCTAAAGAATCAGTCACACTCAATTTAGTTTATGGACGTATTCCAACAAAATTAGTTATGATCCATTCAAAACATGATCTTGATAAGTAAAACCATCACCAACATACATGAATAAAATGTACAACCAGTTACTTTTGAGTATGGCCATCTTATGTTTTAAGGATCAGATTTCATAAAATGAGCAAGCTGGGCAATTTGTGGTTTTAGTTAAAATCAAGATGTTGTGCTAAGACTATGACTTAGATAATTTAAAAGCTTAATGGGTATAATGACTTTTATGGTATGTGTTTCGAACAGAGGAGACTACATGGCTCACATTTGTGCAGTGCATTTATTATTTTTTTCCCAGAATGCTATGTTAATTTTTTGACATTCAAGAGGACACTTGATATGTCAACTTCTGTAGCTATATTTCCTCCTGGGATAAAAATAACTTCTGTATTAAAATCAGAATTATCTTAGTTCTGAAATTCTTATGTTACCAGATTTTTTTTCATCTGCTTCCCTTCGTATATTAAGATGATGGCACAGGTCCAATCATTAGCATGACCTATATGCTTGGTTATTTTTCTAATATTGGTACCCATTGTAAAATAGAGTTCTCAGGTCCCCCAGTAAAGTCCCAACTTTCTCTTCAGTGAGATTTTCCCAGTGTATGCTCAGCTTATTCCAGACTGAACCATTCTCTGTCCTACTTGCAGGTTTTGAACTTGTATCCATACCTGTCTTTATTCTTCCCTCTAAAATGTACTCTTTTTCTCTCTGAATACTTCAAGATTTGGTCCACTGTTACTTCTGCATGGAACTTTTCTGATTTGTCATTCTGGGTGTAACTGTTCTCTCCTCTGAAACTCCATAGGACTGAATTTGTACCATTGTGGTAGAAAGAACATGAATTTTAAAGGATAAAATTGTATGTCTACCATTAACTTTTACGTGGCCTTGAACTCCTTGAGTCCTAACTTCGTTACCTACCAAATTGAAATAATAATACCCTTCAAGATGGTTGTAAAAATTAAGTGAAAATGTTTGCAAAGGACCAACCGCAATGACTGGCACATTTCAGGCACCTAAATACTTAGGCTAACTCATAAAAGTTAGTTTCTTGCCACATATGCCACTTGCTCTCACTCTGATTTGCATTATACTTAATTTCTATATCTTATTTCCACCCTCTCCTTCCCCCAGTCATGCGTCCCTAACTAAATAGGGAATTTTTTGAAGGCAGGAGTCTGATTTATTGATTATATATTAATTCACTTCACCTAATTTGTATTTATTAGATTCCTGTTATTTTCCAATAGCTGTCTGGGGCACAGTCATTCCTGGTATCTGTAGGGGATTGATTCCAGGATCCTCACGAATACCTAAATCCAGGGATGATCAGGTCCCTTAAATAAAATGGCACAGTATTTGCATGTAACCTATACATGTCCTCCCATATGCTTTACATCATCTCTAGATTACTCATAATACCTAATACAATGCAAATGCTATATAAATAATTATAAATGCAACATAAATGCTATATAAATAGTGGCTGGCTCAGCAAATTCAAGTTTGGCTTTCTGGAAATTTGAGATTATTTTTCAAATGTTTTTAATCCACAGTTGGTTGAGTCCTCAGATGCAGAACCTGTGGGTGTGGAGGGCTGACTGTGTAGATGATGATATTGATCTTGACTGGATGTGCTTGCTTGTCAGTGGGTGAGAATACACCAACATTTATAATACAGTGTCATATATAAGCCAAAAAAGAAACATGTGCAGGTTCTGTGGGACCTTTGAAGAGAGGTACCCAACCCTCAGAGTATATGCATGTGATTTGGTGGAAGGGGTCTGGAGAAAATGGCACTAAAACTGCGTCTTTAGGGATAAGTAGCAGCTTTCTAAGTGCAGAACGCAGAACAAGGCATTATAGTTATTGAAAACAAGCTGTCTAAAAGTAGGAAGTGAAGGTAGCTTGCATAGCATGGGATGTATGTGCATAGCTGATGTCAAGAGGAAGATGTGGGCCTTGTGGGAACTTCATGGGCCCTGCTGAGGTTGGATTTTATCCTGAATGCAATGTGATGGAGTTCAAGAAAGAAAGATCGTTAGGACCATAGTTGGTGGGTAGATCAGAGTCAGATGAGACTTGAATCAGAGAATACTAGGGGGTGATTGCAGTAATCCAGATTGAATTGTTGGGGCTGACCAAACATATTGGCAAGGAAAACGGAAAGAAGGGACAAATTGAAATAGGTTTTACTAGCTAATTTTAGATTGATAACTATCTAGAGACTGCAGGGAAAAGGAAGGGTGGATAAGGGGGGACTACTGCATTGCGTTGTAGATGGTTTTTATTAAAACCCTTGTTTTTCCCCTTTCATATTTTTGTATACTTTTTCTTTATGAAATCAAATGAGATAAAATGAGGTGTAAAACTACAGCACTGACCTCCATATCAAACATCCTGGAGTGAATGATGACATGCTTTCAAAAGCACAACATAATTCAGCATACAAGGCTTTCCTCCGTCTGAAGAAAACTGAATGTGACAGTATAAATTTTGAAGTTCACAAAGTCCCAGAGGGCAAATAGATGTATCGGTAGGAAATAGAAAAACTAAAAGCTTTTTTGAAGTCTCATGGAAAAAATTATTATTGAGTCATCAAGATATTCTGAGCACTGATAAGAGCAATAGAGAACTGAAGATGTGTCTGATGTCAGAGGCTGCTGGGATACTCCTTCTGTCTCATCTTCCCCATTATGAGCTTGAAAAGGCTATTTAGAAACTTTTTTATCAGCAGTTAAACAGCAGTTTTCCCAGTAAGAATGCCTTCTACTGCCTTTTTTACACAATGAATTATGCTAGTACCTCTAACTTTTCCATGTAGATCTTTAGATTTGTAATAACTTTTGACTCCAAATCCATTTAAGTTCCTGTATTATTTTTGCTTTTTCACTGAACAAACGTACATAGCAGCTACTTTGTGCTAGGCACTGTTCTACACTGTTTTCAAATTGTATCTTGTTTTTGCTCACAACTCTGTGGGACCAGTACTGTGCCCATCTCTGTTTTGCAGATGAGGACAGAGGTACAGAGAGGTTAAACAACTTGTCTGAGATCACACAGCTGGCTTCATACAGTTTGGCTTCAGCTTTATGCTCTAACCACTGCACTGTGCTGCTTCTTGACTTTGTCATGCTGATCAAATAGTATTTTAGTGATGGTAGCACTTTAGTAAGTACCTCACTAAAGTACCAGCTATGTGTTAGGACTGTTGGTCAACCAATGCTTAGATTTTACACTTCACTCTACACATAATAGCTTGAGTTTTTAAATTCTAGCTTCATATTCCTAATCTTTGCCCAGCTTGATCCCGAAGTCTTTTCTTTGAGATCTTAACTGAGTCTTTTCCTCAGTTATTCCATATTTTCCCTTTTTTTCAATAGTAATATTCTTTTCAACAGTAACATTCTTATTAAATTTCAATTTCTGTCTTCTTGACTACTTCTCTAGATTATACTTACTTTGTGTCTTAACACACCTCTCCTGACGACACACTGTATCATCAGTGTGCTTGCTGTTTTCTGTTCTGTCACCCAGGCAATTCATATAAAATGTAAACCAAATCAATGCCTGTGATCTTTTATGCGATGTTCTTCCTAGGCTGACACTGCTTCAGTTCTCAGTGCACCCACGGAATGGCTGTTGTAGGCTGTAGAGGTGGATGAGTCACAGCTGCAGACAGACCCTGAAAGTGGAGTTCCCAGCCAGCAGTCTGCTCTGGACTATCTTGGAAGAGAAGACTGGAAACAAGCAGGCTTCCCTGGGATTCTTTTTTATTTTTATTTCCTAAATCACAAGCTAAATAAGCTTGAGAACCACTGATGCAGTGTGTATTTTTCTTAGTTTTGTTATATCTGTTGCCACTGGAGAATAGCTACATTCTTTTCAAGTGTCATGTACTTTTTTAGTTTGAGAAAAATTTCAAAAATCTAAAAAAGATAAATAAAAACATATAGTACATACCCAAATTTATCGCTCATATTTAACAACTATTAATATTTTTCTCACATTTGATTCTGCTCTTCTTTTTGAAGAAAGAAAACACGAATTATAGCTCAAGTCCTCTTTAACCATCACCTCCAATCTCTTCTTCCCTTTCTTCAAGTCAATCACTATTGTCAATTTAGTTTATAACCTTCTGTGTGTTCTCTTAATTTGTAAAGCAAATTTTGTTAAGAAAATAATTATTTCACACTGACTTACTTCCACTGTAAAACAAGTAATACTGTGATGTGGGGGGTGGGGTGGGTTAAAAACTTTTAGTCCTTAGTTATAATAAAAATAAACTCAATCTTACAATTTTTTCAATATCAGATTAGCTTAACTTACTTAACATCATCTCCCAACCACCAAAACCTGCTCTTGTCTCGCTGCAAAGCATCGCCTGCAGGTTTCTTTCAGCAGCATCCTTAGTTAAGCTGATAGAGTGAAGAAGTATCTTGGGCCTGTGTTATATACCTCCCAGCCATCTTTTAATTCATTAAGATCCAGAATGTTTTTTTTGTTGAGCTTTATCAAGTGCCATTCCTTATAAGTGAGACAGATATTGCTGTAGCCAGACTCTTCAGATGGCGGCGTTAGTGACGACACGAGCAGAAGGAGAGGGGGTGGGTGTTTAAATTAAGCAAGTAGATTTGTGTCCTAATGGGATCACTTAGTTCACGACACCCTTAACTATTTCTCTCAATGGACATATATCTGTAATGTTTTGTGCAAGAATTAAAAGCATTGCTGGAAAATCTAAGAATTTTTTCTTTATTTCGGTTGACTTTATTCCTTCATGCATCCAAATAGCCAACAGATATCTATCTGGGTTTCCTAGAAGAAGAGCCAGAGATGGAAATGTTTGTGTAAGTGATTTTAGAGGGGGAGCTTTTAAGGGAAACTTTTTGGGAAGTGAAAGAATCAAGATAAGACTGTGGAAAAGAAGTGGTTTTATTTTATTTTAATTTTTTTATTTTTGGCCATGCCATGCGGCTTGCGGGATCTTAGTTCCCTGACCAGGGATCGAGCCGCGGCCCCTGCCAGTGAGAACGTGGAGTCCTAACCACCGGACCGCCAGGGAATCCCCAAGAAGTAGTTTTCAATGAAGTCTAGCTTCAGCCTCTTCACAGGGAGCTCTGGAGCACAAATGGCACTACTCAGTTATCGCACCTGGAAGCAAGAGGGCGAGGCTTTTTTTGCCCCCAGTCAGTGAGGCATTGCTTAAGGGCTGCCCCTTAGGAAAGGGGTGAGGGAGAACCTCTAAATTGCCAGGCATTTCTGGACAAGGTACTCCCCCCCCATTGGTGGAGGGCAATTCTTTGAAGAAAGGTGCAGCTGTGAGCTTTTAGAAATCAATGCTGCAATAGCTGTGGGATGGGTACCTTTGGCAGCAAAGGAGATCTGGGGAGGACACCACGAGCATATACTACCAGAACCTTTATGAGCTCCTATTGAGTGCAGTCCTTAGCACTGTTCTAAGCCTTGAGAAATACAGTAATGAACAAGGCAGACACGATCATGATTTTCATGAAGCTTTCCTTCTAGTGGTGAAGAGGAGATGTGCGATCAGCAAATAATTCAATAAACAGGAAAGTATCAATGCTATAATGGAAACGATATAAAAATTTTATAGGTTAATGTAATAAGGAGTAAATGGATAAGTTTGGCAGCAATAACGATCTTCGTAATTGTGGTGGGATTTACAGCGAGACATTCTAACATTTGAGCAGCTTGTCTGTTCTAGAGATTCAGCGGTTGAATTGGCCCAATGTAAGATGGATCCGTAAAAGATTACAGATTGCGGTAACTAGACGCTTGTGAGAACTTGGACGAGTGGTAGTTTGAGATAGGATTCCAGCCAACCGCTGAAGGTACCAGGCCTGCCTAGCGTCTGATCCGGGGGAATAGGGTTTTCAGGAATAGAGTTCCAGGAATACTGGTACTAGTGGGAATATTGGTGTGAAAATCAGGCAACTGAGGGAACAGAGGCAGAAGTATATGAAACTTGTCATAAATCCCCCAATAGGAGATTTATAACCACTCTGAGCGAGACCAATGAGTCATGTATCTCATTCCCTGGTTAGAATAGGAAATCAGGAACCGAGCAGGGTTGAGCCTGCAGCTGAGTGAAACTGAGTAAAGTAGGGATAGCACTACAAGGTCTGCAATCTACTAACAAAGGTGTCTTTCGTGTTATACACACCACATTCTGAATGTGATTTTTTTTTTTCTCACCAACTCTCAGTGGTAGTGGTATAAGTATCACTGAGTATCATTTTCCACCAAGGACTTAAATTCTGCTGCTGCATTTTTGAACACTTTTACTAATACGAAGTTTACTAATACGAATTTACTGGTTTCTGCTGGCAGTTGATCAGATGACAGTAGTGCTACCTAGTCGGCAGTGTTCATTTGTTTTAAGATGTGGTTTTTCGGAATACGTTGTGTCAAAAAGTATGAACCACTTATAAAACTGGGCCAAAATAAAACAAAGCCTCAAACTTTTAAAAGAAAAGCATGAGTTTGGGTACCCTCTTTGAGCACAACAAATTTCATCATAGGGTTATTGGAGGGATTAAATGACATATGTCCCATGTGTCTAGGACAGTGCCTGATGTGTGGTAGGGACCCAGTTAAAGTTAAATCTCTTCTCTATAAATCCCTATTGTCTTCTATCCATATATCTTCTGCCCCTTCCTCTCTGCTTAGCTTTGGATCTGCATTTTTCTTTTCAAAATATCCACATTGGTATCTCTGGAACATTTCAAATCCAAAATGTCCATCTCTTCCTACCAAATTTTCCTTTATAAATGACCTCCAGCCCCTTTTCTATACCTCATTCATGGTGGGTATCAGTAAAGCAGTGTTGATGATATTGGTAAAAGAAAGAATGGACGTTTCCTCTCTCAGCTTATGGAATCCTGTATCCAGTCACCTTGTCTGTAATCAGTGTTCCTTTTACCTTTCCCTGTTCTTTATTTTGACAGGCAATTATTACAAAATTGTGTCTATATTTTTCTAGGTCTCCGAAATAGTTTCCTCTCTTCCTTTCCCATAGTCACTGGCCATACCTGGACTATTATAGTAGTTTCTTCTCCTTCACCTAGAATTGTGACCAAGTCCGTTCAATTCGATCCTCCAAGCTATAAATCCATTCCCCATCTTCTCTAGCCTGGACCTTTACAGTAGCCTCCTGGTTAAAAATTCAGCCTCTAGTCTGTCTTTCCCAAGCCTCGTACTGTTCCAGCCAATAACGTTGATCACTTATTCTCCTGCTCCGAACCCTTCAATGATTCCCATTGCCAACAACATCAAGTCCATAGTCCTTAATTTGAGCTCCATCTGTTTCACTAGTCCTACTTCCAACCTTTCTTTCCCACATACTTAATCCACATGAACAGCCTGTGGTTCCCAAGAATCACATGCATGTTCGCGACTCCATAACTTGCCACTCGCAACTCTTATAGCCTGGAACGCCCTTCTCGATAAAGTCTGTCTGGAAAATTCTTACTTTTTCTTCAAAATGCAAATCGAAGTCTTTTCTTCTAGGAAAATTTCTCAAACTCTTCCTTCTCCTCTTCCTTCACAAGCAGATGTTGTTTCCTTTCTTTGTGACAACATTAGTACAAAGTGCTTCTTAAAGTGGGGAGCACGTACCAAGGGATTCAAGACCATCCATGGGAAGATGTTAGAATTTATGTTTAAACTTTGCTCTTAAAAATATGAATTAAGCATTCCAACTTTTAGTTCTCTGATTGACACTGGCACCCTCATTTGTTCAGTTTGTCGCATATGGGAAATGGGATGTATCCGGAGAGAACTGTATCATAAGATGACAGTGCTGCTCTCAGGTATCCATTTGATTGCACTTTATAACAACACATAACAGTTTACTGTGCCCAGTTTAGCAAATTTATGGTTTATGTTACCCAATGTTAACTAAGCCAGCCCTCACATAGTGGACATGGTTTAAAAGATTCTTGAAAACAAAATCCTGGGTTGAAAATGGCATTAATAATGTAAACATAAACAAATAACATAAAATCAGCAGAAAATTATGTAAGTATAACTGCTGATGGAGCATCTGATTTGATTGAATAGAGACAAGACTCTTGAATAAGGTTACAGAGGACATCACACATGAAATGTATTCACTCTATGATGATTTAAAACAAAACATTGCCATGAAGATTGAAAGCAGACTTGCACAGAGTGTCACCAATTTGATATGTCATATAACAAGACCTTTAAAGCAAAGCCAGAACTATTGCAGTATTTTGTGATGAGATAGGAACTGACCATGAAAATCTTTTATGCTACACAGTCTCACTTATAATCTCATTGTAAAGTATTTAAACCTATGCATTTTTTTTACAAAGTCAAGAGTTCACAATTTGTTGATCTGTCTGTGTGTTAATGGCTGTCAGAGAGATGCTACATAACAGATATTTTAAAAATTAAAAAAACATTTAATTTGACCCTTCAAGCTACAGGTCATGTGTTAGCAGTAAAGTAGAAAATAACTCCTTAAAAAAAAACTGCTCTGGAGAGAGTGTTTTTAAATCAGATGTTTATAACTGTTTCAATTAGTTTTGTTGTGGCTGAAAATAATGTATGTCACTCGTGATGTTGTGATATAATAATTATATGTTTGGTCTTCATTCCTTTTCCTGGCGTAAGAGCTTCTAGACTGCTTGTAATTTCCTGCATGATAGGGGTATCTTTTGTTAAAATATTTGGTCTTCGTCTCCAGTTCTAAGACCCTTGGAATCTCCAGAGTGATAAAGAGTCTGATAAGATGACTCTATGTTCCCTAGAGAATTGTTGGGTGTGGAAAACCCACACATTTAGTGTCAGGAGTAGAAATAGGTCATAGTACTCCTAAATGTCTCATGTCTGCGTACTAAAACAATTTAAAATACAATTTCCAACAAATGAAGAGTTCTAGTGAGTTTTGAACCCATTCATTCAAAATATATATAAAATGTGACGCTGTCTGATTAGTTTGCAAAAACACGGACATCAGGAAAGATGGAAATTCCCAAGCCTAACTGTAACAAAAATGTTTGTATATTTTGATAGATGAGATTGAAAAATGCATGTTGAGCTATAGGGAGTGCAGTCAGTATTGCACTTCTGTTTGGAGCTACATGTCTTTGTGAGCTCTTTTTCAGCTATAATGAGTATTGAAATAAACTCAGTTTAGGACTGGACCTTTAAATCACACAAATAATAAAGTGTATTAATCACATTATTCTTTCTAAAATATCCTTTAATTTTTAATGAGAACGAAAAGGGTTTTTTGTATTATTAACAAATAAAATTTTAAGGTATTGTTTGTCATCTTTAGCTCTGTTGTTGTTTCTATTTTGGTATACTTGAGAATGTATTTTCTTAAAAAAAAGAAACCCAACCTTTTATTAATCATGCATTTAGAGCCACTGACCTAGAATAGGCTCTGCTATTATACATGTCATTCTTTATCACAGTCACGTTTCCACCTCTGTCTTCCCTGCTAGACACTGTTCTCTCCCTAAGGGTAGGGACATTTCTTTGAACTGTCTCCTCCAGCATGATTTCTGTAATATGGTAGATGTTTGATAAACTTTTGTTAAGCAAATGAATAAATGCAATGTCTGTTCCTTCCCATCCATCTCTGAGACATCCATTTAGAGAGTCCTCTCTCTGCAACAGATAGATGATTGGTCCTCCATTCCCATGAGATGGAAGTCAGACTCTTATGCACGATATTTAAGTGTGCACTCTGACTTACCCTGCCTATCCAGCTGTACTCTCCTCCATGCAGCTATGTTCTAGACATCCTCCATGCTTCCCCAAACTACTCCTGTAACTCCAAACTTCAACGTGTTTGTCTGTTCCTCTACCTGGAAGCGCCCATCTCTGACAGTTAAAATCAAATTTAAATATCAAGATCCTGTTCTCTTCAGTCAGAATTGTCTTCTCTGTGTGCCCATTGAACTTTGTTTTAATTTCTATTATAGCCCTTATCACATTCTGATGTGTTACTTTTTATTTTTATTTTATATTTATTTTTTTTGGCCACGCCGTGCGGCATGCGGGATCTTAGTTCCCCGACCAGGAGTCAAACCCATGTCCCCTGCATTGGGAGCACAGAATCTGATGTGAGTTATAGTTATCTTATATCTCTCTTGTCATGTGAGCTTCTTGAGAGCAAGAGCTCTGAAGTATTCATTTTATAACCCTTCATGCCTAATAATCTGCTTTACAAATTGGTAACAATTTTTAATACACTCATGCCTTCATTCATTCCTTATGCAGACATTTATTACATGCATAGAATGTACAAGGCGTGATGATAGGCTCTAGGCATATTAAAATATATATATGACATCCTTTCGTCTATAGATGATACGTCTAGAGAGAAGATAGTCATATAAATGTTACCGAGTAAGGGCTCTCTGCCCAATGCACGTAGAAGCCAATACCAGGGCTCAAATCCATCTCCCCAATCTGGGGTTTGGTCATACTTTGGTTAGGTGAGGAGGGTTGGTATGCAGAAGCACTGGCAGGGCAGGTTTTGATTGGAGGGCTTTGGAATGTGGCCATTTGTAGTAGGTGTGGTAAAGGGGGCTTCAACACTGGGTCTTCCCAGACAATGAACCCTTCACTGCTGAAAGGGATCCTGTGTTCAGGTTATGGTCATGTCCCAGTCCTTTGGTTCCATCTCCGGGGGTGGGGGTGGGGTTCTAGGTGTTATTTGAAGACAAAATTTTCTCTTCTGCGCGCGCTTGGCCTGCATGACTTGCACTTCTGTTCTGCTGTCTTTGAAAAATAACTCAGTAACTTGTTAGAAACAGGACAGGGCCAGTTTAGGCTGGTTCTACGGTTACACGAACAACTAAAATGTTTCCCAAGTATAAAGTGCCTTCTATGGGACAGTAGTTCAACTGGGAGTATAGAAGTGAGAAATACTTAATGCTTCAAAGAGGAGGCGATATTTGAGTTGAGCCTTTAAGGAACGGGCCTTAACAGTTTGTCAGGCAAAGTGGGGAGAAGGGAAGAAAAACTTCCCAGAAAAAGTGCACACAATTGGGCACAGTGCTTAAGGAATTACCGTTAACTCAGGACAGCCTAGGGTACGTGACTGGAGTAGCTGACTAGAATGCATCCATTTCCCGACCCTACCCTCACCCCATATAATGGACCAGCTCGCCCCCACTCAGGGAGTGAGCAAGGGAAACTGTTACTTGTTTTCACTAGGTCCTGCTGCAGCTCCAGTCCCAATAGAGCCTTGCCTGGGGAAAAAAAAAAAGAATGCATCCATTTCAACAAATATTGTTGAACACCTAGTAGATGCTGGTTATTTCTAGCGTGAATGGCTACCTCAGGAACAAAAGAGCTAAAAACCCCAGGCTTCATGTTTAATATTCTAGCTGCTACTGAGAGAGAACAAGATAATTAAAATGTGTAGTCTGTCAGATGGTAAGTGCCATGGGGAAAAATAAAGCAGGCGAGGGGGCCAGAGTGGGGTTTATAATTTTCAGAGGTTGGCCAGGGAAGGCCTCCCTGAGAAGTTAACTTTTGGGTAGCCCTGATGGATAGTAGCCTATTTGCAGCCTTTTTCTCCTATAAACATGCTTTTTATATTTTAAGGTTTATCTGTGTATTAAGTATTCTTTTTCAGGTTTTTGAGATCCCCTGACTAACCTTGAATAAACAGCAATAATACCTAAACTCAAGTGAGAAAAAAGGACAAATGAACCACACCCTCATATTCATCCTGAAAGAGTAGAAGGGATATTTGCCCAGGAGGTTGGAGAACTTATCAAGTCACAAGATTACCTAAGCTGCTGATATCTTAAAAAGGTGCAGTGGTTGAAATGCCCGCCAGCACCAGTCAGAAAATGCTGCACGAGCTGCCTCTTCGGCTTCACACGGGAGGCTCTCCGCAGTGATTATCCTGACACAGTTCATAAAGCAGGAAGAAAAAGCAATTGCCATTTTGTACCCACCCATTTATTTCATTTGGGGGTTCAAGCAGTGTTCTAGATCCCAGAAGAGAAAAAGCAGCCAGAGGCTGAACTGGCTTGTGCAGTGTCAGCTGTCCTTCACTCACCCCGGTGTCCTAGACAGCAGCTCCTCGTTGCTGTTTTCCTAATGGTGTCTTAAACATGTTTGTATTGGAACAGCTCGCTATATTATGGAATGGCATTCAAAATCTCCATGAAATTTTAAGGAAAAAAAGCCTAAGATGATAAAGAAATGTTCTAGAGGGCTGCTCTGGCCTCTGGCCTCTGATTCCTCAGAGGGATTTGTTCTTTCTCCTCTGCCATTAAAATGACCCTGGAAATAGGCTGGGATTGAAACGAACTCTTTAACTTTTGTTACTAAAAGCAATATGTGTTATTTTTCTTATGATGCAGTAGTGTCTTCCTTTAAGAAAATCTATCATAAAAACTTAATAAAATAAGTACATTACAGAAAACTTAAACATAGATTTCCTTTAAGTTTAGAGCTCTCCAAATAGAATGCTTATTTACATACTGTTTTCTATTTGACTCGAGTGGTTCGAGTGTGATAAATAAACCAGGCACTGGGAATTGTTTCAAGTTGATGAACAACCAGAAATTAGGATAAAATAATTCGTGAATTATAGTATACTAAATAATATTATGATATATACAAAATGCAACTTGCATAGTCAATTTTAGGCAATAACTATTACATGAAAGATGTATTTTGGGTTATTAACCAAAAGAGGCATGCCTGATCAGTTTCATGGAGAGCTGGTGGACTTAAGTCTTCACCAACTTAGTCAAAGGCTGTTTATCATTTGTCTCAGTGATCAAAAATATTTATTTTAACTTTATTTTGAATTGCCTGTGGTAAAATACCTTTTGATATTTAATTTCATGCAAGATTCAGTTTATACTGTGCCAAAGGTAGTACATTATTAGTGTGGTAAGATAAGCTCACTTAAATATACTATGAATTTAAGCTCAGCAAAGGAAGGAATTTTTACTTTCCCAGATACTTATCTGTCTTATCCAAAGCAGTGCCCATTAGTAGATGTTCAATAAATATTTATTAAATGAACAATTATGGCATGTCCTGATATGAAAATGTATTCACTTAATTTTTGTCTCTATTGAACTTTTATGTTGTTACCCAATTAATGAGGCTTTTAGAACTATAAATTACTAGATACTATATTTTCTGATAAAGATTTTTCCAGTGGACACAACATTCACCCATCTCACAGTCTGGTTTCATCTGTGTGTGCATTTTTGCACACTCAGTCAGTTTTGTATTTTAGTCTACATTTCATTCTTCTATTCCTTTTTAAAAACTGATTAGAAAATGCATTGTTTAATGTCAGGGGAGAAGGTAAATAAGGGGCCTGCAAACTGTTTTTTGTTTTTTGCTGTGTTTGGTTTGGTTTTTTTTTTTGGCCTGGAAAATGGGAAATGAAGTTCCTAAAAAGAAATTAGGTCATTTTGAGTCCCTAAAATTTACCAAGCCAGAAAGCCAGTTTTCAGAGTAAAGACAATAGATCCCATTTTTAAATATTCTATCTTAGTATATTTATTTTTAAAGACTAGACAACTTACAAAACTTTCAGATTTTGTTAAAATACTTGATTATCAGCATGGCTTTGAATATTGGAGGAATTTCTTTTTAAATAAGTATTAATACATTGCTAGGAGACATGGTGAGGAGGGTAAGTGGATTTTGAAAACTATTTTGAAAATTTTAGCTTCCATCAGATGACTGTTTTGCTGTGGCTATTTTCTACCTGCTGTTCCCAGAGGAGCCTACCTCTGGAGAGCGAAGTGCTGGGCCACAGTAGACTCCCTTCCATAAATACCATCCCCCCAGTGTCTTCCTCCCTTTTATGGTATGTTAGAATTTTATGCATCTGGACATATTAGAGATGAGTAATTGACAACTAAATAAACTATTTGTCCTCCAAAACAACTATTTTAAGAGCTGGAATCTTTTTAGTCACTTTAGCAGAAATAATATTTTGCTTATCTTACTAAAAGGACTTTACCTCACAGCATTCAAAGCACATATAATAATAATCTCTCTCTCACGTTTATCTTTCTTACCTTTTACTCTACTATATTTCCTCATATGTTCTATTTTAATTCCCTTTGTAGAGATGAGTAATCTTGGGTTTTAAGAGTTTAAGTGACTGACCAAATTAGGAGGACTCAGATTTAAGCCAGTTCTGGTTTCCAACTAACATTGCAATAATCATAGCTAATTTTTTTCTTCTTTTTTTGTATTGTATGTGGCAAAACTGCTTATATTAATGACTGTTTCTGTTTGAAGGCTCAGGGAAGTTTCTTTCCCAACATGGCAAAATAAATTTGTCTTTCATAGGCAAGGTAGGAAGGTAGTGTGCAGAGAGCCCAGAATGTTTGTAAACATTAATTTGTAAATTTAATTAATTATCCAATTTGTTTGCATCCCCTGTAAGTGCATCTAAGTACCACTCTCTTTTATTAGTGATAATTATTATTAGTACTCCTTATCTTTATTTCATTACTTGTTTTAAAATAAGCCTTGTGGAAGTGATATTGATTATGCCATGACTTCTTCTTCACATGAAAATATCCTTCAACAACATTTACTTCTTTTTTTAAAATAATTTATTTTATTTATTGGCTACAATGGGTCTTCATTGCTGCATGCGGGCTTTCTCTAATTTTGGCAAGTGGGGGCTACTCTTCGTTGAGGTGTGTGGGCCTCTCATTGTGCTGGCTTCTCTTGTTGTGGAGCACGGGCTCTAGGTGCGCAGGCTTCAGTAGTTGTGGCATGTGGGCTCAGTAGTTGTGGCTTGCAGGCTCTAGAGTGCAGGCTCAATAGTTGTGGTGCATGGGCTTAGCTGCTCCGCGGCATGGGGGATCTTCCCAGCCCAGGGGTCGAACCCATGTCCCCTGCATTGGCAGGAGGATTCTTAACCACTGTGCCAACAGCATTTACTTCTCAGACAGTAATGTTATGCTTATATCTTATTCGTGAAAATTACCATTTAATTCTATTTTTATAATCACCCCACTTTTTAAAATATTGAGCAATTATTTGTTAAGTGCCTCCTATGTGTCATATTCTATTTTTTCTTTCTCATGTTTGGCTTATCATAACGATTGGACTGTTACTATAGCCATCTCTATTTTAATGAACTACAAAGTTAGAGAAGATTTTTATTAGCTATTTGAAACTCGTGTCCTTTTTCTTCCTTCACCCTTGTGTTTAACTATCTTTTTTCTGAAAGACAGCTAACCATAAACCAGTTTAAATACAATTTGCTAAAATATCGTCCTCAAAATAAACATTGCTATTTTGAGATCTTTTACTCCTCAATAAATTAGAAGATATTAGCTTAATGTACCTTTATAAGCAACATCACAAGAACGGATTGTACTTGCTCCCCAGAGGCCAATTTTCTTTCCTTATTTTGATTAAAAACCTGGTCTTTATTCAATCTAATTACTTTTATTGCATTTGGAATCATTTTAAATTACTATTGAAACATTAATAACTTCAACTTAAAAAAAACTTTAAAATCACAGAGTTAAAAGAAGACTGGAGTTTAGCACCGTATTTCTTTGAGTAGCCCTTTTATCGACTGACACAGGCTTTAATTGATGGACAGCTTTTGTTTGTAAGATAGAAAGAAGTGAGAACAATCAGTGCTAACATAAATGTCAGCAATTAGCTGAACATTCTAATTAATTCCTCAAGCATTGCTGGTAACTGTTATGTACTGGAAAGACATCTCTTTTTGAACTGTAGGCTAAAGAAATGTTACTAAGATGTGTTTTCTTCTCCCCAGTATTGTTGAAATTGTTGACTCTATTTTAACTTTTATGAGCTTATGTTTCAAAGCTGTTCTTGAGAGGAACAAATCATAATAGAATTGAAATTGTAACAAGTAAAATATTCTCTTAGGGTCATAGCTAATTTGTGTGGAGAATTAATATCTTTTGATCCAAGGTGCTCCTAAATACAAAGCAATGATTTCAATCAAATATTTTCTGAAAAAGAATCATTATATTGTCTTTAAGAGTCAATTCATATGCTACTTGTGACAATAGTCATCACTTACTGAGTTGAAGTTTATAATATTGTAAGATACCTTAAAAAACAAGGTTTTTTCTTGTTGTATTAAGTACTGTGCAGAAGATACTGGGTTATTTTCCACTCTTATATAAGGGACTTACATATAAGCCAACCCATTTTTGAAAAATTGAATATCATTTTACATATTTTACTAGCCTTTGCATTGCCTTTGATGTTTAAGATAAAAGGACCAACAGTAAGAACAGAACAAAAGCACTTTTTTCCTTTCAGTTCCTCTTTCTCATAGCCTGCTCTACTGAAAACCGTAATTCCTATTTGTATTTATCCTCATTTATTGTCCCTTTTTGGAATCATCTGATTTGTTCCTGTTCCCTCAAACCTATGGTTTTTATTTCTAGCACAAAAAGTCTTTTGAATCGTTTCCGTAGTGTAGTGGTTATCACGTTCGCCTGACACAAAAAGTCTTTTGAGAAATCTAATTTGACAAGTTGTATACTATCAGAACTCAAGTGTTAGAGAACAATTTCATTTGCCTTTTCAAAATTGGAATTCAGCTTGAATCTCCTGTTCTTAATCTGCTATGAGGCACTATAATCATTAAGGTAATGACTGCATTTCCTGTCTACTGACAATGATACAAGAGTTCCTTTTTCCATTTTGGTGCTGGCAGGTGTCATGTTGTTACCCATTAAATACGTGACAGCTGAGGTGTGAAATTCACTGGATTGCGATAAAAATCTGTGTGGACACATCTCTCTCTCTTCCTCACCCACCCCCTTCTATATTGCCAGGATATTAACAGTGAATTTAAGTGATATTAATTAAACTCGATTCTTATTTGTTGAAAACCCTAAAAAATTTTTAGCAGAAGATATCATAAAGTATGTCCTACAGTAAACTTATGAGACCCAGGAATACAAAGAATGGACATGTGACTGTATATGATTTTATTTCACAGGAAACACTTTATTCGTGCTAAAGTTGATAATCATCAATATATGTCACAATATATTTTCACTTTCCTTTAACATCCCTCGAGGCTTTGTTTTAGATACATTTCAATTTGAAGGTTAGTGAATATAGAAGAATAACATTGGATTCTTTGTAAAGTGTAGTGCTAGGGCTATAGAAAGTAGTAGATCACCAGACGGGCACCAGACCCATGAGAACCAGGATCATGGGGGTAGGAACTTGGAATAGAGGTCAGGATGACAATAGGCCAGACCTCCAGGGAATAAAGTAGAGAAACCTATCACTATTTAGTCAAGTTAGAGGGAGAAGCCTTTCAACCTAGGTGCAAAAATGTCAGGTAGTCTAGAAATTGTAAATGTCAATAATTGTATTGCCAACATACTTGCTCAAGCCCTGGTAAATGAGAACTCTGATGCAGAAGTTTCCGGCTACAGGAATAGGTGTAAATCCAACTCAATTTGGGGTCTATGATGGACATAAACCATCTCCCCCTCAGTTTCCCAACTAGTCAACCCCAAGTGTACTTCTCAACATGACTGTACTTTCTAATATACACTTACAAATGAATAAGGAAGATTCCTTACCTCTAAGACAATCAGCTTTAGTCTAACCCAACATTTACTAAAGTGGGTTCTGTAGTTCCAGATTTTCTGTTAAAAAAAGAGTTCCATGATCCAATTATATTTGGAAGTCCATATACTGTATGTTACGCTGTAAGCTACAGTGTTGATTTTTTTAATATAATTTTATTTTTAAGGACTTTTATTGAGATGTAATTGACATACAATAAACTGCATATATTTAAAGTGTACAATTTGATATTTTTTTCTTATTAGTAATGTATATATGGCAATCCCAATCTCCCAATTCATCCCACCCCCACCGCCCTCCCCCCTACAGTGTTGACTTCTGTTCATTTCATTCATGGATTCATTTATTCAACAAAGATTTGTTAAATTCATCCTGTGCATCAGACATCCACTAGATACTGGGGACAGGGTGAGGAACAAGATAAATATGGTCTCCACTGAAATCTTACAGTCTGCGTAGAACGAAAGATGGTAAAATAAGGAACTACAATACAGTGTGTTAAGGGCTGACATGGGGGAGATTCAGGACTCAAAGGGAACATGCAGCAAGGCCACCTAATTGTTCTAAAAGAGGGTCCACAAGGGGTTTTCTAAGAAGTACCATCTGTGCTGACAACCTGAAGATCAAGTAGATCAGGTTTCTCATGAGGAACTTTCAGTCACAGCAGCAGCAGTAATCACAACACATAGTTAAAGCCGGCGAGTGATTTTTCTCTTTCTATCTTCCATGTATTGTGCTTCACCCTTTCCCAAGGCTTCTATCAATGATCTTTCTGGGTAGGTTTTATTATTCACTCAAAATCATATAGTTAACAAGTGGCAAGAACTAGAATTTGAATCCTGTATGGTCTGACTGACTCCGAAGGTTTTTTCTGCTACCCCACAAACTGCCTTTCAATGCAATTAACTGATTTTGATTAAATTTGTTTTGCTAAAGCAAAAAATGATTTGAGTGATATCTTAAGTTTGCTTTGTCAGTGATTGTCATGTAGTATTTATTAGGTATTTTAAAAATAGAATCACATTTTATATTTTAATAGCTGTGATAAACTTTAGCATTTGAGTGGAAGTCTCAGAAGCGTATTATAACACTAAGGTATGAAGGTCATGTTCCAGATAGTATCTTACACATAGAAGGTACTTAAAACAACACAATTGTAATTTCACATTTTACTTTAAATAAGTGGTAGGGTAGCTTGAAAAGATAACTTGGAACTTTTGTAAAGAAAGGTGCTACTCACATCTTGGAAGTAATTTAATTCTCTGCATGACATGATCAGGATGGCCGTAGGATTTTTAATTTTTTAGATAGAATATATGTAGAAGGTGAAGATAGAAACCTGATCGCCTTAAAAATTGTCTGGACCTACCCATAACCTACAGCTTATATACACACATTTCTGGTGAGAATAGCCATAGGTGATGTGAACTTCATATCTCATCACATGTGGAGATGCATAACATCAAGATAGCTCACTATTAATACTTCTGAAAATCCTGATCTAAAGGTGAGTCAGGCACATAGTAGTAGATAGATTTAAGAAAGTAAAATGGATTGCCCTAATCCTGGCAGAAATGTTCACATTCCCATGGTTCCTGGAGTGAGGTGAGACAGTCTCGCTTTTGCACCTACTGCCGGCAGGTGGGGCCAGGAAGTGTAATCACAGACTTGCTTGAATTGGCCATGTCAGCATGCCAGTCGTCAGCAAACTCGCCACCAAAAGTATTTTTAAATAATGTAATTATTGTATGTACAATACAAATATATATTTTTCATTTCTCCTTTTCACCTTCGGGAGGTGATTTTGAGGGATGAAATGGTCACAAGGGAAATTACTGGAAGTGAAAAGCGAAGTAAAGAACCAGGATAATCTGTAAACCTTAATTCCCAAACGCTTGTAACTTATATTGACATCTATGAAATATTGTTGCTGAGTGGAATTTCATTTGCTTTTTTATTCATTTTGGGAGAAGCTGGGTGGTGGAAAAAGAAATGCTCTTGTGTTTTATTTGTGATCAAATGTCAGTTTATTTCCTCACTAACTGTGAAATGTGTTGGTTTGACTTTAGGGACACCACGGTCCAAACCCTCACTCTTCAGCCTTCTGTTAAAGATGGACTTATTGTGTATGAAGACTCACCTTTGGTTAGTAATACAATTATATGAATATTCCCAACTGCATTTTTTTGGGTAATAATTATATTTCAGTCTTTGAGGGCGAGAAATCTCCTATTGATTCCAGTATGTTTCTGTCTTAACTGGAAAACACTCATTCATATGTCATTTCGAGAGTACATATTTAAATGCAGATTACTGGGGAAATAACTTGTTTTCTTATTCTCTTCTTCCTCTAATGATTACTTTTCCATTCCAGAATTTTCCAAAAAAGAAAAGTTTGCTGTTTTCAGATGTACAGACCTCGAAACTAGATAATGCATCTAGAATGTTTTAAAAAATGATTTTAATGAATAAAATATTAGCCCAGTGTTTCAGGCAGCTGGGAAGATCACTCCTTAGCTACTCATATAAGACCCAAAGAAATCTGGCCTGCCAGGCACATCTCTGTGTAGATAACTCCTGCAGCAATGGCACAAATAAGTCATCACGGGAACCTCTGTGGTCCAGATCCCGGTGATGGGAGTCTTTGGGACCTCCTGCCTGAGTTCAACCAGATTGGACCTGACTATCTCTGAACAAAGATGTGAAGGCTGGAGTTGGGAGTAGAAGCTACACGTTTTCTCTCTCTCTTTTTTAATTCAGCTTATTTTTACCCTAAAATTAAAAAGAAAAATCCTTACTCGGTTTTTTAGAGTATATAATAAAATATTTGTGGTAGAGAGAATCATCTGTTTCTTAGTCTATATTTCCTTAAAATTATTTGCCAAAACTATGTAATGATAAAAGTTTATGATATGGTCCATTTTATGTTAAGATATTTCTTACTATTTAAAAACATAATCTTTGGATTTACATTTAAATTCATTGAGTATCTCCTCTTATCCACTCTTTATTTTTTAATTTTTTAATTTATTTTTTAATTTTTGGCCACACCACTCGGCTTGCAGGGTCTCAGTTCCCCGACCAGTGATTTAACCTGGGCCACGGCAGTGAAATACTGAGTCCTAATCACTAGGCCACCAGGGAACTCCCTCCTAGCCACTCTTTAAAAATGTTTTTAAGAGTTTTTCCTAGCTTTTACCTTTCTTCTCATAATGTCACCACTTAGTCATTTAAGACCTAGAACTCTTCCTTATTTTTCCTTTCACTCCTTTCCATATAATCAGTTGCCAAGGCTATAGATTATACCCCTGAAAAAACTCTTCAGAGCAATCAATATAATGCTTTTTATTTCCATTTTTTTCCCATGCCTCCTTCCCTGAAATCAGGTTCTCACACCACTTTTTTACCAAATTGTTATGGTATTCCCCTTTTAGTCTATTCTGCGTATTTCTGCAAGATTAAATGTACTACCGTGTAGCTCCAAACTCCATCATTATCATGTCTGAACTCATAAATCTTTAATTACATCCTATTATTTAATGAGATAAAGCACATATTTTTTCGCCTGGCAGTCAAGTTTTTAGTAGTAGAGACCTGAGCTACCCTTTCAGATCCTATTCTCTCTTTTCTTACATTTATCCTCTGCTTCAGCCAAGATAGACAATTCATATTCACTCTTCCCTTAATAGGCTGCAGGATTTCTTGAGTTTGACCATTAATTCTCTTTGTCTGGACTACCCATCTTTTCACCATATATACTGATCTCTTAAAATTGTACACTCTTTTAGAACCATCACAAGTGCCGTGTTCTGATATCTAGTATTGATTGTGATGTCTCACTCCTCATAACCACCATGGCAGTTTAGTTTCTCTGTTATACTTGCTTTAATACTCCCCTACCCTGGGGTGTGAAATGTAAACATCGCCAACTAGGGGTAATTATGAAGTGAAGGAAAATAAAGTGATTACTGCAGAGTTAGCAGTTTAGTAACTATGAGAAGCTTTTGGTAGAAATCCATAAATTTTCTTTCCAGCTCTGCTACAGACATTTTTGTGATAGTGTATTTATAGCCTACATAAAACCACCTATTATAAATCTAAAGCAATGAGTGATAAAATTTTTAAAACATTTGCTTTCATTTTTTTGTTCATGATAAATGTTCTGTCTTCAAAGGTTAAAGCTGTAAAATTGGGTCATGTTCTGGTAGTAGATGAGGCAGACAAAGCCCCAACAAATGTCACCTGTATTTTAAAAACTCTAGTAGAAAATGGAGAAATGATTCTAGCAGATGGACGACGCATTGTTGCAAGTGAGTATAAAAAAGCGACTTTTCTTTCAGTATGTGCAATTTTTACCTCTCTGGTATCAAATCACACACTTAGCTGGCTGTTTATCTACAAACAATAAGCATAAATTCAATATAAGTCAAGTTGTCTGTATTGACAATTATTTGTAAAAATCAATATGTCTGAGTCAGTTTCACTTTCTTATAGCCAGAGAGCATCTTTGAACATTTCAATAGTAGTTTTAAGACACATCGTCTTCATATTTTTTCTGCTCTGAGAATACAAACATATAATCCTATTTATACTCATCTCTCAATTACTTGTGTGCAATTTATTGTCTTTCATTGTTATCTGGAATTTTTAAAAACTCTACCATGTTTCTGTTACTCGTAATATTAAAATTAATGTTATCAGCTCAGTATAATTAGAAAAAATCACTGGGCATTTTATATCTATTTATCATATATATGTACGAATATATGTGTGTGTATACATATATTACGCACACACACCTGCTTCAAGAAGAAGTTATTCCCTGTTTTGGAGTATCTTCCTCCTTTTTTTTTATTGTTGCTGTTAGGGGAAATGTAGATAGGTAAATCTCATAAGTCTGTTTAACCTACAAAGGAAAATTAAGGTTGTCTAAAGCAAAGTGACAATACTTTCTAGTTTCTAATATAAAATTTTTGTAGCATGAAAAGACTTGAAGATCTATAACTAGCCATTAAAAATATACAGTCAATAGCAAGGTAACCAAACAAGTTGAGACTAATAACTAAAATCTTCAATATTCAAAGAGAGTATATACAGAAGATTCCATAAAAATGTACAAGTCCATCACCACAGAGACTTCTTCTTGGACATTGTCATTGCAAGACTGCTGTTTCTAAGCCTAGGTAATTTAGCACTAATAAAAGTATTCTAACATTTCAGTTTCACAATGAATTTATGGGGAAAAAATGAGAAGTTGACTTAGCCTGATTACTATCTTTTAGAAGGATCTTTCAGACTCTTAGGATTAGAATTCTGCCTGCCCTTTTTAGAGGCATTATGAGGACAGTGAAATGGAAAGCAAGAAAGAATTGCTGAAACAAACTTATAAACAGTGACTATCTCCTGGTAACCCTTTACATTTTTTAAATAAATTTTTGAAGGATAATCTAGAAGCAAAGGGAACTTTGTTTTAAATTCAAGTTTGATTGTAGATGACATTTTAAGCATAAGAGCAACTGAAGCTCTTTTGATCATGGTTTTATAAAGCAACCCTCTACGGGTAAGTTTCTTCTTTGCTTTTTTAAAATTTTCATGTTTTGTAGCCATTTTTATCTTAGCTAACTAATTAAGTAGATTTTGTGTGTTACCACATACCCTTGTTATTTACCACTACTAAAATTAATGGAGATCAAACGTTAAAACTAATGGTGGTATTAGTACATGAATATAGGGCACATTGAAAGGTTACTTTTTGGTATCATAAAAAAGTACAAGTATAGGTTCTTACAGACACATCTCAAATAAAACTTCAGGTGCTTCACAACTTCCTTTTTTTTTTTTTAAAAGATGGACAGCCTAAGGCTAAGATTTAAATAAACCCAGATGACAGGTGTTTCTTCTTAAAATAATCATTTTACTATCTTAAATTATTGCTTGGACTAGCAGTTCTATCTGAAATATGCATCAGCTAGTAGTCTATAATATTCACTTCCTTTAATTCCTTAAACATTCAAATGAAGAAAGCTTCAGTCAACTTGAAATTACATATTTTAAGAACCATGGTAGAATCTCTTGAATGGAAATAAATCACCTTTGCTCTAATGAATTGACTAGGTGTTCAAGACCTTTATTCTATGTGGTTAAATTTCAGGGTGCATGATCTAAACAGGAATTACTCCTTCACTACAGAATGGTAAACTTTATGCAAAGTGATGCAGCTGCTGATTTGATAAAAACTAAAGGATGTTTGGATTATCCTTTGAGTGTCCTTTGGATTATCCATTGTTATAGGTTCTCTCTTTTAAAGCAATAATAGCATCTTAAGCCAAGTTTACGTACCCTAAGACAACATTTAGACAAGTTTGCTTTTTAGGTGTGCATTTAACTTACATAAAAATGCAAGTTCCCGTATAGTTTAGTATACACTTTAACAGTATTCTGTTCCTAAGCAAACTGTCTCAAAAATGTTTTTGTTTTCTGCAGCCAAATTACAACTAGATTTCTGAGAGTTGTTTTACAACTGAACAGTATGCCTACTTATGTGATTTTAAAGGTTATAACTTGATACTCTTAAGAATTATTAAATATCAATAGAGAATAAATAGAAATTTTTTTTTTTCAGATTCTGCATTAGTCCATGGAAGAGAAAATGTTGTAGTGATCCATCCAGATTTTAGGATGATTGTTCTGGCCAACAGACCCGGATTTCCTTTCCTAGGCAATGATTTCTTCGGTACCTTAGGTATAAACAATATTGATAATAATAACAAAAACAATAGCAATAACAGTAATAATATTGTCTTAGTAACAATGCTATAATGGCTATCACTGGATGCTACCGTGTGCTGTCATCATTACAGCCACCTTGTGAGAGTAGCCATTATCCCCATTTTAGAGAAGGAGAGTATCTGATATTCAGAGAGATTCTTTTTCTAGGGTCACTTGGATAATGTGTTAGAACTTGGCTTCATATCTAAGACTGTCTGATTCCAGAGCCTGTTTTCTTATGCAACTAAGCTATACTTTGTTATTTAGGGCCTCTTAGAATAAAACACAAAATAAGGAATAGTTTTTAGTGTTTGGTTTTTGTCACATCTCATATCTATGAAAGGTTTGAGGCCAGCTCTGAGGAGACTGATTCACGTTGATCGGAGAGGCCCTGGGATGAACTGAAACATTAGGGGACTTTAAGAAGAACTTTGTTTCTCTGTGGCAAGTAGGTAATTCTGGATACTGGGCGTTCATTCCATACTCAACATGAAGCAGCCTCAGTACCCTAGTAGGATTTTTGACCTAGCAATTCCACGTGAGGAGTTTAACCAAGGATATTCACCATGCAATGATTTAAGTACAAGGATAGGCAATATAGCATTCTTTACAGTTGCAAAAAAAGAGAGAGAGAAGAAGAAGAAAACAATCCAAAGATCCATCCAAATGGAACTGAATGAAGAAATTGTATAATGTCCACGCAGTAGATTACTGTGCAGCTGTTACAAAAAGTGAGATAAGTTTACTCATGCTGATACCAAAAAAAAAAAAAAAATCCTGGAAATATATTAAGTGAAACAATAAGAACTGCATGTGTAGTAGTCTACCATTTAAATTAATAGAAAATAAAAGGCAAGAGGGATATGTGTACGTGAATATGCTCAGCATGCATAGAATTTCTCCAAAAGGACACTTGCCTCTAGCATCCTCTCACCTTACTGACCTTGATTCCTGGCTGCTCTGTGCTGCTCTCCCCATCACTCATCCTCTTGCAGCCGCTCTGCTCTCCTGCCTCTCCCTCGAACATGCCAGCTATGCTTGCCGTAGGGTCTCTGCATTAGCTGTAACCTGCCATACTCTTCCCTCGAATATCTGCATTTGCCCAATTGTCACTTTCTCTGTAAGGCCTACCGGACTGACTTCCCCCACCATCACCATTTCTGATGTCCTATACTGTGCTTTTCTTTTTCTTTTCTCTTTGAAACATACAGTTTCTAATATTTGTAATTATTGCATATTGCCTCCCTATGCCAGAATATAAACTCCATGAGGACAGGGGTTTTTGTGTTTTCGATTAACTGAGTTATATAAAATACCTAGGGTATTACTTGGCACATAGAAGACATTTGATAATTATTTGATAAGTGAATGAAGAAGGGGTCAATTATAGTTTTATCTTAGTGCTACATTTGATTTTCAGCAGAAGAATGCAAAAGCTGTTTTTCACATTTATATTTGAATGAGTTTAGCTTATGAGATAAAATCTTGAAGTTATAATGGTTATATTTTATGCAGTTGCTTTCATGAATATATGATAACAATAAAATAATGATTTGAGTGGTTTCCAAGTCAAAATAAGTTCTTTCTTTCTAAAATGAACATATTAAATAATGCAAATCTATTTACTTTAACTTTATTTGGTCTTTTGTCCTTTGGATTATGAATCAGAATAATCTGAACTTTTATATGAGAAATTCGTCTCTCTCGAACATAGATTATATTTTTTCTAGCATGTTCTCAGTTGTCTAAATTCTAGATGAAATATTTTGTGTTTCTATGTTCTTCCTTTTTCTTGATTTTAATTTAGACATTGTCTCTGCAAGTTTATTTTTCCAAAACCAACTTCTAAAGTATATTCTAGCAATCTGCACAAGATATAAATTGTTTAGAGAGTGATGATACTAATTCCCCCTTTTTTACTATACATAAAGAGGCATTCATATATGTATATAATTTCTGAAGATATTCATCATGTGTTAAAGTTAAAAATGCAGTCTCCAAACCACATGAGGAGTATTTTCCAATTAATGGAAAAAATAAATTATCAAAACTATATATGTTGCATGTATGCATTTTAAAAATACTAATAGGTGTGAAAAAATGAACACACTGAACTGTTAACACTGGGTGCCTGTGGGGAAAGGAGTGGGATTGGCAGAGACATGGGGGAACTTTTTTCGCTCTTTGTATTTGAATATCTCCCAGTGAAACTGTATTCAAGTATTATATAATTTTTAACAGAAATATATCTATGTAGAATAAACCACACATTACTCCGTTTCATTTTCTTTTGCTTTAGTCGTTTGCTTTTTTCTCTATACCTATTGTTGGATGGGCTTTCTATGCAGTTTTACACATTTAAAAATAGAAGTGCTTTGGTGAGCAACTCATGGCTCTTTTAATGATCATTCTGTATGTCCTATGGCATTATAATGGATTAGTTGCATGCTAAATGTGAATCTTTTTTCTCTTGTAGGTGATATTTTTAGCTGCCATGCCGTTGATAATCCCAAACCCCACTCAGAGCTCAAGATGCTGAGGCAGTATGGCCCAGATGTACCCGAGCCCATCCTTCAAAAGCTCGTGGCTGCCTTTGGAGAGCTGAGGAGTTTGGCCGACCAGGGCATCATAAACTACCCTTATTCTACCAGAGAGGTTGTCAACATAGTCAAGCATTTACAGGTATGCACATGCCTGTGCGTAAAAGTTTACAAAGAGCCATCAATCTTGTTTTGTTAGACTGCCTAATGTATACCAAGTCTTTCCATTTCTCTGTAATACCGATTCAGGTGATGTAACATCTGTAATCTAAATGAACATTTTCTGTTTAACCTTTGAATTGACTTTGGCAAGGTTCTGTGACATGGCCGTTACCAAGGAGCTAGGAAACTTGGTGGAGGTTTTTTTTGGGGGGTGGGGAGTGGGGGATGGCATGGGAAGGCAGGAGAGTGAGACAGCAGGGAAATTTTACTACTGTTTGACCTTTTACAACAAGCATATGGTAAAGTTCATTTGATCATGATTGTTCTGTGAGTTTGGGAAATCTTTATTACATTGTGTATTTTATCACATGGTAATAAGGGCATTTTATTTATTTTTTGAATACAGAAGTTTCCCACTGAAGGTCTCTCCAGTGTGGTTAGGAATGTGTTTGACTTTGATTCCTACAACAGCGACATGAGGGAGATTTTGATTAACACTTTACACAAATATGGAATACCCATCGGAGCAAAACCTACCAGTGTGCAGCTGGCGAAGGAGTAAGGCAAACTCACTATTGTTTAAGTACTCTCGAGTGTTATTATTCTGATTCTCAAATGCTGATCATTCTGAATCTACTGTTATACTCTCCTAAACTGAGTTGCTGTGGAAATTACTTTCCATGAGTAAGCTCTTCAAATATATGTTGCTATTTGCTGGCTGGATTTCAGTTAAATAGCATTATCTATAGGTCTGTAAATTGAGAACTTTAGTTATTTTGAATGTCCCATGAGTAGATGTAATGTAATCAAATAAAGGGAAATATTTGTTTCTTTAATAGTCTCTGTCCTTTTGTTGAATTCCTGTGACTCTCATTTTTCCCTAATCTAGTGCAAAATCATTGTACAAACATGAAAACTACGTGAAGAGATAATAATATGTGTTTAGTTAAGATGTTCTTATTTGTCACCATACTTTTTTTATTATGACAGTTTTCTAAATTCATAATCATATTAACTTGAAATTTTGGAGTTACTTATTTCAGCTTAACAGATGAAAAAGGCAGGGAAAACAAGTGGGCTTTGTTTCATGTGGGCTAGTTACCTGCCTTTTATTTTGTAATTACAGGCTACGTGCTTAACAGAGAACCTTGCAAATGTGATGTTGTTGACCAGAAAGATAATTGACAGTGTTTATTAGTAGGGTAATTAAGTCAGTGCAAATTCAGTAGAAAACAGTTTTAAATATGCATAACATTGATAATGCATCTAATGCTATCTTTGGTCTATAAGGAAGTCACTTATCCTAAATTCCGAAGGGACAAAAATTACTTTGAAATTATTGTTTAACTATAGTCTTATATAGGAGGCACTCTCTACTTTCCTTAGGAAAAAAATTGTTAAATATAAATTAAAGATTTGTCCAGCTGTGTATATATATGTGTGTATATAAACACACATACATATATATTCTGTGTACATCATCATTTATTCTTTGAAGTTATTATAAAACTTGTTAGAATATATGCCAATAAAAGTAAATTGTTAAAGCTTTAACAATTTCTTCAAGGATTTCTGAAAGAGAAACAAATATTTCCCTTCAGTGATAAAAGAGCAAGATGGAGTTATGTTAGAAATTATCAGTGAGTTGGTTTATATTATTAATAAGTTAGTAAGTTTTCTTTTTGAGAAGAGTGATGTGGTGTCAGTTGCGAATATATACACTTTTCTGTAATACACTGTTTTACTGGCTGATAAGTAGTATTTATGGGCATTTTGAAACTAGTTTGGTAATTGATGGGTATGGCTTATGTTCTATATTAGAGAGTTCAAGAAATGTCTTTAATATGCAAACTTCTGTTAGTACTCATGCTTTTTACTTTTTTTAAATAAATTATATCTTTATTTTCAATTGGAAATAAGATGGTTTTTATTACCATTAACAAATTTATATAGCGTTCTAACTTCATGGAAACCAGGCTTGTGATTTAAAAATCACTTTTTTGTACTCTTGTACACCTTGAAATAAAAATTCAAAAATATATTAGTTGGTAAGATCAATCAAAAGAAAATTGTTGGCAATTTAAGTTTCTAAGGAAGACAGATAAACTGATTTAACTTATTCCTCACTGTCTCCAGTTCTAAACTGAAAAATTCTTGCCATGCCTTGTTCATTGTTGCCATGGCAAGGTAATTCCAACTCTAGTACTTACTTATGAGTGGAAGCAAAAATTCATTGAGCCTGGAAACAAGATGGTCATGCCTAAGACCAGGATGGAAAGAACTAGTTGTCCACCCACTGCATGTAGCTAAAAATAGGCTTATAGCAGATGTGGAGGATGTGTGAATTTTCCTTTGGGGTGGAGATAATAGTAGACTACAGTTTGCACATTGAAAGCATTTTTTCATCACCTGTAAATTGCAGTGACTTGAGCAGATCAAAAGTAGTGGTGTTGTTTTATTACACTTTAGTGAAATCCACATACCTCTTATTTCTATCAAATTATCAGCCTTGTACTTTGAGAGGGTAGCATGGTAAGATGAACAAAGCAATGTCCTCGGAATTCAGCAGTTAGTCACATGTTCAACCTATATGTCGGGTTAGATGTGAAGAAACAGATTTTATCCTGATTATAAAACGAGAGCATTTTATTGTAGATAGCATAACCATGTAACTTATCATGTAATTAAGACATTTTTTAGAATGAAAGGGCACTGTTTATAATAACTCTGTAAAAAGAGATGTAAAATAAGACTATCCTGGTGAGGCCAGAATATATTTTCATCTTTATAAGGTTAATAAGGTTCCTTCCTACTCTAGCATCCTTTGCATTTTAATCTAATCTTAATTTTGTCTCATCTGCGAAAACAAAAACAAATTAAAAAGAAGTAACACCAACACTTTCTGTTTCCCCGTACAGTAGCACACTGTTAATAGTAATCACACACACCACTGAAGATTTTAAAGCTGTCCCCGTGCAGTCTTACGATTCGCTTTGACTTTTCTAGACCTTTCGCTAAACCTTTTACCTCACTAGACCTTTTGCCAAATCAGTTCTTTGAGGCTGCTCCTGCCCATCTCTGGAGATACTATATTAGTGAAGAAAATTCACCTTCTGTCTCTAAGGAAGAAGGACCAAATGTTTTCATTATTATTAATATCCTTTTGCCCTGGTTGAAAAATTCTTGCTGCAACCTGTTAATTTTCTTGTTCTCTAATCCAATTCTTATTTGATAGGAGCAAGATTACACTGAATCAAGAATAAGATGGCCACATTCACACACAAGATACAGATGGAAAAATAAGTGACCACCCACTGCATATAAGTATAAGAGATGTAAGGCAGATGTAGAAGAAGGAAGTTTTCACATGAAACAGAGATGATGCTAGTCCACTGTTTATACAGTTTTCTATAGCACCTTCCTCCTCAGTTGAAATCAGAATGTACTTCGGCTGCTTGGTGATATCCCATTAGCGCTCTTTAGTGAAATTCCTAAGAGAGATGCTGTCACTTTCCCTTTTATCCTCCTAAATAGTACAGGGATAGTACCTATCTCATAGGTCTCTGTACATTTTTTAAAGGCGTAGTGTGATATTATGAGAGGAATAGGATTTATCTTACTTCCTAAACCTTTGCTAAACCTGGTACTTGTAGGCTGAGTCGTACTGGGTGGTTATTTTACCTTGCTTGATTGAGCCTTAATGCAGCTCTTCTTCTTGATCTAAATATATTCCACATCTTAGTACTGAAATCAGAATTGGCTACCTAGATCCCTACATTGCATTTGCCCCTTTCCACTAGTACTTCCTTAGGTTTTTCTATTGTTTCCTTTTAAGTTTCTAATACATGGGAAAGGATATGCCAGAGAAATGGCAAACATAATAAAAATAAGGAAGCCCACTGAGAGAAATTTAGGCAGAAATAGGAGGATTTGGCTTAAACGCTGAGCTCTTAAAAAGTTCATATGAGCTCTTGAGTTTCAAATGTCATTATTGGGAGAAAAATTACACACACACACATACACACATAGTTAGGTCCAAACATCCAACCAGAGGCATATAGATTATCTGCTATAGTAGATATAGCTCAACATTTCAAAGCAAAGTTTGCTTGTTTTACCCTCAAATGAGCTTTTACTTTTTTGAAGCTTCTTTTATTTGGGAATAAACATATTGCTAGCACATTAACCCTTCCAAATTTAAAAGTGTGTTTCAGAGTAATTGATGAACTTTAACATGTTCGGGAAACATTTGTTTTAAAGGAAGAAAAAGTCTTTTTTTTTCCTAGTACATCCACTTTTAAAAACAATATTTATTTATATATTTGGCTGCACTGGGTCTTAGTTGTGGCTCGCGAGATATTCATTGCAGTATGTGGGATCTTTAGTTGTGGCATGCAGGCTCTTAGATGCAGCATATGAGATCTAGTTTCCCGACCAGGCCCCCCTGCATTGGGAGGGCAGAGTCTTAACGACTGGACCACCAGGGAAGTCCCAGTACATCCATTTTTAGGAGACTTACACAATATTTTATCATATATAATATTATTATTGCATTTTATAGATGAGAAATTTGAGAAACAGAGGGATTACATCACTTGTCTAAGGTTAGAAAGCTGATTGAGGCAGAGCTATAATACACATAATTTTAATTCCAATTCTAAGGACAGATATAAGCAGATCCATATGCAACTGTAGGCAGTTTCTAGATCAGAGTTACTGTTAGGGTACTGAAAATTACCAATAGTTTTGGTTTAAAGGGACCTTAGAATTTTATTTTATTTTATTATTTTTGGCCGCTCCATGTGGCATGTGGTATCTTAATGCCCCGACCAGGGGTTGAACCCTCGCCCCCCGCATTGGAAGCACGGACCCTTAACCACCGGACCACCAGGGAAGTCCGGACCTTAGGATTTTAGATAATCAACTTGGAAATCATCATTGACCAAGATGTCCTACATGTAATATACATATTCTTATTCTTCAGAGAGCTGTGATAGATTCAGATTTGGGGGGCGGGGTTAGCCATATTTCACAATAAGTAGAAAAGTCGGTTAATATAGACTTTTGGCATAACAAAAATCATTTCTAAAGACCTCATCATCCCCAGTTAACCATTCCTTTTTTTTTTAAATTGTGAAACATCATGAAGTAAAACACGAGGTAATTCATTTAGAAAAATAAAAACTCTAGAAAACATTATTTAGCCACCATGTATAAGAAGCATACTCACCATCATTCCTTCCCAGTCTGGAAAACAAAATGAATTTACTGAATCTTCTCAAACACTGTAGTCATTTTTACATAAATCAAACATACAGAGAAATTGTCTCTACCCTCTGAATTTAGCTTCATGTATTTTTCTCTCCATGTCTTCCCTAGGAGACATACGTATCTATAAAATATGTAGGTGATTATCCTTCTTGATCCATGTTTTTTGTCCTCAACCCTATTGATTTGCTTTTTAATGTTGCTTAGTTTATTCTTAAGCCAGTTTCTTTTTTTTTTTCCCGAAGCATTTATTGCCTATTTGTCACTGGCAAAGTACTATCTTCCAATCATTTATTTGTATCAGTCAAGTAGACTAAAAATTTGAGGAAATTTAAAGGCTTTTTATATGTAGGATTTCTCCATGATGCATATTTACTAAATGAAGAGTGATGTCCCATTTATTTTTATTTTTAAAATAAATTAGCAAAAAGAAAATTAAAACACCCAGTTCCCTGAAAGGAGATCCTTTTTAAAACACTCATTCCCAATCTTCTTTGTTGAAAAGAAATATGTCTATAATAGATTAAAGTATGTACAACACTCCTACCATTATCCCACTTTTTTGTCCTTCCCTCTTGTTCCTTGAGTCTTTAGACTTAAGATATTTATTCTAAACATAATGAGCAGATTCATAAAGCATATAAGGTGCTTTATGCTAGGCATTTCTCTGGCATTTTAACACAAAGTAAGGGATAAACACATTAATATCAACACTTTGTGTCTTTATGCATATGTTTAAATGTCATTATCCTTTACAGACTCATAGAAATGCTGTTGCTAGACAGACTGCACATCTAAAAATGACTGTTATGTGTGACTGCACTTTTAAAGTGTCCCATAGCTGGTGAAGAAGCCCTACTGGAGTCTTGCAATTACTCCTCCAATGTCCTCTTGATGTCTGTATTCTCTCTGCTTTCAAATGCTTTATTAACATTTTTTAAAACTTCATATTTCAGGCAAGATAAGGTAACTTTAAATTATATGGTCTAAGACCATATTAGCCAATATTTTTTATTACATTTCTTTAATAGGTTCGCATTTTAAATAGTTTAAAAACACAGTGGTAGCTGTTGATAGCAGTTGCCTTTGAGAGAGGCTCTGGAAAAGGAAAAGGAGGCCTCCCTTTCTATTCTAACATGTATATTATTTTCTATATTTTATTTTTTAAATGTCCACAGACTATCTGGGCCCTGGAATTTTTCATTCTGGTTTCTTACTTCAATAAAATTAAAATGGTAAAGGAAAGATCTATTCTGAAATTGCTGTTTTGTGGGAACTTTTGCCTTCAGTACAGCAAAGCTTACACAGCCCTGCAATGCCTAGTCTGAGGGTGTAACAGTGGCACCCTTACCAATGACAAATGAGAAATCAGGATAACCAGGCTTTTCTATGGCAGTTCAACACAATATAAGTAAGTTTATACACTGGTAGACATCAACATAAATGTATCAAGTGAGGGAAGACAGCACATTTTTAAGGCAGCAAAAAATTAAATGTGGATATTTATTAAGTGCTTACTAAGGGCTCTAAGCACGTTATAAATATTAACTCAATCTATACAACAGCTCTATTTTTTCTATTAGGCTAGTAATTTTTTCCTGTTTTATTATCTGTTCGGTGCAGGAGTGTGTGTATATGTATTACAGATGAAGAAACTGAAGCTCAAGAGACTTTAAATAATTTAACAAATTATACAGCTAATAAATGGCAAGATGGGAAATTCAAACACAGATCTGTCTGTTCCAGAGCCTCTCTTTTTGCTCACTCACCATGCTGTCTCTACATTCTTGTGTGAGAAAAGCAGTGTCATCAACATTGGATTGCAAGATTTTAAAGATGATGGAAACTTCAGAGCCGTTTTCCAAATTTCATTTCCTACCCTTTTGGGACATATATCATGCAAAATACACATTTAACTTTTACATTAGTGACTAGACCCATTGGTTTAATCACAGTGTCCTTCCAATTAATGCCATTTGTCATGGATTACAGAAGTAAATAAAAACATCTTTTTTATAAGATGCGAGCAAATTTGCTTAGATCTTTTCTCTTATAATAAGGATTTGACTTTTGAAAAATCAAAATAGGTGACATTCACAAATTCTTCAAAATGAATAGAATGATTCTTTTCTAAGTTTATTCTACATAGAATCCTTTACTTAGCACTGCCGTCCTCAAAATCACACTTATTAATATAATTAGCTTTAGCAGAATAATTATAAATCACTGTGCATTTCCTGTGTATCTGTGAGTTGTTTCTAAGTCATTACAAATTTGACAGAGTTGGCCTCCATCTCGGGGCCAATAGCTCCTGTGTTCAAAGATGGAATGGATTCCCCAGAGGAAAGGTAGGGTGTACCTTCTGTAGTATGGGTTTGGACAGATCAGGACAAACCTTACTGGGGAGGTATTCAAGGGATTCAAACTTGGAATATCATATTCAATAGCCTTTAATGTCCTTCAAACTCATAGATTCTGTGGTTCACTGCCGCTAGTTGAATTGGAAAGCTGAACAAGTAGTCACTCCTCTCCCTTATATCAGCAACCATTCATTACTTTATCAGCCAGTCTCATAGAATATTTTAATAGAACTCCCGATGAAGGTAGCTGATGTCACGTTTTCCTGTTGTAAGGGATATTATTTCATTGCAGTGTGTGTTACATGATCATGTTTAGTATTGATCTTTCTCTTTAGAGAAGTGCCAGGTGTGCATATTTTCAGACAGAACAGCTTCATATATATTGAATGTGTCTTAAAAGGGCATCTGTCTAGAATCAGTTTTCCACATTAAGACTTATCCTGTGTAATTGGAACATCAATAGCAACTACTTCTTCTCTGACCAAGACCAACTACAGGGTCTTCCAAGTACCAGAGACATCAAAAACATCCCCAACCAGGGCCTCTCTTAAGAGTCATTTCATAAGGTTTACCTTTGAATATAAGAATGAGTATCAGTTTACTGGTTATCCCATTAAATTAAAAGACTCTCTTCTTAAAGTTTTGTGCTTCTCCTTCCATTTTCCAAACTCTTATACGCTCTAGTTTTCTTTTTGAAGTCTTAGTTTTTACAAATGAGTTCACAATACTGATCATGAAGTTCTAAGATGTGCAATTCCACTCTACATGATGATTTACTTTCACTTCGTAAAAGAGCACTTAGTTTTCACAAATACTAAGATTTACATAATAACACCTCAGAACTGTTAGAAGCAGCAGGGTGGCATTGGGCTTTATAGTTTCATAGTCCTGATCTCAGGTGGCCTTGGCCTGCAGTGGCTTAAAGCAGGGTTTCAGTTCCCTGCCAGTGATTGAGGTCGGATCAAGGTGGTGAGTGTACTGAATCTTAGCTACTAGACCAGAGGTCAGCGACAAGGCCCTGGCCCTACGGCTTGCAAGAAAAGAATTCCCACAAAGACAGAAAGTAATGAAATAAGTAAAGTATTTATTAGGAGAAAAAAAAAGAGTACAGTACATGGGGATAGACACATAGGCAGGCTCAGAGAAAGAGTCTCACCCTCGTGGCAGTTTGAATCACTTTTATGGGGCATTTTTTCCAGGTTTCCTTGGGCCAATCATTTTGATTTGCCTGGTCCAGAGTCTGTGTTTGGTGTATCTCAGGATCTTCCCATGTGTGCATGTGCATCTCCTAGCCAACATGGATTCCACCAAGGAGGCCTATGAGTAGATTTAGCTACTTGGCATGACTTCCCTTTTGACCTCCAGAGAGCCCTTCTGAGCATGTGTAGTCGGGGAGGTTTCCTGACTTTGGGAATGAGGAATATGTGGTCTCTTATCTTCTGTCTGGGCGGGGCCCAGCCTCCTCTCTCAACTGTCCAGTTATTCTAGTCTTGGAGTATCAGTCCACAGGGAACGAACTCAAACCATTTGCCCCTGGGGGCCTATCTCCTGCCTCAGTTCTTGCCCTTTATTCTCTTGGTATATTATGAAGTAGCTTCACAGCCATTTTATTTGCTTTCTGCTCCTTTATGGGGATGCAGAGGGAAAAATTAAAAATATAATCAATCTATGTAGAAATTGTCAAGATCTATGAATCTTCTTCCATACTCATCTTTGGCAGTCTCACAGAGTTATCCTTGATCCCTTAGGCATTTGTAAGTGATATCTGTCACCTGACTGGATAGAAATCCCCAATCCCAACCAGTAGGTAACTCTTCCAAATACACTTGCAAAGTAGATTGCATCATTTGTTGAGAGTCATGTAGTCAGGATGCAGTGAGGAGGATCTGCCATGGTGGTCTACAACTTGCCATCAAGATGAGAAACAAGTATGTGAAGATGTTGGTAGTTGTAATGTAACCAAGTATTCATTCAACAAACACTATTGAACATTTATGTGGTAAACACTAAGTAGGGAGTCAGAAATAAAAAGGTGAAGAAGGCTCAGTCCCTGCCTTCAAGGAGGTCATAATAATTGGGGAAGCATTCAAGTAGAGTGACTAGTGTTCTGTGAGAGCCACACAAAAGCAAGCAAAGAGGTGGGTTACTGCCTTCTCCCTGGGGGAGTTTCAGGGACAGTAAACAAGCTGAATCTTTATAGTACGACTAGGTGTTTTCCGGGCAAATAAAGGAGAAGAAAGCACTTCAAGCAGAGTCAGTTTAAGAGGGCATGGTGCCTTTTGGAAAATACAAGTATTTTGGTGACTAAAACAAAGGGTTAACTGGGGGCATGCTGTGTGGTGAGACTAAAAGGGAGAGAAGAGCCGGGGAAACAAAAGAAGAATTTGAAGCCAGAGAGTAGCGTGGTCTGATTCATAGTTTAGAAAGACCCCTTTAGGTTTTCTAAAGATGAGAAACTGAAAGGCAGTGGAACTGAAGACAGGAAGACCTACCTGTTGGGAAGCAGCTGCAGTAATTCTGGTGATGAACTGTGAGAGCTTACGTTGTGGCAGCGGGAATGTAAAAGAGGGACACGGGTGAGAGAGGTTTCCATAGCAGAAGCAATGGATTCTGAGTGCCAGAGATACAAGTAAGAAGTAAGCCTTACCTTCAGTGAATTAACAATCTTGGGAAAACATGTAAACTCCCAATCTTATTATGCAATTGTTATATTCAAAGTGTTAACAGTCGCAGTAGGGTTTCTCGTCCTATGCGTCCATTTTGTGGGAAATAACAGTAGTTTGGATTTTTATTTGTTTGTTTTCTGGGAAAATTTCCAACTGGGAGGGTTTCAATCTAAGTCATTGATGTAAATATTTAGGAAAGGAAAGAAGCTAAGATTTGAAAATACTAAGATGTAGTTGGTAAAGCAGATGGCAGAAAAAAGAGAAGTTTTTGCAGTGAAAATTTGAAGAGCGGTGAGAGAAAGGAAACTCAAGGCCCAGAACTATAGTCTCACAACTTCTCTGAAAAGGAACAAGCCAGAGATGTGTGAAGCAAGGTGACAACACCTGCTTTAGCATGAAGTGACCCTGGGCAGCAGCACTGACACTGCACAGTGTCAATCTGGATACTGGGGAGGAATTTGAGAAGTGTTAGCCAAGAATCACAGGTCTCCCTAAATCTTTTTCCAGCCTATATCCAAATGAATCTCTATTTCTGTGGCCACAGCAGGACCTTGGTGGCAGAGGTGCACAAGTCTAAGTTATAAAGTGAAAACCATAGTGTCTAAATGCAGAGCCAGCCAAGCAAAGGAAAAACACGTGTACATACTCATGTATACATCATTCGCAGCAAAGCAAAGTTTGTCTACCAGCAGCATGCAAGACTGTAGGGAAGGGAAATTCAGAAGTTTCTAGCAAACAAGGGAGGGTAATTGGGGATTGTAGTACCCATTATTACTAATTTAAAGTGTTTAAAGTGGCATTTCCGTTTTCTGTTTGTAGTACTTTTTCTTTTAGTAAGTATAAATATTTACGAGGGATTTCATAGATTCACTTCTGACCGTGTTCTCTAAAACTGTTATTCTCTATCAGGTCTTAAGTTTGAAAGTTGCAAATTCTGCAGAAATCTATCCTAAGAGTTTCTAAGAGTTCCATATGTACACATTTCCATGGAAACCCAGAAGAGCAGGAGATTCATTCTGCCCAGAAAGAAATATGGGAGAGGGGTGCAAGGGGAAGTGACATTTGAATTGGGCCTTAAAAATGAGAAGGATTTCATCAAAGAAGCAATAGCAGAAAGGAATTCTGAGCTGACGTGATAACCTCGTAGAAGCATGAAAATGCATAGCATGTTCAGGAACAGCAAGTAGCAATTCAAGGTAACTAAGGCATATGTTGGCTGGAGAGCAGGAGGAAGGGGTAAGAACCGAAGCTGGAAATATTTGTCAGGATTGTTCTATTAAAGGTTCCGGTAAAGCCAGTTGGGTAGTGCAACTTAATTTTTACCAGAGGTTAGATTTAAAACCTTAGGAACAAGTGAGGCCTGCTAAAATTGGAGTTGTTCTTTTTCTTTTCAAAGATGGTGAATTTTTGAGAGTCAGTGGAACTACCCTGAAGGATTCCATTATTCCCATGAAAATTAGTAGTTCTTGTGGTAAGGAAAATGTTTCAGGAATTGTTGATAATAGGTATGTCAACAACTTCCAATTGCATAATGCCCTTAGAAAGATCCAAATCTTTTTCATGTGTTTCTTTCATACTCCAGAAATAGTATTGGCAAATGTTCAGAGAAGGCCAAAGTTTGCCAGAACATACTCTTTAAAACCCCAGCTCACCTCTTTATGGAAACAATCTTAGACAGATCTCTTGTGTGTCATTCAAACTCTGTTACTCGACTTTGGTGTCCATATGCATCATGCTGTGAAACATACATGCTTAAAAAAAAACTTTTTTTTCCCTTCTGTAACTTGCCCAAGTGCTGTAATTTGACCTGAGTCATCATTTTGAAAGTCACCTTATTTTAGTCAAAACTTTTACTTCCAAGTCTTCATTAATACGTCCACAAGGGATTAAGAAAATCACAACATATGAATTGAAATACTTCATTGTTTTAAAAAACATAAATTCATGAATGACATTGAAGATAAAAAATAGTACTATTTATGTCTAAGTTCATCCTCTTCCCCTTTAAAATTAAATCCAGACATCATTCCAGCTCGGACTTTCACAAAGTTAAACTACACAAGTGGCAGGATCTTAAAACTATGGAAAATACCATTGTTGTTTCAATCAAATCGGATGTAACAACTTAAGTCTGGTTGGAGTTGGATGACAGATTTCAGTAATGGAATATAGAGTCTTTTGCTAACTGGTTATTCGTTTAGAGTTACCCCCAAATTAGTGTTAAATATGTTTCCAATTCCAAAGCTTGTTTATGCACTCAGTTATAATTCCCCTTCCCCCATCTACTACCTGTTGAAGGGAAGAGAATTAGTAACCATCAAATTTTTCCACAACTTATTGGGAGGACTTAGTAGTGGAAAATAAATGCGGGGCTTTGGTTTACCTCGGTTGGCCAGCCTGGAGCCCACAGGAAGTCTAGAAACAACTCCTGTGTTACCGGGGATCTGACAGAGTCAGTTTGATTGTGCAACACCAGAACACCCTGCCTATGTGAGCTCAGTTGCAATTGTTAACGCTAATAGCATCTCGTTATGTGGTTCCAGAATAGATTCTATGTGGGGTACCTGAAGGTCCTTCCCATACTCTGCCAACCAAACAGCTAGTGCTGTTTTTAAATGGAACCAGGCAGCCTGTAATTTCCATGACTGTTATTTAGAATGAGTTGGCAAGTTCAAAACAGCTTTCATGAATATCCCTGGGGCTTGTCAGTAAAAATTGGAAGTCAAGTAAAGTTACTTTTTCACAAATGGATGAAGGTTTTTGGTTTTGTTTTGTTTTTAGCATCTGTATGATATTTTGTGTGATTATTAAAGGATATATTAGACCAGTTTTTTGGGCTAGATTTCAACCTATCAACCAAGCATCATTTTTATAAAGCAATTCTCCACCTCAGATTTCCAGATGTGTTTCTGTTGTCTTCAAAGAGCCAATTTCGGATGTTTGTAGAGCTCCTTTTTATCAGCTTTAAAAAAGTAATTTTGTCTATCAGGCATCTATTCTATTGATAGTTATAGATAATTTTGTTCTGATTATTTATTTTAACTCCAGAGCGCTAAGGTAATGCAAGATCTACCACTGATATTTTGCCCCACTCACTTCAGTGATCATCTGAGACACCCCCAGCTGTAAGGAACTGGAACCTTACAGATTATCCCCTTCATCTCACAAAGGAAAAAAATAAGACTCAGAGAAATTATCTAACTCTTCCCTTCACAAGTTTGCTAGTTTATAAAGGAACTAGCTTTTCACTAAGACTTCTACACTAGAGGGAAATTAGGTGTGTCTCCTTCCTTTGTTTTCTCTTCTATATTTAGAGACCTAATTCTTCTTTGGTGCACTGCTGAAAGCAATGAAGAATACTGTTCATCCCCTAAACGAGGAGAGAGATTCCAGTCTATGAGATGTTTTCAGGATCTGCCCTTTTGACACAGAAATGTGTTTTTATTACATTTAAGAGAGAACACAATAATAGTAAATCCCCTGACTCAGTGCCTCTTCCACCTCATTACTGGTAAAAACATGGAAATAAGTGGATGACCAATCAGGATAATTGTCCACGTACTTAATATGTATTTTAAATGATGAATACAAAAACATACGTACTTTTGAATGATTTATGTTATGACTTAGGAGAATTTCATTGTAAATTTCTTTTAAATTTCTCTCCTTTGGTGTTAAACACTAGCATTTCAAAGGACAAAAATCATATTCCACCAGAACGCTTGATTTCGTTATTCTATGCAAAGAAATATCTGTCTTGCATGGTCTTATTAAGTATATGGAGATATTTTTTCAGACTACTCTTTCACTGAAAATAAAATGATTTTCTAAATAACAATATGTACTCTTTTAATGATCATCAAACTCATTTCAAGCATGCATTTCAATTTATAGCCACGTGTGCATGCATTATTTTTAAAGAACTTTTAACTCTGAATCATTTTTGGCCTTCACTTACCATGGAGTAAGAAATTTATAGTGAATTAAATGACAAATCAATGGTTCCTTTTTTAAAGATTCAAAGAAAAGGTAGTATGGTTAAAAAGTAAAGGCTTTATTCTAAAAAAATTTGTGGTTTTGTACTTTAGCGTTGCCATATTTGTTTTCTCAAGTCATTTTATTTAAAAGTAACTTCAAATAAAATGAAATCTAAACACAGAATAATTCCATTAGAAGCCAGGATGGTAGTTCCCTTGTTGGGGGTAATGACTGAAGTGGTCCCAGGGAATTTCTGAGTGTCGGTGATGCTTGGGTACTGTACACACAGGTGTGCTCAGGACTAGGTGGCACATTTATGTGTAGGTATATTATATGTCAATTCAAAGTAAAAAAAAGAAAAAAGATTAAGGTGCTAAAACAGACTGTATGAAACTTGCCCTGTACAACTTACAAACATGTGACTGGTAGTATTGTGTGCTATTATTTGATTTCAAATTTAGGAGAACAGAATGAAAAAGTTGATGGATTGCTCCAATTTTTCCCCCTAAATCCTTCCTATACTCTAACAGGAATTTGATGTTAAATTGCGAAGTGTTTACCAATTCAGGGAAAAAATATGTGAACTTTAATTATGTCTGTCATTAAGGTAAAAGCCGACTTACGTTCTGAATTTCTGAAATTTGAAATCCTTTTCTTTTTAAAGTATATTTTAAACATCATATTAAAGACTATCTTTTAATAAAATGAAATATAACTCAGTTCTAAGTAAAGCATTCTTCAAATTTGCTTGTGTGGTCAGTAATACATAACTCATTATCTTTTCCTGTGACTTCGAAACAGGAAGAAATGTTTATTCTTCATATTAATCTTTGACAGGTTGCCTCTTCCAGAGCAGACCTTCATGGGCTACTGGACAATTGGGCAGTCAAGAAATGGAATGCAAAAGCTGTTGTGTCCAGCAGAAACTCATCATATAGACGTAAAGGTTGATGTCATTATTTCTTCATTAGAGTATTGACTGTTACCAATTTTTCTATATCTTCCTTGGAGAAAATCCATTCAGACTCAGAAATGACTTGTTCTGATGTTTTTTTTAGAATAGATTAACTTGTGCTCTAATTCTCAAGCCAACCTGGCCCCTGAGGGACTCAATGTAGGTAAAGGTTAATGGCTGGTAGAATTCCTAAGAGCCATCCTATATTTCAGGAAAGTCAGGTAGGACAGTTACGCCCTTGTATTTGTTTTCATGAAAAAGGGCAAAGGAATATCAGTCACTATTTGCAATAGAAACCCCTCTAGGTTAGACTGTGGGGAATTAGGTGCTCATAAAATCATTAGAAAGGACAGGAGGAACAGAAGTCAAGGGGCCATCGCAGGACTTTGGGTTTCAAGACCAGTGTTTTTGCTTCTGCTACCACCCCTGTTGCTGGGAGCTGCACAGTAAGGCAGGGTCAGCAAACTTTTCCTGTAAAGGGCCGGATAGTAAATATTTTAGGCATCGTGGCCATACAGATTCTGTCACAACTGCTCAACTTTGCCATGGTAGCACAAAAGCAGCCTCAGACAATACATTAACAAATGAGTGAGACTGTGTTCTAGTAAAATTTTATTGACAAAAGCAGGGGATGGATCCGACTTGCCCTGCGGGCCATAGTTTGCCAACCCTTGTAGTAGAGCATAGAGGCCGCTCGTATTTGTCAGAGGCTCCTTGTCTACTCTGGTTGCAGGAAGATGGCCCCTGCCTCTCACCTGCCTTCCAGATCTGATGCAAGTGCCTTTAATTGGCAGAACCTAAATCACATCCAGAACTCTTGCTGCAAAGGACTGTAAGGAATGTAGTTTTTAGTCTTCTAGCTCCTAAAATACAGACTAGGTAGAAGGGTTGGGAGTGCCCTTCTAACCCAAACATGTTTGGGTTAGTCTATATCTAACCCACACATTTTTGATTAATTAAGGACTGTAAGGGCATGCAAATCAATGTTCAAGGGTCAACTGTATTTTAAAAACTATTCTCCTGGTTTGGACAGCTCTGGATCCCAATACTTTGAGTTCAAAACTTACTCTTGGCTTAGGAAAGAAGGAAGTAATGAGAACTCCTATGGGATTTTACATCTGGTATATTTTGTGAGTATAAAGAAAAGAAAGTGAGAAATTAAATAAGATAGCACATGTGAAAGCATTTATAAATGCAAGTATATGGTATTACTATTGTTATAAGTATCATGCTAGCTAATAAAATGAGAAGAGGTATATCAAGATGTTGAATATTTGAATTGAAAATCTGTATTTTGGGAGAACTTTAGCTTTTCTTCATTTTGGTAACTACCCAAATGTCTTAACTCAGATAACAATTTTTATAGGGTCCAGCACTTATAAACATACAGGAGTATCCAATAGAAAGACACGAAGGAAGATCCCAAACCTTTACTGAAGAATGTGCCTCCTGGAAGTTACCATTGGATGAAATTAACCTAATCTGTGACATTGCTACATCACATGGTATGTCAGTTTATTCTCTTTTCCTTCCTGCACTGATTTTTTTTAAAAAGCAGAATCAAAATAATCTCTAGACATCAAGAAGTCTGGATTGGATAGTAATTATACGTGATTTAGAACTAATTTCCTATAACAACCTAACAAAATGCTATTGTGGAATCCACATAAGCGCTTCTGAGTTTATATGCATATGTCTGCTTCTCATTACAATTGTAGCGCAAAGTTAAACACACCCAGGCATGCGCTAAAAATAGAAGGGGGAAAGAAAAAGGAAAAACACTGGATTTTTTTTGGCTAGGATTCCAGTTTGGTGATTGCATGAACCCTGAAAGCAGGGCTGGAGGATTTGCAGTCATTAAACCTCTCATTGTAAAGAATGACAAATAAAGGATGTGAATTTTTGGCATCTGCATCTCTGGACTGTTGCCATTACCTACTGATTCATGCAGTGTACCCTGGGTACTTTTTAGCAGAAGTCTTCAATTGATGGCAGTTACTAAGGTGATATAAACAGAAGTGATGGCAGGGGGAAGGGAGAGAGTCTCTAACTTGTCTACAATGGGGATTATTTATGCAATAATTCAGAAGCAAGTGTTTGTTCATGTAAGTTCTGTGGATGTTTGTCCCAAAATCAGCTCTGCTGTGTAAAAATACGTGCTTTTAAAATGTACAGGGTTTTTGTTGGTAATAGATTGGTCTTCCTATTAAGATATTTTACATTCACTAGTAGAGAATAAATATGGATCTTACGGACAAAATTTGAACTTTGCCCTTGTCTCATATTTAGAGATTATAAGTAAGTATGCTGTGATCCTCTGCACCAGGCCAGTGACAGGTGTCATTAAACTTTGTCACAGTCTCACAATTCTTCTCAACACACCATTCCAGGCAGTCCCTGTCAGCCAGTCAGAATTGGTCCTTAAAAATGAAACTTATTTGCTGTCCCTCACATAGTTTAACCCTCTATTTCAGTATTGTCCACATTTGCAAATTATTAATAGGTTTTTGTGTTGTTTTTTACTTTGTTTTTTTACCTATTCTGTATTGTAAGAGAAAAGAACATTTTCTTGGGTAAGAATCAGGGTTAATTTTATATGTATATGTAAAATGTATATATTTTATATATTAAATATATATAAATTTATATATATGTATATATATACACACAGACATATGTTTGAACCAAAGATCAAATAGCACTTAATGCCTGCAATAAGAGAGAACAATTGATAAGTTTATGAAGTACATTTCTATTAATATTTTTATTATATTCCCTGGTGCCCTATACCATGTACAAAGATGCTTAATAAATGTTGAACTGAACTTATTTGTGCTGATAGTAGAAGCACAAAAAAGATTCTTAAATTATGAGTTGTGTGATTCTACCTGATATTTGGAACTATAAACATATATGGTTAACAATGTCTCCTAAATAATGTTTTCTGCCCATCCATTGATTTGTGTTTCTTATGAATGTTAGCTTGTTTAAATTTACTATATCTTTATATGTATTTGGTCTTTATGTGTAGACATGACATACACACACACACACTATATATATTTTTTTAATTTTATTTATTATTTTTGGGGGGTACACCAGGTTCAATCATCTGTTTTTATACACATATCCCCGTATTCCCTCCCTCCCTCAACTCCCCCCCCACCCTCCCTCCAGTCCCCCCCACCCTCCCCATCCCAGTCCTCTAAGGCATCTTCCATCCTCGAGTTGAACTCCCTTTGTTATACAACAGCTTCCCACTGGCTATCTATTTTACAGTTGGTAGTATATATATGTCTGTGCTACTCTCTCAAAAATTTTCTCCAAATTTTCCAGGATAGTCCCAAATATAAATATCTCATTATCATATCTTGTATCTTAGTTTTGGGTTTAGAAAATATGACCGCTGTAAATAGATACCTGGATAATGAGTGATGTTGATAGTGTTTATTATACAGAAGCAGCTTAATCCCTTGCCTCAAGGTGCCCAGAAATAGCAGTTATGGGGAACATAGTCCAGAGCCTGGCCACTCAAACCAGCAGCAGTGACATCTCCTGGGAGCTTGTTGAAAAGGCAGCATCTGAAACCCCACCCCAGACCCACTGAGTCAGAATCTGCATTTTTATTAGATCCCCAGGTGATTCATATGCACTTGAAAGTTGAAGAAGCACTGAAATAGAATTCAGAAAATGGGCTTAGTCAAGTACTAGGTTGAAAAGACAGAGATTTTGTAATAATAAATACACAGATATGAAAAAAAGATAATTTGGAAAATAAGATCCGTTGAGCTGAGAATCAAAAAATGGAATTACTTATTTACTAGAAAAGCCTGAAGATCTAGTAACTAGCTGGGAAATGCCAGATTAGCAGATAGAAGATGTTGACCAGCTGTTGTCCATTTGAGCAATAATAAAATAAGAGGAAACAGATTTTTATTGAAGCACACAATACTTTCATACAGGGAAGAATTTCCTGACATTGAGGAGTGTTAAATATTTAATGGTGTTAGCGTGAGATGTTATGGAATTCTTTGGGGGAACAAATAGATATTTACTTCCTGGAATAGATAGTTGTGGCCCCATCTGCATTTAGGGCAGGTGCAAAATTGTTTCTCACAATGCGCTTCGGCGTAATCAATCCATCTGAAAATCCATCTGCAAATCATAATTCAGTTTTCACTAGACCTTTTGACAAATCAGAAAATCTATTGCAGACCATGGAATTAACACTTTTTTGTCATTTCAGAAAATGAGGAAAATACTCTCTACGTACTTGCGTGCAATCCTGTTTCCTTATACTTTATGAATATGACTGGGAAAAATGGCTACTTTGTGGACCTTTATGACATCTTCCCAAGAACAGCCAGTGGGATCTGGTACCCATTTGTGACAGTGGCACCACTGGGAAGTCCCCTCAAGGGTCAAGTGATTCTTCATGAGCAGCAGGTAATATCATCATCTGATTACGCCAGGGTAACTTATGTGAAGGAAAAGGCAAGAGTGTTTTTTCAACCTATAACTAAAAATATTTGCTTTCGTAAAGGTCGAGGAAAGGGGCTGAAGGAAGGGGTCAAGAGTTGTATTTTATCCGTACCACAAGGCAGGCTAATATCTTCCTCTCTGCAGAGATGTCGACATGGGCTGTAACACTTGAAATATGTAAGTGAGGTTTTCTCAACTTCAGCACTAATGATATTTGAGGCTGGGTAATTCTATGTTGTGAAGCTTACATTCTCTTTGGGGAGAAAGACATCAAACAAGTAAGCCAGCAAATAAATACACAAATTTCAAGTAGCAATAAGTGCTATATATTCAATAGAAATAAGGTAAGGTCCTAGGGAATGATGAGGGTAGGGTAGGAGGAATTGGGAGGATAAACAGTATCCAAAGAGTGCTGAGATATCTCTCCTTAGGAGATGACATTTTATCTGAAACTTGAATGGCGTTCTTTATGTGGAGAGAGCCATGTAAATATACTGAATAGAATTGTCTTCATCTGTTTGGGCTGCTATAACACAAGTTCCCTAGACTAGGTAGCTTATGAACAGCAGAAATTTATTTCTCACAGTTCTGCAGCCAGGGAAGTCCAAGATCAAGGCGCCTGCAGATCTGGCACCTGTTGAGAACCCACTTCCTAGACAGCTGTCTTTTCATGGTAACCTCGCATGGCAGTAGGAGCCGGGATCATTTTCATGTCTCTTTTATAAGGGCACTAATCCCATTCATGAAGACCCCACCCTCATGACCTCATCACCTCCATAGGCCCCACCTCCTAATACACTGGGGCTTAGGACTTCAGCATACAAATTTTGGGAGGGCATCAACATTCAGTCTATTGCAGGAATACACTGAGATCCTTTAGTATCTAATGATGCACAAGTTCCAACCATGACTACTATTGTAAGACAACAGTAATTAATAATTAAAAGTACAGATGCCCAGGGTCAGGCTAAAAGTAATTCCAAACAAAAGCTATAGATCAAAAGACAGTCTGTGTTTCAATTAATGAGAATTCTCAAGGTCTTCGTTAATCTGTACTATCCAATAGAAAGGAGTACAATGTTTTTGCAGACCTATTACCCACCTAGTATCTGCTAAATAGTATACTAAGCATACTACTCATTCATCAAATATGTATCATTTGCCTGCTATTAGGGATACTGCCATGAACAAAACAACAAAAATCCTTGTTCTCAAAAGCTTACATTCTGGTGCAGAAAGATAGACAATAAGCAAAATAAATAATTACATCTTAAGTTAGAAGATGAGAAGCAAGGGAACATAAAATAGAAGCCTGGGAGGAAGATTGCCTTTAAAACAGGGTGGGTGGGCAGGAATTGCCTAACTGAGAAAGTGATGTTTAAGCAAAGATTTGATAGAGGTGAGGGAGGGAAGAGATATCAGGAATAAGAGAGTTATAGGCAAAGGGGATTATAACTTCAGAGGCTCAGAGGGTGGAATATGCCTCTCCATCTTTAAAACAGTGTGGTGGGGAAGATTGAATGAGGGGGAGAGTATAAGGAGGTGGGGTCAAAGAGGTCACTCAGTGGGTTGGGTCAGGGACATGGCGGAGGGGTGAGGAGGCAGATGTGTAGAGCCTTGTCAATCATTCTAATGTTCTGCACCCTGACTGTGAGGAAAGCGGAGAGTCTTAGACGGTTTCAAGCAGAGGAGAAACAAGATCTGACATATTTTTAAAGGGTTTCTCCAGCTCCTCTGTGGTGAATAGTCTATAGGTACTAAGGCAGAACAAAGGAGACAAATTAAGAGATTTTTACAATGATCCAAGCAAGAGATCATTGCAGTTTGGAAGAGGATGGAGGTCATCAGTAATGATGGATTCTGGATATATTTTGAAGGTGGGACCAGCAGGATTTTCTAACAGATCAAATATACGAGATGAAAGAGTATAAACTAAGGTCAACTTTAAGATTTAGGGCCTGAGCAACTGAAAGGATAGATCTGCAATGAACTGAGATGAGGAAGGAATTGATTTGGGAAGGAAGATTAGATGTGTAATTAAATTTGAGATGTCTATAACATATCCAAGTAGATGATTCTAGTGTTTAATGGAGAAGTCAGAACAGGAAACATAAATTGGGGATAAAGTCATGAAACTGAAAGAGATCACTAAGGGAATAAATGTGGGTGGAAAAGAGAAGTCTGAGCCCTATGCCCTGGGGCAAAGAAATATAAAGAAATGAGAGAGATGAGGAGTCAACCAAGGGAAACTGAGAATGAGTGGCCAGTAAAGTAGATGGGTAAACCAGGGTGTGGCATCCCAGAAGCCAAGTGATTAGTATCTCAAGAAAGAGGATCTATTATTAAATGCTGACAAATGTGTCAAGGAAAAAATACATACATTATTCCATGTTATTCTTCCAGAGGCCCAGCGAGGTAGCTTTAGCAATATTTACATGTGAGAAAACTGAGTCGGGAAGTTTAAGTAACTTGCCCAGAAAATAAATGGTAGGTCTGAGGTTCAAACCAAATTAGATTGACATCACCAGAATTAAATTTCATCCATGCTGTCACTCACTGCAGAAACATGGGGAAAAGAATAGTCTGAAAAATTTAAAAAGTATTCACAATAGGAAAATATTGAAAAAAGTGTATTGTTACTTGTTAAGTATTTAAAGATACTGTGAGAGTAAACAGTACTTTTATTTTTTTAATTTTAATTGTTTAATTTTTAATTTATTTTTTAAAATATTTATTTATTTGGTTATGCTGGGTCTTAGTTGCAACAGGTATGCCCTTTAGTTGCAGCTCAAAGTCTCCTTAATTGAGGCAGGCAGGCTCCTTAGTTGCAGCATGTAGGCTCATTAGTTATGGCAGGCGAACTCTTAGTTGCAGCATACATGTGGGATCTAGTTCCCCAACCAGGAATCAAACCCAGGCCCCCTGCATTGGGAGCATGAGTCTTAACCATTGCACCACCAGAGAAGTCCCAGAAACAGTACTTTGACTGTTTCTAATCAAAAATAAAAAATTATATAAGTAATATATCAGTATTTCACTGAGTAAATAAGTCAGCTTTAGGCTTTGCGTAAAAAATTATCACAAATTCTGAGTTAATAAATTTTTTTCTGGTTTTTGCAATTTTTTTCCTTTCTATTTTCTCCTAGAAGCAGAATTTATAAATATCCAGCTATTGCTTATAAAAGTTTGTGTCCATCACGTTGGAATAAGAGTTTTACTTTGTAGATTTCCAACAAAGTATTAATGCCATTGAATTGAATTCTACAGCCAGAAGAATCTGTCATAAGAAGCACATGATATCTTGGTGATTTTTGATTCAGTAAACCAATCAAATTTAAATAGGAGTCTAAATTTGGAGTATTTATTCAAACAATCTTACCAGAGTTTCAGCTGTCAGATAAACTGTTGAATTTACGTATACCAATTCTTTAAAAGTATGGGATTTTTAGGTTTTGGGGAAGTATTTTATTTTCTCAAAAGATCCAGTTATTTGGCAACATTGCTGACCAATACTCTGCTCACTGATAACGACTTTCATCAAAGAAAATATGTTTTTCAGTGTAAAGATGTGCTTGACTTGCACAGCCCACACTTTCCCTCCTGGCATTCTTACATGCCACCTGGCTTATCCCTTTGACCAGTTTCAGCAATTTTCCAGAAGGTTACCTCAATGCCCTGAGCAGGCATGCACAGCTTATCAGGACACCTTCTCTACCTGTCGTCTCAACTCCCTCTTCTTTTCCCAGAGAGGATATCTCAGCTGTCTGTTTTATATTATGTCCCTGAGGATATAAGACCTCCTTAATTGCAAATGAACAGCATGTAACTATAAAATTTAACAAATGATAAATAATTCTAACTGAATAAAAAATGAGGGCACTGCCATCAGTTCCTTCTTCCCCATTCTTCCCTCACTGAAAATGGAGCTAAAATATTGTAGAGAAGTACTTCCATTAATTCATCTGTCCCTTGTCTTTATAAAGCTTGGCAACGGATACATTTCCCTGGTTAGTTTAAGAAGTTGTTCAAAAATTCCTTGCTAAAATAAAATCTTAAGTGAGGAAAGGGAAACTTTGCTATGCCTAAAAATAAAGCCTCCTCCCTCCTCCCTACCGCTACCTTCCCCCCCCCCCCCCCCCGCCATGAGATTACTTATTACATCTGTACAAAGTTTAGAATTTCAGATTTTAGGACATTGAGGTCATCCAGAGGTTACTTTTCTCCCAGTCAAATACAAACATAATAAAATTGCTCACTTGCTTCTCCTCCCTGCCCCCCTTAAAGGAGTGCCAAAACCACAGTTAACATGTACTCATGGGTGACGCAAAATTCTATTTTTAAACTCAGACAGAATATATCATTAGTCATTTACAGAAGGAAACCATTAACATCTAAAAGGATGGAGCAGCAGAACTCCTTCATGTTGCCAATTGCTTCTAGAACTACTTCTAAATACAGCAGTGGCTGTGTATACACACACACACACACACATATATGTTTTCTGTTACTTAGAAAGATACAGCTTTTCAGTTCACTTATGCAAGTTATGAGTATATAAGTATTAGACCCTAAAAAGGAAGAAAAATGCAAAACTGTACTCATTTTTCTGCGTAATCATATCTGTTTAATCATCTGCTTATTCTTCTACTTAATCATATTTTGAGATCAAATGTTATTTTTAGGACTTTCTGTTGCTTAGAAAAGTTAATATTATCCCAAATTGCTTAAGTGCTAACAATTCGTGTTAATATTATACATACTTATCATAAGAGAGTTTCTCCTTTAAAAAAAACTCAGGATTTAATCTAGAATAGAGATGGTGAATTTTTAACTTACTAATACATTTTCTTAAGGAAAACCTTAAGAAACTTTATTTTCAAACTTTCAAATGCCAGGAACGGTGCTTCTTATATGACATGTTGATTTTAAAAAGAGTATTACTAACACACATGCTTAATGGAGAATTGCATATTATACAGAATGATGCATTCTAAGAGTGTTGATGGAAAAATTTGAGCCTTGTCAACATGCTTAGTAGAATTTTTTAATACAATCAAGATTCAGAGTATATGAAATAAAGGAAACTTTGGTATAAATACTTCTTTAATTCTTGGGCACTTCAGTAAAATTTGCTAGTAAAATAAATTGAAACCACACTGCAAGGTCTCAGATTTGCAGATGAATCATTAATCTATTTCCATTTCTTTTTATTTCTCTCTAACTAGATTATGTGATAACGGGCAAGGATCGTGCTTAATTCATCACTGTATTCTCCTTTGAGCTTTAAATATAAGCTGCTCAATAAAGGTTATGGAACGAACGAACAGACTTCTCATATTTTGTATATATTTTGCAAAATATGTAGTAATTCTTCGGGTGCTTTGTGATTTTATTTTCCCCAAAGAAAGTTCTTGAAAAGTTCATAAGGGTTAGGATAACTGAAGGGGCCCCAAATTTAAAACAAAACAAAATAAATAAGACAAAACAAAATAAGCAAAAACAAGAAAGACAATTGCGTAGCGAGGCCTGACAAACAACTTGCTGCTGCCTTTTTCTAAACCTGTTGTTCTAATCTTTAAGAGTCTTTAAATTTTAACTAAAAAAGACAATTTCTTTGCATCTCTTTAAAATCTTTAATCTTTTCTGGCTTTCTCAATTTTATTTATTTTTTTTAAATTTTTATTATTTTTTAATATTTATTTTTTGGCTGCATCGGGTCTTAGTTGCAGCACGCAGGATCTTCATTGAGGCATGGGGGCTCTTTGTTGCGGTGCGTGGGCCTCTCTGGTTGTGGCAAGTGGGTTTTCTAGTTGTGGCGCACAGGCTCCAGGGCGTGTGGGCTCTCTAGTTGAGGCACATGAGCTCAGTAGTTGCAGCGCACAGGCTTAGTTGCCCCACAGCATGTGGGATCTTAGTTCCCTGACCAGGGATCAAACCCCTGTCCCCTGCATTGGAAAGTAGATTCTTTCCCACTGGACCACCAGGGAAGTCTCATGGCTTTCTCAAATTTAAATTCTTATTTCATGTGTTTCTGTTCACTTATTTTAATATCTAAGGTTAATTTTTGTTTTTAAATGTTTTCTTGAAAAAGATCCTAATTACTGAGAGATTATTACTTCATTTGCATAACTGTGATCAGTGTTGCTGGAGCAGTCTCCTGTCTGTATATTATTACAGCACCAGCTATGAAAGTTCTCAAGCTTAGTGAATTTCAAGAAGAAACACTCCTTACTAGCTAGGTTCTTGGGGTCCTTGATATTTTCTTGCTAACCCGTCTTTACATCATGTACATATTTTCTGAGGTGAACCTGGATTTGTGAAAAGAATGATGAGATTCAGTTATGCACAGTGTAAGAGGGTTTTCATCAGAACATTCTTTAGGAACAATTTTGATAAAAGTAAATGGACTTTTAAAAATTATCAATTCTCTTAATTTCTTCATTAGTATGTAATAAAACAGAATCATGGTTAAGCTAGCCTACATTTGCAAGGGGATGGTTTTAAGATAAAATCTTCAAAGAGAAGATTCTGCATTACAAAATTAGCAATATTTTCATTATACCATCTAATACTTTAAATTCCGTATTAGGGAAAAACATTTAGTGTCTTCGTGGTGTCTCTTAAATATTTCAATATTGTTGTCTTCCCTTTGGTTTATCATTCACTATACCCTTTATTCCCAGGTTGCCAAGAGATTGCTGCTTTATTTATAAATAAACAAACAAACAAACTGTTCTCTTTATTTCCAGAGCAATGTCATCCTGTTGTTGGATACCACTAGCCACGCCCTTCGTCGTCTCATCCTACCTTCAGAAGAGTTTACACCTAAGAAAACTTCCTGGTGGAGCAAGGAGGAAGCTGTAAGAAATACCCAATTTGTCCAGCAAATTGCCAAGGATTTTCGATAGCTTTCTAACCATAAAAATGCATGCCTGCCCATCCCTCATGGTGCCTTTTATGCACAAGAGAATTCTCTTATTATGCATTTTTAAATTTTAATATGATACAAGTAGGTAGATATAGATACATATATAATTAAATATCAGTAGCTTCTTTTTGTATCCAGCATAGTCTCATGAAGATTTGTCAGGACTGAACTAATAATAATAGGAGATCATGAGCTGTTTGAGCGTTGTATTCGTGACAGATCCCACTTTAATAGTTTTCCAGTTATGTGTTTATGTTTGGATTTATGTAATGAACCTATGAGTACAACATCTGATTGTATTTACTAGATAAATAAACATTTTTTAGCTTATTAATTAAATTAAACTAGTAAACATTTTGGTCAACCCACAAAAATTTATTCTGCCATTTAGAAAAATGTAATGGATATAAAATAAGGCTTACCCTCTTCCCTGCATGACAGCATACTTAGGTCTTAAGAGACCATGAAGAAAGATATTTTAAACGTCATAAATATATCCAAATCTAAGAAACAAAGCATTTCCTACATATTTATGCTTTGGTACAAATTCCACAGTTAATCACTAGATAGCATGTTTATTTCTAACCAGTATTTGGCATTATTATTTTTATTACGATTTTTTTTTAAATATTTATTTATTTATTTATTTGACTGGGTCAGGTCTTAGTTGCGGCCCGCCGAATCTTGTTTGCTGCATGCAGGCTCTTCGTTGCAGCATGTGGGATCTAGTTCCCTGACCAGGGATTGAACCCGGGCCCCGTGCATTGGGAGCACGGAGTCTGACCCACTGGACCACCAGGGAAGTCCTCTAAAATGTTATTCTAAAGATGTTTTAGTACATAGTTCACAATGAATTTTGAAATATATTTTAATCCATGTTACCGTAAGAGTCCTGGAGTGGATGAAGAGGTAGCTTCTCAGAGAATTGCGTGTTTTACACGTTGAAGAACTTTGTTTAAGGAAAAGCAGCTGAAGAGACATGACTGCATCTGACACATTTAACGTGAATATTTCGTTTTGTCTTTAGGAAACTTACAAAATGTGTAAAGAATTTTCGCACAAAAACTGGCTAGTATTCTACAAAGAAAAAGGGTGAGCTCTTTGTTGTAGAAGATTTAAACTGGAATCCTTATTCTGTCCATTCTGTTTCCTCCTTTAATTATACTTGTTTATTGTAAAACTAATGTAATCAAATTAGAAATATTTTATTCTAAAAGTACCTTATCCCACATTGCAGAACAGACATAACAAAAGACAGTGCCTGTAATTCCGTATACAACCACTACTAGCATGGCAGCTCTCACTTCCTATTTTTAATTCTTATACATACCTTTCCATAGTTTCTCAATTAACATTTTTCTCTGTTATTATCTAGTCTTAAAAACATTGTTTTTAGGGTTGTATAATATGGTATGAAACGACTGTGGCATGGTTACTCGACCAATATCCTCACCATTTCCTTTCAGAGAGTTTTCTTTCATTCTTTCTTTTTTTTTTTTCAGGAACACCCTGGCTGTGCTGGATGTTCTAGAAGGGCGAACTCACACCATCTCGCTTCCCATCAACCTCCAGAGGGTTTTTCTCGTAGCAGAAGACAAATGGCTTCTGGTGGAGAGCAAAACACATCAGTGGGTAGATCTACATGGTACCTCATGGAGTGTGCTCAGTTAGCCAGCATCCTTACAGCTCTGGCTTCCTGTGTCTGTCTTTTAACAATTTCTGCATTTGGCAGTATCTCTATAGGTGAAACTTTGAAGAAGAGGGGAGGGGAAATTTTAAATAAATTAAATGTCACTTCTTAGAGTAATTATCAAAGTGTTTCAGAGCATAACCTTGAAATTAACAGTGAAAACATAATGACTTTTACAACTGATCCATATTTCTTTAGGATTGTTCCTATTAGCATGCTGAGAATTCACTGTAGTCTCGCCAAACTAGAGATACTTCAGAATAGATTTTCAGTTCATCTATCCTCTCTTCAGATGACCACAGTCTCTGTTCAAATGCTGTTGCTTTTTTGTAACTTCACAGAAGCCACCCCTTAGAAGTTTCTTCTTCATTTTCTCTTATGTGCTCTTATTTGGTTATGTTTACGTTTGTGTTGCCCCCTCCATTAGACTGAACAATTCTTGATGAAAAGGACATTACGTACACTTGGCATAAGCAGGGTGCACGATAAATTTTGAGTCCCCCTTGCTCATGCCTTACATCTGCGGGCTTCAGGCAGATTCTCTGCCCCTCTGCTGACAGGCAGAAGTAGCCTGCTGCAAAAGACTCCCGGCTATTTATATATCCCTATATTGACATCTTACAAACAAGTAGATCTAGGGGATTACAGCAGTGGGGGCTTCTGTCCCTGACCAGTCACCTATCAGGGGTTGAGCTGATATGTGACCTATTACTGACTGATCGGTCATAATAACAACAGGCTCTGTGATAGTACGGATGTGTCTCTTTAGAGTTGCTTTTTCCTTTTCTTTTTTTTTTTTAATGGCCCTTCCTCTTATAGGAAGTATTGGATTTCTAGTTCACATTTATCACTGCATTGTTATTATGCACTACTCTTTATACAGTGTTAAGAAGTTATTTTTCAAATTCACGATGAAACTCTGAAACTGCAAATTATACTCAGAATATAAACAAGAGGCTTTAGGGGAAAGAAACTCTGATTTTTTCCTAGTCTAGCCTCATAGTTATTAGAAAAAGAAAGACTTTTCACTTAGATGTTTTATTTGTTTACAGGAAATATCTTTTAACTAAGCCTGCACACATCGAATCTGAGGACAGTGGGGTTTGCCAGTTGTATGTGCTGAAAGAGGAGCCGCCCAGCACAGGGTTTGGAGTCACACAAGGTAAAGACTGTGTTCTGTGTGTTTGTGGTCACAAATCAGAGGTTGGGCGGGTGCATGCCTGCATACAGACTGTCCTCTAGAATCATTTAAGTATAATAATATCAACATGTTAACTTTATACCGAAAAAAGAAAACTTAGTCACTACACTAGAAATAGTAAGTAAGAATCTACCGTCTTTTAAGTTCTGTCCTTGAAGTTTTTAAACTGACAAGTCAGAATGTTTACATATATGTAGGTTCCATGTCTGTTTTAGGATTGCATCATTTCTTTTTTACACAGACCATCGGGATTTCTACGTTATTCATCACAGTTTTGGGGGAGTGAAAAGTAATTATGAAAAAATCTAAAATATGCCATTGCTAAGACTGGTTTGGGTCAGATTTACCTCTTTCTGCAAAGTGCTATTAATATTAATCTTGATTACTAATAAAAATTTGAATTTCACAAATTCTTGAAATCACTTTGAGAAGGTGCCATGATTATGAAAACTGAGCTTTCTCATACTAAAGGCGATGACTGTAACTGAAAGTGGTTTCTCTTTTTTTAATTTGTGCTTCTCTGTTTGAGTTGGTGAGAATGAAATCTTGCAAAAATTAATTTCTGGAGCATTTTAGGGGCATATGGTGTTTAATGTTTCTCTGACACTTTTCAGAAACAGACTTGAGCATACCTCATAAAATTTCGAGTGATCAACTATCATCTGAAAATCTGAGTTCAGCTGTGGGACAAAAGATTGCCTCTCCTAACCGAATTCTCTCAGATGAGAATAGTTACGCTACAATTGTTATTGGTTTCCCAGATCTCATGGTAAGCATAAATTTCTTAAATGATTGAATAACTATTTCCTTCCCTCATTTGGGCCTATACTCTATAAGCCTATTTGAGGGGTAATTAAAAATGTGATGATTTTCTGGTAAGCATTTCAGATCAACATTCTGTTTTCCAGACCAGTCATTAAAAATGCATTCTACAGGGTTTCATTGCTTTTTAAAATTTAACATATAAAGTGTAGTGCAATTATGAAATTTAGTAAAGGAAAACCAGTATTATCCATACGTGTGACAGGTAAATACTTAACCTACTGACAGTGATTTTATATTATGTTGTCTTAATGTGTGCTCATGTCATCTGTCAAGAGGGACAATTTGACACTAATGAAATAACATTTCTTCTAGAATTTTTTTTTAAAGCTCTTTATTGGAAGGTAATTGCTTTATACTGTTGTGCCAGTTTTTGAGGTGCACCAAAGTGAATCAACTGTATTTATACATATATCCCCACATCCCCTCCCTCCTGCTACTTCCTCCCACCCTCCCTATCCTGGCCCTCTAAGTCATCACCCATCATCGAGTTTATCTCCCTATGTTATGCAGCAACTTGCCACTAGCTATCTATTTTTTTTTAGCTATCTATTTTACATTTGGTAGTGTCTTCTAGAATTTTTTAAAGTGAAATATGTTGAAGTCTCATTACTGTAGGTTAAATTTTTCAACACTCGTGAACACCAATTCACTTTCCGTTGAATTTTGCTCTGATTTACATCTTTGCAGCATCCAGATTATACTATAAATGCTGGTGGTCTCAATTTAATTTGCTTTTAATATTTGTTTATTTATTTATTTGGTTGCTCCAGGTCTTAGTTGCAGCAGGCGGGCTCCTTAGTTGTGGCTCACTGGCTCCTTAGTTGCAGCACACAAACTCCTTAGTTGTGGCATGTGAACTCTTACTTGTGGCACGCATGTGGGATCTAGTTCCCTGCCCAGGGGTTGAACCTGGGCCCCCTGCCTTGGGAGTGCAGAGTCTTATTCACCGCACCACCATGGAAGGCCCCAGTTTGCCTTTTTTTTTTTTAATAAATTTATTTATTTATTTATTTATTTATTGGCTGTATTGGGTCTTCAGTGCTGCACAGGGGCTTTCTCAGGTTGGGGCGAGCAGGGGCTACTCTTCTTTGCGGTGCGCAGGCTTCTCATTGCCGTGGCTTCTCTTGTTGCGGAGCACAGGCTCTGGGCACTTGGGCTTCAATAGCTGCGGCACATGGGCTCAGTAGTTGTGGCTCACGGGCTCTAGAGCACAGGTTCCACAGTTGGGGCGCACGGGCTTAGTTGCTCCGCGGCCTGTGGGGTCTTCCTGGGGCAGGGCTCGAACCCGTGTCCCCTGCATTGGCAGGCGGATTCTTAACCGCTGTGCCACCAGGGAAGCCCCCCACGTTTGCTTTTAAATGGCTCCTTCTGCTGTTATTTACTGTTATCTATAAAGAAGAGGCTGTTTGTAATCGACTTTTGGTGAAACTAGGCACTCTCTCCCCCGATGAAAACGTGAGAAAATGAAACATAAAGGTTATTTCAGCCCAAATTGACATCTGATAACCTTAGATGTAGCTCCATGTGTTTTGACTAAACATTTAATTTTCATCATTTCCTTTGTAGCTTTTAGATGGGATGATAGAATCACTTAAAGATATAAATATTGGCTCTGCTAAATAGTGCACCAGTCTCATATGCCTCAAAATTTTAGTGTAATTAATGAATGATGAGTACTTCAGGGCATAAGACTTTTGAAATCCAAAACCTGATGGATATGTGGCTTAGGACTTTGCCATATGTCTTCCTAATTATCAAGTAAAAAAGCATTTGCTGTGGATTATAGAACTGAAAGTGAAACGTTGTTGGGATACAGTACCTACAGCACCCTTGATTAAGTGAAAGAGTTGTATTTAATATGCTTTTTACAATGCTTGTTGCTATCAGTAGAGAAAATACTGGAGCTACTTTTCTGGAGGTGGAACTGTTTTAAAAATTGATCTTTTGATTGAAGAAGTTAGTATAGAAATACGAGGGTGAGTCAAAAATTATCCATGTTCCGGCTGTAGAATTTACAGAAGTTTTAATGTAACCAGAGTGCAGATAATTTTTGACTCGCCTTCATATAATGTCACTATAAAAAGGTAAGAAAGCTGAGTATAAGGTAATATTTGTATTGCCCCTGTAGACATGCTTTGTAGACTGTAGGACTAGTGACCCTGTTAAGTTAAAAGCTCTGCCCCCTATATTTGGTACCTGCCATATAGGAGACGTTCATGAATTTTTGTTTAATGAAAGATTAGAGTCGGTTAGACAGCCTTTCAGCATCGTATGAGAGCAGTCATATTTTTTAGATCCCAACACAAGTCAGGCACTACACTATTCTAAACCCTTTCATATATGATAATTCATTTTTACAACAATTCCACAAGGTTTTATAGATGAAGAAACAAAAACAGAGAGGATATATCCCCCACGCCACAAAGGTATTGAGTAAGGAAGCTGGGATTTGAGCTCAAGGGTGACTGACCCTCAAACTCATATCCTTTCATTACCACAGTGCCTTTATGTGAATTTCTTTTGATTCTCCATAAAATTATCAACAAAAGGGTATGTCATTCTCTTATTAACCTCTTATAGCGTTATCAGAGGCACCTAAATTATTGTTTTTCTTAACCTACTACCAAATGGCTGCAAAAACCTACAACAGGTATCATAGTGGATCCTCAATTGTGAAATGTTAAAAGCATTGCTTTTAATTTCAAGAGTAAGACAAGGATACCCACTATCGCCACTTCTGTTAAACATTGCACTGCACGTCTTTGACAGGATCCATTAAAACATTTTTGATAAATTGAATTTCATCAAAATTAAAAACTTCCACTCTGTAAAAAGACACTGTTAAGAGAATGAAAAGACAGGCTACAGGCTGGGAGAAAATATTGGGAAATCACGTTTCCAACAAAGGACTTGTATCCAAAATATATAAAGAGTTCTTAAAACTCAAGAGTAAGAAAATACTCCAGTATAAAAAATGGGCAAGGAGTGGCCCATTATGAGGTGTCAGAGGTCAGAGCCTGAGCAGAGATCCATGGTGGGGGAGGGAGTAACAACTGGCGATGGGAATCGAGTCCAGCCAGGCTGAAGATGGCACACCATGAAGGGGCAGCCTGGTGTGGGATGTGGGAGCCCACGTAAGGTGAAGAGTTCGTTGATGCATGCACCTAGCCCAGTGAGGGCTGTCAGGACCAAGCCGAGTGAGGAGGGCATTTGCCTGGAAGGGGAAGTTAGTTGTGAAATGGGAGGTGGGTCATATACAGTGGAACTGAGCCAAAAAGTAAGTATATTAAGGATAATGAAGTCTAGGTTTCTAACTGTTAAAGAAGGGAGTTACAGATACAGGAAGAAAGAAAATTAGAATGAGCCGTGTAGTAGTTGGATTGGAATTGTATGTATCGGGGTGAACTCATGGTTTTCAATATATTTAAGTAGATATAGAAATAAAATTGGAGGTAAATGTATAAAAAAATGGGCAAAAGATTTGAATAAACTCTTTACCAAGGAGGGTATATGGATGGTAATTAAGTACATGAAAAGATGTTCAACATCATTAGTCATTAGGGAAATGCAAATTAAAACCATGATGAGATACTACTATTGCCTATTAGAGTGGGTAAAATAAAATAAATTTTAAAAATTTAAATACACTACCGACTGTAAAATAGATAGCTAGTGGGAAGTTGCTGTAAAACAAAGGGAGATCAACTCGATGATGGGTGGTGCCTTAGAGGGCCAGGACTGTGAGAGAGGGAGGGAGTCGCAGGAGGGAGGGGATATGGGGATATATGTATGAATACAGCTGATTCACTTTGGTGTACCTCAAAAGCTGGTACAAGAGTATAAAGCAATTATTTTCCAATAAAGAGCTTGAAAAAATATATATTAAAAAAAAATTTAAATACCAAGTGCTGACAAGGATGCAGTGCAAATGCAACTCTCATAACATGTTTATGGAGGAACAAGTGCAAACAGTAAGCAAGACATTCCTGAAGAAAAGTCAAGAATAAAAAACAGAGGTATTTGCCCTCCTACATTTCAGGGCCTATTATAAAGCTTTAATAACTGAGACCACGTGGTATTGGCCTGGGGGTGGAGAAATATACAGTAGAACACAATGAAATACCCAGAAACAGAAGCATGCATATGTTGAACTGTTTTCTGATAACAATGCTGATCAGTGGTCAAAGGTTAATTGTATCTGAACAGTTAGCTGTCCATGTGCACAGAAGGATGAGCACAGAGCCCTGCCTCATACCACTCCCAGAAATCAATTCCTGAGGGTTAGGGAACGAAATGTGAAAGGTAAAACTTCAAAATGTTTAGCGAATGCATAGGAGAATATCTGTGATCTTGGAGTAGAGAAGAATAAATACATACATGGTGAAAATTTAAAGTCAAGCAAGAGGGGGACTTCCCTGGTGGCGCAGTGGTTAAGAATCCGCCTGCCAATGCAGAGGACACGGGTTCAAGTCCTGGTCCAGGAAGACCCCACGTGCAGCGGAGCAACTAAGCCCGTGCGCCACAACTACTGAGCCTGCGCTCTAGAGCCTGCAAGCCACAACTGTTGAGCCCACTTGCCACAACTACTGAATCCCGTGTGCCTGGAGCCGGTGTTCCGCAACAAGAGAAGCCACCAAAATGAGATGCCCATGCACCTCAGTGAAGTGTAGCCCCCAGTCACTGAAACTAGAGAAACCCCACGTGCAGCAACAAACACCCAATGCAGCCAATAAATAAATAAATTTATTTTAAAAAATTAAAAAAATAAAGCAAGAGAAAAAAAAAAACACACAAAATTCCAAAAGAGTTAATGTCTAGGGGAGATGAAAAAGATGTGATTGGGAAGGAGTCCTCCAGAGACTTCAGAAATGCTGGTAGTATACTATTCCTTATGCCAGATAGCAGATGCGTTTGCTGTTTTTTATTTTTAAATTAACTATAATTGCTGTATTCCCTCTTTTTAGTTATAATTCATTTCAAGATAAAAAATAAGTTGTATATTTCTGACTTGTCTGCAAATTATGATTATTGATGAAGCAGCTATCTTCTGTACCAGATTCAAAAAGGCTAAGCAATAATTTTATTTTCTTATATTTGTGAAATATGTTTACCACTGGTATCTGCTTAAAGGGCTGCGTTGTGAAAGTTGTGAATGTAGTTTATTGTACTTCAGTATTTGAATCTCTCTCTCTCTCTCTCTTTTTTTTCTTTAGTCACCTAGTGAAGTTTATTCTTGGAAAAGGCCATCATCTTTGCACAAATCAAGGGTCACTGATACAACATTCTATGGAGGAAAGAAGAAAACTGGAACCCCAAAACAGAGCAATTGTGTGACTCTTTTGGATACCAATCAGATAGTCAGGATTTTGCCCCCAGGAGAAGTCCCTCTAAAAGATGTCTACCCCAAAGGTAAGAAACTTACCAATTCCTAATTTGTCAAGGTAGTCAAAGGTAGTTTGGTTTGGGCAGGGATAGTTACCTTATCATTATCATTCTATGTTTATAAATATGAATAATTCTAACAGCGTTTAGTAGCTAGAAAGACCTATATGTGCTCAGAAAGTTTTCACTAAACTTGTCACAGTACATGATTGTAGCCATTGCTGTTAGAACACATCTTCATTTGCATTGCAATCTATACATTAACCTTACTTAGAACATATTTTCAAGGAGACTTAAAAATTATTAGAATGTTACGCATAGAAAATGGGGCTTGACTTTTGCCTTAAACCCCTGTGTGTAAAGGCCATGGACTTATGCAGCCTGATTCACTTACCAGTGCTCTCAAAGACAACTTATGTTTATTACTACATAACATATGCCAGCTCCTGTGCTGATCACTTTCCCTTGTTTAAATTCATTTAATCTTCAAATTCCCATTCTATCATTAATGTACTCTCAAATTTATATGCAGGGAAACTGGCACAGAGCGTTAAAATAACTTGCTGGGGGTCACCCCAGCAGTGGTCAGCAGAGCTCAGATCTGCACCAAAGACTTCCAACCCAAGGCCACAGCTATTCTTACTGAACCACACTGGCTTTCATCATAAAGGATAATTATGAAAATTTTTGATCATTGAGCCACTGATGATTATTTGCATCACGGTGGTAGTGATATGTTGTCCTGTGTTTACATTCGTTATATTAGTGTGGACTTCTTAAATATACTAAACGTGTTATGATCATCTATTACTGGGTTTGAAAAGTCCTGGTTATATGATAATGTTAGAATTAGTTCCTCCCAAATAAATCACTGTTTCCTTAGAATGTTTTTTATGGTAGAAAAGGCACGTGAATATGCCGACAATGGCTGCAGAGTGCAGTAGAATGTTCACCAGGTGATATATAAACACAAAGGAGAAGCTTACAACCCAGGCCCGTGATTCTGAGCTGACTCTTGAAAGGTGAATGGGAGGGAATCAAATGAAGGAATTGTTCCAGGAAGAGAGAGCCCCACATGAAAGGTACAGAGGCATGACAGAGCACCCCAGGAACTTACAAGAAATTCTATACCAGAATTCAGTGCACCTTCATCCACCCAGAAACCTAGGGGTCAGCCCTGATACTTCTCCTCCCTCATCCGCCACATCTAACCCCTCATCATTCGCCATGTCTTTTTGATACAACCTTCATATATCTTATATCCACCCACTTGTCTACTATTCTGTTGCCAACATCCATATCACTACCACCTTGCACTGCAACGCTGCAGTAGCCTCTGACAGAGTTCCCGCTTCCATTCTTCCCCCACGCCCCCTACTCATTATCCACATATCAGACAGCGTGATGTTATTTAAGTATTTTATTGTTCTCATTTGTTCTTATTAAGGTCCAGTTTATATACAGTAAAATTCGCCCTTTTTAGGGCAAACTTTTTGGCCAACACAGCATGTATCTACCCCTTTGCTAACACCACATTCTCTCTCTCCTTTTTAAAATTTTTTCCCAGTACCACACTCTCTCGATCCAGGAGAGAATCTTTGTCATCATCCACACTGAGAGCTCTACCTCATTTATTTTCACTGCTGTTCATTTTTGGTTAGATTAACATCCAGTGCTTATATTGTTATGATTATATAAATGCTATTTATAGCTGAGCTATGTCTTATAATAGCATTATTGCTTTTTCTTTTCATGGAGTTAATAATCATGTATTGTTGCTAGTTTAGTTTTTCATGTACCTAGCACAAATTCATCCTTGAAGTTTTCCCTATTGTCAAAATATCTTAATATGTTCAAATAATTGGGTTTATCAACTTCACTTTCTTGGCGGCATCTCTCCTGAAATCTTCTCATCTTTTCTAATCTGAACTGTTTGAACCCTAGGCCTGTGCACAGCCAGCTAGCTCCTGAGATGTCCCTTCACCGTTTTCTTAGGATTTTTTTCCTTTTAGCCCACAGTAAAAAACTTCTTCCTATGTGTCAGATACTAACCTAAGCCCTTTATGTACATTTGGAATATTTAAGGAACATTACCTAAAAAAAAAGGAGGGGAAATAAAACTAGCAAACAAGAGAAAAATGGAAAAAGATATAAACAGGCAATTTTCAGAAGAGTAAATCACAACACATAAAAAGATGTTCAAACTTAACTAGAAAGAAGGGAAATGTACAATAAAAGGTCTGACCTTTACAAGAGAAGATGAAGATGGAGAGGAGCCTCATCTTTTATGCTGCTGGAATAATAACTTTGGAAAACAATCTGGTAATTTCACTCTTAAATATATACGCTACAGACTCCCCACATATACACAAGGAGACAGGTACAAGAATACTTGTAATAGCAAAAAATTGGAGGGACTTCCTAGGTGGCGCAGTGGGTAAGAATCTGCCTGCCAATGCAGGGGACACGGGTTCAAGCCCTGGTCCGGGAAGATCCCACATTCCATGGAGCAACTAACCCCATGCACCACAGCTACTGAGCCTGTGCTCTAGAGCCCATGAGCCACAACTATTGAGCCCAAGTGCTGCAACTACTGAAGCCCACACGCCTAGAGCCTGTGCTCTGCAGCAAGAGAGGCCACCACAATGGGAAGCCCGTGCACCACAATGAAGAGTAGCCCCTGCTCGCCGCAAATAGAGAAAGCCCGTGTGCAGCAACGAAGACCCAACACAGCCAATAAAATAAATTAATTAATTAATTAATTAATTAATTTAAAAAATTGGAAAGAACGTAAACGTGTATCAGTAGAGAACAGAAGAGTAAATTGACGTATGTTCCATTTTTCTTGTTTACTAGTTTTATTTCCCTTCATTTTTTAGATAATGCTCCTTAAATATTCCAAATGTACATAAAGGGCTTAGGTTAGTATCTGACACATAGGAAGAAGTTTTTAACCAAAAACTATCATATAAATGTACTGGGAGAATGGGAAAATGAGGTGGTAGGCAGGGGGAAAGGTGTGTGAAAAAGAGTTGAACTCTCATCTCACATGGTAAGAAGTCAATAAATAATGCCTAAAACTAAAACATCAAGACAGCAGCATAAAGATAAAGGCGAATATCAAAGAAACAATTTTAAAAAGTTGAAAGTATCTCTGGGCTCAGAAAATGAGGCATTTGAGGAGTAAAGTCGGAGCCGATGATTATTTCTTTCAGCCTGTTTGACTCTTTCATCTGTGTGCCTGTCGATTTCTGATGATAATTCAAACTCAATTAATTTTTAAAAGCAAATAGAATCCCGCCACCTGATTAGTCAGGAACTTATGCACATCAGCCTTTTATTAAAGAAATCAGTAGCAACTGTTAAGGCTACTCTCCTGGTGGCTTTTACAAAGATGCTATAACTTGTGGTTAATGCAGATGGGGAGAGATTTACTTCTCTCTTCCAATCATTTTTCTTCTAGTTCCATGTTAGCTTTTTTTTTTTTGTCTTTCCTTTAAATCACAGGCCTCAACTCTTTAAACACAAAATAATAACTCTTGATTGAAAGCAGCACACTGTTTTTTGAACTTTGAGTAAATTCAAAGATCTGGTATCAGCATGATTGCAGGGCACACATCACTCTTTTAATCCGTGAACACAGAAGTGCATTAAACCTAGTAGTTAACAGATGTACACCTAATTACATTGCTTGAAGGAGTGAATTTTTTATATAATTTCATCTTCCCTCTGATAATGCTCTTGCTTATTTTGCCTGACAGTTTTTATACCCCTCCTAACCTTGGCACTGTGAGTCTAAGCTGTCCACGCTCTTTAACGGGAACTGCACACTAAATCCTGTGGCAGTGACTTCCCTTTAATCGTTAGTGAACTAATCCCTAAATGTAATTTATACCTTTCTTCGAAATCCACCTGGATTACAAATGTAATGGAAATTTACTGAACCTCCGTCCCCTCTACAGTTTGAACCATTTAAAATGGATAGAAAAGGATTTGGCTAAGTTTAGAGGGAAATCTGGCCACAGTTTTCACTTCCTTAATTCAATCGTGTATTGTGAGCTGATTTATTTTCAAATCTGTAAATATCAGTGCTGATTATTTTTCAAGCCTTACCATTACCACCATCACTACCACCACCATTAAAGTGCTTTATAGCCACAAACTGCCTTTTCTGATACGTGAAAATATTTTTTTAGGGTAAGGAATAAAATTCTTGCTTTCTCCTTCCTGAAATAGATACAGCCATTATTGCATTTTGTCATCCACTTTATGCCATGGAATTAACTTGCACATTGAAAAAAAAAAAGAAAGCTGCAGGAAAAAAGATACTTAAAATAAATTGACTTATTTTGCTTTCACGGGCAATCTAAAAGTACTGGTGGCAGTAGCTCAGCTTAATACTACTACTTATGAAAAAGAGAGTGCGTATAAGTGGCAGACCAAATGTAACTGGTTAGCAAGGCAATGCTAGTCATCCCATCCGCTTCAATAACTGGTCATTTTTGGCAAAGAACCTGGGTCTATAAATAATTCAACCCACTTCAGTTAGGTCCTAACAGCAGGAGCTGTCAAAAATGATATACGGTGCAAAACTTTGTCCAAGACTGACCTTGTATCTGAGGCAGCGTTTCCAGTGCAGGCGGTGTGTGACTTATGATAAGCATGTCGGCTTTATACAGATGGCTATGTGGGGATGGCCAATTCAGCTGGGTGGTCGGTTACCATCGTAACTCTCTTTTCTTGCCCCCTGCTATCCCTGGACCTTCCCTTCCTCTTGGCCCCCTTTGCCCCCTGGGACCACTCCTTGCCTAGCTCTGTGGCTTGTACCTGGTCCCAGGGCTGTGATTCCCACCCTGGAATCCTTTCCAAGCCCCTAAAGGCTCACAGTGATTTAAAAAAAAAAAAAAGGAGCTTTCCTCTTTATGGCTGTGGGCTCCTTAGACGAGGCAGGAACCACACACATCTCTTTCCTCTCTATCCCAAATGCTTCATATAATGTCTGGTGCAAAGTAAGCTCAACCAGGTTTGTTGAATAAATAAATATATTGAGGTCTTTAGATGACCTACTCAAAAACCTTCTGCAGCAAACATGAAATTAAAATGTCAAGTTTCTTTTTTATTGGATAAATTCAATGTGGACATTCTGGATATCTCATTCTAATCAGAAATTGTAATAAGAGACAGACAACAGACAAAAATCTTTAAGAGTATGAGTGTAGGGGGCGATTTTTTTAAAGAGACACTGGTGGCTAAGATTTTGTAAAATAAGGCTATTTTTAAATGGTTGCCCTACATTAAGCTCAGGTAGGAGCTGCGTGGAGTGGTGGGCAGAGCAGAGATTTTAAAGCCAGAAGGAAGGCCTGGTTTTGAAAGCCTTCTCTATCTCTCTCCAGGCAAGTCCCGTACTATATCACCTCTGTGAGTCTCCACTTCCTCATTTCTCAAACAAGAACCCAAGGTCTTTGTCGTTGTCGTATTGAGAACACTGTCTATAAAGATTAAGTGGGGTTCCTTACTCAGTGGTGGCAGCTGGTGCTGATGAGCGTGGTGGTGGTACTCGGGGCTTTGGGAGAAAAGTCAGTAAACCCCTGGAATTTGCTGGGCAGCAACTCTAGAATTGGAGTTGTGGACTCTGGCCCCCATATCTCATTACCTTGTACTTTCCCGCCTTTTCATACTCTTCATGACCCAGAGTCCTCACTGCACTGCCCGATCCTCATCTCACCTCTTCCTGTCTTTCAGGGCCCTAATAATAACAGACACTGTGGGTGGAGCAACGACTCACTGGGTGCAAATAATGTTTATGACGCTCAGATGCTGTCATTATCCCCATTTTACAAAGGATGAAGGCAGGTCTCAGATAGAGAACTAATAACTTGGCCAGCGTGAAACATAGGAAATGTCAGAGCCAGGATTTTCTACCAGGCCCGTCCGACTTCAAAGTAGATGCTGATTCCACTTTGTTACACAGTCATTGTTGTGATTTCCTAAGAAGGAAAAAGAGAATTCCGATGATGAAATGATGAAATATTTTCAGATAAACTGTAAGTGCTAAAACATTGACCCATCTGGGGAAGCTATCAAAGGAAATTAAAGGAATTTAGGTAATTCTCTGACAGTAAAGAATCACTAACATGCAGCTATTTGACAATCTCTGTATTTCCCTGACAAAAACATAATTCTGAGAGTCTAACCTCAAGCCTGGAATTGGGTGGCCCAGGACTTTGTCAAGTGGGTCCCAGAGTTCTGCTCTGGGCTAGTGATAACTTCATTCCACTTTTAGCAGCATCTGTGCTTAATTTTTGTATCATGCAGTAATTTAACATTTGGTTCGTGTCTTGACTTGTTTGCAGGTGTTACCCCTCCACCAACAGCTGGTTATATAGAAGTCACTGATCTGCAATCAAAGAGACTCCGATACATCCCTATTCCCAGGTAATCTATTTTCACCTTTTTTCTTAGCTTATGTGTCAGATAAAAAAATAAAATAAAAAAAAGAGTGAATTCTCTCTCTCCAAGTACTCTGAATAAAATTGTGTGCTTTTTGCTTCCTTAAATAGCAATCTTTTTTTTTTTTTTTGGCCGTGCTGTGCAGCATGTGGGATCTTAGTTCCCCAACCAGGGATCAAACCCATGCCCCCTGCAGTGGAAGCCTGGTGTCTTAACCACTGGACCGCCAGGGAAGTCCTTGTTCTGCATTATTTACTGCCATTTTTATTTTCATTTTGGAAAAATGTTCAAATGTTACCTGGGTGTAAGTCTAACAGCTTTCAAGCCTTCATTTCTCTTGATCTGTCCTAATGATAACCAAAGGATTCCAGAGATTTGGAATGGAACTCTTCACCACTGACTGCTTTTATTCCTGTGCAGCAGTGGAAGCAAAGCATTCAAACTAGCTGGACTAAGGGTATAAAAAGAGAGACGATGCTCCATCTCTTCCTTGAGAAACGCAATTCCTCACCGGTAGCCCATCCCTTTCTGGATGCATCCATGCCTGATCTCCCTTTCTCAACCTAAGTGTGCGCCTGCCTCTGTATAGATTGATGTCGCAGCCCCTCTTAACATATACTGCCTCTCAGGCAACTGAGGCCTCACAACACAGTGGTTAAAGCCTCACCCAAAATCCTGGGCAGAGGAGCCTGGAGAGCATTCCAGTGTGAGAGGAAGGCCAGGAACACTTGTCAGTCACCCAGACATCACCAGACCTCCTGTTGGCCCATGCTTCTGGAAGAAAATTGCTCAGCGTGACGGTACAAAATAACTCAGAGATGCAGTTTCGTTTCTTAGGACCTTTTCGTCAGGTTTGAGAAATATGAATAATGAAAGTATTATTAAAAGAAATAGATTTACTTGTTCCAACATACACAAGAACACCTTCTTGGAACATCTTAATGTGTCAGTTTAATGAAAAATGGCTTTTAGTCATTTGGGGAAATTTCTTATTCCATTGTATGTTCATTAAAGCATACTATTAATTCAAGTAACAAAAGTAAAGAAAAACTTTTTTTTTTTTTACATTTCTAAAGCATAATAATTTTTTGCAATATTTCTCTTAGTTTCTCCCTCATCGGCCCTAGCTTTTTATTTCGCTGTTTTTCTTGGTTAACTTTCTGTATGAACCATATGTTATACTTGCCATAGAAGTAACATCTGGAAGGGCAGCTATATATATATATACAGCCAGTGCCAGCTGGTCACCATACTTCATTCATTTAGTGCTGCGCTGTCCAACAGAAATAGAATGTCAGCCATATATGTAATTTTATGTTCCTAGTAGCCACATTAAAAAAGTGAAACAAAAACAAAAACAAAAAAACTCAGGTGAAATTACCTTTCATAGTATTCTATTTAACCCATCATATTTAAAGTATTACTATTTTGACATGTATACGATATAAAAATTTTAATAATATTTTGCATTCCTTTTTTCTTCTGAGTCTGAAACCCAGTATGTATTTTACATTTATAGAACATCTCGATTTGGACGTGACATATTTCAAGTGCCACGTGGTTTAGAGCCTGTTCTTTGTCAGTATATCCTGAGTTTCTCTAGAGATTAACTATTGCTTTTTTGGGCATATATGTAATGCAAGGGAACAGCCCATCTGGATTTCAGTTTTGTTGCTAGTTGCTTAAATTTTGTATTCTGCTAGATAGCAGGAATTTTCCATTTGACGGCTAACTTCAAATAATAGAACACACGGTAAAGCTATAGGTAACTGCAGGGCCAAAATGAATAGATCACTTTCACTCTGAGTAAAATTTGAGTATTTTTCCTCAAATTTGTGTGTTATTTGCATCTGTAAAATGATACTGCTTAGATCTGATATATGGGAGTATATAAATCTGGGCTTCACTTTAATTCTGTGTTTTCCTTAAAGACTTTGTTGTTATATATAAGAGGAATGTGCATTTTTTTAAAAAGGTGAAGAAGAGATTCTAGACCTGGTGTGCAAGTTGTAGTAAGTATGTGATTTCTTCAGCATTTTTTTTTTGGCATATTGAAGAAATTGCCTTTGTAAATTTAAAGTTTCATGGTAGAGAGTTAAATATGCAACCAGTAGGTACTGTGCTCAGTAGAATCATACATCTTGAGCACTTGTGGCAGAATTTCAAACATCATGGATGGATAAATTTCATTATTCTTGAGTAGCCTTTTACTTCGCTATCTGTACCTACTAATTCTTTTCCTAAGGCAAATATTTTTTGAGAGGGCACGAGATAAATTCTGTACTATATCAAATGTTACCTGCTTTGAGTCCTTCTAGTACTATAAAGTAGTTCTGAAATACTTGCTTCCATCCTACTGTTATTGTTCTCTTTATATAAACATTTTCTAAGACTTCCATGTCCCAGAGTAGCTGGTTTTGTCACTCTGTGTTTAGTATCTACTAAGGCAGACTGATAAAAAGGTTAAAGTAGTCTTCATTTATGCTTAAGAATTGTCCTAATACGTGGTAGTTTTGTGGTCTTCTGAGATCTACATTTGTAGTTTATTATGTTTTTATTATCTGCTCAGACCATCCCTTTAGACTATTTATTTCATACAGAAAATATCAGATGTATTTAGAGAGCCAACCCTGGTAATTAGAATTTGTAATCTGTTTCTTTTGTATAGTGAGAGCTATACTTAGATAAAGGAAGTGTGCAGTTAACTCTTACAGGCAAAAGTTGCATTCCTAGAAATGGCTGTATATATCAGAAATATGTATATGTATGAAATATATAATAAAATAAATATATAAATTCTTTATTATAAATCTATATAACTTTCTAAGTTAGAAAAGGCAAAATATCAAATATAAATGCAGTTTAAAATACATAAACTAGACATCAGTTTCAGCACTGACCTTAGACTCCTAAGGAGTGAGTCCAGCACTGCAGGTGTGAGAGGTATGTGTTGATTTAGAGTTTCTTTCTTCCTGGCATTGAATGTAGATATCATCTGGGGTCCACAAATACAGGAATATGTAAATAAACAGTAGATAACTGTGTGATAACTGTATATTTACATATTCCTGTTGGTATCTCATCTTTTAATGTGCTTACTGCCAGAATTCTGTTTTTAAAGCATTATTTTTCTTATAGAAGTATAGTTAATTTACAATCTTGTGTTAGTTTCAAGTGTACAGTAAAGTGATTCAGTTATACATATATATATTCTTTTTCAGATTCTTTTCCATTATAGGTTGTTATAAGACATTGGGTATAGTTCCCTGTGCTATACAGTAGGCCCTTGTTGTTTAACTATGAGAATTCTTCATAGGAAGTTTAAATGAACCTAAATCAAGTTAAACTCGCATCATTACTTGGACTTCCAATTGGTTGAACACTGTGATTTCTTTTTTCAGATCAGACTCTCTCTCACCATATACCACGTGGCTATCTACTATTTCGGACACAGATGCACTGCTAGCCGAGTGGGGCAAAGGTGGCGTTGTCACTGTTGATATGGGAGGTCGCATCCGGCTTTGGGAAACTGGACTTGAGCATCTGCAGCGGTCACTCATGGAATGGAGAAACATGATTGGACAAGAAGGTGACAGACATATGCAGGTACCACTTGAACTGACCTTCCCTCTTAAGGGTGCACATTCAGTTATAAATTTAGTTGCAAATGCCAGAGTCATGGAAACCTCTGGCCCAGTGACTCAAATGCAGTTTGCTTAAAGAGCTAAAATAATTTTTGGACTCATAATAGAAAAAGACAGATCTATCCTTCTAGACAGTGAAAAAGTAAAAGTGTACCTTTTTTTCTATCAGTGCTTAAATGTATAGGTTCCTCACCTCACAACATGCAAATATAGTCACCAACTTTTATTTTCTAACCTTGAGCATTAATCAGTTTCCAGCAGCACCTTCGCATCTGTTCTCACTCCTGCCACTGTTGTCAGCATTGCCCCATGCTACCAAGGAAACAGAAACACTGAGCATCGAAAACGCAGCACATTGTTGTAAAGCCAAACACTTCAGACTAGAGAAGATAAGTAGAATTATGCATCCACTAGTGATGTGTTTTTACCAACTTCCTTATTTCCAGGGAATGGAAGTTTAGCTGTCATAATTAGTAGACCCAACCCTGCACTAGAAAAAAATATGGGAACAGATCACCAAAGTGAGAGGAAACTCCAGCTCCAGAAATGACTCAGTCACCACCTAATTTAGTTGCTGTCTGGAACTAATGTGAACAGTGAGGAAGGCTGTGTACCCATAAATACTAAATTGTATTATAAAAGGATTTATTTTTTATTTGTAATTTATTGATCTTAACCTTCAGAGGAAAACTTCTTTGTTGACATTTCATTTGTTCCAGCAAAAAGTAAGGTGGATTCCTGCCAATTGTGTTGCTCTGTTAAGAACCAGTTAACAAGATAAGAAATTTCTACAAACTACTCCATTGATATGTGATTAATAATTACTATTTTCTGTGGTTATTTTTGTGATTTTCCTTAGAGGAGAAATATATATATTTGTGAATGAGTAATACATATTTCCAGCTTATAGGAACATTTTGAAAATCGCAAATCAATATATGCCAGCAGCCCCAAATCCTTTTGAAAGAGTATAAATATATTAATTTTATTAAGCTAAAACAAACATATTACTCTAAAATAAACATGTCATTAAGTGCAATGGATCTAGCACAGTAACAGACTGAATATTGGTTGCTATGCATAACAGTAATTAGAAAAGTAATTAACTGTGGTTCTGCTTCTTTTATTATTCTGGAGATTAGTTTCTTCTCCCCTTGAATTAAGCTCCTCTTTTCATTACAGTAATTGGTGCCTCATAGTAAATACTATTGTGTTTGAATTTCTTATATTTTATTTCAATTTCTCATGTGTTATAACAAGGTTATAACAATTAAGTTTACCTTTCACAACAAAACTTTTAAAAGGAATGTCACTCATGATTTTGATAACTGGTCTTCACACTACAAAAATTAGCCCCTATTTGTGTTTTAACCGTGTAGCTCTTCTCTTCCCAGTGACTTTCCTGCCTCTGTTGTGCATCCTTGTAACCCTAGCTCTTAGCATGATGATCAGCATACAGTAGACAGATATGCTTGTTTATACTTATATATACGAAATTGAAGCTTTTTGACAACAAATGGAACTCTTTTAACTGTCTCAGTTTTTCATTTGTTTTTATGTAACTAAGTATTTATTGAATGAATATATATAGTTACTAAGTTAGAAATGAACAGAAATATAGCATCTAACATCTCAAAAATAATCAAAACACTATATTATGCAGGGCAACATCCGATCCTTCTACAAACCAAACATTTTCTAGGAAATGTATAGTTTTCTGTCTCCAGTTCAAAGTTCAGCTATAATAGAAACAAGACTTATTCAGTAATAAAGTTATATAATTCAGAGTTGAATGATAGTTGCATTTGGAAAATTAGATGTTATCTAATGTTCTCCTTCCATCTTTGATGTTCCTTGATCCATTTTGTTGATATTGAAAATATATGCTTATTTACATACTCACACTGAGAAACAAAATATGAGCATATATCTTTACGTCTAAACAGATGGCATTCATTGTCCAAGTAATCTGCCATTGTTGTAATTTTTGGTCACATCTCTCCCGTTCCTTCTCACTGCTTGGTAAATAATGAGATGCATACTTAATCGCTTTTATTTAGACCAGCGTATGTTATTATTTCCAAGTAGTTTGCACAACCAAATCTAAACATGAATCATTCCAGGGGCAATGGTAATAGCAAGAAAAATGTGTCTTTTACAGCTATCTTCCTAAGCGATCCCTCAACCTAACCCTCATTTATGGACCCTTTATTCGACATAGGTCTACTCCTGATTTGGGCGCTTGGTAAATACCTTCCATAGAAGTATTGAAAAAAGAGAGTAGATTCTCAGTGCCATACTTACCGCTTGCTGACTGCCAGCAGCTTCCCTGTCAAAGGCGAAGTAACCTGATCTCCATCTAGTGGCCGAACAGACTTACTTTACATCATAGAAATTAAAAGGCCTGGTCTACACTCTAGTAGTTTGAGGCAGCCTCAGACCTGCTGTTAGGGGAAGTTTATACACGCCTGTTTGGGGCGGTTCCTATTGGTCATGAGATGCTCCTTTAGGTCAACAGAGTGAAGTCCAGGCAGACAACCTTCCATGCCATTCACGACTTATGGACCCCTATATTTCCCTGATTTCTTTGCCTGGTGTCAAAAGAACTGCTTATCTTTAGATAAACTGTCAGTTACATGCTTTATCACTATCCTTTATGACTTCACTACATTTCAGCCTTCTAGAGGTATTAGCTTTGAAGCCACTGTTGCCTTGAATTTTTGCTTTTGTTTAATACATTCATTGATAGTTTTCTTTAATGAATACAGCCTGCAAGAGAGTATTTTTTGAGCTGCATATAAAATGTGTTCATTAATTTTACATGCTTTGATAGGAACATGTGTTTTTCTTATAATAAACTGTAACAGCTAACTCAAAGTATCACTAAAGCTATAGTCTAAGAGCCCATTATTAAGAATTCATATTAATTGCTTTTAGACTCGATATTTTCAGAAGCACAGTTTAATTATAAGCAAAATTTTTCTGACTAGGTTTTATAGTGTTCTCTATAAAGCAGTGTTTTCATATCTTTATTTAGTTGCATTTGGATTCCTCCCAAGAAGGCTGTTAAAGCTACACCACAGTTTTCCCCAGAAATCAAATCATCTTCTCTAAAAAAGTCCTGGTGACTATTCTTTTTTCTGTTTGTTTTTTTTTTTTACTGGCTGGTTGGGTCTTCGTTGCTGTGCGCGGTCTTCCTCTAGTTGCAGTGAGTGGGGGCTCCTCTTAGTTGCAATGCACAGGCTTCTCATTGCAGTGGCTTCTCTTGTTGTGGAGCACAGGCTCTAGGCGCTCAGGCTTCAGTAGTTGCAGCACATGGGCTCAGTAGTTGTGACACACGGACTTAGTTGCTCGGCAGCATGTGGCATCTTCCCGGACCAGGACTCAAACCGTTGTCCCCTGTATTGGCAGGCAGATTCTTAACCACTGCACCACTAGGGAAGTCCCTCCTGGTGACTATTCTTGTGGGAGCAAAAAGGCTAAAAGATTACAGATTTCAAATGATATTATCTAATTACAATAAACTAATCAGAAACTAAATCCTTCATATATTACTAGCAGAGTCTCTTTGAGGCCTTTGAAAATACTTCCTTAACTACATACTTTAAAAATTGATAGAATCTTTGAAACAGTGTGGGACCGGAACTTATTGATTCTTATAGTTAAGATAGTGCCTGGTACACAGTGGATACAGTAAATATTTGAAAATAGAGAGAGGCATAGACAAAAATAGGTAGAAAAGATAACTAGTTTATATTAAGCACCTCTAATCTTTCAAAGAAGATATTCTAGGAAAATGAGTAAATGTCTTTTGCTGTACTTAGGTAACTAGGCCTGGCCTTTTCTTTAACTACACATCCAACACATGATTTTTTAAGAATATGAAGGCCCACTTTTCAGTTTTGGAAACCTCAGGATTATTTAATTGGTACTCTCTTAGTAAATTTAGTTTTTCACTCTACAGGCTACATTATCTCCAGATCTTCTGTGCAGGTCTGCAATTCTTTAATCTTTTTAAGGAGCATAGTCCACTCTTGTACTTCACTCTTGGCTTTGGTCAGCAATTCTGAAAACACTTAACAGTCTGATTCAGTGGCTCATTGTTATAGAGTTATACACATTTTATAGGACTGTTATACTTACGTATGTCTTTGGGAATCTTCCTTGGCCCAGAAAGGCAACACATCATAAAAAAAGTGTTTTGTAATTTCCCACCATACCACCTACTGATGTGTCAGTAGACTGGTTTTCATCAAGATGGTCTAGCTATTTGCCTACCTGGTAACACTTGGGCAATGCTGCTAAAGATTTTTCCTTTGTCTATCGCTGTTAGAGAAATCCCAGCCATAGAAATTCATTTTTCATCTAGACTTTGAGTCAGTTCTCGGGCTTACCTGAGGAAAATGCAAGATCCCCTGGAGAGCGTGCTACCCAGCAGTGTGCTGATAGCACAGCTCTCCGGGAGGGTCGGGGTGGGGGGACGGTTTATAATATTTGCCAATTTTCAAGATGTAATTACTCCCTGCATGGCTGCTTTAAAGCTACCAAAGGTCAGCAATATACTCACAAAGTCTCGCAAGTGCCCCTGGCTTGATTAAGCCTTTAAGGAACTCCCCAAGGCGGAGAATTGTGACGGTCACCTGACTGCAAGGTCCTTCAGATATAAGACAATGGAAAGGTGGAAAAGAAGAGTGAAAGGCAAAAGAAAAGGGAAAGAGGTACTGAGAACACAGATAAGATGGTGTCATGATATCTCTGGGAAATGTTGACACCTCCATTTCTCCCAATTACAGATTAGCAGTGCTCTTCTTGAACCAGGAGTTCAGTCTCAGCAAAGAATTGGAGAGAAGTCTATGCTCTAATGGGATGAACTCATGAGTTCGTAAATAAGAGCGTCCTTTCTTATAAATTTATTTATTTGTATATTTATTTATTTATTTTATTGGCTGTGTTGGGTCTTCATTGCTGCACACGGGCTTCCTCTAGTTGTGGCGAACGAGGGCTACTCTTCGTTGTGGTGCATGGGCTCGTCATTGCGGTGGCCTCTCTTGTTGCGGAGTGTGGGCTCTAGGCACGTGGGCTTCAGTAGTTGCAGCACATGGGCTCAATAGTTGTGGCTCACGGGCTCTAGAGCACAGGCTCACGAGTTGTGGTGCATAGGTTTAGTTGCTCCATGGCATGTGGGATCTTCCTGGGGCAGGGACCGAACTTGTGTCCCCTGCAGTGGCAGGCGGATTCTTAACAACTGCACCACCTAGGAAGCCCAAGAGCATCCTTTCTTAAAAACTCTTTCAGAAAGAAATTGCCAGTCAATTTTTACATTCCTCCAGAAGTAATGCTTCTATTGGATCACAAATCTGTCAGTAATTGCTAAATGTAACTAAAGTTAAATCAGCAACACCTTCCCAAGACAAGCATTTCAACAAGTTTATGAATTTAGAGAGGCCGTGAGTTTCCATTAAACTTTTGTGCCTATCCAACAAAAAAGATAACCCTATAAATTGTGAAAATCATGGGTATTCGAGTTTTAAAGTAATATTAAAAATAGAAATATCATTTTTGCTTTTACATTTTAGAAAAGGCCTAAACTTAGGAAATTGCTTTTCAAATCATCATCAGCATAAGTATTTCAACTCCTTTCTCTCATGACAGACCTTAAGATCATTATTTTCTATGATACTGTATCCCCAGTGCATACTGCTTGAAAATATAATCAGCAAGTAAAGAAGTAATCTTAGTAATATTTATTTAAAGTATAAGGAAAACGAATTAACTCTGTAATATGTCAGTTGTAAATTGAGCTATCAGATGCTATGAATGTGTTAACAATCAATGGCTCTAGAATTTCTGTGGTTCTAAGCTCATTATGTATGTTATGTATAATCAACACATCGCAATGGCTGTAGAAATAAAATCTTGCTGTTATATTTATAGAGAACATTGTAATTTTATTTATAAGTGGTATAGCCTATTGTTTAAGAACATAAAATTTTAAGTGGTCAAACCCAGGTTCAAATCCACATACCACTTTTTACGTGATCTTTGGCAAATTACTCATTCTTTCTAATTTTCACTTTCCAATTATAATATGAAGACAATACCGTTGTAACCTTACAGAGTTGTTGTAAGAATGAAATGCATTCATACTTGGCAGAAAGAACTCAGCAAACAAATAAAAACTAGAAACTTAGAATTTAGGTAATATTGGGCTACAGAATTCTTTAACACTTGTATGGAAACAAAGCCAAATTAAGAGGAAGTGGTGTTACCCAAATACCTAATATTATATCATGACCCAGTGAGTTACATAATTCAGCATCTATCTTCGTGTTAAAAGTGGGGTTTGTTTATAATCCTGTTTAGGAAAAGTTTTGTCAGGGCCAAAAAAGGAATTGAAAAAATGGTCTGAGCCTAAACTTGTCAGCTTGAAGAAAAGCAGGAAATCAATGGTAGGACAATTGTCAGCAGAGGATTATAGTGTTTAGCCTTATTCAAAAGACAAATTAGAGCAGGACCAAAAAACACACAGTGAAATATACATCATCTTTAGCCTGAGTCCTAAGAACAGTAAAGAGCACACCAAATTTGGAGCTGTCTTTCCTAGTTTTTCTGTATACACTGTTCTTTTGTCTCTCCTTATAACATTCTAAAAATGTCTCTCTTTTTATTTTCTATTTCCTTACAAGGTCAGGCCACAAGTGCCATCTCTAACTTCTCCCTTTAAATAATTCCACCCATTCTTTCACTTATTTAATTAACATTTGTTAATCACCTAGACTCACTAGGATAAAGAGATAAATAAGAGACAGGTACAGAGTGAGGGGAACTTACAGTCAAATAGGTCTATAACCAAATAAGCTATGATGCAGTGTGGTGAAGAAAGTGATGGAAGCATGATTGAGGGACTGGAGGACAGCAAAGAATATTTAACTTTATCCTTGGAAGGGGTTCTAAGATAAGATAATACCTGAATCTGGTTTTTAAGGAAGGAGAAAGGGACTCCTTACAAATTGAATACAGATTTAGTTTTGCCTCTTGTCAAAATCCCAGTAAGAGAACAATAAATGACAAAAAGAATTGGAGATGCAATCACACTTTGGAGGATTAAAAAATACATGTGTGTGTGGTAACTGAGTTAGTGACTGAAGAGAACTAAAACCCATTCCTCCAGAGGTGGAGATGCAAGCTGTGCTCTGTAGAAGCCCATAAAGCATAGGGACTTGAAGACACCATGTTCCGAAGAAGGTCAGAGTACAGGGTGGCACCGAAAATTAGAAGATCAGTTGAAAGCCCATATAGAGGCCATTTAGAAATACAGATTTTTCTCCTCCATCTTATATACCTGGGCAGCCAGCTCTCCTCTACCCTTGCGAGAGGCAGGAGCTGCAGTGGAGATTTGCACAGTTGAAGACAGGAATGAAACCATATAGTCAACAAGAAGATAAAGTGAAAGTCTGTTTTCCTTATTTAGATCTCATGAAGCTGGCATCCATATTTATACCGCTTAAGCAGGAGATTGAGAAAATCCTTTCTGGAAACAGATGCCCAAGAGAAAAGCCTTTGTTTTTTCCTCTCCTTTTTTTTAAGGAAAATATTTTTTATTTTTATTTTTTGTCAGTTTGAGTCAATATACACAACTAATACAGTCTATAGGATGAAACAATCATTTTTGAGATACTTTGTTTATAAGGAGATAAGTAAAAATGAACTAACATACAAAAGTACATTAAAATTAGTACATTGTTTATCCATAGGAAAGCTATTTGTATCCCATCAAGTGACTTTGCTTTAATTTTTATCTGAGTATAGTTGATTTACAATGTGTTCCTTTCAGGCATACAGCAAAGTAAATCAGTTATAAAATATCCACTCTTTTTTAGTTTCTTTTCCCATATAGGCCATTACAGAATACTGAGTAGAGTTCCCTGTGCTATACAGTAGGTCCTTATTAGTTATCTATGTTATATATGGTAGTGTGTATTTGTCAATCCCAATCTCCCAATTTCTCTCTCCCTGCCTTACCCCTGGTAACCATAAGTTTGTTTTTTATATCTGTGACTCTAAAGAAAAGCCTTAGTGATGCTGACATTTGGAAATTTCTCCCTACTAACCTTACGAGAAGACCCACTTGTTGGCAAGCCCTGGTTTTATGGGGAAAAAAAATTCAATCTACTTTTTTTTTTTAATAAATTTATTTATTGACTGTGTTGGGTTTTCGTTGCTGCCCACGGGCTTTCTCTAGTTGCGGCGAGTGGGGGCTACTCTTTGTTGTGGTGCACGGGCTTCTCATTGCGGTAGCCTCTCTTGTTGCGGAGCACGGGCTCTAGGTGCGTGGGCTTCAGTAGTTGCAGCACATGGGCTCAATAGTTGTGGCACATGGGCTTAGTTGCTCCGTGGCATGTGGGATCTTCCTGGGGCAGGGCTCGAAGCCTTGTCCCCTGCATTGGCAGGCGGATTCTTAACCACTGCGCCACCTAGGAAGCCCCAGTCTGCTTTTTAATGCCTTATTCTTAAACATTAATGGATAGCCTCCTATATAAAAGAAATCAAAAGAAATGAACAGAGAAATAGAGATGATACAGAAAGCAGAAAAACATTTCACAAAGTGACAATTTATATTCTTAGAAAGGTAAGAGAAAATATTATAAAACAGAAACATTATGCTATTTTAACATAGTAACCTTCAAAGAATAAGGAAGATCTCTTGGAAGTTAAAAACTAGTAGCAGAAATAAATTCAATAAAAGGGATTGGACATCAGAGAACTCTCCCAAAAGACAAAGAAATTGATAATAGAAGAGAGAAGATACGTTTTATCTGACTAATAAGAATTCCAGAAAGAAAAAAATGAAAGGGCAGGAAATGACCCAAAAAGTAATGTAAGAAACTTTCACGAAACTAAGGGACAGATATTCAACTTAAGAAATGGAAAACACACACACACACTCACGCATACACCCCAAAGCATATTCACTTGCAACTTTAGAACCCTGTGGGTAAAGAGACAAAGCTGAAAACTTCTAAGTTGAGGGAAGTGGAAAACAGGTTATACAAAATGTACTGTAAATCCTAATGGCATTAGGCTTCTCCAAAGCAGCGTTGGAAGCTAAAGGGAAAATTATTTCCAGCCTAGAATTTTACACCCAGCCAAGCTATTAACCAAATATGAGGGTAGACTGAAAACATTATTAAACATGCAAATCAAAAAAACTTCTTTTTACAAAAAGAGGGAATAAATCAAGAAAGAGGAAGAAAGGTTGGAAAGAGTGCTCTTAGCCAGGGAGAAGGCAAAGGTAATTCCCAGCATGATCATGAAAGGATGTTCTAGAATGACAGCTGCACCTGAAGACAACTGCTCCAAAGCAAAGTGGGAAAACAGGGTTCCAGAGGAATAGATGTCTTGAGGGGAAAAAAAGGAGCTGGTAATGTTATAGAATAACTACACTGAGAGAAATTTACAGGTCTGCTGGAGAATATGGGGAATGATTAGAGATAAAGTAAAACTAAGAATTAGTAAAGAGTATATTTGAGTGGGGAAAATGAAAAATTATATACAATAATAGTAGGTAATAGTATATAATAGTATATATAACTATATAGTAATACATATTATGTAATTAGAAATATATAGTAATATATAGTAACATATTATTGCATATAGTAATATATTACCATATATAGTAATAATAAACTAAACAATATTGATTTAACTAAAGTTTATGATGACACTCTCTTAGGAGAATAAGGCGAGGGAACATGAGTAATGTGTGTTCTAGGTAAGACAGGTGAAATAATCCTTACCTTTCGTAGTAGGAAGTCAGTAGATAATGTCTGAAACTGAAAAATAAAGAAAATGTAAGAATATTATTTAGAAATATGAAGGTAAGTAGCAGGAGACAGAGTAGGCAGAGCTGAAGTGTCTGGCTACCTTTGGGGAGTGGGAATTGGGGGGGTGAAGATGGTGGAGCTCAAGGTTGCTGTTTCTGTTCTACATCCTATAGTATTCTTTGGCTTATTCAACTATTTACTTTGATAAAAATTAAAAACTGGTTTAGAATAATAACAAGTGGGAATTCCCCAGGTGAATAAGAGGAGTAACAGTAGCCATGAAACAAAGATTTCACTTAACTCATCTTTGGATCCTAGACACTTTTAAAAATACATGTTTTTTAATAGAAGTGAATAAACTGGTTAATTTTCCTTGTTTCATTTAGAAATGGATCAAGAGTACTAGTTCTCAATAAGATGGAGTAAGCACGCACTTACCCTGTCTTTCCCACTGAATTCAGCAATAAAATCTGGACAGGATACATTGAGCAGCTATTTGAGATCTCTGAAAAAGAAGTCATAGCCGATGGATTGAGGAAGACCAGAATTTGAACTACCATTGAACTGGACGTGTTTCTCCTTTTCCTCCAGAATCTTCTGGTCTTGACTCAAGGCCATCCGAAAATGGAAGTGGGTACTCTCAGCAAACCAGAAATAGAGGAGAACTTCCTTAGCCTGATAAAAGGCATCTGCAGAAGCCCTACAGCTAGCACCATATTTAATGGTGAAAGAGTGAGTGCTTTCCCCCTAAGATTGGGAATAAGGCATGGACAACCACACCCATACACCCATCACTCCTATTCAGCATCAAACTGCAAGTCCTAGCTAGTGCAACAACAAGAAAAATAAGGAAAAGTATACAGATTGGAAAGGAAGAGATAAAACTGTTACTATTTGTAGACAACATAATTGCCTACCTAGAAAATCCCACAGAATCTACCAAAAAACCCAAAGAATAACACCCAAAATAAACCAAGTCTTTCAACTAATGAGTGAGTTTAGCAAGGTCAAAAATTAATCATATTTCTATATCCTAGCAATTAATAATTAAAAACCAAAAATTTAAAATATATATACCATTTACAAACAGTTCCACCTAAAAATGAAATACTTAGGTATAAATTTAATAAGACATGTATAGGATATGTATGCTGAATACTACAAAACACTAGTGAAAGAAATCAAAGATTTAAACAAAAGGAGAGTTCATGGATTGGAAGACTCAACATAATAAAGATGTCAAATTGATTTAGAGAGTTCCAGCCAAAATCCCAGTAGGATTTTTTTTTTAATAGCTATAGACAAGCTGATTCTAAAATGTATATGAAACAAAAATAATCAAAACAAATTTTTAAAAGAAGAATAAAGGGAGAGGAATCATACTACACAATTTTAAGATTTACCATAAAACTACAAGAATCAGGATGGTATGATGATAGCAAAAGGACAAACACATAAATCAATGGAATGGACTAGAGTATTCCGAAAGTGACCCAAAGACAGATGGCCAATTGATTTTCAACAAAGGTGCCAAAGCAGTTTAATGAAAGGATAACCTTTTCAACAAATGGTGCTCAAACAATTGGACATCCATAGGCAACATGAAAAAAAAAAACCTGTTAATTTAAAAAATAAAAATAAAAAAATAAAATGACTCAGTGGCCGCCACAACCAGGAATAATAGTAATTGACTACCAGGCACCTGCCAGGTCATCTTTCATTGTTGCGTTAAATGGAGAATGTAAAACTAATTCCAAATCTTAAAGACTCCTAAGGGAAAGAAAGCTAATTTGTGTAGAGAGTTGTTGTTTTTTTTTTAATCTCAACCTTTGGTACATTTTGGGTAAGAGAATGCTCCAGGGATGTAATTCACAGATGGAGAAACTTGGGCCCAAAGAAATTAAGCAAGTTGACCAAGGTCACACGGCCAGTAAGTGGCAGAGTCAGTGGTTCTGTAATGTGTGTTCTTTAACCACCAAGCACTATAGCCCTGGCAGCTTCATCAGCTTTCACCATTTAGTCAAGTATCCAGGGTGCCATCCCCCTGCCAAAACCTGAAAATGCCGGTGGAGTTAGAACTAGGCATTTGTCTCTCTATAACCCCATCAGATCATGTTGGTTCCCATGGAAGTCAGTATTTCTGAGAAGCCAAGGAATATTATACAACTCTGTGGCAAGCAGTAATAAAAATCTCTTCGGGTGTTCTTTAAATGTTACTGATAGAAAACAGAATTCTCAGTGACTTTTTTTTAAGATAAATTTATTCATCTATTTATTTATTTATTGGCTGTGTTGGGTCTTTGTTGTTGCACACGGGCTTTCTCTAGTTGCGGCAAGTGGGGGATACTCTTCATTGTGGTGCGCGGACTCCTCATTGTGGTGGCCTCTCTTGTTGCGGAGCACGGGCTCTAGGTATGTGGGCTTCAGTAGTTGTGGCACGTGGGCTCTAGAGCGCAGGCACAATAGTTGTGGCACATGGGCTTAGTTGCTCCGCGGCATGTGGGATCTTCCCGGGGCAACTGTCGAACCCGTGTCCCCTGCATTGGCAGGCGGATTCTTAACCACTGTGCCACCTAGGAAGTCCCTCAGTGATTCTTATACCATTTCTTAAATCCCTGACACTGTTTCTTTCCATAAATAAATAAAATAGTTTAAAACGTTGCAACATTTCCATGTCCTTCAAGTGAACAAGGCGGCAGGATCTGAACCTGGTTTCTAGAAGAGGAAGCCTGCTGGCGGGAGAGAAGTAATGACAAGCACAGGTGCAGGGTTGGGGGGATGGGGGGTGTGATTCAGTGAAGAGAGGAGTGGATCGACTGGGTACCCGTCATCACCACTAAACAGCCTTCAGTTGTGTAGCAAAGATCTCATCAACCTTTCCTTTCCCAGCGCTAGTGATTAACTCTGGGGAATCTTTCATCTCTGTTTTAAAAATGGGACATTGAAAGACAAGACCCGCAGATAAATACAGCTCATCCTCAAGGATGTAGCTGAACCACTGTGGCGTGTTCAGAGGAAAACTGATGCCTCTCAGATTTAAGATGGGTGATCCTCAGTTCCAGTCACCAGCGAAAACAGTAGTGCTTGTGATTGTGAGAAGGCAAGATTCCCAAATGTTTACCCATCTCAATATCATTTTAGAAAAGTGTGTGTGGTAAGATATAGAGAACAAACCAGTGGTTACCGGTGGGGAAGGGGTCAGTACAGGGAGTGGGAGGCACAAATGACTGAGTATTCAGATAAGCTCAAGGATGTATTGTATAACATGCGGCATATAGCCAATATTTTGTAATATCTATGAATGGAAAGTAATCTTTAAAAATTATATAAAATTAAAAATTAATAAAATTTTAAAGTGTATGTAATAGAGCAAAAGAACATCAAAAAAAAGTAGAGGTCAGGTGGCACAGAGAAAAGTAAAGAAACTCCATCATTCCTTTTGTGACAGGTTATGTTAAATCTGTGATCATTTCACTTGCTAGTACTTTGCTTAACCGTGTCAGCTTTTAGAACTGCATTGGTTCAATGTGTTGTCTCATTGAAAAGTTTAAGCATATTAAAAAGCACAGGGTCTGACAGGGCATTGGTTCAGTGTGTTGTCTCATTGAAAAGTTTAAGCACATTAAAAAAGCACAAGGCCTGACGGGTTAAAATGATTTTCTGGAACTAGTTTCATTTGAACCTCTGTAGGCTATGCTGTGGGAAGACAGAAGTGTGAGAACAGGCCTTCTCCTATATAAGTACTGCTCACTTTCCAGGCAGAGCACAGCGCTTGTATTTCCTCCATGATTGCCTAAGAACTGGACCATCAGTGTTCTCTGCTTGCATTAAAAATCCGCGGAAAGCCTTGGATCCCAGAGAGCTGAGTGTCCTTGTTTCTAGGGTGGGAGTGTGAAGCCCGCAAGCTGCGGGGCAGAGGAGAAGCCTGGCTGGGACACAAAAGCAAGAGGAACTGGATTAGCTGGTCTGTCCCAGACAAAGCTGGCATTTCATTCACTCAGAAGTTGCTTTTCTTCTCCAAACCGCTGTGTTCCCATGATTTTATTTAACCTGTCGAGTATCAATCTTATTTCAGCCATGTTTGTATACCCACGAAATAACTGTCACTACATTTTTTAATGAATTGATTTACCAGTAATTGTCTGCATGTGAATAAAGTGAAAACTTTTTAGTATAATCACAATCTGTACTAATGAATAGCCTCCTAGCATTCCCAAGTTCTATATCTATAGATATAGACATCTATAGATATCTATAGATATCAAGCAGCAATTGATACCTCTGGATCCAAATATAATTACATATTTTTCATCACAAATACTTTTTTCATTGGGAAAGTCATGTCACTTTATCATGTCATTACTTCTACAATCTAATAGCTCTATTAGTTGAATCTCAGTTCCTTAAAAACTCTTTCTTCCTGCCTCCATATTTCTAGTTGATTCTCACATAACAACAGTGTTTATACTCTAGAATTTGCTTCAGGAAAGTCAACAAACCATAATTTCCTAAAGTGATGATGGTGATCCAAGCTGGAGAGTTTCTTTGTGGCACTGGCAGGTTGTCATCTATTGAATTAAGGAAGTTACGGAGCAGCAATAGATATTTGAGTCACTTGACAGTCGGCCAGCCAGAGTGTTCCTGTAGCCACCGCCATAGGCCCTGTGGAGGGTCAGGGAATACTGAAACATGAAGCATGATTTTTACCCTCAGGAAGTTTATACCATATTACTGGGGAGGTGAGACTGATAGTCATGGAACAGCAGCAAGAGGTAGAAAAGCGTGTGTCATTCAATGTTAAATTGTGGCATTTGAGCCCTGTGCTGTAGTGGTTCAGAGGAGAGGCACCCACGCAGATGAAATTCATAAGGAAAGGAGACGGGACTTTGGTTGAACTTTTATCCTATTCATGTATTTGGATAGTTGAAAAGGAGAGGGAAGGGCATTCCAGGCAATCAAAAAAAAAAAAAAAACCACAGGCATAGACACGAAGGAGCACCATGTGTTGCCTTAGTAAGAGGAGGAATTGTGCCGTAGACTTGGACCACCGCAAATCCAGGAGTGACGTGGACAGATACCAGAGGATCAGTGAACAAACATCATCGCCAATTTGATGCGAGCGCAAAGGCCAGAGAGCACATCCAGGTTCAACTCCGACTATCCCAAGGAGACAGGGGAGTGTACACCAGAGCAGAGGTGGGAGTACAAGCTGGGTCCGTAACACACGGGCTGGGGGATTTCAGAAGACAGGGTGTGGTTGCGTTTCAGCACAGTTTTGCTTGCACGGGACATTTTTAAAAGCAGTTGAAAGGAAGCTCACCGTCTCCGCCACCCTCGGTCTGTCTTAAGTGTATCTGTAGCATAGTGTAAGACAAACTTAACTGAAGCAAACAGTGCCTTTGGGGGAACAGTGCAGTAAGGGGTCACCAGAATAGGAGAAACTAGGCCATGTGAAGGCCCCGTGAGGTTTTTAGGTTCCCTGTGCCCGGGAGCAGCTGAAGGTCATTGAATGGGGAAGGTGTGTGGAGTAGTGAAGGATGCATTAGGGAGATGAACTTGGTAGTGATGTGCAGTCTGGGAAAGGACCCTGAGTGAAGCAGGGCAACCATGAGGCTGAGGTAATGGCCAGGCGTGAGTCGATGGAGGAAGACCGAATAGGGACAGGGAGGCAGACATTCTGCATGTTTCTAGCGTGGATGTCTGGCAAAGTGGCAGATCATTGAAGGAATCAGGAAAGGTGGAGAGGAGATAGGGTTAAGGCATCTTAAATATGCTGAGTTTGAGGTAGTGGTGAGATATTCCATTGACAGTGTGCAGTCAGTAATTGGAAATTAACTGTTGAACTAGAACTTGAAGCTAGCGAGAGTTGCAGTGATCTTTAGCATGGAGGTTTCCATTGAAACCATGAAAATGGTTAGCTGCTAAGGAGAGTAGAGAGATCAAGCAGAATGATCAGGACAAACAAGCTATGTTTTTAGAAATACATATAGTCAGATGTTTCTGAAAGCATATTCTCAGAACCCTTTTTAGTAAGGAATCCATGTTCACACTGTTGGAAAATACTGTATAACCTGGAAGACGCTTAAAGATGAAATTACAATTAGTGAATATCTGGCTTTGAGAAGTCCCAGTAAAGAAACCTCTTTAATTTGTTTAACCCAATAGTCCTTAAATGTGTTCAAAATCTTTTTAATACTTTAGCAAGTTGCCAGTCTCTGTATTCCTGGTTTTCTTTGCCCCAGTTCACCATGGACCCTGTATAGTAGGTTTCTTAGGACAGGAGCCTATGCTAATCCTAATCCTGACTCATGATACAGCCTTGTTGCATGGCATTTATGACTAAAGAGGATATATTTGGAATGCTGGGTTAAGTTGACAGTTAAAAGAATAGTTTCTCTCCATACCTTTGAAGAGAGGACCTGTTATTTCATGTGATTCTGTATTTACTATGGAAAAAGAAAAGTTATTGGAAGTGACAAAAAATTCAGCTCACACTAACTTAAACTACGAAAGGGGATTTATTGGCTCATATAACCGAGAAGTCCCCAGACCTTAGGCACAACTCAAACCAAAGGCTCAACATGTGTCACAGGACACAGACTCTCTCCTCTTGGTTATGCTTTTTATGAAATGGGTTTATTCTTACAATCTTTCTCCATCTGATGGCAGAGATGGCCCTGGTAGCACTAGGTGCCGCATGGTCTCATAGCTGGTAATCCCAGCAGAAGGGGAATGTCTTTACCAGAAATTTCCACGGAAGTCCCCAGAAGTGCTCCAATTGGTTTATGAGGTCACATACCCATCTCTGAACTGATCACTGTGACCAAAATGCCAGGATACTCTTAAGTAGTCAGACCGAGGTCATGTCTCCACTTCCAGAGTTTGGGGTGAGAGAGAACTGTATCAGTTCCATCTGAACCACGTGTTAGGAATAAGAGAAATATCCCAGAAGAAATTCTGAATTAGCAAAAAACATGACCATGTGATTTTTTTTTTATTGTAATTTTGACAGCTACCCTTCCAAGTGACAGCTGATGATCTTCCAGGTTAGGGTTTCCTGGAGGCCAAGACTATTGTCAGATTTATTTTGTTTTGCACTCAGCGCAGCAGTCACGAAACATGACCCTTATCAAATGCAAAATGATGATAATTAGGCCAGTGAAGACATATCGCATCCATTAAATGTATCTTCTGTTTAATTCCTAAGCTGAATACCTCATAAATACGTGCTTAGTTTTCTAAGTACATATAGAGCAGAAATAAATATTCTACTTACAGTTTGCTTATGAGACTTTCCGGTTGCAAGGGTTCTGAATGAAATTGTCAGGTCTTTCTGACAGTGCTCTGATGACATTACAGTGTGTTCCCCGCCCTGCCCATGAAAAGAACTCACTAGTATTGAATAATTTTCATTATTTTTTCCTTTTATACATTTCTGTTGTAAAGGCTGTTAGAGGCCCTCTACTTCTCATTGCTGGAGTGGGTTGAATAATCCTTTCCGTAAAGAACAATGACATCTTTAGAGCTCTAGTAGGAACATCTAAAACTTAAATAGGTTTGTGGTAGCCGAAGGGGAAAGTGCTGCATTTGCCTGTGAGTCATCATGACCTCAGCCACTCAGGCATCATATTTATGTTAAGAGTCATGGCCCAGAAAGAGAAAACCCTGACATAATATCAGAAACAAATTCGTGGGTTCTAAGTCTGGTTTGGGTAACCCGTAGAAGTCCGAACAAATATATAAGGGCTATTTCACAGCAGTAAATAATAGTTATTATTGTTACTCTGGCTCTCTTCATACTAAAATACGTTTTTTTCCTATCCTAGAGCGCAGCGGTCCCCTTTTTGGCACCAGGGACCGGTTTCGTGGAAGATAATTTTTCCACTAACAGGGGGGTGGGAGGTGGAGGGCAGGATATGATTCAGGCAGAAATGCGAGCGATGGGGAGTGGCAGGTGAAGCTTCACTTGCTCGCCCACCGCTCACCACCTGCCATGCGGCCCGGTTCCTCACAGGCCACGGCCCAGGGGTTGGGACCCCTGCTACAGGGTATGATTACTTAGACGTGGAAAAATCAGCTGCACATCTTTCCGGTAAGGATAAGCTTCTGGCTGCTGACAAGATTAAACAGCAGCAGACCTGATGATTCCAAATATAACTCTTCTCACGGAAACCCAGCTCGAGAAATATTTAGATAGATTTATAGATAGACATATTTATATTTACTTCTATTTTTATATTTTATTTTATATTTATATTTACTATTTATATATTATATGAATATATTATAGTAATTATAAATTATATTTATAAATAAAACCACCTCTGAGTTTTTCACTGTATCTTCTAAACTTCGGTGAGTTTGACATGAGCATGTGTTCACCAAAGGCAACTTGATAATAAAAACAGCAGAAAGAAACCACATTCCCCTTCAGAGCCTTAAATCCAAGCTCAGTTTATAATTTCTGTCCTCAGGTAAACACAAATAATTTACCCTTTTGTTTTTCTTCACCAAATCTAATTACCTTTTTTAAGACTGTTGGCTTATTTTATCTTTCTCTCTGTTTTTTCCATGAACCACTTCAAAGTAAGTTGTAGACACGATACCCTGTTACTTCCAAACGCTTCAGTATTTCCTCAAAACAAAAGCACTCTCCTACATAACCACAATACAGACCTCAAAATCAGGAAGTTAGCACTGATACTATATTAATGTCTAAAACTTATTGAAATTTCAGATGTCCCAATAACATCGTTTTTAGCAAAAGGAAACAACCCAGATCATGTGCTACAATTTAGTTACCATGTCTCTGTTATCTTTCAATCCTCATCTTTCTTTGACTTTCATGACCTTGACATTTTTGGAGCATATAGATAGGCCAGTTATTTTGTAGAACATCCCTCGGTTTGGGCTTATCTGATGTTTTCTCATTTTAGATTCAGTTCATGCATCTTTGGCTGGAATATCCCAGAAAGGATGCTGTTTTTATCAATGTGTCCTATTAGGTGACACACAGGATCACTTTGTCCCATTACTGGTGATGTTAATTTTGAGCATTTGGTTAAGGTATTATCTCCGCTGTATTTCCCACGGTGAAGTTAATGTTTTTCCCCTTTATAATTAAATGCATGTGTTGTGAGCATACATTTCGAGACTAGGCAAATATTTTGTTTCTCATCAAACTTTCATCCATTAACTTTATCATCCACTGATGATTCTTGCTTCAATCAATTATTACTACTATGGTTGCCAAGTGGTGATTTTGTCCCATTCTATCATCCTCCGGCATTTATCGCTGGCATTCTGAGCTGAGGAAGTGCTCTCCCTTCTCCCTTTGTTTGTTTGTTTTTTATTAGTATGGCCTCATGGATTTTTATCTTACTTAATAGGTTATAGTCTACTGACATTCTTACTTGTTTTAATGCTCAAGTGATTCTCAATCATTTTTTGAGTACGTCTTTTATTTTGTGGCACGAAAAGTAAATTCAGTTTCTTTTGTCACTGATTTTCTGTACTGAGACAAATACTGTTTCTTTGAGCAGTTTGGAGGGGCACTGCCTTTTCATTTAGGTCAACCTGTTCATACGAAAGAAGCATTCTAACCTACATCCGTTTAACCAACTTACCAATCAACCTACCCTCTCTGGTGGATGTCGAGAGCACCCTGAACATTTGCATCTCATCAGCTTCTCTCTCATATGCCCTCACCCTTCTGCTCCCACCTGTGGAGTAGTTGTTATGTTTGATAGGAGATATTTCAGCAGAGCCCTCAGCTTTAACTACCTTGGCTGCAACCCCCTACACGTTAGCAATTGCACTCATCATCCCGGAATGCTCTGTCATTCAGAATCACTGATCGTGGAGGAAAATCTACAAAGATCTGAGATAATATAGCCAGCACGTATGTTGAATATTTTTCTTCCTTATAATAGAGAATCGTATTGTGAACAAGCACTAAGTAATCCATTGTAATCTTTAAGTCTCCTTAAAGATTTGGTCTGAGATAATTTTTCCCCTGGCCATTGGCCAGGGCCTCAAAGAATATAATTATAGTGACTCTTTATTTTTATGTTATTTGACATTTATCTACCAGTCTTGCTATACTTCATCATTAACTTTAAATAGCTCCAGATTTTTCTTGATCGTTTGACTGGAATTGTTATTTCTAGTGACCACATGAGGGTGTCTGTGAGCTTGGAACAGGAGTATTTCAGCTAACTTCAACAACTAATAGACTTCCACAACTAATAACTGTCGTCATTTCACTATATTTAGAAGTTATAATTTAAAAGTGTAGTCAGATTAGCCAGAAGACTTGAGTCAAGGTTCCTTCCATTAAAAGATCTTTTGACTATGAAATAAAAGGCTTTTATGAAAAGAATTCAGAAATTTCGTTCTGTCGTGGGGTACAGAGAGATTCCCTGAGGTCAGGAACTCAGTGACCCGTGTCCTGTTCCTGGTTTCATCACTGGTGAGTGGCGTTGGGCAGTCCTATTTCTCTGAGCTTTACTTTCTTTATCTAATATAAAATGAGATGGATTGTAAACTGATCCTTTAGGCCCTTCCACAAAAGGCAACAACAAAGACAGGATCTAAAATTAAGATATACATCAAAGAACTTCTCCATCCTAGTGATTCTTTTTTCATTGACCGCTTAGAATGTGCTAGCTGCTTTCAATACATTCTCTCATATATCATTACAACCACCATTTCAGGTTTTGTATTATTGTTCTCATTCTGAGGTTGGGTTGAATAATTTGCCCCAGGTCACACTTCTAACAGTGAACAAAGCTGAGATTTCAGCCTAGGTCTCTCTAACTCAGATGTGTACGTTTTCGTTCCTCTTCACCACATAGCTTCCCTAGGGCCAAAAGAGAAGTTTCAGGAGAGATCATTCTCTGCACAGTAGAGTTTAGACCAGATGCTCATGGGTGCTGGATGGGGGGACACAGGCCAGCAGGGTCTGAGGCGAACAGGAAGTCATGTGCCAACTCAGAAGGCAATGTCTACTTAGCTGTTGCGATGTAAAAATGCAGGCTCATTTTCTAGAGACGACCAGAATCCATCTTTTCAAATGAAATCTCATTAATTTGGAATTTTGGCAACAAAATTAGATTTTGAGGGGTTTGAAGGATAGCAGAACACTGTGGGACCCACAGATCTCTCTCTCTTCTCACCAGGGTCGGGGCACGGTGGGGGGGTGTCAAGAAAGGAAGCCTCATTCTCTTCCAAGTTTTTCCAAGTTCCTGGCCTACATTGGTAAATTTCCTTACTTGCTCCACAAAACTTTTAAATTCTCCTAATGGCATCAAGTGTTGGCAAATTACACCACCTGTTTTTGTATGGCCCACAAGCTAAGAATGGTTTTTACATTTTTAATAGTTGAAAAAATCAAACAAAGAACAATATCGTGACACTTGAAAATTATATGAAATTCAAATTTCAGTGTCCATAAATAAAGTTTTATTGGAACATAGCCCCATTCATTTATCTATGTATTACCTATAGCTGCTTTTGCACTCCAAGGGCAGAATTGGGTAGTTGAAACATAGATCATATAGCCCACAAAGCCTAAAATATTCACTATCTGGCTCTTTACGGAGAATATTTGCCAATCCTTGGTTTAGAATACAAGAGCCAGAAAGATACAGTCTAACTTTGCTTTCTGCCGTGTTACATACCTACACTGGGATAATTTTAAAAAATGGAATCTGCTTAAATCACAGGGAAGGGAAATAAAGGGAGAAAAATAAATATCTTAAAATATTATCTAGGTATAAAAAAGATTAAAATTACATTTCTTCCCCCGAAGTTATATGCACATCCTCTACGGTATATATAAATCTCAAAGTATATCAAATATGTATTTTTAGTTTTGTATGAGGCTTAAGTCAGAATATTAAACAACATATAACTATATTAATTGGTGGGGGGAAAATTCTGATCTGGCCCAGAGTGTTTTTATTCTTTATGCACTTCATGAGTGACAAAGCAAATTCTCCAGTCATAAGAAGAATGAGAGGAATGAAGCCTGAACACTCTCCACACAGCTCTTAAACATGCATTTCCATGCCCCGTGCCTTCCCTCCTGTTGTCCTCTCTGGCTGGACTGCTCGCCACCCACTCCTGTGTGTCATCCTTCAAGGCTGAGCAGTTGACGCCGGCTTGTCCACCCCCAGCAGAATTCACCCCTCCCTCCGTGTCATCCCCATGCCCTGGCCACACTGCAGTCTCTTCCTTTCTTGTGTGTCAGGAGGGCAAGCTTCCCAAGAGCAGAATTTGTGTCCCATTTAGGCATCTGCTTGGGAGGCTGACACCTGGTCAGGGCTGAATAAATTCTTGATGAATCAGTGAATCAGTACATGAATGTATAATTAATTTGGTCATTTACAGCTCTTATGAGGTCCCTCAGAGGAATGATAAAAGCTACAAACCCCTTTGGTGTTTTCTAGAAGGCTGAATCTTTTGTTTTTGTGAGTTCACTGTTCACTAGCTGACTGTTGCCTAGATTGGCAAAGAACCAAGTGGTGATAAATCTCCCACCCCCTAGTTCTTCCTACACTTGTTAGTTTGTGGCTGCAGACTGAACACCTGTGAACCAGGTAGCCAGAACTGAGCTGGATTCCCAGTTGTATCAGTGACCATAGGCAAATCATTTAACCCATCTGAAGCAGCATTTCCCCATCTGTAAAATGAGGCTAATCATAGCAGCTACCTCACAGAATCGTAAAAACTAAATGAGATAACATATGTTCAAATACTCTGCAAGCTGTTAAGTAGTATGTGAATGTAAGATGTTATTACTATCATAAACCTGTATAATAAGTGGTGGAATGATTATAGAGCATGGGGACCTAGTTTTAAAATTCATAAGGAGCTATTGAATTGAATTTCAGAATTTTAGGAATCATGTTAAATATGTGCAGTAACCCATTTTATTGGAGGAGGGGTTAACACTTTGATCATAATTTACATAGATTAGGATGAGCAGTCCAAGGAATTAGATTCTTTCCTGTCCCAACCAATTTTGTGGAGGCGTGATGTTTGTTGCAGGGTGATTCTAATTTTATTTCCAGCTTGTGCAAGCAACCAGTCATGGTAGAAGGTCTTGCTTCTGAGATATGAGGCTGAGTGCATGCGTAAAGCATTCTGGTGTGCTGTATTTCCTTCAGCTCTAAAATTCTGTGGTTTGATATAAGCCTGGTTACTGGAAATGAATTCTGTTTTGCCACTAATAGACATTATAAAGTTGGAAGTGCATTTCAACAGAAAAAAAAAAAAAGCACCCCCTCTTAACAGCAAAGCTTTGAAAGCTATAGGATGAAAGAAAAAGCCATAACCTTGTGATTAAATACTAACAGTACTTTAGAAATCAACGGTATTCAAAATAGCAATCAAAAAAATTTGCTCTACTCAAAATTACTCACAAAGAAACATGTACGAAGTAAAAGTATCCCACCAGAGATACAGATAATATGATTATCCGCCCGTCTATAACTCATAGATTGTTCATCTAATACAAGTATGCCTACTTACTCCCTAGCATTTCCTTATAGTATTCTTGAGTAATTGAAGATAAAAGTAAGTTATCCAGGACTTCCCTGGTGGTGCAGTGGTTAAGAATCCGCCTGCCAATGCAGAAGACACGGGTTCGATCCCTGGTGCAGGAAGATCCCACATGCCGGGGAACAACTAAGCCCGTGCACCACAACTGCTGAGCCCACGTGCTGCAACTACTGAAGCCCATGCACCTAGAGCCCATGCTCCACAACAAGAGAAGCCATGGCCATGAGAAGCCTGCACACCACAACAAATAGTAACCCCCACTCGCTGCAACTAGAGAGAGTCTGTGCGCAGCAACGAAGACCCAACGCAGCCAAAAATAAATTAATTAACTAATTAAAAAAAAAGTTACCCTAAACATTGCAATATCTAATCTTTACCTAAACATGGAAGTTTGCTTGAGGTCCAGAGTCTTCCTACTGTAATCCATTCGACATAGGCTGCTGAGTTAAATTTGCTTAAATGACAGCTCTGAACATGTCAGTCTAGACCAGAAACCTTCAGAAATTGTGCCATTGTCAGTCTGAAATACAACCCACTCTTCCTGGCACCCAGGACCTCCACAGCATGCCCCAGCCTGAAAGTGCCCAGCTTACACTCTAGCCAAGCTAAACGACTTTCCAGACTCAGCCCATGCTGCCCTCGCCTGCACTGGCGCTAGTGGTTGTTTGCCATCTGCAGCCCATTCCCTTCCACCACTCCCTCTTTCCCGTTTCTGTGAGTCACAGCCATCCAATCTCAAAAGCCCACGCCAAACACTACCTCCCCCAGCCCATCCCACCCCCATGGTGGGTGTGGCCTCTTCCTTCTTCTGCTCCACCCACTAGGCTTATACCTTTCATGTGATATTTACACGACCTGCCTTGAATTACTTGTGAAATGGTCTTACTCTCCTTTACAAAGTTTTTACGTATTTGAAGCCAGAGACTGTGTTTTCCTCATACTTATTTCTCCTAGGTCCTGGTACATAGTATACTTAACAAATTATCAATAATTTTTCAAAATTAAACCACTTAATCCAGCAATTGATTGGTGTTAGGGGTTTAAGCTGGCAAAGGCCGTCTTCCTGGTTCCTAGCCAGCACCCTCTCACTGTATCCTCATACAGTGGAAAGGTCAAGTTCTCTGGGGCAAGCTCTCTGGAGTCTCTTTTATAAAGGCACTAATCCCATTTGTGAGGGCTCCACTCTCATGACCTAAGCACCTCCCGAAGGCCCTACCTCCTGATACCATCACATCAGGGATTAGGATTTCAACATATGAATTGGGGGGAAACAGAAACACTCAGAACAAAGAATAAATTAAACAGTAAGTCTTCTGAGCCATGAACATGGATGTCCTATTTGTTTAGGTCTCCTTTAATTAATTTTTTTCAAGAATGTTTTATAGCTTTTAGGGTGTAAGTTTTGCACTGTTTTATTCTTTTGGATGCTACCATAATTGGAATTTTCTTAATTTCATTTTCAGATCGTTCATTGCTAATGTATAGAAATGCAGTTGACTTTTATTATGGATCTTGTATCCTGCAACCTTGCTGAATTTATTAGTTCTAATAGTTTTTAGTGGATTTGTTAGGATTTTCTGTATATACAAGATGATGTTATCTGCAAACAGTGGTAGTTTTGCTTCCTGTTTTCCAATCTGGGTGCCTTTTGTTTCAGTTTCTTACCTAATTGGCTAGACTCTCCAGTAGAGTGTTAAGTTGATGAGTAACAAGACATCCTTGTTACTCATCAAGGAAGAAAACACTCAGTCTTTCACAATTGAGTGTGATATTAACTGTGGGTTTTTTTGTAGATAAGATACCCTTTATCAGTTTGATAATTGCCCTTACATTTCTAGTTTATTGAGTGTTCTTATCATGAAAAAGTGTTAAATTATGTCAGATGTTTTTTATACAGCTATTAAGATGATCATGTGGTTTTTTTTACCCCTTCCTTCTATTAATGTGGTATATTATATTAATTGAATTTCATGTGAAACCAATCTTACATTCCTGGGATAAAGCCCACTTGATCATAGTGTGTAATCCTTTGTTAATGTATCGTTGACTTAGGTTCGCTATTATTTTGTTGAGAATTTTTACATCTATTCTCATAAAAGATACTGATCTGTACTATTCTTTTCTTATGATGTCTTTTTCTGGCTTTGGTATCAGGGTAATACTGGCCTCATAGAATCAGTTGAAAAGTGTTCCTTGGGAGCAATTCTGACAATTCTTGCAAAGAGTTGTTATTAATTCTTCTATAAATGTTTGGTAGGATTCAGTGGTGAAGTCATCTGGGCCTGGACTTGTGGGTAAAGTCATGAACTTAGTGTCTGTACTTGTTATAGGCAACTGAGATCTTAAGGGTATTAGATTATATGAGGCTAGGACTTAGGAATGTCTTAGCGATTGCTTACACCTACCCTCCACAGGATTCCAACCCAAAGGAGCTATAAACACAAGAAAATCAGCCAAAAGGGACACAAGGTACTAATGTATATATACTCATTTATTAGCAAATGGACCAGTACCAAGATACCCTTGATGCAGGAGTCGTAAAACAAAGAAACCAAGACTTGGTCCTGGCAGCTGAAGCAGGTCTTCTTGCTTCCTTCCCTTAGACTCTAAGCCATATCTGCAGAAGCCCCAGCCCGACCTCCCCTCTCAGGTGCAAGCACAGGAGAGGCAGAACAGAAAGGAAAAGACCAGCTGGATTTCCCAAAAGAAGATAAGTCATAAACCAGTCAACTCGCTTCACCAAAGTGGAGCCTGTTACACCTTTAATGCCCGATGACGGCACACTTGGAAAATGCAGCCCAGTGGATGACCTTTGCCAAGTTAGATTGGCAATTCCTCCCTGCCAGATGGTAGGAAGGGTGGTATGGCAGACAAAAGCTGAAGGAAGGAGCCAAACTTCCTCTCCTACAAGGAGCAAAGCTGTGGATTATATCCAGCTCATTCTTCCGGTCCCAAACTAATGGTTCCTCTTTTTTAACAAATGACTCACACCTGTTTATTATGAAAGTCACAGAATGGGGGAAATCTGGCATAACTCATAAAAGAACCAACGCTGAGATTGGACTTTGTATCCTGGCTCCATTCCATGCGCAGTCACTCCATTCGTGACTGTGAACGACTCACTGCCCCTCTCCAAGCCCCAGTCTCTTCACCTGAAATGGGAATGATAATACTTGAAAGGGGAGCTCTAAAGATAAATGAGATAATCCATGCGTAGAGTGCATGGCAAGTATTATATATAATCCATGCATACGTCAGCACATGGCAAATATTAGTGCTCTTTAAATGTTTGGTATTGTTGATAAGTTTAGGTACCTCAGAGATCACAAGGCAATCCTGATGAGTAAACTGAGTCCCGGAAAGATTAGGTGATTTATCTGAGATTATACATTCACTTCATGGTGGGAGTTGAAAAGCAGGTCTGTATTTTTAGGTCTCTTCCTTTCCTTAGGAAAGGGGGTCTGAGGAAGAGGGAACTGGAGGGAATCATTCTTCCTTACTGTTTTTACAGCATGAACCTTATGATTCCTCTGCCCAACTCAGTCCCTTCTGGCAATATGAAATCTCATGCTCCTCCCCCAGGAGAAGCGCTGGACCTATTCCAGCCAGGGGTGGCCTCCAGGAGATGCCATCACTCTATGTTATACCTCCTTTCCTCCACATGAAATAAATCCTTCAGTAGCTCTTCGGTGCCCTCCATTCTTGCAGGAACTCTGAGGAAGCAACAAGCTCCTTTTTCAGTTTGACCAAATGACGCATTCCTTCCATGATCCTGAAAGAAGCAACACTGCCCAGGTCTGTGGAAGTGGAGGTACAGGGGAATGTCGCACAGAGGCTGATCTCTGAGGCACACCAACCCTGCCGCTGCCCCACTCCCTCCCCCACCCCACAGGGTCTTGGAGAACATCTCATTCTCATTTTATGCACATCATCTGAAAACAGAAAACCCAAAAGGAAATCTCAGCATCCTCTGACTCTGAGTTGTACTCCTTATAGATCATGTCCCAGAAATTGTGCAATCCTTCCATAATGATGGGAGAAAGAACCCTAGCAGCTGGCTGCAGTGGGATTTGGGCTGATGATGGTGATCAGAGGATGTCTGCAAAATCTGCAGCTGGGGAAGGAAAGATCTCTAGCATTTCCATAATAATTATATAATTTGGTTATAGCATATAGCTCTATTAAATATTATAAACATAATTACCAGCATCAATTTTAAATTTCTTATAACTAGGTTTGTAAAGAATAAAAAAGTTGGAAAAATGAAATGTTTTAGCTAACCGACATCTCATAATGCCTATCAGTTTAACTCCTATTAATAGTCTTCTATGATCATAACAAAATCTGTTTTACTACTACATAGCGCAGGGAACTATACTCAATATTTTGTAATAATCTATAAGGGAAAAGAATGTGAAAAAGAATATATATATATATGTGTGTGTGTGTGTGTGTGTGTGTGTAACTGAATCACTGTACTGTACACCTGAAACTAAAATGACATTGTAAATCAACTATACTTCAAGTTTAAAAAAAATCTGTTTTAAAAAAAATCTGCCCTGTAACCTTTAAACTCTTATGCTAAATGGAAAGCATCAGCCTAATATTTTATAATTTCTCATAAAGCATTTTTTTATTCCTGAAGACACTAGACATAAATGATGTCACTCGTAATTTATGACATGACTTGCCTTTAGCAGTGCTCTGATCTGTGTTATTATTGCTATTATGAAGGTAATTATAATTGTATCACTCCTTAGACGATAAAAAAAAAAAAGGTTTTGTAGGTCTGTATGCAAAGTATTTGAAGAAAAAGATTATTTTACTGCCTGTGAAATGTAGCTTTAAGCAAGAACTATTGTGCAGGACCTTTTATAGACATAGATGAAATTCCTTTTGCCATTTGAACAGTGTTTACATTCAGGAAAGTTCACAGTTAAGTCTTTGACATACTGTGAAAGGATCTTTTGTTCTCTAGAAAAACATACTTCCTCATCCTTTGAGTCACCTTGTTTTTATTCCCTTGTTTACTTTTCAGGGGAAATAATGCCCACCCCCCACAAGTAATGTCAAGGGAAGAACTGTTTCAGAAATCAAGGTTGTTCTCTGTGAGGGAAAAGGGCTTGGTTATTGGCAGAAAAAATCAGAAATATTATTAAAACCTGAACGAGATAAATAATGTAATCTCAAGCTTCAGAAAAATTATTTGGATAGGATTTTTTCCAAGGCTAAAAAAAGGGAATCTTTTTTTATCATCATAATTAACAGTGATCGGGCTCAGGAAATCTGAGACACTCTACTTGGGGCTCCAGACAGAGTCCAGAGGCACTTTTCTATTGTGTTAGTAAAGAGCTCCTCTGCTAAACTGTGTAGATTCTCTAAGACATGCATCACTTAATGTTTCCTCCTGGTTGGTGGAATCAGAACTACTTTTGTTGATAAACTCAGGCTAAGGCCACTCCTATCTGAATTTTCTGAATAATATTTATTTATCAACAGATAATGTGACTGATTCCACATGTAACTTCAAAACTGATTTTGAAAAGAGGAAACGTTGCTCTTTTTTGTTCATCACCATATGCCCAGTGCTAGTACAGCACCCTGAACTTACTGGACACCCAGTAAACATTTCTTAATTGAATGAATGAAATAAGGAGGACAATTTCAAATAACAGTCTTTTGAATGAACACATGTGCTTGCTTTTTTTTTCAATTTTATTACATAGATATACCCTATGTGTTAGTGTATTTATATATCCTTACCTAACTTGCATAAATGAAAGATTACTTGAGGTATAGGGATCATCTATTCAAACCTTTCTTCAGTCACCCTAAACCTCAGTCATCCAGAAAAATGTATCCTGAACGCTTCTTTACATCCTAGGTTGTACCACAAGCAGGGCATCAAAGGCAGTGATCTTCATGCTCTGGTACATTTCCGTTGTAGGTATTTTTTGTCTGGAAATGCTAAACAGAGATATGTTTTACCACCATTGTTAGAAAAGCTGGTGTGTCATATGTGGGGCAGAAGGAAGGGGCTGAAGCATGCCCACCACTGTTAAGCGTTCTGTACTGCCCTCCACTTACTCTTTGTAGCTCTCCATGCTACAGAGGAGGATATCCCCATTTGACAGATGAATAAACAGGATTTCATTGTGTAATATATCAACATACCTAATATCCTATGGCTAGTAAGTGACACCATCAGCTTTATATCACAGAGCAGGCATTGAGTCTTCAGGTCATGTTCAAGATTGGCTGGTATAAAACTGATTCTCACCATATATAAATACTATATTTTACTAACCTTCTGGAAAAGGTGCTAGCCCTTTGACCCAATGTCCAAATAATTGATATTCATTACTTTCTATAAATCTGATAGATAAGAAGGAAAAAGTGATTGCTTTTCAGAAATATTCCTCACTTTCTTAAACCATGATACGCTTTATAAAACACTGAATTCTGTAACTCTCAAGAACACGCTTACTATTTAAAGACAGTGAGATATAATAAAAAGAATCTAATAAACCTGGCTTTTGGAATGCGATGGACTGGGATTTGAATCCTAGCGCCACCAATCAATAGCTGTGTGACAATAAGTTGCTTAGTTTCTCTAGACCTTAGATTGCTGGCCTGCAGAGTAGAAATAGCCATGCCTAATGTGGGGAACTGTGAGTATGAGAAACAATATATGTGAAATGCCTAGGTTGTAAACAGCGTGAGGGCAAGGATCTTGCGTGTGCCTGACACAGGCACGTGGGGGACACATCGTCAGTGTACACTGACTGAATGAATGAATGAACTCTCAGTGGCAAGATGAGGTTCCACTGTCCGACTCTGCACATATAAATCAGGAAAATTCTTTCAGGAGCTTTAACAAGAGAAAAAAATAGTACACATTGCCTTCTTTGCATTCTTGGAAATGCCGTTCTCCTCCCAGATGCACTCAGAATATAAAGTAAATGGGAAACACACAGTTGATGTGATCTAATTTTAAAAGAAAAAATCTTCAGGAAGTGAACAAGTAAAAGAAATTGAGGAGCAAAGCCTAACTTGGAATTTGTAGGCGAAGAACTGCCTTTTCCTTGGCCCTTCGGCGTATTTTATTCTCGTTTTTTAAGATATCCACTTCTCTCAAGTGCCTTGGAGCAGCCGTACAGCTGGAAATGTTTTGAGTCTCCTTCAGGCCACATCTTTTGCAACTCAGAGCAAACATGTTGTCAAGAGCTCAGAAGTCATCAAGTTGTCATTCCAGCTGCCAGAGCCACGAAGAGGCCGCCGCATTCTGGGCAGGGAGAGCACTGCATTAGGAAACATCAGTTTGGGGTTTGTAATACTTGCAGTAACATTGAACTTCCTGTGTGAGGTCATGAATGAACAGCAGATCATGAGTGTTAGTATAAGAGTTGGTCATAAGTGTTATTATAAGAGTTATTGTAAGAAAAGAGAATGTTATTTTAAGAGTGTAGAATTCTCATTCAACGTAAATTTCAGAAAGTATCCTTGATTAAAATCCTGAGTTACTTTTTCCCCATGCGGATATGAATCTGATATATATCTGGCACATCTCTACTGGAAAATGCATATTTTGTGCTAAGCAGTACCTTTTTCACACTCAGAAAATAAAACAGTACTAGTAATAGTTAACACATATAGTACTTAGTGTGGCCAGGCAACTGTTCTTGGTGAGTATGTGTCTTAACTCTTTTTAACCCCCCATGAGGTAGGTACCATTATTATTCTCATTTAATAGATGGGGTACCTTACCCAGCTAATAAGTGTGAAGAGCCAGGATTTGAATCCGAGCAAACTGGTTCCGGTGTCTGTGCTCTTAACCACTAAGTTAGAGGACATTTTTGAGTAGCAGGAATACATGTCTCTATTAAGACTGAACAAAATATATATTTGATCATCCAGGAGAAGTGCCTATAGGCAAGGCAGGCCACACCCCTACACTCTGGTTTTTTTGTTTTTTGTTTTTCCTTTTTTCTTTATTTCTTTTCTTCTTTTTTTCTTTTTTTTGTTTTTTCCTCTTTTTGTTTTTTCTGTTTTTTTCTTTGTTTTGTTTTGTTTTGGCCATGCCACACAGCATGTGGGATCTTAGCTCCCCGACCAGGGATCGAACCTGTGCCCCCTGCAGTGGAAGTGCAGTCTTAACCACTGGACCGCCAGGGAAGTCCTGATGCTGTTTTTCTTCACATCCAGCATACCTAGGTATCACTTGTAGACTGAAGGCTGATAATAGGAAATCCTCTGAAACAGCCTTCTGAGGGTTCTCCTAAGGCTAAGAGCATTCACCCCACTTCCTTGGGGGAAAAGAGTGCTGTTAATATAATAGCACAATACAAAACATTCAAGTTAGCTCCTGTACTAAAGTGCTTGTCTTCAAATTCTGATGAAGTCTGTCTTTATGAACTCCAAGCAGAATTATTGGGTTTTACGTATAATAGGAAACAAGAAAGGAGACAGCAGATTCACTCTCTCACAGGGCCTTGTTCTTTAAGAGCTAAGAGCTGCATTTGTGCCAACTCACTTAAAACATTTCCTTGTGCGAGTGATTATTCCACTAGGCCCTCTTCTAGCACATGGGCCACTGTGCAAACTAGAGAAAGGCTCTCCTGGGGAGGAGGGATTGCCCAAGGGCTCTCTCTGGACAAACCAGTTAGGGGAAAAAGAGCCACTTTCCTGGGCTGCCCACCCCAGAGCCTAGTGCTGGCGATGGGAGCCCAGTGGGAGTGTCAGCCCCACTCATGGCCTCAATGTAGCCTCACCTGTACAGTCCCAGGCACCTGTCCCATTAGGGACACACCAACGACCCAGGCCCCTGCATTCTTTAAACTCTGTGCCTGTGTTAACTCATCCCAGAGCCATATACATGAACCTTAGCTCCCCGAGCTCCGTTCACAGTGGAAAGACCCAGGAGGAAAGGGCACTTGGAAGGAAACCCAGCTCCAGGCGATGAGAAGGAAGTTTTGCCTTCATTCATCACGTAACTGCTTGTTGAGACTCTCCTGTGCACCAGGCATTGTACTGGGTGCCAGCTGTTCAAAGATGAGACGTCCTGAATGTCTGTCCTCACTCTCAGGGCTACATGCAAAAGAGAATCAGGCGTGGGATGGCTGACCGCAGCTGGGAGTCCAGGTAGAAGAGGTTTCAGATCAAGCGAAGGGATCCTTGACGCTCCAGACAAAGAATGAGGCAAGGAACCAGAGCACAGATGCATGTGATAGGGAACCAAATTGGGACCCCGTTGCTAGAAGAGGGATCCAAGGTAGGGGCTTGTTCCCAAGGGAAAAGGCAAGAGGTCAAATGAGACTTAAAGTGCAGAGAGAGTGGGACCAGCAGCAGGACTGGCTTGAGGCTGAGCGGGATCTGGGGCTAAGGCCACAGCTGGCAGGACCGCTTAGCCTAGAGCCTATAGAAGTAATTGAAAAAGCTGAAATGTGTCTACTATGCGGTACGTTTTCATAAAGAGTCACTGTAAGAAAAGGATACCAGAAAATTTATTGGTGAATTTTGCAGACGATATTCAAGTTTTCAATTTTTTATTTCAAAATTCAAAAAATTCTGCATTAAAAAAATTATTATTAATACGGGTTTGGAATAAATAGATCTTTATAGACAAATGTAGCCAAACATGTACGGAATCTTCTATCAGATGGTGAGATGTGTGTGACCCAGTATTGCCTGAGGCAATTGCTGCCCAGAAATGGAATTTAACTCAACACCCAAATGGAGTAATAAACTCCTCCAAAGGGCTGGATTCTATCTGCATACTTAGTTATTATAGGATGATCATATAATTCCACGTATAAGACTGAAAGGGGTGCTATTAATAATTACACTGGAACAATAGGCATTAACTGGGACTGTCCCAGCCCAGCAGGACATATGATAAAAGCTGGTTAACAGTCATTTTATGTCTGTTTGTTTTATGTAGAATGCAGTTTTGTAGGCTCCCTCTGGTATTTTGGAAATATAAATTCAGAATATATGATCATATAAAACATTTGCATACCAGGAAATGTTTGCCCACTCCTCCCACTTACTGTTTTTTAATAAAAGTCTTCTTTGCATTATAAACTCGTAATGCATTCTGGAACACCACACAGTATGAATTCAAATTAGCATGGCTAGCTCACTAGCTAAGATCCTGGGTTGCCACGGGAGACGTTATTCCCATGGTCAGAATCTCCCAAGATTGATGGAAATTGCTTTCTTTTAATAAATAAGAACATAGCAGCCGTCTTGAAACTAATCATCAGTACCACAGCAGTAATGGCCCCTCATCAGTAACTAGATGTTATAACTCTTTACAAAAAAGCTGAGCCAGGACACCTAAGAAGGTTTAGAATTCCAAATGAACTTGATCTCTATACGTGGACCCTAGCTAAGCAGGTCTCCCAAACATTAAATTTCTAAAGAGACTGCGAAGTGAAATAATCTGACTTTGACTAGCATTGTAATTTTTCTCAAAACCAGTGATCTCTGAATGCTTTGAAAACTATTCTTTATAGAATTAGTATTTTAGTTGCAATTTGTTTCCTTTTATTAATACTTAAGATTGCCTTTTTTCTAAAAGAACTGTTATTCTTACTTGAGGTGTTCTTTCTAAGTACACTCCTCCCCCAGAAAATGCCTCCAGCCCTTTTATCCAGATCTGGCCCACAAACAGCCTAACTCCCAGCTCTTCTTTGTCCTTTGTCTTCATTCAAGCAGGTGCTTGAAGATTTTTTTTAAATTATGCATATGTATCTTGAAAGGAGAAAACAAGGATTCTCTGGAGCAGAACGTGTGCTGTTCTGTATAAGCGTGTTCTTGATAAACCCAGTGGTTATCAGAGATCAGGACAGGATAGGAGAACTTCTCAGATTGATTCTCTGTTTTCCTCTAACCTGTTTTTGTTGATCTTGTCCTTTTTGTTTTTGTGGGGGTTCTTTTTTTTTAAACAGAATAAAGCCATTAATTGTTTGGATACTTTACTTCAATAAATTAGAAATATCACTTTCCAAAAGTAATCTAACGTTTCATCATTACCAGAATGACTCACTGGTTTGACTCATTATTTCGTCATAATTGCCACCAAACAACATATAAATCTGTAAGAAGCCTCAGACTTTGAAGTTTATTTTACCTGCTATTTTGAATATAAACAAATCAGATATTGGACAGTAGCTCCAGTTTTAGCATTAAGTAGCCAGATCACTAGATAAAGCTCACCTAGTGTGTTTAGAAATAGGCCAAAAAGCTAGAAATGGAGATTTTTAACCAGCAAGCATATGATTTTTAAATCACTGAATTGGTCCTCCTGTATGTTTCAGTTAATCTACCAACACTGTGAATGATTGCTTTTTTTTTTTTTTGCCAGATTGATTTACTTTCCCTCTTAGTCTAGCCATCTTTCAGGTTTAAAACTTTTCAGGTTTGTTGAGCAAAGGGAGTATCCTAAAAAATTCATTGCTTCTTGGTTTGTGTAAGTCTACCAGCAGGAGAATTTTATCACTCCCTCGGGGTAACTCTGAGCCGTTCAGGTCTGGCTGCCTGTTAAACTATTTCTCTTTATTTATGGTCTGTGTAACGTGAGGGAGAAAGTTGGCCCACGTGAGTGTTCCTTAAGCTTGCACATTGCTTTGCTTTTGCTCCAAACACTGACGTGAGCAGACTCTACCGCAGACCCAAAGGTCACTTTTCCATTTTGTTCAGATTGAGAAATACTTTAGATAATTATCTGTCTTTTGTATCTAAGAAGAATAGGAGTAGGGGGAGGGAGTTGTTTCATTTCCTTGAATTTTCTTTGCTAGGCTGCGTGGGGCTCTCTTGAAATTGTAGAACAGAGTGGAGATGCGGCCCACGTCAAGAGCACATTGCTCCCAAGCGTGGCCCACCCATTTGCTGATATGTTGCTGTTTCTGGAAATCCTTTGTTCTTACAAAGGTAGCTCGCTTTATGCCCTGCGAGTCTGCCTCAACATGTATGAGGCCAATCTGTATAAATCAGGTAATATTTCCTCCTCAACCGTTTCAAAGGTTGCAAACATTTGTTGAAAGGCATACTGAGCGATTCAGCTGTGGGCTGTGGGCTGGTGCCTTTAAGGTGCCTAGAGGATGGCAGAGGGAAAGCCACACGTGGGTTAATAAGACTGTTGTGTCACAAAGGACAGTAAGGAGATGGCTAGAGCACGATGAGAGCCCAGGGGAATGAAAGCAGCTTTTGTTGGGGAGATTCAGGAACGATTTCTAGAAGGTATCATTTGCAAGATTGCACTCCTCATGTCCAGATACCTGCAATTTGTCCAAATTATAGCTTTGGATTTCATTAATCTACCTTCCTTATCTTTCTTTTTTCACAAACAGTACAGCTATCTCATACTTAATAGTCTCCAAACAGATGGCTATATTCCACAAAACATGTTTGGAAATTTTAAAATTCTGTTGACTTTTTAAGAAAATCTTTTAAGCCTCATCTTCACAGTGACTCTCATACAGTCCCTGCTTTCTTCAAACTTCAAGCTGCATTCCCCCATATTCTCAGACGACATCTCCGTCTTTTGCTTCCGAAAGAACATAGAAGCTACCAGAACGCAGCTCCTCCGACTTCCCAGGCTCAGATGTACGCGTGCACCTTCCTGCAGCTGTGCCAGCCTCCCCTCTCCATCAAAGGCCAGTCTCTCCTCCCACCGTCACAGGCATTTTGCTCTGTCCTGTGTCTCCTTTGTTGTCTCTCCTTTCCGGATCCTTCCCATCAGTATTTAAACACGCTCTAGTGTTTCTCTGGACCCCACAGATCTCACTTGCTATCACTCTCATTCATGGGATTCTAATCCCTTTCACAACAGAGAACTTTCTACACACACTGACTCTACTTGCAGACCTCCAATCACTCACCTCTCCTCCTAGTGGCTTCTGTCCGCTTCCCGCCATCTGCAGAATCGCCCTTGCTGGAATACCGAGTAACCTCCATATTGTTGAATTCTGTGGGTGCTTTCCAGTCCCCATCACTTTGGCCCTCATGCATATTGAACTCTGCACACTCTCTCTGTGTTAAAGCCCAGTCTTGCGTTGGCTTCCATGATAACCACAGTCTCCTCCGGACTCCCCTTCGCCTCTCTCGTCTGCTCCTTCTCAGTCTCCTTTGCTGATTTGTTTCTCTCCTGGGCTGTTTCCCTTTTCATTCTAAGTGCTCTTTTCAGGAAACTGCATCCATTTCTATGACTTCAGCTGGTTGGTGCTTGTAAAATATACTGACAAAATAGAGAAATGGTGGGAATTTATAAAACTGTAAAAAAGAATAGAATGGTATGCTCTAAATACATGCAGTTTATCATATGTTAACTGTATCTCAATAAAAGTTCAAAAAAAAAATAGAATGAGTTCTCCCTTTTCTTCTGTTTTTTAATAATTAATATGTCTCTCCTGCATCGTATATTTGAACACTACGTGTTTTGAACGCATTCTTGCATAGATATAAACATGTTTCAAACTGGAAATGACACACGGGGCCTAGCTGAGTGCAGCCCCCTTCGTTCTGTAGGTGCAGACACTGAAATGCAGAGAGATTAAGTACTTCTGGAGTCACACAGCGGCTTTGTGTCTTATTTGAACCTCACAACAACTCCATGAGGACATGTGCACTTGTTAACTATTTAAGAGATGAGAAAGCTGAGGTTCTGAGAGTTTGAATTTTGCCCATTTGCATAGCTCGTAAGTAGCAGAACTAAAACTGGAACTCAGGTAACCTAGTTTCTAGGCTGCTGGCATGCTCTGTACTCCTTCTCTGGCGTTCCTAGGATTAGTACAGTTAGATTGTATTCAAAATTAATTAAATTAGATTTAAAAACTGAGATTGTCTTTAAAAAGAGAGAGGCAAACACACAACAACAATTGCAGCATGGACTATTACGGCATGGCCTGATTGTGAAGAAGAGTGAGCAGAGAGGAGGAATTTCACGTAATAAAAATTCTGTGTTTATCTAAAGCGTGAGGTAGGTAGGTAGGCAGGTTGGTTGGTTGGTTTTTTAAAGGTACATACTGATTACTGGTGAACTGATCCCACAGTGATAAATGGATTTCTCCCTGATGTTCTTCAATAGGGAGAATAGGTTTAGAAGTGATGAGCCCTAACTCCTTCTTTGGTTTTGGGGGTTTTCACACAAATCTCGATGGGCTCTGATTAGCTTATTCTACTTTAACTTGGCAGAACAGGTGGCTTTAGGGATGAGGCATTTCATACACCTCAATGAATGTCTCTGTGCAGGTAGATTGTACCGGGTGCTGTAGCAAGAGCTGTATGTGCATAGATGAAGGTATCCCTGTGTCAGCTACCACTTAATCCCCTTGTGTTCAGCTCAGCACCCCTCCTGCTGTTCCTTCTGCCTGAAATCCCCAGCATCTTAGACTGCCCAACTCTTCCTCTTCCTTCGGGATTCTTCTTGGGCATTACCTCTTCCAGGAAGCTCTCTCTGACACTTGTGCCCCAGAAACCAGCACAACGTTGTAAATCAACTACACTTCAATAATACTATATATACTACATATAGTGTATTTATATGGTATATTTATATATTTATACAGTATATATGGTATGTTTATATAGTATATATATATAGTGTGTATATATATACATAACCAATTCATATATATGTATTATATGTATATATATGATTCAGCTCACTTTCAGTTTCCCATTGCTGCTGTATGATACACAGTTAACATCTCCCTACCCCCGCTATGTGATTGACACATCCCCTCAATAAATTTGTACTGGAATTTTGGTTAAACCAGTGTTCAGAGTTCATACTGTGATGAGTATCAACCAGAATAATCATGTAGTATACTTAAATTACATATCTGCCAGTCATCCCCCTTGATTTCTGGGTAAAGAAAGCTAAGAGAAGATAAGTAAGTTTGGCCGAAACCATTTCACCAGTTGGTACCAGAACCAAGATCAAAAGCCAGTCTTCTCATTTCCAGTAAAATGCTTTTTTCCATGACATCAAGCTTCCTCTCAAAAAAAATGTTTTTTAATTTTAAAATCTTAGTGAACCAATTTGAGGAAAAGCCAAACTTTTATATGATTATATCAAAATATCTTCACATTTAACTTTCATTTTACTCAAATTGATTTCTAATGACAGCCCTTTCTTTCTTTCTTTCTTTCTTTCTTTCTTTCTTTCTTTCTTTCTGTCTCTCTCTCTCTCTCTCTCTCTCTTTCCCTCCTTCCTTCCTTCCTTCCTTCCTTCCTTCCTTCCTTCCTTCTTTCTTTCTTTCTTTCTTTCTTTCTTTCTTTCTTTCTTTCTTTCTTTCTTTCTTTCTTTCTTTCTTTCTTTCTTTCTTTCTTTCCTTTTTATATTTATTGGCTGTGTTGGGTCTTCATTGCTCCACATGTGCTTTCTGTAGTTGCAGCGAGCGGGGGCTACTCTTCATCGTGGTGCACAGGCTTCTCATTGCGGTGGCTTCTCTTGTTGCCGAGCACAGGCTCTAGGTGCGTGGGCTTCAATAGTTGCAGCACACGGGCTCAGTAACTGTGGCGCATGGGCTCTAAAGCGCAGGCTCAATAGTTGTGGCGCACGGGCTTAGTTGCTCCGCGGCATGTGGGATCTCCCTGGAGCAGGGATCGAACCCATGTCCCCTGCATTGGCAGGCGGATTCTTAACCCCTGCGCCACCAGGAAAGTCCGGCTCATATTTCTTATACACTAGGATTGAAATAAATTCAAATAAGGATCCTAGTGTAAAGAACTTAGAACTAGAAAGAATTTAGTCTGTTTTTTCATTTTGAAAATGAGGAAACTAAGGCCCAGAAAGGTTGATGACTTGCCTAGCATCACACAGCGAGTGAGGGGCCACACTAGGCTGAAATCCGGGCTTCTGCTGTCAGGCCAGTCCTTGCTCTGCCGCATGCCTCCTTCTCTCAAACGCTACTTAATTCCTCTCAGACACTTTCTTTCGTTTAAAATCTGTCTCTTACAGATGCTTAAACTCATTCGGTATCTACAGTAAACTTATCCCTGAAAATGACATGAAGGCATGTCAAAATAAGTTGAAAGTGGGGTATAAAGCGTGTTTCTTAAAACCAGGGTTCCGATCAGCTACCTTGCCTGGCTGCATAACTATAATACTACACTGTGTTAGCAACTGGGGTACATGACATCAGTGGAAGGAGACAGGATGAAAACATTCCTAAGTGTTGTAAAGAATTAGAGTAACACCACAGAAGTCAGCACAGGCACTGGGAAGACACAGGGGAAGTCTGGCTGCCACCCCTTCATCCTAGTTCAGCCCAGGGCCCCGGGTTAATTTAGGGTCCCTGTACTTTGTCTTACGTTCTCTCCTCTTCCCTCCGATGACCCCTTTCATTTCCAGGTGGCCAGATCGTGGCCACACGTACACAGCCTCACGTCCCAAAGTTTGCACTGCCTCCTGGCCCCCCAAGACAGCGCTGGGAAAGGAGTCCTCAGATGGAGGCACAGAGAGAGATGAGCGGGGTGGGGGGGCAGGGGGAGGAGGGCAGCCACATGAGCAGATGCAGAGGGAACTTGCTGGGGCGGCATCCAGGGCTCTGTCCTGTAAGGAGTGTGAGTTCCAGGGTGTAAACGGGAAACAGGCAGAGTCACACTGTTAAAGAAACTGGAGAACTAACACAAAAGAGAAAATGACAAATTCACGTATGTTTTATTATATAAACCCCTAATCAAGTACATTCCAGGAATCGTTTGTGTCTAATTACCATGTAGCTCAGTATCTATGATACATAATTTGTGTCTTATAACTCTGCCCTAAATTTCATTAGAAAGCTTTACCCTTTGGTATTTAGTGTTCTAAGTGTGTTGCTCACAAAGTAAGAGCCTTCACACACTAAAAAGAATGTTTTGCAAACCAAAATTCAATGCTGTTCTCTTCTCCCAAATTTCCTGCTTTCCAGCTTGCCTCCCTCAGTTTTAGGAGAGCAGTTATCAGGCTTCTGTATATTCTTGGTGGCATACACCCCGCTGGAGCCATTTTGCAGCTTTGGAAAGGCCACAGTGGCAGTGTCTGCCATGAAGCCGTTCACTTATTCACCACCTGTTTACTGAGCTTCCGATACACAAAGACGAGGTGCTAAAGCTAACACAAAGAATAAGACCCACTCCTGCCCTCTGTATGGTCACAGTATAGAATTGATGCCACATTTTCCTACACAGCCCATAGCACCGATTCACAGCAATGCTATTTATCACTGAAAGAAATAATTTCCTTAAAAATATGTGTATGTATACATACAATTAAAGCATACATTCTCGTTATTCAGTGTATATATTTTGCCCACGCTCCAAGTGGTGCTTTACACTCTCAGCCCATTTGAGCAGCAGCCTGGAAGGGTCCCTCACCCAGTGAGCCTTCCAGCACAGAACCATAAATGCTCTCAGCTGGTGAGTGACGTCCACTTTCTCCTGAGCTCTGTGTATGTGCAATGCATATAACACTTCTCTGCGGCCTCTCTTTATGCCAGTGTTTTGTATTCTGGTTAATAGTTTCATGGTTGTGAAAAAGTGTGGGAGACCAGGAGATGGGGGTAGGGATGAATTGGGAGATTGGGATTGACATATAGACACTACTATATATAAAATAGATACCTAACGAGAACCTGCTATATAGCACAGGGAACTCTACTCAATACTCTGTAATGGCCTGTATGGGAAAAGAATATAAAAAAGGATGGATATGTGTTTATGTACAATGGATTCACTTTGCTGTACACCTAAAATTAACACATTATAAATCAAGTATACTCCAATAAAAAGTTTAAAAAAAATGTATGGGAGAATGCTGGGCCTCTTGGAAGCAAAGGAAGACTGTCTTGCTGGATATGAAAACACAGGTTTTACAAGAACTCCATGTGCCTTGAGGAAACGGTTGAGGAAACTCAGGGTAAACATCAGTAGACAATGACTTCATAAACATTATTAGAGTCTGAGATGATGAACCAACAATGGTATGAAGAATAGCTGGAAGAAATGATGGCTGGTGACATAACCTGACTTTAGCGTAAGCAAAACGAATGGAAAACCATTTGCCAGTGTTTGATGCTGGAAATACCTTTCCACGGGGAGGATGCTATGATAACCTGTCCAGCGCTGATTCAGTTAGCATTCCTATTTTCAGAAGAGAGTTCCCCCACGGTGAATGTGTTTGCATGGAGTTACAGTCTGTGCGTCCAAGAATTTTTAGAACCTGGGTCTTATTAAAACCCCCTTTTGCTTCTCCCTACCCTAGTGGTAGGATGGCTTTTCTACCCACCCTTCCTTTTCCTAGCTACACTTAGCATCTCAGAGAATTCTGTTGACAGGGAAAGCACAATAGCTTTAAAAATTGCCAAGTAGGTTTTGTGTTCTGTGGGGAGCGCAGTGGTTGGGTATAAGACTGAAATCACTTGGCCAGGAAATGCCAGGAGAGATCATTTAGTTTCAGTCATAAGAAAAGCACACAGCAGTAGACGTCTCTTGCGGGAGCCACCTTGTATATAGTATAACAAAACCAAAACGTGTGTGTCCTCTTTGCAGTAGCAGAGGTGGCTTTGTATCACTGACCTCTTCCTTGACTTTGGAGGTCTCACGACCGGGCTTGAATTTACTCTAGTGTTGAATGTTAACCTTCTGAAGTCTCTGGAAAATAAAGGAGGCACAATAGAAAAGGTAGAATGTATAAAGACCTGACAGTTTGCCCTGCCTCCAGTGTCTCTGAATTTAATTACCAGGTGTTCTGTGAGAATGCTTAGAATACTCAACGTGTCCAGTGGCAGCAGGAGAGGTGCTTGTCTGTGCCAGTAAGATATCGCCATGCCATTTATTTGTGGTTTTTTAACATGTGTTTTTGCCACTCACCTACACCCAATGATAACAGCATCTGGTTTCCCTTAAAGATTTGTTTGTACTTATACCATCTTAAGCCCTGAACTATCCCCTTGATTCCGTTACCTACGTTCTGTATTCTCAGATTTTCCGAAAGCCTTCTTCATCTTCTGTTCCCTTTTGAATTTCAATAGAAGAAAGAGATGAATGAATAAAGGACTCTAAGTAAAGTGAGAGGTGGGGGGTGGATGGGTTCTGCAGCCAGATCTTTTTATTTTGGACGGCCACTCCCACAGCTCTGTCTGGACCGGAGAGCAGGAGAGAGGCTGCTACCCAGAGACTCGATGGCGGGGAGTCAGCCCAGGCCTAACGGGGCCCCAGAAACTGAGCTGAGGCCATGGTAGGGATCAGAGTCAGGCTGAGGGAGGTGCTGGGTCAGGATTTAAGAACAACGCAGAGCCAACAGGGCCACGTGTTTCCTGCCTCTGTTAGGAGATGACTGTCTGCTAACCAGTGGCTGGGCCCTGCTCTGCTGGGCTGGCAGGGAAAAGCAGGAAGAGTCCCAGCAGACACCCAGCCGACAGCTTATTGTGGAGAGGCTTGTATGCAGAAGATGAAACTCTTGCATTCTTGTTGCCGAGCTGCCTCCCACACATGCACATAATACATATTTATTAAGCATCTGTTATGTTCAAGAATGTACGTAGAAGCCACTGCGTCAGCCGCTACTGTCAGATAATAAAAGGTAAAGTTGGTATTTTGCCCTGCTGTTAGCCCAAACCTGTGAAATCTGTAAAGTGTTCATTTTCATCAGACTGGGTCTTCTTGTTGCATCGCAATGGACTTGGTGAAAAGAGGCATCCCAGTGAGCAAGATCATTGTCGGAAACCATAAACACGGATAGAGAAGTAACACAGGTCTCACATAGGGATAGATCGCAGAACATCACATCAGATAGAGGAAGGAGGGTGTTTGTGGTTACAGTTTCAAGTATTTTAAAATATTTACCAAGCACTCCACTTGTGCCAGGAAACAAAGTATGCATAAGTCTCTAGGAGTGTTCAGGCAGGAAAGGGGAGGGGAGAGGAGACAGAGTTAGGTAGAGTTTGGGGAGGTGGGCAAAAGGTCCCCAACGTCAGGAGGGAGGGCTGCTGGCCGCCTTGAAGAAGCCTGTGAAAAAGGATAGGCTCCCTTTCTAACCCAGAAGGCTCCACCCGCTCCATCAGGGCAGGAGCTGCTACGGGACAAGCCACAGACTGTGCCTCCTGCCCTCTCCTGTAACACCACCGTCGCCTCAGAGGCGTTTGTCCTCGGGGCCTGGGAACAGGCCTAGAGTGTCCCCCTCCATCCCCCTACCCCGTCCCCCACCTCTGTCTCCTTGCTGGTTCCTAGACGTTCCAACAAAGGAAAGAGGACTTTATTTCCCAATCAAGGACACTTACATTGGGAATGCCGTTTGGGTTAGTTATTTAGTGCAGATGAACGTCAGCTGCAGTATGATTTTTTAATGTTCATGATCAAAAAGCAGATCGTGGCCTGCTTTTTAAGAGCTAGGAGGGATTAAAGAGGGCAGAAAGTCATTGAATATTTGAAAGCAGATGTTGCCACCTGCCAGGAAGAAACTGGAGAGAAATTATATACTTGATGGCTTTGCCAGAGATTGAAATTGAGACACACAGAAACTGACTGTGGACAACGGTATTTTTGTCATGCGTTATCATTGTAGAAGCTGTGTGTTGTTTATGAAAACTGGGTAAGGAACAGATTTTTTTTTTTTTTAGATGAGCTGTCTTCATATGAAAGACCATCATTCCTAGGGATATATTAATGTGTCTTTCATTGTATCTATGATAGAAATTTCTAACTTTCTGTCATAGAATAAGAATAACCTCAGCCAATAATCTTTTTTAGGCAGATGTATTCAGTACCTTATTATGGTCTGTATTACCCTGTGCTGTGACTTTGTTCCGCTTTATAAAATATCCTTCTGGAAACAAAGATCCTGTTTCATGTTATCTCTATGTCTCAGTGAGTAGTAGTTGTGCCATAAATGTACACAGGAATGTTTGAATTAGAAAATGAATGAGTGGAACGTCCCTGGTGGTGCAGAGGAACACGGGTTGGATTTCTGGTCCGGGAAGATCTCACATGCCACGGAGCAACTAAGCCTGTGCATCACAACTACTGAGCCCACATGCCACAACTGCTGAAGCCCGTGCGCCTAGAGCCCGTGCTCCACAGCAAGAGAAGCCAGCACAGTGAGGAGCCCAGGCGCCGCAACTGAAGAGTAGCCCTGGCTCACTACAACTAGAGAAAGCCCTCGCAGCAACGAAGACCCAACGCAGCCAATAAATAAATAAAGATAAAAATTTTAAAAAAAGAAAGAAAATGAGTGAATGCGTTGAATTGCCTGCTCATCATCAAATCGTAGGCAACTCTACTGATGTTACTATGGCAGTTTTCGATGTCAGAAAATTTAAAGCACGTCTCCTGGAAGTAGGACATCCTCCAACGATCAAAGCCGTGGCTGCTGCCCTGCTGCCTCTCACTCATCCTGTAATGAATGAATCAATTAGTTTGCACGCAATGGACCGCAAGTAGCAGAACACCCAGCTCGCGGTACCTTAAATGAAGGACATTTATTATCTGCTGCTGTAGGAGACCAGAAGGGACTCGTGGCTGGTTCAGCAGCTCAGCCCTGTCACCAGGGACCTGGCCTCCTCCATCCTCCCATCTGCCATCTTCTTCTTGTGGCCACACGGTCACCAGATGGAGACCACAGCTCTGAGCATCACTTCCTCACTCCGTGCGCCAAAGCAGCAAGCACATGTGTGTTGCAGGGGAGGGGAGGGCGGTCCAACCAGGGCAGTGAGAGAGCTCTTTACCTGAGAGGAAATCTTCCCCAGAAACCTCCTGATTTTCTTACATCTTGGGTCGCATACCTTCCCCTAGACCAGTCACTGGCAGAGAGGAATGGGATGGCTGGGCTTCATCCCAGCTCACCATGGTTCATCTGACTTCTGTTTAAAAAGGAGAAAGAGGGAGTGGACGTTGGCAGCTACAAGCGTCCGCTGCGCCACACCTCGTCTCCAGCTGGAAAATGAGAATCAGCTGTGTCGTCCAGTCATTCCTCCAAGAGCCAACTTTCCTTCCAAGATTATATTCTGGCTATTTATATCATTTTACTGACGGTTTTTAAAAATCATGAGTTTGAGGAGGAACCTAAAATATATGGGCCTTGCCTAGAATTACAGGGCTTTCATGAGTCATGTTTCTTCCCTGCTCTGACTTTGGGTTGCTTTACTCTGGGACATTTTTATGAATTAGAATTTACAAGATCTGTGTTTTTTCCATTTTGATTCATATGAAAGAGGATAACAGTTTTTAGGATTACAGCACACTTATCTAGAAGGAAGTAGGTCGTGTCAGCTATGAGAAACACATCAGAGACCTTAGCATGTGTGTCAGTTTGCATCAACAGTTGTCAGAGTCCATGATATTTTGTGGTTTGGGAAAAATTTTGATCCATTTAAGTGAATCCAGTAGGGTCTATTTCAGTAACTGGATTGACTTACTAGAGCTCTTTCTAGATGAAACCAACCCTCCAAGGAAATGCATTCCAGGTCCTTCTCAACACACACTTCAAAGAATTCAGCAGTTTATCAACTTTCTGAATGGCCAGAGGCTCTATAGCATCCTTCTGTCCCCAGGAAATAAGCTTCCTCAAATGATGATAGGCCTTCCCTAGTATCTGTTCCAGTTCCTGTCCTGGGTTGGACTGCCCTAGACTTCCTGCCTTGTACCTTTCATGAATCATTGTCAGTTCATGTAAGAGACGCCCTGAAATGGCTGTGGAAACTGCTTGTCAGATGAGCTCCTCCCACCCACCTAGAGAAATAAACTCCTGTGAGTAGAGTGGCATTCATAAAATGACACAGGATTAGATAAACTCCCCAAGTGCCTTGCTTTTAAGTCAGTATCCTTGGAATTTTATGGTATGTGTTTCTGAAATAAATCAGGTTTGGGCCGATGATTGTTTTTCTCAGGAATTTGTCAATTTTTGAAACATCTCTAGGCTCCCATTTGAGGTTGGTGTGGAACCGCCTTGCTATAGGCAATGTGAGCCATGCCATTTCCCAGCAGATGGCCTGGCAAGACACACAGGTGGCAAAGAACACACTGGTTCCTTTCTGCCCAGAAAGTTCATAGCAAATTTTCTGCCTCCCTGTTGGCCCATTATAGGTGTCTGCAATTTTAAGAGTGTGATTTTGGAGGTAGTTGAGGGGGGCTATTTGACAGGCTTTTTCTTTTGCTTTGTGCCGTCACTTTCAGTACTTGTTCTTAAAAGACTATTCTCTTACAGCAGAATAACTGAATTGCGGTGAAATGTCTAAAGGAGATTGCTTTTTGATGAGAGTAAAGTTACTAGGCACATAAGACTTTGCTTTCTATACCTCTCCTGAAGTTCTTTTATTTATTTATTCATTTATGTGTTTATTTGCTTTTATTGAAGTATAGTTGATTTACAATGTTGTGTTAATTTCTGCTGTACAGCAAAGCGACTCAGTTATATGCATATATACATTCTTTTTTATATTCTTTTCCGTTATGGTTTATCCCAGGATATGGAATATAGTTCCCTGTGCGATACAGCAGGACCTTGTTGTTTACCCATTCTGTATGTAAGAGTTTGCAACTACTAACCCCAAACTCCCAATCCATCCCTGCCCCACCCCCATCCCTTGTCAACCACAGTCTATTCTCTGTCTGAGTCTATTTCTCTTTTGTAGGTAAGTTCATTTGTGCCACATTTTAGATTCCACATATAAGTGATATCATATGGTATTTGTCTTTCTCTTTCTGACTTACTTCACTTAGTATGATAATCTCTGGTTGCATCCATGTTGCTGCAAATGGCATTATTTCGTTCTTTTTTTATGGCTGAGTAATATTCCATTGTATACATGTACTGCATCTTCTTTATCCATTCATCTGTCAGTGGACATTTAGGTTGTTTCCATGTGTTGGCTATTGTGAATAGTGCTGCTGTGAACATAGGTCTTTTAGAATTCTTATGGTCAGTATACATATTTTAATCTTACATTGCCTCTAGAAAAGTTGGAAAGTGGTGACAGGTTTGGGGGACAGTATTTTAAATATTCATTTATTCTCTAAATGTTGCTAACTATTCTGCATAGTTTAATTAAAAAAAGAAGAAATGTATTTTCACCCATTTTTTGAGCACGATTATATGTGTGGAATTCATATCAATTGTCATCTCCTGGCTGCTAAATTTTAAAGTATGCTGAAGTTATGGCAAAAACTCTGTTAATGCTGCCAAAGCTAAGGGAAGAAAGGTCTGGTTAATTAAAATCTCTTTATGATGTCATAACATTTGAAATGAACTAGTCTGGACATAAGACAGTAGAAGTTATGTTGATTTCATTCTTTTTTTTTTTTTATAAACTTTATTTATTTATTTGGCAGCCCTGGGTCTTAGTTATGGCACGTGAGATCTTCATTGCTGAGTGTGGGATCTTTGTTGCAGCATACAGGATCTTTTTTTTTTTTTTTCAGTAGCAGCATGTGACCTCTTAGGTGCAGCATGTGGGATCTAGTTCCCTAACTAGGGATCGCACCAAGGCCCCCTGCATTAGGAACTCGGAATCTTAGCCACTGGACCACCAGGGAAGTCCCTGAATTCATTCTCAATAGCCATTTTATTTGCAAAGGCCTTAAGTTACCTACCTACTTTCGTTAATCCTAACATCCAGAATGAAAAGTCCACTTACTAACAAGGAATGGGTCAGCTCTCAAGACTGATCCGACATCATGCTTCAAGACTGTTTGCGAGCTCCCCTGCTCCACTGTAAGCAATTCAAGGGCAGTGGCCAATCCTCCGTGGCTTTTGTAGGCCCCATGGTATGTCAGATGATGTTCTGCCGGTACATTTTCCGTAAGTCTTATTTGGACAAATAAATAAATATCAATATTTGATCTGGTCTGCCTGAAAATCATTACATTTGGGGGCAGGCTCAGAGGGTACGTGGATGTAACTGCTTCAAGTTCTTTTCACTGTGGAGTAATATCTACTGAGCTGACTGCTGGGATGCAGTTCCTGTGTGGTTATCGGTCCTTTTGGTGAATCTGTGCTGAATTAAATTAGGGACCAGTGAAGGAGCCACAGGCTCTCGAAGAGGAAATCTAGAGTGACGCTTATTCTGTTTGATTTGCAAGAACAGTAAAACAAGTTTTAAAACCGAGATGAACTAGGAGAGCTATAAATACCGTAATAAAATTAAACTGTGTCCAGAAAATAAATAAGCAGTTTTCAGTGTCTGTGTGTATAACATACATCACTGAAGCACACAGAGATACATTTTCTGTTTTTCTTTTCCATATATTTTATATAAAGTGGCATTTCTCTCAGGAATGGGATTTCTCGGAAAATTAAATAGCTAAATGTATATCTGCTGTGACTCGGCTGGACCAGCCAGGCAGTGATCCTTTTAAACCATTAAGAGAGTGTCAGTCTCTGGTGAGATCCAGTTTCCCTGCTTCTGGTGGGTCTTCTTTATGTAAATGCTCAAGGCTCATATTCTGTGCTAGGAGAATTCTGAAGCTGTAACCCAGTCCAGCTCCTTTCTTTTTTTTTAAGAATATTTTTAAAAATTAAATTTGTCTCCTTCCCAGCTAAATGGTTGTAAACTCCGGTGAAATTTTTGCCAGACACTAACAGCATCGATTGTGTCCTGTGGTCTGACATCAAGCGATACCTTAAGGACTTAGGGGGAAACAATTCTTCTTTCTATCCTGCAGTTCCCCGTGTTGGTCACGGAGAATGCTAATGTCTTATGTCTTCACTTTTAGATAACAATCGACAGAGAGAGCGGTGAAGACGTGAGTTCCCCCAAACACGGGAAGGAGGACCCAGACAACAGGCCGCACGTGGGCGGCAACACTTGGGCTGGCGGCACAGGTTCGTAGCACGGCATTCTCCTGGGTCGGGCTTCCAGAGACGTCGCAAGCCCGTGTGGACAGCACGCGAGCCCCAAGGAGGCTCAGGAATCAGCTTGCCTTCTCTGCCACCCCCGTTAGTTGGCTGGAGTGTGCCTTTGCTCTCTGTCCCAACATGACATCAAGAAACAGAAAAACCCTGGCATTTGGAGTCTGGCAGGCTCTGCTACCTTCTTTTTCTTTTTTTTAAGCTCTTTATTGGAGTATAATTACTTTATACTATTGTGCCAGTTTCTGCTGTACAACAAAGTGAATACGCTGTATTTATACATATATCCCCACATCCCTTCCCTCCCAGGACTCCCTCCCACGCTCCCTATCCCACCCCTCCCACCCATCATCGAGCTGATCTCCCTGTGCGATGCAGCAGCTTCCCACGAGCCATCTATTTTGCATTTGGTAGTGTATATATGTCAGTGCTACTCTCTCACGTCACCCCAGCTTCCCCTCCCCCCTCCCCCCTCCCCCCGCCCCCTGTGTCCTCAAGTCCGTTCTCTGCATCTGCATCTTTATTCTTGCCCTGTCACTGGGTTCATCAGTACTATTTTTTTTAGATTCTGTATCTATGAGTTAGCATACGGTATTTGTTTCTTTCTGTCTTACTGCACTCTGTATGACAGACTCTAGGTCCATCCACCTCACTACAAATAACTCAGTTTCATTCCTTTTTATGGCTAATATTCCATTGTATATATGTGCCACATCTTCTTTATCCATTCATCTGTTGATGGGCATTTAGGTTGCTTCCATGTCCTGGCTATTGTAAATAGTGCTGCAGTGAACATTGTGGTACATGTATCTTTTTGGATTATGGTGTTCTCAGGGTATATGCCCAGGAGTGGGATTGCTGGGTCATATGGTAGCTCTGTTTTTAGTTTTTTAAGGAACTTCCATACTGTTTTCCATAGCTGCTGTACCAATTTACATTCCCACCAACAGTGCAGGAGGGTTCCCTTTTCTCCACACCCTCTCCAGCATTTATTGTTTCTAGATATTTTGGTGATGGCCATTCTCACCGGTGTGAGGTGATACCTCACTGTGGCTTTGACTTGCATTTCTCTAATAATTAGTGTCCTACTGGGGTTACTTTATCCATAAAAGGGGCATAATATTAACTGCCTCACAACCTTGTGGTGAGGATTCAATGAGATTATGATTGTAAAGCGCTGAGCTCAAGACCTGGCATGAAGAATGTATTCATTAAAAGTGTTAATCCCCTCTTTGAAATTCCATGCCCTTGGGATCATGCCAGAAATCGACAGTAAATTCTTTCTTGACCAGCTGATTTTGAAAAGAAATGGTCCTTGTCCTCCACATCTCCAAAGTGTGTGTTAAGGATGCAGGGTTTTGAGATAAGAGAGGTGGCTGTGGTCTGAACCAATGGCTGGGGTCCACTGCTTCCTCTTGGCTGCCTGACGAGAGCATTGTTCCCACAACTGCTGCCTTCCTCTTTCCTCCGTGGAAGCTGGAGCAGACACATCTGCAGGGCCGCAGGAATAGGGCCAGACTGTGCGTACTGTCTGATCTTATCGCGGCCGTGAGCAGTGCTGGCATGAGCTCCGTTCTTTGCCTTCCCTGAGGATGGTCTGTGCCTCTTGGCCTTGACAGCCTCGGGAGGAAACGGGTTTCTGTGCTTGGACAATGTGCTATCAAATAGGCCTGTGGACTCCTTGCCTGCTCTGTTTATTCACCAAGCATCAGCTTGAAAGAAAGGATATTTTTAGAAAGGTCCTTTGATCTGGAAGTTAGTGTCAAGGCAGCAAGATTTAATCCACGTGGAATGCATTGTGGGACAAGCTGGCCAGATGCAGGTTTTCCAGCGTGTTATTCAGCTTGTGTCTCCTAGCTCACATGTCTGTCCAGGCTGGGGACCCTGCGTTTGCTTCCCCCAGCCTCTCTTTTTCAATTTATCAAGGCTCTTAGCTGCAATTCTTTTTCTCTGTGTCACTCTCTTCCCTCAGAATTCTCTACTTAGAATTGAACTCAGCTCTGACCCAACAAGTCATCTGATTCCTTTTTCATCATCAGAATCCCTCCATTGCCTCTCTCCCCCTTATCTTAACAGACTTGGGATGTTCAAGGTTAGCGTCAAGATTATACCTTGATGTCTAGACTCTCTGGCAAGCATCTTCATTTAAGCAGTTCAAATTAAAAGCTCTTGGAGGTGGAGATCGTAAAGAGCTCTGTCCTCACACTCTCTTCACCCCCGTCTGACTTTGCCAAGGGACTGAGCTATCCCATGTTGACCGTCACTCACACCGGCCTCTACACACTTGTGTGTCCTTTCCTCCTTTCACCAAAAACAATGTCACCTCAGCACCTGGGAAGTTTTAAGCTCTTAATTCATGACCTACCCGTACCTAAGGAGCGCCTCCAGGAGGAAGGGAGTCAGGTCCCAGAAACCTGGCTCTGTATCTCATCATCACTGTCCAATTACCAGTCCCCTCTGCCTATAGGCCATCCACAAGTGACAGCCAGGAATCACACACATCCAAGACGGAATTTTCCACCAGCATTTTCTAAATAAAAATGAAATAAGATGTGTTGGAATCAAAGGATTAAAATACTATAATTAATAGGCTGTTCTCATGGTATTTCCCAAAAGGAAACGACCTACCTGGACTTTGATAGGGGAAGCAGAGCATGCTGAGTTCCTGCTTTTCACTTACGACACCAATTAAGACGTCAAGGGAGAAAAGAAAAGTGTAGCATAATTTAACCAAAGCCTTCAAAATTTCCACTTTATGAAACTTAGAAATGACTTCATTCTAGGTGACTGGTAGTTGTATGAATAATAGTAAGAACAAGCTCTTGTTTTGTGACCTATACTGTTCTGAACATTTTATCCTCGTGATAATCCCATGAAGTAAATAGTATTAGTTTCCCCATTTTACAGGTGAAGAGACTGAGATGCAGAGAAGTTAAGGAACTTCCCTCAAGGACACATGAGTAGTGCATTGGAACCAGGATTCAAACTCAGGCAGTCTGACTTAACTATACAATGTGGTACTATATAATACTACTATACTAATTTATACTATACTATACTATAATACACAATATTACGCTGCCCCTCCAATATTGGATTCTCTTCTAAGTTCCCAAGTTATTTGTGGATGAACAAAAGAAACTGATTGTTAGTGTTTTAATCATTATAAAGCAGGAGTAATAAATTGGTAGCCCAGGGGCCAAATCTAGCCAATATATGTATTTTGGAGGTCAGTGTAGTGTTTTAAAATAATTTGAATTGAATGTTTTTAGACAAGGCAAGTCTTCTCTAATTAGCCAAGTTCTCACCACTTCTTAAAATATTACCTACCTAATCTTCTAGGCATTTAATTTATATTAAAAGTTATACAATATTACATAATGCACATTTATAAGCATATAAACTTGAATTTGTATTTAAAAACCGTCCTGAAGCTGGCAGTGTTTATCTGCTGTATGGTATTCTAAGCTAAAAGTCAAAGTTAGTATAAAAATTGGCTTCTAATCTCGGCTCAGCCACTGATATGAGGTCATGAGTAGGTTGCTTCACCTCTGCATTATTTTTATCATTTGCAAAACAGAGGTAACAGTGTCTGTAGCCTGGCCATCTTTCTTTTATTTTAAGGAAAAGTGAGGTTACATGTGAGGGAAGAGGAGTGTGGTTCATTTAATTAACAAATAAAGGGCCTCCTAGGTGGTGCAGTGGTTAAGCATCCGCCTGCCAATGCAGGGGACACGGGTTCGATCCCTGCTCCAGGAAGATCCCACGTGCTGCAGAGCAACTAAACCCGTGCGCCACAACTATTGAGCCTGCACTTTAGAGCCCGTGAGCCACAACTGTTGAGCCCACGTGCTGCAACTACTGAAGCCCACGCACCTAGAGCCCATGCTCCGCAACAAGAGAAGCCACGGCAATGAGGAGCCCGCGCACCACAACGAAGAGTAGCCCCCACTCACCGCAACTAAAGAAAGCCCGCGCACAGCAAAAAAAGACCCAACACAGCCAATAAAATAAATAAAAAACCAACCAAACAAAAAAAACCAAATATATACTAAGTATTTACGATATTCAGGCCTCTTATAGGCACAGAGCTACAAAGACATGTAAAATATAACCCCGTTCACGCTATAGGTGGCAAGAAAAGAAAACTAAATTTTAAAGAATAAAAACAGTGCACGGGAGTATTGATCCCTGTGAGGTAACGTCATCAGGTGCGGCATCACGGAATTTGGGCCAAGCCTTGAAATATGGGTGGGATTGGCTGGCTGCAGGAAAAGCAAAGCATTCTTGATACACGGATGCCCTGTGTTTCCGAAAGAAAGTCACGTGAATATTTAATTACTAGTTAAGTACAACTAACATACTGCACGGGACTGCCTTAAAGCCATGATCTGACTTTTGCTCTGTCGTCTGGATCAAACTGATCACCTGGACTTTCATGGTTTCCTTCCAGGGGGAAGAGACACTGCAGGTCTGGGCGGCAAAGGAGGTCCTTACCGGCTGGATGCAGGCCATGCCGTGTACCAGGTCTCTGAGGCTGAGAAAGATGCCGTTCCCGAGGAGGTGAAGAGAGCTGCGAGGGAGATGGGCCAGAGAGCATTTCAGCAGAGGTGCGTGGTCCCCATTGCATCCGGAGCAGCGCTGGCTGCTGTGGTGAAGTGTCAGGGGGACCCTGAGTAGACCCAGGCGTGTGTGCGCCTCCACCTCACGCAGCAACTTGGACCCACAGACTGAAATCCACAGCCGCCCCCCTTCCAGTGGAGCCAGCTGAGTGAACCTAAGTCCCCGCTCTTTCTACTCGGGCCCTTTTAAATGTATTGATTCCATATGACCATGCAGAGGAAGGACTTGAGCAAGTTAGAAAGTAAAGCCAAAGGCATTTCTCTTTGTAGAAACTAAAGGTCAAATCATTCCATCCACATCTGTTCCCAGGCCACACAGGGAATGCAGATAACGCTACGTGATGGTCCCTTCCTGCCCTTAGGAATCTTATCGATTTATGTGGCGACAGGACTAGTGTACACACACACACACACTCTCTTTCTCTCTCACACACATTCACACTCACATACACCCCGGTTTAGTGCTAAAGTCACGTGGCACGGAGGCTGTGCCCTCTGGCAGTGCAGAGAAGGGTGAGGTCCATGGGCTGATGTGAGGTGAGGCCTGAGCTCAGCCAGTATTTGGACATTCCAGGAAGGGAAAACTAAGTGAGCAGAGGCACCAGGGTAGGGTGAGCGGAGTGACGATGGTGGAGAAAGCCAGCTCGCCTGTGCAGGATAAAGGGTACCCGCTGGGGATGCTGGGGCTGAGGTTGACCACAGAGCCCCTGTCAGTGGGCAGAGGCCTTGAAATCCAGGCCGACCAGCCTGTAGCTTTCAGACATTCTGGAACCATCCGGAGCCGCTTTGATTGGAACCACCTAAAAAATGAGAAGAATCGACATGACACTTTCACTAGACATCCACGTGTGTTCTTCAGCTAAAAGTAAAAAACACCAGAGGACCAGCAAGATCTCCTTCAGGATTGAGGACGTGGGTCGTGGTCTGGGGGGCAGATTTACATCACTGCGCTCAATGAAAGGAGCAGGGTGCAGTTCAGAAAAAGCATACTCCAGTGTATGTGAGTTCCAAAATTCCTCCCACACAGGACATCTGGTTTTCCATTACGTGCTGTGCTTACACATCCTGCAAGTAAACAGTCCAGAACAATGGGGACAAAAATGCAGGTCCCTCCTGCCCCACCCTTAGGAAAGCCTGCAAGCCTTACGACCCTGGTGTACGCAGCAGGTAGATAAGACAAGAGTCACTCCCAGCCCTTCTGCCGGCTTCCCCAGAGACCACGGACAATTGATTTATCCTCACGGGGCGTCAGTTTGTTCTTCTGATGGTGACTCCCCTCTCCCTTCCTCTCAGAGAGGTTAGGAGTTCAAATCACTACGTTAGGAATGAAAGCAGTTTAAACTTCTCGAAAAAGGATGGGAAGAAACCTATAATGCAAAGGCTTGTTAGAATTAAAATCTGGCTCTACATTTCATATAAACAATAAATTTTTATTTAGGAAAAGAACCAAATAAGTAGATACACATCATCTTCTCCTCCCCAACCAATGAGTTCCTACTGCTTCCACGCTGACAACCTCACAAGTCCTATCTCAATTTTTGTGTAAGTGGACAAGTGGATAGAGTAGCTCACAGGGAGGCAGAAGGACCTGTAAGTAGTGCTTGGGTACAAGTACACAGCCCCTTCTCTGATTTCCATGATAGAGGCTGAGGAACCTGGTTCTATTAAGGGCCATTGCCCCACAGCGGAAAGAAATTAAGGAGCATCTGTGATAATAAAGCAACTAAAGTTAGTGGATATAAGGGAGGAAAGAGAAAAAGTGGAGAAGGGAGTGAAAAAACCATACATCTCTACTAAATGCTGCAGAGAAGAATCCAAGTCCAAGTGAAAGAATACCAGGAGGTGGTTGAAACACAGAGGAGGTAGACAAAGGGATGAGAAAGAAGAGGATGAGATAAAAGCACATGGAGACCCTGAGAAAGACAGAAAACACACAGAAAAATGTTGCTTTCTACTTTCACGTAGTAATAGTCCCATTTGATGAGTATTTGATTTAGTACTGCTAAAGATATTTCTAAGACTTTTTATTATGAAACTTCTCAAACATAATAAATGTAGAGAGAAACATATGATGAACCCTAGGGATCTGTTTCCTTGACTTCAAGAAGGAAAATCTGACTCCATTTCTTGTCCCCACCCCTGGGTAATTTTGAAGCTAACTCAAGATTTTCTATCTTTTCATTATAAATATTTCAGAGTGTACCTCTGAAAGATTTTATTTAAAAAATAAAAACAATATTATATGTCTTTAAAAAGTAATCATTCTTCACTGTCATCTAATAGTTTTGAAGCTGTTTTGCAATTCTAGGTATATACAGAATGTGGTCAAGTCCCTCCATTTATGCTTTTATAGCACCCTGTACCTTTTCTCCATCATTCTTAGCACTCCTTCTCCTTATGTTATTATTTGCGTAAATAGTTGATTTCTTCTCCACTGACTTCAAGCTCCTTGAGGGCAGGGTGTTTTGTGCTCTAGTGTATCCCAGCACCCACACCCAGAGCCTGGCACATGGCAAGCATTTGTGGAATGAATAATACATACGTGCTCACAAGTAATGGTATCACCCTTTCATACTTAATTAAGAGACTAGCTAAAACCAGACTGACAGCCAGACCTGTCCATCAGCCTTAAGGTCCACCATATTGCCTTGAAGAGCCTAATTCAACCGATGGGTTCTCAAAGTTATCAATATAGCATTTAGTTAGCATTCATTTGTATGTGGACTTCAGCTGGATACATGTTCCTGCATATCAAGAACTGATTAACTCAGGAAGAGTAACAGAGATAGGCAAGCGTAAGACAGGCATAAAGTGGAACTGAAACATTAAACCAATAAACATGAATGAAATAAATGGCGAGGTACTTTTACATGCTTGGAGAAGCGTTTAAGGTGGGCACCAACTGTGGAAATTGTACCCACTACCATTTGCAAAACTAATCAGCCCTACACAGTAGATCTCAGCTTATGTTTGTTTTCCTCATAATTGATCCAAAATTATAGTATTTAAGTCTGACCTTTACGAAAAAGTAAAATGAGAACTTAAATTCCCAGACTCTTACGTAACAATAAATATACCCTTTAAGAATATACTGTGCCAACAAAGTGCAGTCAGTCCGCATAGATTACTAGGATGTGAAGCAGCTGTGCCCTGCAGTTTTGATGAGGGTTAAAGCAGCAGAAAGACATATTTTCAGCTAGCTTTGTGGGCTTGAGAGTATTAGCACTGGGAGTATTGTCTGATTCAGAGGCTAAAATTTCCTATTTTCTTTCCCTGCTCCCTGCTTCGGTCTTCATCTTTGAGAATGTTATCAGCTTTGAACACCTTGTAGGTGATCTTTGTGAAAGCTAACACAGCTTGGAATATGATTTCCAGATTTCTTCATAATTAGAACAACATGTGGTATGTTTGGGGTGCAACCCAATTGCGCCAGAGGTATCGCTGTAGCTGGAATTAATTCTGGTCTCTCTACAAAGACCAGTCTGCCTGAGGTGACTTACCAGCTGCCTGGCTCCTTCCTTGATGTGAGTGTGTGTGTGTGTGTGTGTGTGTGTTTCCCCTGCTAAGGACAAGCTATGCCTATATTTTTTTCTAATCTCCCTTCTTTGCAAAAGTACTAATCTTCCTTCTTTGGGAGAGAGCATATTGGCCTCCTAGGAATGAAGGGGGTTGATTGCATATCCTGAAGTGTTCACTGTGCCCAGCTTCTGTCAGGCTTGACACTTGAGACATATCTTAATCTAATGAAAATTTATAGAGAGGTTTAAGAGATTGCCAAAACTGCACATAAGAGGTATTGTTGAGAGGTCAAGTCCTATACATATATTCCTTTTTGTCCTTCAGAGCAGAGAGTAAATTAGATTTAGAAGGGCACCTTGGCCTGTCACCTCAGGAAATGACCATTCAGATATTATTTACCTTTCAGGTGTTTACCTTTTGATAGCCAGTGTTTTCAAAGTGTTATCCAACAGCATTTATTGAGTGCTGCTAGGTGCCAGGGTTTGTGCTGGAGATTCTAAGAAAAAATAAGACACATTCCTTCCCCCAGAGGATTAGAAGAGAGAATATCAGAGTATATCACACGTAGTAAAGGTGTTTTTTCATTAAATTTTGGGTTCAGGTGTACACACACGTGTGTGTACCTGCATTTGTGTTTACTGGATTGCAATGTAAAGCTTATTCCCTATCGTGGAAAATAAAGTTTGAAAAACACTGTGATAGGGCAAAAGAGACATATATTAAAAGCAATAACGCGTATAGCTTTCATAGTAGATAACTGTGGAAGATATGTGAAAGAGAATGATCATGAAAGGATCGGGTAAGACTTCATAGGACGTGACTTCTGAGCTGGGTCTTGACACCTAAGGTTGCGCTAGCTACCCCAGCCAGGCGGTAGGGCAGGAATCGCATGTCTGCCCCCACAGCGGTGTAAACATTATGTGATTCTAATAAGCCTCTAGTGCTCTGCCCTGTGATGGATGAATTCTTCCCAGCGTTCAGCCAGACATGGAGGAACAGAGACCATTCATCCTCATTGCACATTTGGGGGTTCTGTTTCAGCCGAAGGCAAGAAAAATATACTCTTTTTTTTTTCATTTGTTTAAAATTATTTATTTATTTATTAGCTGCATTGGGTCTTCGTTGCTGTGTGCGGGCTTTCTCTAGCTGTGGCAAGTGGGGGCTACTCTTCGTTGTGGAGTGCAGACTTCTCAGCGTGGTGGCTTCTCTTGTGGAGCATGGGCATTAGGCACGTGGGCTTCAGTAGATGTGGCACAAGGGCTCAGTAGTTGCAGCTCGAGGGTTCTAGAGCACAGGCTCAGTAGTTGTGGTGCACGGGCTTAGTTGCTCCGCGGCATGTGGGATCTTCCTGGACCAGGGCGTGAACCCATGTCCCCTGCATTGGCAGGTGGATTCTTAACCACTGCGCCACCAGGGAAGTCTGAAAAATATACTCTTAGTAAGAATTTCAGCTCTACACCTAGGGTCCACACCTCCAAGATTGCATGTGTGCACACAGGGACACACACACGGTAGTTCAGAAGACTGTATTGTGGTTAGGCTTTTGAGATATGCATTCTTCATTCCCTGTCCTAGTATTAGTACTCTTTACATTTATAGAAATTTGTAGAAATGTGTCATCAAATTAGTGTATTATGGATACAACACTGTAAAACCTTCTACTCATGATTTAAGATGCTGCATTTTAAATAATTGAGCCTTATTTGTATTTCAGTCATTCGTCTCAATTTATTTTGAGCATCTATTAGGCTAGGTATCATGCTAGGCACTGTGCAGATAAAGATGAGAAAGACTAAAGGAGTAAAGAGTCCAGTTGAGGAGACAGGAAGCAGACAACTATAGCACAGGTAGCAACCGCTTTATAGATGTAAGCATGAAGTGATACGAGAGCACAGAAGACAAGACCTGAAGATCCGAGCAGGCTTCCTGGAGGAGGTGACCACTGATTGGCGCCTTGAAGAGTTCATGGACGTTAGTAGGCAAAGAAGCAGGGAAAGGTACCCCGGGTGGGAGAGAAGCCCATGCAGGGGCTCAGAGGCAAGGGCACACGGTGTGTTCAGGAGACTGCAAGTGCGCTGGCAGGTCTGCAGCAGAAGCAAATAATGAAAAATGATAAAAAGGAGCACTGTCCTGGGAGGACAGAATTTCAACACTGCAATAATATTAAAACACAATTATCCTATTAAAAGTACACAGTTGGCAATTTCAGAAAACTCCTGTATTTTACACAGCAACACATTTATTTGCATTCTCTGGGTCTGAACTCTTATCTTGGTCAACCAAACATATGTCCTTGGTCTTGAAAAGCAACCCATGAGATCTCTCTAGGAATCTGCCACGTGAACTGACCATCCGCCAGCATCACGACACGTGCTTGGGATACAGCAATGGTTCGCTACAGAGCTTACTCACACTGGCTCGTGTGAACCAGTTGTGCCCATTTCTTTCTAACTCAGTGCTCAGGGGCCTCACTGTTGGTAGCTTTATGCTGATCATCACGGAATTCAACAAACATTACAAATCAGGGCTGTTTTCTCCCCTACAGGGCCACTTGTTAACCATTTCCCAGCACATCACCGCACACACATTTCACTCTTTTGAGACATTAGCTGGAGACATCACTTCTTGTGTTTTCTCCTCAAAGGCATCCTGAGTTACCAAGGAGTTTGCTACAGTTCTTAGCAGTAGGTGAATGGAAATAAAAGACTCACAGGTGCATGCTTTCAGCTGTCTTTTTTTTTCTCTCTGATTTTAGGCTGAAGGAGATCCAAATGAGTGCATATGATGCTGCAACCTATGAGAGGTTTTCAGGGGCTGTTCGACGGCAGGTGCACTCCCTCCGAATCATCCTCGATAATTTACAGGTAATCACCATGTATGGACCAAGAAAATAATCTGGGCCCCAAACTAGACCCACCCCCAAACTATTGGAGAAAGTTATCTGAACCCTAATCGGCCAATGCGAAAAAATTAGTCAATGCCAGAATGTTTGCATAAAACTGTGGGTCACTCTGTGACTTTCTTAGTTGAGTTTTTCAAGTAAAAATATTTGACCTTACCTTTCCTCCTGTCCAGGAAGCAGTAATTTGACCAGTAACCCTAAAAGGCATCAGACTTCCTGATTCTCCTTGTCTAGATCTGTAAGCGTCCCACCTCTACTAGAAATCAGCAAATAGAATTCTCTTCTTACAGATCATTTTGTCGTGAATGAGTCTCCAGGCAGTGACAGTAGCATTTTGGATCATCCAAGCTGTGCATCCCCTATGCACCTTGGCCCCTCCTGCCTGGGTCCCCACATTGCTGGCCTCTGCAGTTTCACAGGCTAGTCGCCTCAGGACTAGTTAATGTTGCTGTTGCCCCCCCAAAACATCAACATGCTTCAATATTTCCTTTTTTTAAAATATTAAATTGTTTTTTGCATTTAATTTATAAGCTAAACACCTCATGCCAGAGTCTGTAAAAAGCATGTCTGTATTAGGTATGATAACAGGGACTAGTAAAACATTTAGCATTGTTAATAAGATTTCAGAGGATAAATTTAAGTGAACAAACTGTTTTTGAATCTAGTAGAAGTATTCAATATTTGAATCCAATATTCAACACACTTAAGATTGTGTTCTGACCAATGTGCACAGATAATTAAGGAAGGGCTAAGTATTGTCAAAAAATCGCAAATGATGCAAGATTGTTTTGCCTATAGAGAAAGAGAAGCCACATTTCAGGGGAGAAAGGGGCAGGGTTGGGAGCCAGGCTGTGGCGTGCTTCTCCATCCTGCTCTGGAACCTTCTGTGCTTTCCTTTGAAGCCCTTTGCTTTCAGTTATGCCCTTTCCCTCTGGTTCTTTTCAGGGGAAGTTTTACTATTATTTGCTAGTTATTGGAGGTAAGAAGTTTTCATGATGCACTTTTAATCTATCATTTCAACCTCAAACTCTGAGAAAGCTTCATTTCTAAATACCTCTAAACTGAAGCAGGAGATTAAGAAAAGTTACATCATTTCCAAAGGGAAAGGAAGAAGAAAGGTCTTTATAATGATTAACTAGATGCCTAATTTCAAAAGCTAGCAAATGTAACATTTAACTCATTTGCTTTAAAAAAAAATACTCCATATGCAGTTATTTAAGATAAAAGCATAAAATTTTATATAAACTATGTGAACAACATAACATTGAAAGATTGGATTTTCTTCCATAGTCACTCACTTAACAAGTGCTCATTGCCCTGCACATTGAGGGCAACTTCTGGGTGGGCTCTGAGCTCCAGGGCAAGGCAGTAGGCGAGTAAGAGCTGAAACGAGTGGTTCACAGGAGATGAGGGTAATGGGAGACGGTGCTGGTACTAAGACTGAAGAGTGAGTATAGTCCCGTCATTCATTCATTTCTTAAGTTCGTGATGGGACAGAAAAGTAACATGCAGCCCCTGCCCTCAAAGAAGGAACTTAAAGAAGACAAATAAGCAAACAGTTTCCTAAGTTCTGTAGAGAAGGATGTGCTTGATTCTATGGGATGAATGAGAAGAGGCTTCACAGAGGATGTAATGCTTGAATTCACTCTTGAAAGATGCTGAGGAATTTTCCGGGTGGTTGAGGAGTCAGGGCATTCCAGACATAGGACACGGACTGTACAAGTGCATGGAGGCCTGGGAGAGCTCAGTGAGTTCAGAGGATAGCACGCTATTCAGTGTGACTGAGAAGACCGTGTACGTGGTGGGGGAAAAATGGCAACAGAGAAGGCTGGCACAGTTGTAAGGACCAGGGCATGATCTGGCCCTGGATGCCGTGAGAACTTGCACACAGCATTGGGTTTTACCCAGTGGACAAACAGGCCATTGGAGGATTCACAGTAGTAAGAAGAGACACAAGAATACATTTTTAATTGAAGGAATCAATCCGCATCTGGTGTCTTGGTGATATTCACTGGGCACCAAGCTATAGTTACTTTTACAAGCATCATTGCATTGAATCCTCACATCAACGCTTTAAGATAAATGATTATAAGATCAGCCAGAGGAAGAAAAGCCAGACCCACTACTGTGACTTCTTAAAGTAGGACACCAATTAAGCCTGGGTTAGAATCAGGGTTAACAGTAAGGAATGACTCTCCTGTGAAGCACCACAGCAATGGGACCAGCATCAGAAAACCATGTCCAGTTTTGCTTCCAGTTTACAAAGAGAGAAATGAAAGAAAATTGTGAAGGACTCAAAGAAAGATAGCAAATAAGATTAAGTAGATGGAAAAGATGAAATTGGCACCAAAAAATAAAATCATAAGGGAATTGGGGTTAATAACTTTCTAAATATCCTCAGATAGAGTAAATAATTATCTTGGGGAAGTTTTCATTCTCTTCTTCCCTAGAAATCTGAAAAAGAGAAAACAGGCTTAAATAATGGCGAGAGAGTTTTAAGGTATAAGGAAGGGAATAGAAATGATTTAATCCTTAAATGAGTACCTGAAATGGATATAGAACTTCTGTCTCTAGAAATCTTTACGAATAACACCAGCATTTTAATAATAGCAAGCATTTATTGAGCAATTACCATGTGCGAGTTGTTCTGCTAGGTGCCTTACATTATGAACAGCATCATCAAGATCTGTCCCATCATCATCTCACCAACATCATCTCACCATCACCATCATCATGCTTAGTGACTAATAGTGCCAACTCCGGAGCCAGACAGCCTGGGTTCTGTAAAATGGGAAAAACACATAATAGAGCAGTGATTAAGATCCACTAAGATGATACATGTAAACTGTTTAAAACGGTGCCTAGCATTCTCTACAGGAGAATGAGCTTCATCGTTTCCTTCACTGCACTTGCGAATAGTCATCAGCCTGCACTGCAGGCCAGGCACCCAGTCAAGTACTTTACATTCATGGCAGTATTTAGCTCTTACAACAACCAGTCACTGTTAGTTTCTACATTCGATAGATGAGGAAACTGAGCCACGTAAGTTACCTCCATTCTCACAATCTTATGAAATATTGATATTTTGTTCCCACTTTATAATGACAGAAATTAAGATTGGAAAGAGGATATAGCGTGGATTCCTATGGCTAGCGAAGCAGGTTTCTGAGCCCAAAGCTCAGGTCTCCATGATCTGTTAGGCCTGTTATCTTCCTCCAACTCTACAACTCTGAGAAAAGTATAACTTTTACATATACTTTTTTTTTTTTTTTTTAATTTTTGGCTGTGTTGCACTTCACTGCTGCACTTGGGCTTTTTTCTGTAGTTGTGGCAAGTGGGGGCTACTCTTCGTTGCGGTGCGCAGGCTTCTTAGTGCCGTAGCTTCTCTTGTTGGGGAGCACAGGTTCTAGGCGCACAGGCTTCAGTAGTTGCAACATGCGGGTTCGGTTGCTCCGTGGCATGTGGGTTCTTCCAGGACCAGGGATCAAACCCGTGTCCCCTGCACTGGCAGGTGGATTCTCAACCACTGAGCCACCAGGGAAGTCCCCACATATACTCTTAAAATATTTTGCATCATTGTTCTAAATGCCAACACAGAATCCTCACCTGGTATTAGTTAATGTCTTGATGGTATTCCCTGGGCACCAAGCTATAGGTCCTTTTACAAACATCAATGCATTTAATCTTCACATCAACCCTTTAACATAAATGATGTTTTGTTTACAAGATCAGCCAAAGGAAGAAAAGTCAGACCCACTACTGTGACTTCTTAAGTATTTTCAAGAGTTTCCCTTATTGCATTTTTTTTTTTTAAATTCACAGAGGTGTTATTCTCAAGCAGGCCTTCCAGTCCTCAATTTGGAAAGATAATGCCAGTTAAAAACACAGCTACTGGCCAAGGATAGGCAGGGCCTCATGTGGAATATGAATCTTTAGATTGCAACCAAAACAAGAAGGCCTGGATTTAGTGACCTTTGGGCCATCTCCTGCCAGTCCTGTGTGGTTGTGATTGACTAATACCGTCCAAATGTCTTGAGGTCGTTGCGTAATCTCAGTAACCGTGGGTGTTTCCTTGGTGAACAGCACAAAGTCTGGCCAGGAGCTAGTAAGTCATCATTTGGGGTGACTTTCTAAAGCACAGCTTCAAGCCCATGCATTGATGCCGGGAAGCTGGCCTGAGATCTGGGGAAAGGGAATGTCGTTGCCACCCGTGTTAATGCTGCTTCCACCTGTGCCCGTGTTGCATCACGGGTCACTCTTCTCAATTAAGACACTTGTCGCCAGTGACCTTCCTTTGCTTCCTGACTGGATTCTTCGTGGGATAGCACAGAGTCCTGGTGATTAGACCTCTTATGAATCAGTAGCAAGAGTTTTCTCATTAGAATAGTAGGGTCTGTAATAACTTCAGTCATACTCGGTTCGGGGTCTGAAGCTCTGATTCTGTCTTTCCCTAGCAAAAGAAAATATCCATTTCTACAAAAAGCCACTGATTTTAATCACATCTTCTCTGCAGTGTTTTTTCTAATCTACAATCAGTCATTTTATTCTCAGGCTAAACTAAATTAGCCTTTCTCGGGTTGCTTTGCCTAGCATGATATCTCCATGAACCAACAATTATGTTCCTTTTTTTTTTTTCCTTTAGTGGTTCAAAATGAGCTTGGGTTCAGATAGATAGTGTTTTTTGAACACTGACGTGCAACATGCACTGTGCTTGGCACTGAAGGCACAAAGATTAATAAGGTATTATCTCTGTACTCACAAAGGTATTTTCCTCAAGGGGTGAGGAAGACAGGCACCTGCGCAGATCGTTTCCATTTAATACGTAAGTGTCTGGGTAGAGAAATGCACAGAATGCAGTGGACGCCCAGAGGAAAAGGATTCTAGGATGGATTTTGAAGGAAAGCATCCATGACCTGAGTCTTGAAGGACACACGAGTATTAACCAGACAAAGGAGGGTGAAAATAATGCCCAACAAAGGGCACAGCATAGACAAAGGCCTGACACTGTGGTCTCATGTGTGAGCTGAGGACTGGCCAAGGGCAGGATACCACTCAGTGTGAAATGCAAAAGGCTTTGAGGCTTAGAGGCAGGTAGGTGCCAGGAAAAGAGCTTTATTCTGAGCCCTCACTTTGCTGTGTGTAAAGAATGGAAAGTATTTCCCCATTCCCTTTATTTAATCTATACAGTGTTTCACCCAGTGGACATTTATTGAATATCTATTTTGCATAAAGGTTCTTGACTTCAACAACTAACCTTCTAGTGAAGAAGATACGTGTAGTTGTAAGAGCAGATACAATATGGTAGATGCCACAGAAAGATTTTTAACAAAGTGCTGTGGTTATGTAGACAACTGTGTGAGCAACTTCTAGCTGGGCAGTTAAGGAAAGACTCACAGAGGAAGTGTCATTTGAGCTGGACCATGAAGGATGAGTGTGGTTTCAACTGGCAACTCTTCTTAGGATGTGGATAGAAAGATGGTCTTGACTAGAGCTTCTCAAACATTCTATGGAGAGGGGCCAGGGTTTTTTTTTCAGTTGATCACAGATGAATACTTTTTTTTTTTACTTTTTTTTTTTAAGGTCAGTCCTTCAAACACATTGTTAATTGGGAAAATAATGCCGTAATGTTTGTGTTTCTCTAACGTTCTAGTAACCAATTTAGTGGATCCTAAGGAAGTTATTTCTGTAGTAGCTCAGTTGATTGTTCCCAGTAACTCCCTACTAAGACCACCTTGTTCTTCAATCTTCTTTTCCTTTTAATGGACTAATACTTTTATAAAATAAAATATAAATGAATTACTGGAAAAAATGATATAAAAAATAACATACAAAATACAAGCCCATATTACTTAATATTCGATTCAACAAACATAAAATTACTTTGTCCAATTGCCATATAAGTGATTATAAGTGCCAAATGATTACTGTCAATTTCTGTGACCTATTTCATCACAGACCAGTAACAAGGGTTCACACAGCAAAGGCAGTCTGGGTAGCTCTGGTGTAGACAGAAGAAACCTCTGAGCAGGGGACAGAACTTGAATACAAGGCTGTTTGGAGAATGGCAGACAGTCCAGTGTGACTAGAGTTCAGAGCTTCAGGATGGGCTTGTGGGCAGGGAGTAGTAGCAGAGAAAACTAGAGAGGAGGTGAATCCATGCTGACTGTCTTTTGTAATCAGTGAGGAGTGTGGACATGACTAAGAAAGGGAGTGGTGTGGTTTTCTCCTCTTTAAGAAGTTTCATAATCATGGCGGGAGAAAGTCTCAGAGGAGAGAGAGGTGGAAGCCAAGAAATTAAATCGTAACATCACTTCAGGTATTCAGATGAGAAGTGATAGGAATCCAAACCAGGGTAGTTGAACATAGGGTGAGGGGGATGGTGAGACTTTCAAGCCCTAGGGGACAGAAACAAGGAACACAGGAAGAGGAGAGGCTTGTGGAGAAAGCAGATGTTTGGTTTGGCTGTTACTATGTTTTCTCACTACTGGGACGCCTATGGAAAAATGTCAAGCGTGATATTTGAAGATTTTAAGATATGACTCAAGTTCAAGAGCAAGGTTAGGACCAGATAGGCTTGCATATCTGTATAGATATGTCTGTATCTTTATGATCATCTGTACAGAGGAACAGCCCAAACCAAAAGGGAAGATGTGTTGACAGAGGTCAGAGTACAGAGCAAAGAGATGAAAAGCAAAGAGCAAAAAGGTGGAGACAACCCTGTCAAGGAACATCTGCATTTCCGGGGAGAGCAGTAAAATGCTAGTGACTCTTAGCACACGAATGTCTTGTCACTCAGCACTTGGCATCAGTGGCCATGAGAGGACGACTTCAGCCGAGCGCAGCCTAGAAGTACAGTCCTGACTCCCAGGCTGCATGAGCAAAGGCATCAAACTCAGTCCTTCCCCAGTGACCATTAAAAGGATTAAAATACAAAAAAGCTGTAAACAGTGAAAACCCCATATGACAGAAATCAGGGAAGAGTGCTAGTGACATACAAGAAGCTTTGAAGAGTTTTTGCTAAATTTAATACAATATGACCCCTATGAATAAGACAAAGACAATTCATTCCTTCTTAAGAAATAGCATTACTAGCAAGTAAGTACACGAGACCCAACAGAAATCACATTAACATCTCTTACTTGCAGAGGCAGGGAGTGGAAGAGAGAGCCCTAGAGCTGGTGAGAAGCAGATCGCTTGACCCCCATGTTGTCACTGCCAAGCAGCAGCATTTGAAAGCAGCAGCGCTGGGGAGCAGAGGGGGTGGGGAGGTCTGGGTTTTGTGCAGTGGCATAAATCGACAACCTAGAAAAGCAGTAACACCGGGAAATGGGCCAGACCAGCCTCAACTTATACTTGGCTTGAAGACTAGATCAAACAAATGTCAAATGGCCCCATTGCGATGGCTTTTCCAAACAAAATAAACGACGCAGAGATGGAGTTCTCATGCTGTGACTGTCCATAGTTCCAACTGCTTCCCTGCTGAGCTCTTGAGCTAGTAGTATAGCTTTGCTTCAACTACTAACACCAGTCTAAAATCCTCAAGGAGAATTCTAATAACACAAAGTGGGGAAACCATCCAATCTGTTGCTGAACAGTTTCAAACACCCATCTCACCATCCAAGAAAAAGGACATAAAAACATTAAATAAGATGAGATCTCTGAAAGTATTCTGCAGTGAGGCAGAATAATAAGCATTCGAGATGTACAAGAAGATGCTGATAGGCTAGGATATTTTCTTCAGAAAACACCAGATTTTTAGAAAACATCTGTTTTGTGTTCTCAAAATTCAAAGAAACCTGAAGTATGTGGAATAAGGCATGGATTTGAAAGGATCTGGCTAAGAAGCAAGTAGAAATAAGAAGGGAATTGAATGCAATAAGGAAAGATAAGAAGAAAACTAAAAATGCAATGCCAAAGCTGAAATCTACATTAAAAGTAGAAAGAACAGACTCAATCCAGTCTTAAGTCTAAGTGCTAATGTGAATGGAAAACTTGAATCATTAATTCATACTGTAGAGGTAAAAACTGTAAGAAAGCTAGTCAATAAAAACAGAGCAGAGAGCTAACATACGGAGCCTTGAGCCATCCCAACAAGTAGAACAGTACTTAGCTCATGGTAAGTGCTCAGGAAATATATGCTGAATGGGCCAACCATATTCCCAAAGAGGCCACAAAAAAGGACACATAAACAACAATTCAAATAATAGTAAAAGAAAACTGTGCTGAGCTGAAGACGAGTCTAAGTCAGTGGATCAAAAGAACTTTACTGAGCGCCAGGCAAAGTTAATGAAAAGGTATAAGCACCTCGCCACAGCCTCATGGAATTTTAACATTTCAAAAACAAAGTATCCTAAAAGCACACAGGCAGACAAAAATCAAGCTATTGTCCGGGAAAGAAAAATTCATCTCACGTTAATTGTCCCTGAGACATTGAGTGCCAGAAGATTGTGAAAAAACATCTGTGGGATTTGGGGGAAGAGAAGTTGTGACCCAAGAATCCTCTACTCAGCCAAAGTACAAAAGTGAAAAAAGACATTTTCAGATATTCCGAGACTTAAAACATATGTCACTTAAGTATCCTTTTTGGAAATAGTCTTGAATGTGTATACACACATGTGCACACACGCATCTATACATACATATGTATCAATATTCCAGCCAATTAAGAAAGGGATCAAATTCCTTAAGAATGGGAAACTTGTAGTATAAAAGGACCAGCAATGAACATTGCGAACAGTTAAACACAGAATCAGATCTAAATAACTGTGGTAAATATGTTTAAAAGAAAACTCAAATATCAAGAATAATGCTCTGTAAAGATATACAATATAAAAAACAGTAAATTTAAAAATAATAAACAGAGCCTAAATTCCCATATTATCTCAAAAATTAAACAAAAATCAAGAAGTTGACGTAGGGAAATAGAAGGAAGCAAAAAGTATAATAATGCCTATGACAAAGGAGAGAGAGAAATACTATTTCATTCCTGAAAATATTTAGAGAAAGTGAAGTTAAGGCAGGCTTTTTAAAAGCTTAATCATGCTGATTTTTTTTAATGTATTTCTTGCAAATCATAACATGTTTTTGCAAATATTCTTGATTATTTTGTGGAGAGGGGATTGTCAGGGGGCAAGGGTAGAGCAGGGAGGCCAGGTAGGAGGCTATTGCCACTGTCCAGGTGGAAGGAAATGAGGGTTGACCTGGGGACGACATGGACATGGTAAGAGATGGTTGGATACCGCCGAAAGTTAAGAGGTCTAGGTATGAAATAGCAAGGAAAGAGGAGTCCGAGATGATTCCCAGGCATGTGGCCTGAACAGCTGGAAGAATGGGGTTGCCCACTGCCTTTTGTTGAGAGAACTTGGGGAGACCGGAGGATGGGCTCTAGGGCTCCATTTTGAACTGTTAAGTTTAAGATGCCTGTTATACATGCTTACTGATATGTGTAGTTCCCAGCTCCTTTGAAGTACAAAATAGTTCATTCTTGAAGGAAAGATGTGAAATTGCTCATAAAAACTCATTGTAAAATGACAGTAAGCTGTCACCAAAGCAATAGTTTAGTTCCACATCACCATCCAAGAGTACAAACTCTTCTAACGAGAATTGATCATCTTTGTTAAGTACATGAATCACTGGTTTTTTTCTGGCAATGAGATGTTACTTCAAGAAACAGGGAATTCCCTGAAACAGGAAGGTCTGTGTCTGCTCTTTTTTTTCTTTTTTTTTTTTTTTTTTTTTGCTATACCGTTTTACCATTTAGAGCAGCTGACAACCTAACAGGTATTTAGTAGAATATTTTTTACCATGTCAAAATGGTAAAAAGTTCTTACCACGAAGAAGAATTTTTCATTGTTTCCACTGATTTATAATTTGTTATTTTGCAAATACTGTACAAAAGTTTGCCTTAAATCAGCATATCTTTTTTGAATGGTGCAAATTAGTAGCAAAAAAGTATATGTTGATCGAACATGGAGAAATGTTAAAATAATGGGAGCTAATGTTTAATAAAAGAATCACTGCTCCCTGGTATCTTTAATATCCATTTACATGTATTTGTTCACCCAACAAGGATTTAGTGATGGTCATCTTTGTTTTACTCTGTAGAATGGATGTGCTTTCTACGAAAATTGCTACTTAAACCTTTGTAATCTTTTCATTAAATAATTCTAAAGGAATAATAGAAGATTGGCTTGCTTGTAGAGTTTATAGATAAAGGAAGTCTTGCTTAACCATAACCCAAATAAGTGAAGATTTAAGATTAGTCAGAGTACTTTCAGTGCTGAAATCACAAGGCAAAGTGTAACAAACCACAAGATAATTGGTTTTTGTCAAGTTCATTCCTTCTAGTTCTGTCACTGCTATAGGGGTGTGTGTGTGTGTGTGTGTGTGTGTATGCAAGTGCAAGCCCACTTTCTGGTTAACCAAATTATTTCTCAGATAATGAATTAACCAGAATACATCATCCTCTGAGTATTTCAGTTCATCTAACTATTCTTTACATGAAAGTAATAAAACTGTATTTCTTTTTTAGAAAGTCTGTAACATAGACTTTTTACTAGTGAAACCTATCTTTGCATATAATGAATTCTCATTAGTATGAATTTATTACATAATACAAAACAGATGGACATGTTTATAAGAGTACGTTTCTTCATGCAATAGGAATATACAATAAAGAACATGTCTGGCCCTTTGTTATAAATAAATAAAAGCATGTATTTAAATACAGTAGGAAGACTTCCTAGGTGGCTCAGTGGTTAAGAATCTGCCTGCCAATGTAGGGGACACGGGTTCGATCCCTGCTCCAGGAAGATCCCACATGCCTCAGAGCAACTAAGCCCGTGCACCACAACTATTGAGCCTGCACTCTAGAGCTCTTGAGCAACAACTGTTGAGCCCATGTGCCGCAACTACTGAAGCCCAAGCACCTAGAGCCTGAGTTCTGCAACAAGAGAAGCCACGGCAATGGGGAGCCCACGCACCGCAATGAAGAGTAGCCCCCGCTCACCACAACTAGAGAAAGCCCGCACAGCAAGACCCAACACAGCCAATGGATAAATACATAAATTTATTAAATAAATAAATAAATACAGTAGGAACTTACTATTTAAAGAAATATTTCAGTGAGTGCCATAAAATACACAGACCAAAATAATCAATAGTTCTCTTCCAGCCCTCCATGAATTTTTAAAGAACACCCCTCTTCCAGCCCATTGCCTTCAGCAACACCCATCCTGACAGGCCTCTTCCTGTTTTGAGTTTCCAAGTATTGGTGGGCTAGCTAGATGATAGTAAATTATCTGTCCATATTTATCTGCAAGTTACATACTTGAAAATGAATGAAGAGTCCTACTATATAAAAATGTCTTTGTGCCCATTGTTCTGGATCAAAGGGCTAGTACATACTTTTACTTCTCAAAACCAAAAACTACTGATTCATGTTCCTAAAAATATCAGTAACAAGCAGAATCAGAAGTAATTCATTTCAGGACTTCCCTGGTGGTCCAGTGGTTAAGACTCTGTGCTCCCAGTGCAGGGGGCCTGGGTTTGATCCCTAGTTGGGGAAATAAGATCCTGCATGCCACGTGGTGTGGCCAAAAAAAAAAAAGGAATTCATTTATCCACAAATGAAAATTTAAAAGAAAAGAACCTACGCCCACCAGAATGGCTAAAATTAAAAGAAAAAAAGAAGAAGCTGTCAATATCAAGTACTGGTGAGGATACAAGCAAAGGAAACCCTCATACACTGCTCCTGGGAATATAAGTTGGAAAAACCACTTTGGAAACCTGTTTTGCAGTATCTGCTGAAGCTGAGCATATCTAGGATTTCCACCCAACAGAAGTACACACATACTTGCTGCAAAAGACATGTTCAGGGATACTCATGGCAGCATTACTGGTAATACCCCCAAACCAGAAACGACACAGTTGCAGACGAGATATACATTGTGACGCGTGATCAGAATCACACGATTGAACATCATTACAGCAGAGAATAAAGTGCCTCTGGGCACAGCAGCGTTGGTGCCTCTCCTGGGAATGCGTTGAACCAAAGAAGCCAGACACAGAAGAATACATACTGTACCATGCCACTTTATGAAGTTCAAAAACAGGCAAACCTAATCTGTGATGGTAGAAGTCAGCCTGCGGGGGCGGGGCGGGGGGTTCTTTGGCAGGGGCTGGGTCAGGTCCAAAAGAGGCCCTGGGAAGCTAGGGAGGTGCAGGTGTTGCAAGGGCGTGCTCAGTTTTAAATTTCATTAACTCTGAGCTAGTGGGAAGCTGCTGCATAACACAGGGAGATCAACATGATGATGGGTGATGACTTAAGAGGGGTGGGATAGGGAGGGTGGGAAGGAATCGCGGGAGGAAGGGGATATGGGGATATATGTATAAATACAGCAGATTCACTTTGTTGTACAGCAAAAACTGGCACAACAGTGTAAAGCAATTATATTCCAATAAAGAGCTTAAAAAATTTTTATGGAGTTTACTACAAGTACGTTATACTTAAATTCTAAAAGTTGACCCAAAAAAGGGGGTAGCAGAGTTACTGGAAAAATCATATCCCTTCCTTCACTCTCACACCAAATTTTATTAAGTCCTTTTGTTTTATTGGTATACAAAAAGCTAGAGAGGACCTTAAGAGATGATAATCATGTATAGGAAAAGAGGCAAACCAGCATAAGAAAATTAAGACCTAAAATCCCTAGTTCCTTACATGATGGTGAATCCAGAGATAGCAGACAAACATAATATTCTAAGAGAGAAATAAGTATTTTGTAATTTGATAACCCTCCTACCAAGGGCAATAATAGGTCCCCTAGAAAGGACTCCCTTTTTATTATCATTTTTACTAATTATTAGCATGGACACCAAAAGAAGAATTCTGCAGTGCTGTTGGGCTGGTTGTTTGACATACCTTCACTGGGTCATGGCTCTATTGCTCTTAAATTCACACCACCTGTAATTCCCTTCTTGTGCCTTTAGTCTGTGACAGCACCCTCTATGCTCTAACACTGATCTGGAATTGATAGCAGTAACACTGGGTTTTGCAAACCTCTCATAAGGAGTTAACATTTGTTCACTTTATAGTCTTGAAGAGCTGCCTCATAATAAATTAGCTTTGGTAGTTAGCTTAGCTGGCCAGGGAGATTTCTACCTCACCAGCCTACTGAGGAAAACTGAAAGCAAAGTTCTTCTGGTAAATGATAAGTGTACTAATATACTTTAGTCAAATATAGGAATATCTAAAATGCAAACCGTTATTATTCCAGATAGCTTCATTACAGTGGGGTCTTTATGAATATATTTAGAGGATAACCCACTAAATAATTATATTTAGATAATAATACTCCCATCTGATTGTCATAAAGCATGCAATTGTCTGTGGTATTCTTTGGAAATCTTAAATTTAAATCTTAGCAGTATAAAATAGCACACTGGAATGTTTTCCTGGGTATGACATTTAGTAAATCTTATCACTTGTGTAATGGTGATATGGTCATTTGTTTGTTTATGTGGTTTTACTTAATTATGTCTGTCTGCTTATTAATATGTAATGTTTTTAGATATTCTTCAAAGCTATATATCCATACCATAGGCATTCATGTGTTGATATAAATAATGAACGCTGTTAACAATTCTCATGTCCTGAATGTTTCTAATATAATTGTTCTTAATATTTCTTGGATCTGACTCTATCCCAACTTAGAGAACAACTAATTGCTGAGAGTCTCAGACAGCTATTTAGGAGATTTTTATATCCCCAAAACTCCAGATAATGAAATGAAAGATGTTCATCAAGTTATATATCTTCAAGTTATATGTCATGTTTTGTGCTTTCTTCTGAATGCTGATATTGGAGCAGAAAGATGAAGTTTGGAAAACAAAGTATGTTTCCTGTAACTAATTATCCACCCAAGCCTCTCGAAATGCTTAATATCAATAGCAAACTAGCTTAAAATAAACTACATTGAAGCTACTGTCAAAATAGATATGAAATGAACTGGTTCCCTAAGCAGTGATTTTCCCCATGATGTGTTGCACTTAGCAGGCAATTCAGCTATTTCTGTTAATGAGGAATAGATTTACTAGTGCAAAAACACATTCCTTCAAAGTCACTTTTTAGCATCCTTGGTTAAAGCTTAGAAGCTTACAAATTAGGGACAATTCCCAGATATTTGAGAAAATATTACTGTCATTATTTTGATATAGTTAGGAAGAGGCAAAGGATAAAAAATGAATTGATAACTTCTCCTCTTAATACTAGTGATTTTCATTACTAATTAAATGTAGACTGTTATACTTCAGACATTGACTGGCACAGTGCCTCCTCAACTTGGAGATGTGACTACAGAGACCCAGAGAATCTCAATAACTTGCCCAAAGTGAGCCAAGACTAGAATCTTCATTTGCTGAATCCTAATCTGATGCTTTTTCTACCATGACCCATTCTTTGTCTTGATAATCGCATTCCTGAAATGAAAATAGATTCTGCAGAGTGAAGAGCCATCATAACTAGATTTTTTTTAAAAAAATAGACTTCATTTTTTAGACTGATTTTAAATTCACAGCAAAATTGAGCAGAAAATACAGAGAGTTGCTATATACCTCCTGCCCCCACACACAGCCTCCCCTCCCTATCATCAGTATCCCCCACCAGCGTGGTACATTCGTTACAATTGATGAACCTGCGCTGACACATCTTCACCCAAAGTCCACAGTTTCCATTAGGATTCTCTCTGGATGTTGGACCTCCTATGGGTTTGGACAAATGTATAATGACACGTACCCACCATTACAGTATCAAACAGAATATTCTCACTGCCCTAAAGATCCTCTGTGCCCTGCCTATTCATCCCTCCCTCTCCACTAACCCATGGCAACCGCTCATTTCTTTTACTTTCTCCGTAGTTTTGCCTTTTCCAGTATGTCATATAGCTGCAATCATACACTATGTAGCCTTTTAAGATTATCTTCTTTCACTTGGTAATATGCATTTAAGTTTCCTCAATGTCATTTCATGACTTGATAGTTCATTTGTTTTTAGCACTGAGTAATATTTCATTGTCTGGATGTACCAACAGTTTATTTATCCATTCCCCTACTGAAAGACATCTTAGTTCCCCAAGTTTCAGCAATTATGAATAAAGCTGCTATAAACAGTAGGTTTTTGTATAAACGTAAGTTTTCAATTCATTTGGGTAAATAACCAAGGAGTCCAGTTGCTGGATTGCATGAGAAGAATATGTTTAGTTTTATAAGAAATTTCAAAACAGCCTTCTAAAGAGTCTGTACCATTTTTCATTCCCACCGGCAATGAATGAGAGAGTTCCTATTGCTCCACATCCTCACCAGCATTTGCTGTTGTCAGTGTTTTGGATTTGGTCCATTGCAGTAGGTGTGTAGTGGTATCTCATTCTCATTGCAATGCTTTGGATTTGGTCCATTGCAGTAGGTGTGTAGTGGTATCTCATTCTCATTGCAATGTTTTGGATTTGGTCTATTGCAGTAGGTGTGTAGTGGTATCTCATTCTCATTGCAAGTCCCTAATGACGTATCATGTTAAAAATCTTATCTTATGCTTGTTTGCCGTATGTATATTTTTTTTGGTTAAGTGTCTATTCAGATCTTTTCCCCATAAGAGTTCTTTGTATATTTTGGATAACAGTTCTTTATCAGATATGTCTTTTGCAAATATTTTCTCCCAGACTGTGGCTTATCTTCTCATTTTCTTGATAAATTTTTCAGTAAGATTAAGTTTGGTGCTTATTACATTTGGGGGGAAAGTAATGACTGCAGCCATCACTTGTGAAGACGAAGAAATGTGAACACCATTTCAGTAGTTTGGCTGTGGTAGGGAGCAAACTTGAGAGAGAGACCGGGGCTTTGCTAGTAGACTTCCACACGATGGTTTTCAAAAGGCAGTGCATAGACCACAGGACTAGGGCAGACCATAGTCCCCAGGAATCCTTTATGTCCCTCCTCAGCAGTGTGTGGTGTGGGCACCAGCTATATCAGCATCACCTGGGAACTGGTTAGAAAGGCAGAGTCTCAGGCCCCGGCTTAGACCTACTGAATAAGAAATTGCATTTTAACAAGATCCTGAAGTTATTTACATGTACATTAATGTTTGAGAAACCCTGCTCTCCATAACCTGCAAGCTGGTCTCAAAGGTATATTTCATGTAATTATAACAGGATATTTATAAATCCTTTTGAGAAAAAAGAACTTATTTTTGAACTGTGAAAGTCACAAGCTTATTATATGAAGATTGGAAAATACAGAAATTTAAAGAAAACAATATCATCCATAATTCCACAACTCATAAATAACCATGACTATTAATATTTTTGCTTTTCCCTACATACTTTTCTTTTCATATATGTATATACTATACATGCATATACATTGAGATAATACTATATATGCATGTTGTTATATCATACTTTTATCACTTAACATTTTACAGTAAGCAATCAAGTTTGATACATTTTTATTGGGCACCAGCACTGTTCTAGAAGCTGGAGTTACATCAGGGCTCTTATCTCCATGGACCTTACTTTCTAGCAGAGCAAGCAGATAAGACGAAGAGATAAACAATACATTTGTAAACAGTAATAAGTATGAAGGAAGTAAGGCAGAGTAACAAGCTACAGAGTAACACAGTGCTTTTTTTCTTTTTTAATGTCCGGTACTCATGATCTGGCCAATTCCTTTAGGATTGAGAGTGTAAGTTTTAGTCTTAGGAAAAACTGTGATATTCTCTACACTTACTGTTTTGATAAACTGAGAGTTCCATGTTGTACTTAATTGGAATACATATCACTGGAAATTTAAGAGCTTCCCTTGAACTTTTAGATGGGTGTACATGTCTGAGTGATAGTTTTTTACGATACATGAATCAGTCACCCCAACTTCGGCTAGCTTTAAGCGTGCTGTGCTGTTATCTATTTTATGAAGTGTAGGGCTTTCTCCTCTCTTTAATTGCAAGGTCTGGCCTGTGAAAGGTAGCCCTTTATGCATGTGTCCTCCTAACAAATTCAAACTCAGATTCCTCCTCTCAGGGAGTCTTACCTTCGTAGCTCTTGTTGGAATTGTAGTCATTTCTGCAGCAGAGAATCTTGCTTTACTTACAGTGTATTTGCATCCTACAGCTCCATCCATTTGCTTATTATTCTTATGCTCTATTGTAGTATAATTTTTTTAATTCATTTAAAATAATAATTAGGAATTTTAATTCAAATTAAAAGTCAATTGCCTATGCTGCCAATGGAAATAATTCAATAGGATGATACCCACTATGCTCAGCCCAGGTCATGTGTTTGTCCTTCAGGTATGACAACCAGGTCACAATTAACCCCTCTGCCTGTTACCTTGGCAGGTTTCTTTTGCCGTCAACTGTAAGATATATTCTGTTTTCAGAAACACCAAAATATGGAAAGGGGAGTAGAGATATTCGTTAGAATTTTAGCATTTTATATTTCCTCTATGGTGAGATGGTGGGGGCTTAAATTTATTTTTACTACAGTTGTAATCTACGTTAAAAATCACAATAAATCACTTCATCTTTGGCCATTGTGATGGTTCTTTACAGGGTGAAAGCATCACTGGTTCATAAAACCATGTAGCAACTAGTGGGATTGAGTAGGGAGTCTTCAGGGTTATTGCCTTGTCAGTGTATTGATGAAACTTTGAAAACCAGTGCTTAGTGCTAACAGTGACACGGCTGTTACATAACATGTCATGTAATTGTGTTCCAGTTCTTATCCCATATTCCTCCTAAACCCAGCTTTAGAATCCAACTTCTAAGCCACTACTGCCGACTACTGCTACCACATTCTCTTGAACTTTCTGCAGTGCTTATTTTCTAGTCTAGACTAGTCTGTGGGAATCTGTTCTCATCTATGAAAGGCATTAGAAGCAAGCTCTGCAGCTTGGTACCTCCAAGAGTCATAGACTCCCAGGATTGAAAGGTACCTAAGTGGTCATCCACATTCCCACCTAAGTGGGAAACTGTGTTTCCCAGCATAGAGTATCCTGGAAGCCTGAGGAATTATCCATTCCAGACTTCAGGAATGATGGGAAAGAAGTGATGGGGGCCAGGTCTCAATCATGTTGCAGCAGAGGGAGCCTGAGGAGGAAAGCACTGCGGATGGAGCTTGTCTGTCTGATACATAGCTCAATGGGAAAGGCTTCTAGGAGACTCTGCCCACCCCTTCCTCCTGTCACCTGTAGCTGTCTATCTTATAAAGTTACATGAGCTCATTCAGCTATGCTCCAATGAGTCCCATTGTCCTATAAGATCATGGGGTTCTTACCAAGATTACACCTCAGGAAAGAACATACTTCCAAGGGGCACATACCTGGTAGTTCCTGAAATTAACTACTCACCCAATTTAATATCTTTTTACTGCTGCCTTAGGAGTTTCTCTCTATTTCTTGCAGACATTAATGTATATCTGTATTCAAATGTGGTATTTTGCACCTGTTTGCAGCAAGGGTAACAGGAACAGGAAAACAAGACATACAGTACTACCCAGAGTTATACTGTATGGAGCTGCTTTGTGCCGTGGTTGATCTGCCCCTAAAATAGAGACTGGCTGCCTAAAGCTTGACTTTTTCAATGACAGTGCTCTTATACAACCGCCTCCAATGAAACCGCGGTGGAAGTGTGCTTAAATTCATGTGGACTTAGTTGTCCAGAATATGTCTCATCGTCATCTTCATCCTCATCCTCATCCTCATCGTCCCAGCCAACACAGATTGCCAGACTCTTTCTCAGCTGATTTCATATAGTATCTCATTTAATCTTCACAGTAACTCCCTAAAGTAGAAACTAGTGTTACCTTCACATTAAAGTTAAGGACGCCGCAATGTGAATGGGTTACGTAACTTGCTTGAGGTCAGATACCTGACCATGGTGAAGGAAGGATTGGAGCCAGGCTGTCTGCTCCAGAGCACATGCATAAAAGTATTTTAGCTTTTCTTCCCACTTCTTAATGTAAATATCAGCTGTGAGAAACCTCTGCCTTGACTGGGATATTGTAACTCTTTATCTTTTAACTATCATCTTAGTCCACTTGGCATAGTTTTAAACATTATGTGCAAATATCTTTAGAAAAGTAATTTAGGAGATTCCTGAATATAGATGATCAGAGCAACAGTAGGGTACAAAACGTTCGTGTACTGTTGTTCTCAGCTGTTCCCATTTGCCCTGTAAGTCACAGAGAACCTGAATAACAACTTCTCCGAAAGGAAGAGTCTGACGATCACGTTTTTTCTGTGCTTGCAGACAGTGTTAACAAGTGCAAGCTGATTATTTTGTTACCTAATAAATTTTCTAGGAGTACCATGACAGAAAATCCATAAGAAATGCATCACCATTACATTTCCAGATAGTGCATGTTTCTCCAGAGGTTCATTTGCATACCGTTTTCCTGTTCACGTGTGCTGGGAGTTCGTTTTGTCATGCCATATGTTAAAACACTTATAATGGACAAAATCTACACAAAGGGCATTTCTTCGTCAGCAGAGCAGAAACCAGTCCATTTACAAAACTGTGTCCACGCAGAAGCATCACATATTGAAAAGATCCCTGGTGTGTTTTCCATTATTCATGCATAAAATGTGTCAGGGACCCTGCAGAACTAATTAAAGTAAGGATTTGTGTGTGTGTCGTTGTAGGCTAAAGGTAAAGAAAGACAGTGGCTAAGACACCAAGCTATTGGGGAACTAGATGACGCCAAGATCATTGATGGGCTGACTGGAGAAAAATCCATCTACAAACGCCGGGGTGAGCTGGAGCCACAAGTAAGTGCTGATGTGCTAGGAGCCTCAGGTCTGCAGTTTGGTCTTATTTACAGGCAGCTGCTTCCTTGAGTTGCTGTCTTTGTCAAAACACCATAAATCCTGAATACAGCAATTAAGGAAAGTATTATATTTTTTTAAGTTAGAAAAAACATAAATATTATCCTGTTTATTATATGAGTCAAGAAATACCAGGCACACTCAGACTGAGCAATTTAGGGGACAGTTAATAAAAAGACTGTTTACAAAAGTAAAGGTGGAATTTAGGAAATCCAAAAAGAGACAGTGTGGTCTCCCAATAGCAAGGATCTGACCCATCCCTCGGTCTAAAAGGGCAGAGCAGAGAGAGCACTTACCAGAACCTAGGAAAGGTGATTTACGGAGAGGGCTGCCCACCAGGGGCTGTGGCCTTCAGTAGAAGGAGAGCCCGCCCACGGGCCACAGCGGAGAAGGGGCTGAGGGAATAAATGTTCCAGCCTCACCCTCTGATCTCCTGCCAGTGCCTCCCATCAGCAGAACCCACTGGAAGCCGGCAGCCGGGAGAGAGGCCAGTGGCCATTTGGAAAACAAATCTGCTCCCGGGACACCGAGCAGGGTGCCCTGGAGGGGAAACTGAAGACATTTGGTGCCACTGAATCCCAGAGGACGATGCAAACGAACACACTAGAGCAACCTTGGTAGTTTTCCGCTGTTGTGTTCCTTTAAAGGTCTGTGTCTATCCTATAACCAAAGAAATTTTTAGAAAATAATGAAGTCTCCCTTAAATATCTCAAATTATAGTGTGTAAAAGTTTTAGACAGCCATAATATTCAAATATTTGCAGTCATACAATGGCCAAAAAACGGCAATAAGGTGAGTCTCTTAGAGGGCCCTGTGACTTCAAATCTCTCCAGACAAGCAGAACTGCTGCGTAGCCGCTGAGAGCTGGGGGTGTGGCAACTGGTGGGGAGAGGAGAGCCACTTACTGCATCTAAATGTTGGCTCTGAGAGGATCCTGTAGTCACGGGGAGAGTTCTTCCTTCTGTGTCCTTGGTCTGAGTCAACAACTGCTTTCTTTCCTGACTCACTGTGGTCCACAGATGTGTTTAGATGCATCTGAAGTTGTGAGTCTGAGGCACTGTTCTCAATCTAGGCAGACTCAACAAGCTTTTAAGAAATATATTGAATTTGTTTCCAACCATGACACTCCAATACCCACAGTATTTTCTTGAAATGACTAACTCTGCTCATTCGTTTGCATACATGTTACTGTGTAGTAACAGAATAATCTGGAATTTTTCTTCTTTCTTCGTGTAAGTAAAACTGACAGGCATACTTTCGTTTTTCATTCTGCAAACTGGCAGGCCTGGGTTCGATATCAAACTGAAACTCATAAGACTTTCACATTTAATTGACAGCTGTTGCTAAACTGCAGTTTGATGCTGTTTTCATGCCTTTAACTGCCAGGAAAAGCAGAGAGAAGTAGTAATTCAGTAACTGGAAGGAGTAGAAAACTGAAAGCTTCCTAAAGACAAAGGACACGGAAGAAATATTTTCCTTTACTTCTTTGGCTGAACCCCCTGCCCTTCACATTGCCTGGTTTTAGGAATCTGACATTTCTTGCAGACCCTGTGGAAGTGAGTTTCAAGTCACTACACAGCAGGTACTAGTAAAATTTTGGTGGGCTTCCAGAATAGCTCCATCTTGCTAGAGACACTGACTCTAAAGTATGATGTGAAAATGAAACGTTAGGCTTCGTATTCTTCCCGGTAATTGTTATTAAGACGACATCAGCCTCAGTAAGGGAGTCTTACTAGACTAGGTTGGTCCGTGAAAGGACCACATTCCAGAGGAAAATCTTACCCATGTGGCCTCAACTACCAGCACAAGTCTGAAGCTCCATTTACTGAAATGTAACCGTAGTTGCCTCTCCACCTGCCAGGACAGCCTTGTGCCGGGCCCAGCCTAGAGCTGATCTGCTTGGCTCACGGCTGGCACTCCGGGGACTGCGTGAGGGCCCCAGAACAGCAGCCAGGGATGGTTTTCCGTTTCACGAGGCTTTTCTGTCATCCCTCCCTCAGCTGGGCAGCCCCCAACAGAAACCCAAGCGCCTGCGCCTGGTGGTGGACGTGTCCGGCAGCATGTACCGCTTCAACGGGGTGGATGGCCGGCTCGAGCGCTCGATGGAAGCCGTGTGTATGGTCATGGAAGCCTTCGAGAACTACGAGGAGAAGTTCAAGGTAATGGCATGAACTGAGGAGGGTGAGAGGCGTCCCAGACCACATCTACCCGGGAGTCAGCCCCGACTTAGGGAGAGAGGCAGGATAGGGGATGCGCTCCCAGAGCAGAGGAGAGTCTGCATCTTCTCGTCGGCACATCTGTCCGCATAGGGAAAGTGAGCCTTTTGTTTTATCTGCTCTAATAATCAGAAAATGATAAGACCATAATTTAAATACCAGCTGCTACAGAAGAAAGCACTGCACTTGACAAGTTGTGGGATGTTGTCCGCGATGTGGGGCGGGGGATGGGGGGAGGAGGGGAGAGCAGAAACAGGCACGTAGAAGCACCACAAGTCTCTCCCCAGATTTCTCAGAGCCACCATCCCCATCTCAGCACCCCCACACATTTGCTCCGTCACCCACAGGCGGCCCCTCAGTATTCTCAGCATTGCCTTGCCCTCGCGCACGTGCGACGGTTACACAGCAACAGGTGTCTCCCCAGCTGACGATGAAGGCACTCCCCCTGGGAGAAATGCAGCGTCCCATTTAAATGATTTCCACTTTGTTATGGCCAGGTTTGCTCTGCCTCCTCCTTTGGAGACCGGAGCACCGTCCACTCTTAATCAGCCACAGGGACGCCCGCACTTCTGGCTTTGACCAGAGCAGATAACCTGAACACAGTGCCATCTAACTGTTATCAGAAATTCAGTTGAGAAGAATGGTATACGTGCAGACGTGGGTAACGAGTACTCAGTTCATCCACAGATAATCACGACTGTGTTGGGGATCAAGCGTGTCCTTCAGAAATAGGCCGTCTTAGATAATGAGGTAGCTTGACATCCTGCCCACACCTCGGGATCGCCATCCTGAGCCGTGTCCGTGTGCCGTGATGGATACAGCGAGAAACAGACAGGGAAACCCATCGCTTCATTGATTTGGGGCCCACTTTTGAGGCTCCGAGGCTCCCAGCATCCCTTGTGTGAGGCTCTACGTGAGAGATTCCTTTGAGAATGAAGGGGTAGGGAAAAGGCAGCTTTAGTCAATGAGCGCTGTGGCTGCCAGGCTCTGCCTAAGTACAGGATACAAAGAAGAGGAGGATGTGGACGCTCACCATGGGGAGCAGCTCTGTTTCCCTGAAGAGCTGGAATGCACTTCCCCTGTGATCCGTGGAAACCATGGAGCTGTTCCAGACTCCCTCTTGGTTTTAGTTGCCAGGACTCTCCGAGCTAAAATCCAAGACTGGCCAAGCCAACTCTGTTATGTCTTATCGCTCGCAGACTAGTGTTCGGCATTTTCCTTCCCTTGACTCTCCCTCCCTTCAGATAAGTTTTTCTTGATTTTGATTTTTTTACTTTTTAACTTTTTTTACATTTTTTATTGAAGTATAGTTGATTTACAACATCATGTTAGTTTCAGGTGTACGGCAAAGTGATTCAGTTTTATATACACATATTTTTTTTCAAATTCTTTTCCATTATAGGTCATTAAATGATATTGAGTATAGTTCCCTGTGCTACACAGTAGGTCCTTGTCGGTTATCTATTTTATACGTAGTAGTGTGTTTATGTTAATAACATCCTCCTGATTTATCCCTCCCCTCACTCCCCTTTCCCCATTTTGTAACCATAAGTTTGTTTTCTATGTGTGTAAGTTTCTTTTCTATGTGTGTAAGTTTCTTTCTGTCTTGGAATAAGCTCATTTGTTTTTTGGGTTTTTTTTTTTTAGATTCCACATATAAGTGATATCATATGATATTTGTCTTTCTCTGTCTGACTTCACTTAGTATGATCATCTCTAGGTCCACCCATGCTGCTGCAAATGGCATTATTTCATTCTTTTTTATAACTGAGAAATATTCCATTGTATATGTACTTTTTATATTTTATGGGCTTAATATTTTTTAATGTTTTAGATCCGTTCTAGTATAAGATGGAGTATAATTCTTAAATCACTTGAACCACCAATCACCAGTGGATGGTCAGACATCCATTGCATCAGCATAAATCCCACCTATGTTTTAAAACCTTGGGTTCTGCTAATAGTTGGATTGGCCCATTCGCCTCTCTTGTGGATCTTGAAGGCCAGGGTACCTCAGCTCCCTTCAGGTTACATGAAGAGTTTAACCCCTTATAGACAACAGCAAACATACCACTATTAAAACTGGCATATTTAGAGTTATCTAGAAAAAAATTTACAGTTAGAAAGGATTTCTATATCTTTGAAAGCAGAATTGCTCTGTTATGTGAAGCTACTTCTTCCAGGTTTTCACAAAGATTCAGTAAAAGTTCACCAAGAAATTGATTGACAGAGCTCCACAGGACTGGGTAGAGGATGAGACAGAGGGCAGGATGTGGCAGAGCTAACAGGAAGCATGTTGAATGTCATACTCAGAGTATATGGAGAGATTTGTATTTTGTCCAATTCTCACCATTAAAAGTCTGTAATCTGGAAGAACGATTAGTAAAACCAGATGTGTTTTGCAAAAAAGAAATAATATCAAGCAAATAGCATTTAACAAGATGTTTTGTTTTGTTTCTATTTCCTCATATAATCAGCAGAATTTTTAGTGGTCACATTGCACTTAAACAGTGGCGTGAAAAGTGGAACAGTAACAGTTTCGGGAACCATTTCATTTAAGTCAGGAAGCATTTTTTTCCTTTACTTGCATTTGAGTTTGTCCCTCATGATTTCTCCAAGCCCCTGGGAATGATTTCGCTGTAACTTAAAGTTGACCTCCTTTGCAAAAGCTCTTAATGCCTTATTTTTTTTTTTCTTCAAAGTATTCAGTGACACCAAATGTTAGGTATTTCTCTACTGAGCACTCAGATAGTGACACCAGAAAATAGATTTATTGAGAAGTTGGACTTTGGGGAAAAAAAAACCTCAAATGTATTGTTTCTATGGAGACATGTAAACAAGGCAATGGTTTCCTAACAGAGTCAGTCAGAGTTCTTTGTATTTTCTTTTTCTTTTTTTTTTTGCTCCCGTGGTTTGGAGGATCTTAGTTCCCTATCAGGGACTGAACCCGGGCCCTCGGTGGTGAAAGTGAGGAGTCCTAAACACTGGACAACCAGGGAATTTCCCCTAACAGAGTAAAAGGATCCCTTGCAGAATGTTGGAGGGCGGAGGTGTGTGGGCAGTACTTTTTACCCCTTCCTCCTCCATCCCCAATTAAACCAAAATAATTCCACTTATATTGATATTGTATGACATTTCACAATCTGGGCTTTTGTGCAATATGTCATTTGGAGAAAGAGTTCCACTGCTTAAAAAAATTTTAGAGTTGGAACACCGCTATTCTAGAGCCAATACTGGATTGTTATTTCTTATAGACTCTGGGGGCTTTCTTTTTGGAAAAGCCTTCATTAATCCTCATTTAGATTTAGATGATTCACTCCCTAGACAGAAGAAAACAAGGCACAGGTGTTCCTACAACTAAGTGAAGCAGGCTTTTTCATTCCATTTCTTGGGTGTGCCCATTGAATCTTCATAGAGCCTTGGGAGCAGAAATAACCTTGGAAGTTATTTTCACCAACCTTTTTGTTTTTTTGTTTGTGTTTTCGCTTTTGTTTTTATTTTTGGCTGCATTGGGTCTTCGTTGCTGCATGTGGGCTTTTCTCTAGTTGTGGCGAGTGAGGTGGCTTCTCTTGAGAAGCATGGGCTCTAGGCGCACGGGCTTCAGTAGTGGCAGCGTGTGGGCTTCAGTAGTTGTGGCTCGCGGGCTCTAGAGCACAGGCTCAGTAGTTGTGGTGCACAGGCTTAGTTGCTCCGCAGCATGTGGGATCTTCCTGGACCAGGGATCAAACCCACGTACCCTGCATTGGCAGGCAGATTCTTAACCACTGCGCCACCAGGGAAGTCCCCTGACCTCTTTGTTTGAACGTGGGAAAATCAAGATCCAGATCCCAAGCTAACACAGCTAAACTGTAAAAAGACAGGATGTCTGATTCCTACTTCAGGGCCTTTTCTTCATTCACATTTTATCCCTTGTTCTTACAGCCATCTTATTTCTGCCCAATCAGTGTATTTACAAAGCTGTAACTTAGGAGCAAATATACTATTTACATAAAGTATTCTATCTTCTCCTCCCCGTAGCACTCCATCATCCAAAGGAGGTGTAATAGATATGCTTTTCTCAAAGATGTCTTGGTCAGAAAGATATGGAAAGATGAGGCTCACAAACCAGCACCTGCTGGGAAAATTCCTTCTATCAGAAAGTTCAGCATCTGTAATTTTCCAATGTCTCAGGCATGTTTCACATGTTTAGAAATGGAAATCAATCATCTTATCAGGCTCAGGCTTTGAATAAATTCTCTCTCTTTTTTTTTGCGCACCACACGGCTTGCAGGATCTTAGTTCCCTGACCAGGGATTGAACCCAGGCCCACGGCAGTAAAGGTTCTGAGTCCTAACCATTTGACCGCCAGGGAATTCCCAAATAGACTTTTTTTTTTTCTTCTTATTTATTTCTTATTTATTTATTTATTTATTGGCCACACCACTCGGCTTGCAGGATTTTTAGTTCCCTGACCAGGAATCAAACCCGGGCCTCCAGCAGCGGAAGTGCAGAGTCCCAACCACTGGACCTCCAGGGAATTCCCTGAATACATTCTTATTGCTCCTTGGAGGTAGAACCAAAGAAGGGTGTACAGGCTTCTCTGAATCCATTCAAAGTTAAACACAAATTCAGAACTGACCCAATTGTGGATGAGGAAGTATTGGCCAATCCAACCATTCAAAAAGCCTAAGCAAAGACTGGGAGGGGGGTAGAGGGGCAGGGGAGTAGTTAGGGAATGGTTATGTCTCTATAGTATAATAAAAGCATTGGACTTAGAGCAGCTGGGTTTGAATTCCACCTCTTCCAGCACTAGATCGCTGACCTTAAGAAAGTCTGTTAATCTCCCAAGGATTGATTTTTTAGTTTGAGAAATGGTGTTAATAACGCCCACTCCAAAGGTATGAAGAGAATCAAAATGGAATGAGATACGCAGAAGCACTTTGTAAACCATAAAGAGCGGTACGAACGTTGACATTATACTCATTGGATGTGTTGTCCTATCCTTTCAATGACCCTCTGAGGTTAGGTGAAACAGAGGTTATCACTACTTGCCAGAGAGGTTAAGTGGTTTACAAGCATGCAACGTTAGAGGTCATCTAAACCAGCATTGTTTATAAGGTAGAAACAAGATTTGGAGGGGTTAGGTGACTTGCCTGAGGTCAAAAAAGCTGTTAAACTCAGAGCTAAGTCTAGAATCTTTGACCTTCAGAACACTGTTCTCTTTACATTGACTTCTAAATGAAGAAAGGTTAGCTAACTAATACTGTAGATTATTGACTACACCCCAGAGTTCTGTTGGCACATCTCTTGACCTTTTAAATTATATTTATAGTCTTTGTTTTTGCTATTCATTTTCAACATACTGACACTTCATCAGTGTTTCATGAGATCTACATTTATAGTCTAATCCTTTGCTGCCGGCTGTCAGCAATGCCACCTGAGAATGGTGCTTTTGTATGTCTAGAAGGAGATTAGAATTTCACACATCGTCAGGCTTCCGAAATAGCCTCAAGTGATTGTCTCTTACCCACTTAAAATACAGACGTGTAATAAAGCATAACTTCTCCTAAAGTTAGCAAATGATTATCCTTCCCAATAGAAATTTAAACAGAAATCTTGTTCATAAAAATGCTAGTAGCTCTTTGTTCAAAGCAAAGCTTTCTTTGCCATCTAAATATTATACATCATCCTTCCAATCTGATGTTAAATCTTTATGTCTTGGGCTGAAACTCAGCATTTGTTTTCATTTTTCATACCTTTCTCTAAACGAATGAGATTTTTGAAAAAAAAGTATAGCAAAAGGGCATTTAAACAAGTTTCTAAAGCAAAAAAAGTATTAAAATTGGTCCTTTTTAGTTGAGACTTTACTGCGGTGGTTTAATGTTTATGTTGGATGTTAAATACGAGATTCCATGGAGATTTAAGGGGTGCCCTGAAAAGTGGAGAAATCATGACCATAAAAATTTTGAGCTACTCAGAAAAAGGTTTTATCTAAATGTTAGGTGGTTGATGACAACAGTGAGGTTCTTGTTTAGTGACTCCTATAATTCATGCCTGGAAGCAAGCTTGAGACCCTGTCGGGTCTGATTGGCAGGAAGTAGACTGGGTGAATGGCAGAATCAGGCATTAGAAACAGAAATGGATGAGTTCACATACTTTTTCCCTTAACCCAGACAGTTTTGAGGATTAGCAAATTACTCTCTGTAAAATGTGTTGAGATCCTTGGAGAGCAGATACTAGATAATTATGACATAGAAGGATTGTTTTTCATGGAAGCTTAAAATGATCTATGGTAACACCAGGGAATGCTCCACATTTGGATGTACTTTGAATTCCTCTCAAGCATTTTATTTACTTTGGGCACAGAAGAATCCCCAAGCCCATCTGGAAGATGAGAACCAGAGCCTGCAAGCCATTTTATAAGCCCCATCCTGTCCTTTAGGTGTGTCTGCTCAGCCTTTGCTATGCTAACCAGGCTCAGACAAAGGCAGATCCTTCGGCAAATTGCACTTTTCTTACTGCAAATAAAGGCAGGGAAAAAAGGGAAGGAAGAAAGGAGGGAAGAAGAAAGGAAGGTCTGCAACTCACCTGTGTGTTTTAATTGCCTGAAAAAGTTTAGGAGGCTTTTTTTCTCCTGGGCAGATAATTAAATGGTAGATGATAGATCAATCAAATAGTAGATGGGTTTGAGACTAAAATGTTTCTGGAGGGTTCAATCCATCAGTATCTGCTTTTGATAAAGAGCCTCCAGCAATTCATTTGACTGCGATTTGTTTAATAATTAACTGGCAACTTTTTCCCCTGCAGTAACCAGTTATGTTGACCCTGTAAGCCAACCACATGGTCGAATATTTATTTATATAGTGTCACCCATGGTCATCTGGTTAGTAAGAACTTTAACCATCAGTTAGAGGAGAAGAAAAAGTCTAATGTGTATATGTTTCAAGGAACTGATCTTACCCCCTCATGTGTAAGATCCTGTTTAACAGATTACTTCACCAGCCCCCTAATGAAGCAGCCTGCCTGGCACCTTCTCGGGAGAACTTTATTCCTGGCTGAAAACATTCCTGCCGTGACTGTTGTCAAATCCATCTGGACAGGGCCTGGCGCATGCTTCCATGGAGGAATTGTGCAGGATTTCTTCACATCCGTGACAGTCCTCACACTGAGCCTGTGGTGACCTTGGCCAGGCGTGTACTGAAGCCAGCACTCCCCTGTAGTAACCCATCGTCCAGAGCTGTGCCGCCTTTGCAGTTCAGATTTTGCTACCTTTTCGCTACGTTGACGACAAACTATACGTAGTTTTTTTCATATATGGAATTTGTTACATCCCTGGAAAGCATTTATTGCCAAGATTTTTTAATGTATTGATAAATTTCCCTCACAGTTCTTTTGTATCATCCTTTGAATTTGAAAAAACACCCTAGGACTTCCCTGGTGGCGCTAGTGGTTAAGAAGCCACCTGCCAATGCAGGGGACATGGGTTTGAGCCCTAGGCTGGGAAGATCCCACATGCCATGGAGCAACTAAGCCTGTGCACCACAACTACTGAGCCCGCGAGCCGCAACTACTGAAGCCCTTGTGCCACAACTACTGAAGCCCACGCACCTAGAGCCCATGCTCCACAACAAGAGAAGCCACTGCAATGAAAGCCTGTGCACAGCAACAACACCCAACACAGCCAATACATATATACATATGTACATACATACATATATAAATTTATTTAAAAAAAACAAACACCCTAAAACCAGGCATAGAATAATGTCCCAGGCCCCTGCCCTAGGCCAACCCTGGCTCTCCTCTGACCATGCCCCTTCACTGGGGGAAGAGTCTTGGGGCCAACGGGGCAAGCCCACTTAGAGCCTGTTTCTAGATCACGCTCCCAGTTCCTGGGATCCCCGACTATTCTACTCTGTGACCCCAAGTCTCCTCCGTGAGCCTCTTTCTTAGGTCCACCTTCCTAGGGCAGAGTGGCCAATGATGTGAGCACCCAGCACTGAGGATGACCGTAGGATGTGATGGCATGTGGACATGAGGACTGGGTGTCCGCACACATGCACGTGAGGCACCTCGAGGTGGGGACAGAGCCAGCTACGGAAAGAGAAGGGTGTGGGCTGCAAGCCAGCGGCCATCACTGCCCACACCACGTGGTGAGGGCACAGAGCTTCGAGAATCCACGTATTCGAAATCTGACCCTGGCTTTCCAGGTCATTACAATGTATATTTATCAAAGTAGGAGGACAGAACCTATTTTATTTAACAATTCATAGCCTGACTTACAGCTTTTAAATATTTAGACATCCTATATGGGTCTTCATTTGTCCACTTACCCCTTCACTTATACACTTGTCTCTGTCCACTCTCATTCTCTTACCTTCATTTTAGTCTCAGAAAAAAGGAGTGCCCTCCCTCCCTCTCCGAACTTGACCCTCTAACTGTGACCCTTATCTCTTTCTCCACTGCCTCCACTCTGCTGCCTGTAAAACAGGCAGACACCTTTCCCCCAATCCCCATCTAGATACTGTTCTATTTCTCCTTCTTATAGCACAAACCTTTCGCTAAAAATTGTCTCCCCAAAGGTCGCCATTGATTCTGAAGCCCAGAAATCATTAGTCACCGCTCTCCTTGATGGTCATGGTTAGTGTAGCTCAGCGCAGTTGCACAGCTGCTTCTGAGACCCTACACACTGATTCCCAGGGCCATCCTGGTTACCCTGCAGTTGCCACTGCTCTTCTTCACTCCACTCTGGGTCTTTCTTCCACCCCAACAACGAGGATGCTCCCTAAGGCTTGGTCGAGGGGGTCCTTTGCTCTTCTTTTTCTATACATTCACCCTTGGCAGTCACACACACCACCCCTGCTCCTGGGATGACAGGCACATCTCAGATGACAAGAAATAGGTTTCTTCTCTGAAATCTCCCTGAATGCATGATTCCATCGTATCTAGAATGGAACTCATCTTCCCCAAATAACCCGACTGCCTTCTGACTTCTTATTTTTACATAAAAATTATTTCAACAGAAATTTTTCTAGTTTTCATTTAAATACAATGCTTTCAGTCATGTTACGGGTGGTTTTTTGTCAGCTAGCTTGGGCTAACCACCATTTATCACATGAGTGCTGGGAGAAAAAAATGCATTCCAGCTTCCAAAGAGCTTATTAGTAAAAGAATGTAGCCCACATGGGAAAGGAAAGCTTCTTAATGCCCCAACTGGATTGCAAACTCTCTTAAAGTATTTCAACAAAAAACACACCAGGCCCACTCATAGATGTGAAAATGCATTAAGATGAATAAGAAACAGGCTTACCTTCAAAACACTCACCAGTCAAAATGGAATATACATGAAAAGAAATCATTGCATTCCCCTCAACACCTTAAGTAGTGTTTTGCATGTGGTAGGTGTTCAAAAGACAGCTCTTGACTGATGGACGGATGGTGAATAGATAGTAGTGATTCTTAAGCATTTTGACTCATAGCACTCCAAGTAATCCCTAAAGTATTTTGCCCCGTACCCATACCCAGAATTTTCTTTGCAGATCCCTCAGTTGCTCAGATACCGTAAGGTCTATTCCAATCTTCATACCAGCATCACAAAAATTCTTAGAGGGAGATGGGAGGAGAAAAGGGAATTTGGCGACAAACCCAACAGTTGAAGAGAACCACCTTGCCCTAATTACAGTTGCCTCAGATCCCAAACTTCTTTCCAGATTCTGTAAAAATGCTGCACCCCTCTCCCAGTTTCAGCCTTTTCTCAACAGACAGGACTTTCTTATGTGCATTGCGAGAGAGGGAATTTAAAAGGTATTTCCTAAACTGAAAAATCTCTGTCATTCACTATTAAATAGAAAAGTAGATTATAAAATCACATGGTCAACATTATCCATTAGTTAAAAATAATATTGATGCAGACGTGCATGTGTGTGAATGTGCAACCCCTTACACATCTATTGAAAGGAAATTCAAGCCTAGGAACTTATGCAAGAAAACATTAACAGAGGTTATCTTTGAGTAATGGGATTATGGGTAATTTTTACTTTCTTTTTTGTGCTTTTCTATAATTTCTATAGTGAATATGTTTCACTTTTGTGTTCAGAAAAAAAAAATATGTGTATTAGTTTTTTATTGCTGGGTAACAAATTACCATAAACATAACTTCTTAAAGCAATACCTGTTTATTAAAAGTCATAGTTCTGTAGTTCAGAAGTCCAGGCAGGCTCAGCTGAGTTCTCCACTTAGCATCTCAAGGCTGAAATCAGGATGTCAGCGAGCTTGGGCTCTTAACTGAAGGCTCTGGGGAGGAGTCTGCTTTCTGTTCCCTATTCAGATTGTTGGCAGAATTTGGTTCCTTGTGGTTGTAGTACTGAGATCCCTGTTTCTGTGCTAGCTCTCAGGCAGGGTTGTTCCTAGATGAAATTCCTGGGGCCTTACTCTGTGGTGCCCACCATCTCTATCACAGATAACTCCATGTCAAATCCCCCACACTTCAAATCTCTCTGTCTTTTCCTTATACTAGCAGCCAGAAAAAATTCTCTACTTTCTGAGGGCTCATATGATTAAATTAGACCCACCCAGACAATCTCTGTTTTGATCAACTCAAAGCCGACTGATTAGTAACCTTAATTACATCTGCAAAATCAGTTTTGCCTCCTTATATAACATAATCATGAGTGATATCCCATCATATTCACAGGTCCTGCCCACATCTAAGGGGAGAGGATTGTATACCAGGGGCAGGAATCTTGGAGGCCACCTTAGAAATCTGTCTACTACAATGTGTGTGTGTGTGTGTGTGTGTGTGTGTTTTGTTAAACTCTCCCCTGAAAGTTAAAAATGGAATTCTTAGTAGCCCCTGAAGCCCTCATCATAGTTTCTACCTCCCACTGGAGAGCAAAGATCACACAAAAGGATGGACCAGAAGTGGAGGAGCCTGGAATTGTTTGATAAACACACATCCATCTCTTTGCTCTTCTCCATGGCCATCTGTTGAGCAACTCTGGGCAATAACAAACCAAAGAGTTGGAGGCTTATAGGTCCAATGACAGTTCTTTAGTGGACAAAGGCTTCTAACTCTCTGATTCTCTTGCTTATAGTATGACGTCGTGGGACACTCTGGAGATGGTTACAACATTGCTCTAGTTCCAATTAACAAAATCCCCAAGGACAATAAGCAAAGACTTGAAATTCTCAAGGTAAATACATTCAACTACTTCTATGTCATGAAAACTTCCACCAGTTCGGTAAAGTATCACTGAAAAGATTCACTGAAGAAGCAGCAATTACAGGAAAGAAAGACTTTCTGTTTCACCAACATTTAAGCACGAATCTGAGAAAACACCTATCGTGCCTAAATTTCTTGTCTACACCAAATTTAAACTTTGTTCCCTACATATTTTTAGGGTACTCAGGATTGTGTCAGGATTCCACAACCTATCCTATACAGTTCTTCTAAGCCACTATATATTTCAGAAGGAAAAGAATGACTCTTTCTAGAGTACTCTTAACCCAAATTTTAGGTATTTCTTAGTATTTTCTAACAATAAATTGTTTCACATACTTGGATCTACAGTAGAAACATACTTACCATGATTTTAAAGTAAATTTCCTCCATTGCTATTGGTGTAAGTACAGTGTTTAGTATTATAACTTTGTTTATTGGAAACTCAGGCCATTCCTTATTTTTTCCTGTGTCATCTCTATTCTCCGGTGTGATAGCAAGTTTCACATTTTCTTACATTTTCTCACTTTAAATGGCAGCTTGAGCATTAAAAATCCATGCTAACTGGGATAGTTTTGGAATACTTCCTGTTTTTAACGAAAGTCCTAATCACATCTAAATATCACTGTGTATTGTCACTGTAAGGTGCAAATTAAATAGAACTCAGAGTATTTGTGCTTTCTCACTGTCAATAGAAAAATCATTTTTTAAGCTCTTTATTGGAGTATAATTGCTTTATACTATTGTGCCAGTTTCTGCTGTTCAACAAACTGAATCAGCTGTATTTATACATATATCCCCATATCCCCTCCCTCCCATGACTCCCTCCCACCCTCCCTATCTCACCCCTCTAAGTCATCACCAATCATAGAGTTGATCTCCCTGTGCTATGCAGCAGCTTCCCACTAGCTATCTATTTTACATTTGGTGGTGTATATATGTCAGTGCTACTCTCTCACTTCGTCCCAGCTTCCCCTTCGCCCCGCCCCCCCCACTGTCCTCAAGTCCATTCTCTGCATCTACATCTTTATTCCTGCCCTTCCACTGGGTTCATCAGTATCAATCATGTTTTTTTTAAAAGGACTTTCTCATTCATGGCATTTGTGCTATGTCTCTTACCCCCAGACGATGCATGCCCACGCTCAGTTCTGCATGAGTGGGGATCACACGTTAGAGGGGACAGAACATGCCATCAAGGAAATTGTCAAAGAGGAAGCTGACGAGTACTTTGTCATTGTCTTAAGTGATGCCAACTTGTCACGCTATGGAATACATCCTGCCAAGTTTGCCCAGATCCTGACAAGCAACCCTCAAGTAAATGCTTTTGCCATTTTTATTGGATCTTTAGGCGATCAAGCAGCCAGGTAAGTGTCATCACGGGATACAGCAGAGGGCAGGGATGGAGATGCTTGAGTACCTGACACATGCCATTTCATGGGCTTCCCATCGTGAGGGGCAGTGCTGGGGATGGAGGAGGAACAGAAACCGGAGTTGCTGCCTTCAAGCAGCTGACAGTCTAGGTGAGGGCATGGGGCGTTCTAGCTTATGTTTGGATAAGCAATAATACTTTAAGTATTTATTTTTCAGTTTATATTTAAACTAACCAGCAAAAAAATAAATAGCAAATTGATTTGTCCACTAATAAATTAAACAGTATTTTATACATTTTGCCTTTTACACCAAGGTGCCAAGCTCAGTTCTATTCAGTTCACACTCAAGTCATATTCCAAACAACAAACATCTACTGTTTTCCTAGCATGAGAGATTGGGTATGTGTGTCTCTATATTGTATGTAGAGACACACACACACATATGTAAATAATATCTAATATGTGTGTCTGCATATATATAGACATAGATAATCTTCCTTCTTATATTTCTCCTTCATGTATGGCTGTATCTATAGTAAGATGCTATACTAAATATGCTGAATATTCAGTAGAGAAATTTATGGTCAGATAATAAAGACCATCATGGATCTCCTGAAAGGAGAGATCTGGAAACACTTCTTAAACACACTAACATTTATCTTTTTGAATTACAAACAGAAAGATGCATGGTTTTTCTCTGCTTCAAGTACTTGTAAGAAGCAGAAAACACAATTGAAAGTATATCTCCTCAAAAAAAAAAAGTTGTGCCTACAACACAAAAGGCCACATACCGTTTTGTTTCTCCACCTCTTTTACCTGTCGCATCCTGTGGCACAAAGTCCTGGACAGACTAGGAAATGTTTTAGTATCCAGAGTGCTGACATGTTTTTCTCTTCCCTTCACCTTGCTGCAGGATTGCAGAGTAAGGCTAAGAACAGATAATATCAAGTATTAATATTCTGTAATTACAGACACTTTATTACAACTGACTTTGCATTTTTCTCTGTTAGCCTCTTCGAGGACTTCCATGTCCTCAAATGCAAACCATGCCTTTTCCACTCAGATTGTCTTCAAGACCAGCCCAGGATGAATCAAAGGGCAAGCTCAACAAATACCGGTTGAGCTGAAATAGCTATTTTGTCTTTCTAGTGAACAGATCCTGTTTGAATACTTAAGAAAGCACAATAATACCCTTGTGGTTTCTTAGGGAAATGATCCAACATCCACTGGCAAAAGATATGTAGTAGAATTAGCTGGTCTACCAGGCGTGCCAAATGTATGATACTACACAGGATGGTGGACTTTTATTAAATGTCATTCCAAAACCAAACTTTGTTGGCACAGTGAAAGGAGGCGTTCTTTTGGATAGAGCTGTGTCTTGTACTTATATTGCCTCCAAAAATGACCCTTTGTTCCGGATGATAAATTGGCATTTCAAAAAATTATCATAAGCGTATATAACCTCAGTGTCATCAAAGCAGTAACTGCATAGGTCAGATTACACTTCACATTGTATGATGTGGGGCAAAACAGAAGAGAGAGAGAGCGCGCATATGAGAAGAAAGAACCACTTGGGGTTTGGCTGGGCACCATTGTCTGAGGCCTGTTTTCTAGGGCAGGGAAAGCAGTTAGAAGTACAGGGAGAGGCCAACACATTCACTGGACCCAGGTGAACTAGGCTCAGATTGGTCCCTAGGGTTCTGTTCTGTCAAGGGAACATAAAGTACCAGGAAATGACAGTAATAAAACGGAGAGAAATTTTTCTTTGCAAACTCGCTGATTTTTCTCACTGAAAAGACCTTTCTTTTGGTTCAGTGCTTTCAGTGTGCCTCTCCTTGCAGCCCTTGTTGCCTAGCGACAGCCAGTTCCACTGCAGGCAGGGACAAAGTATTAAAAAGTGAAAACTTCCCTTCCTAAGAAACCATTCAGATGTTGAGGTTTGTGGGGTGGGAGGTGTGGGGAGGGGAAGGAGACAGGAGGTGGAAGGGGAGCCCTGATTTGCAATGGTAATTTTCTTCCTCCCCCCAATTCCTGACAGGCTTCAGAGAACTCTACCAGCTGGCCGGTCTTTCGTTGCCATGGATACCAAGGACATCCCTCAGATTTTACAACAGATTTTCACCTCCACCATGTTGTCTAGTGTTTAAGAAGCGCCCTTTATCACCCCGATGACCCTGGGATTTCCAATAAGCTAGGAAGAAAAGAAGAGGTCTATAAAGTGCCCCCGTGCAATGACTGGATAATTCTGGCATTCCTGGACCTTCCTGCAGTTGCTAAGTAATCAGAATTCAGAGAAGCAGCCAGAGCAAGACCCATGCATGGAAATCTACACCCATGGATGGGTTTACTAGTCATTAGAAGGAGCGTGTTGATCTGCATTATGTGAAAGGTTAGGGTTGAAGGAAGGTGGTTTGAGAACTACGGTGCCTGGTCTGTTTCCAAAAACCTGAGGGAGAAGAGTACCTTGCCTTTGCTTTAACACATCACCTGGTCACCTAGGATAACAAAAGTGACCCCAGCAAACTCAGCCTTTGATGTCAAATTCTGACCCTAGAATACAAGATTGTGCAAACCCACCCACCCAACTCCTGTTCAATAATTACTTTTATTTTCTCCTCCACTCTGTATTGCCCAGCAAACGATGATTTTACAGTACTTAGCCCACTGAAAATTCCTTTCAACAGCAGTATTCTATAAATGGTTGGTTTTCTCAATTTCATTTTCTTAGCCAAAACCAAAAGGAATCAAAAGACCCTTAGACTGCTTCCTTTCCCACATGACTTTTAAAAGGCTTTTTAAATAACAAAGAGCAAATGTCCTATTCTCCATGCTGCTGGGATTGGAAGGATAAAGGATGTCTTCCCTTGAGTTTCCTTTTTCTTCTTCTTCTTCAGTGCTTCTCAAAAGTTTCACACGCCTCCATTTTGGTGTCCAAGATGTAATGCTCAAAATAACAAATGCTTATGTTTTTCATAAAGCAAAGTACAAGCAAGGCGGTATGTTTGAACTGAATGGTAACTGGAGATTTCTTTAGCTATAAAATACATATCTATCTATATATCTATCTATATAAATATATAGATTTTTTTAAGCTTTATTCTTTTTTTTTTCAAAGTGTACCTTTCCCATCAATGACCTTTTCTCATCAGTAAGCAGGCTTGATGTCAGTTTTGGGTTTTTTTAATCAAATACTCCAGCAGAAGAATATCTCTTTCCAACGATGTAATAAAAGTGTCTCTTCAGCGTTGATGGCAGGGTCCAAGATGCTGGGGGCACCAATGTGTCTGTGCTTTCTTATGACAAGTTGGAAGAACTAGTCTTGTTAGTAATGTTATCTTATTCACCCATGCATAGTGGGAATTGGAAAGACTCATTTCATTTTAATTAATTATAGGACGGAAGAAAAGATGACACCCATTTGTTTCACCACCCCATCTCCCTATCAACTGTCAAAGAAATTAAAGCAATAAGATTTCCAGTGCAGTATGGCCTAGCAGTTTGCGTGGCTTGTCTAGCTTTTCTAGACAGACGCTTGCTCTGTGTATTGAATCATCCAGTGATGCAAACAGTTTCAATCCAGTAAGTACCTTTACAGTGGCAATCGCATTAATAGCAGTAAATAATAACAACAGCTAGTGTGTACTGATTAGTATGTACCAAGTATGCTAAATGATTTCAGTCCTCACGACAATGAATGTAAAATAAGTATTTTTTACTTATTTTACATTTTACAAATACGGAAAGTGAGGCTCAGAGAACTTAAGTCACTTTCCCAAGATTTCCAATTCTAGACCATTGACTGACTCATTGTTCTGTTAACATCCTCACTCTAAGGGGCCTCCCTGGTGGTCCAGTGGTTAAGAATCTGCCTTCCAACGCAGGTGGCGCAGGTTCAATCCCTGGTCAGGGAACTAACATCCCACATACTGGGAGGCAGTGAAGCCCGTGTGCCACAGCTACTGAGCCCATGCACCTCAACTAGAGAGCCTGCTTGCTGCAAACTACAGAACCCACACGCTCTGGAGCCTGCGCACCACAACTAGAGAGACGTCCATGTGCCACAGCTAAGACCCAAACGGCCAAAAATAAAATAAATAAATATTAAAAAAAAAATCCTCATTCTACAAAGAAGGAAACTGAGGCTTAGGGAAATTCAAGAACATAGGCTACGCTCACAGCCAGGCAGGGAGCTGGACTGGACCATCCCCTCCCACGCTTCTTTATTCTTGCAACCTTAGATGTCGAGCTCCTGGTGCATTTTTCTCGTTTCTCCCAGTGCAGTTCCTCTTCTTGCAAACTGACCACATCTCCTAGAGCTGCTCTCCCCACTACTCAGAAACCATCTGCACAGTTTGAGCACTCAGAGGAGGGGGTGGGGACCAAGGACATGAGACCCTGCTGCAGGGACACTTCTAACAGCTTCTACCTGGGCCCACAGCAAATTGAGGAAGTGTCTGTCCAAAGGGCAGCTTAACCCCTAGGGGTGCCCCTTTGCTACAGGGTCACAGCCCCTGAAAGCCTTTGGAAGTTGAATCCAAGAGGGGTTGACGGAACAGCCTTTTCACGAATCCTCCCCGTGGGTAACTACCTTAATAAGCAGAAGCCATTTTTTTGAACATGGAAAGAATGTTCTCAAGTAATTTAATTTCCCTTTCCCCACTGGCCAGACATCCTTTGCAAAAGTTATTTTTAAAAAAGATATAACCCCTGGCTTTTCTGATTTGTGAAAGGGAAGGAAGATGGGGGAGGGGAGGAGAGAGGCAGAAAATGAAGGGCTTCTTTTCGCTTCTTGCAGTATCTAAGAAGCTGTGCTTTTATTATTAAATGTACTTAATTATAGGCCACTCCAAACTGTTCCCAGGCCCTTCTTAGGACCAGGACATTATAATAAACGCATTATGTGCCTCAGGGGGTGTTCCACGGAAAGACAGCTAAACCCGTCCGCAGGGAGCCCGTGTAAGTCTGAGAAGCTTCATTGTGGTCCTGGGCGGCCTGGAGGAATGAAAGCACGGATCACCACAGTGGAGGATGCGTTTTCCCCCTGGAGTCCTTTGTGTGCTCCAGCAAAATGACCTCATCACACACAGCGGCTCGAGCGCAGCCACAAGAAGAGGGTTGGAGCAGGAGTACGAGAGCCCAGGACACGTTTGGAATGAATCATTTAATTCTTTACATCACACGCTTTCCGTGAACTATCAGGAGGAGAAATCCATCAATGCCAGAAAGGTTTTCTCTAAACAAACTCTTGGCCTTTGTGAGCCATTTACGAGTGGTTTTCCGTGGACAGCATGGTCAGTGTACCTGAAAGGCAGCTCTGGAGGTGCCAAACCCTCTCCACCGGGCGCCCTCTCCTGCCTGTCAGATCAGCCAAAATGAAATTCCTCAGGGAACAGAGCAAAGAGATACGGGACCAGGGAGCAAGAGGAATTGTCGCTTATTTGTTGCGTTTCTATTTGTTTCCAACCATCATATTATAAGAGATACTGCACAAGTCTAAACTGATACCTCATTTGCCTAGACAGATATCTAATTCTGGGGGGAATTGCATCTCAAGAATAGTCAAATGTCCACTTGTATTTAGTAAATTGTACATCACTCTTTCATCTTATTAAGAAATAAAATGTCCACTTTTAAAAAATCATTCCAACCAGTAATACATATGGCTTTTTAAAATATTTAAATTGAGTCTAATTTGCTACCAATTTCTGGTCAGAGGTATATCATACAGTTCTTTCCTGTTGCCTTCCTTTACCTTTTTGCTAAGACTTGCTGTGGCAAAAGTACTACAGGAATTCCAAATTTCCATCTTGTAGTGGGAGGATTTCCAAACTCTGGGTAGAGTTAGTCCGTAGGAAGGAAGTGCTTGATGCTGCTTGGCTGTTAACTACCGGTGCAGACTTGGGCTGGTACTCATGGGTCTCAATTGCTTCATCTCTGAATCAAAAGGGTGGGACAGAACCACCTCTAGCACCAAAGTCCCATGTTCCTTTATCTCCTACAGCAAATCGACTTTGTCCCTTGTATGTCTTACAAGACCCACATCATTTCAGTGTATTTTTGTCTCAACCCCACACACATTTTATCCCCTATCGTACGGAGAATTTTATCACCTATATCAATCTCTCTAACAAAAATGTGTTATTGAATGAATATGCATTCTAAAAGTTGCGTAAGCATCATTAGAATTGGACAAGAAGGCTTTCCCCACCCAGCAGGTGGACAGATATTTCTGTTGGGTCATAATTCACAAGGTTTCTGCCCATCGTCTCTTGCTTTGCATTTTGCAGCCATAAAATAAAATTCGTATCTGCTGATCTGCACCGTGGGATCAAAAAGGATCAGGAATTGGAAAACTACTGTGTGCTGAGAGCTGACCTTTGCACCACAGCTGAACAATGTGCAATTGTGTGTGTGGTTTTTTTTTAAATTGTTAAATCCTGTAAACAAAAATCTCCTCCAGAGGAGAAAAAATGCTTGCCAAGCAAACTCTCAAGATGAGAGTGATTTGACATTCTTTTTTTTTTTTTGAGACTCAGTGCTGTCTGGGGCTTTCACCTTCAAACAGAGACCACGTCTATTCTGGCCCAGCCATGCACACTGGCTTTGGAATGCCAGGGTTACATAATTTTAAAATTGAGTGGCACTTGCGGCATTTGGCCACTCAGAGCAAAGTATAACACTCTTTTAAGGTTGGTTTGGGTCCTGAGGGTGGCAAGAATGTCGTGTCTGCTCTAAGAAATCTCATCCAGGGAGCTGTCAGCTCTAAAGAGCGTGGGCCACCACTCATGGTCCCCCTCACCCCACCCCCACCAGGCGCCAAAGGCACCCTGACCCTTCCCTCTTCTCACGGGCTTCAGTGAAAGGGCTTTGGAGCTGCCAGCTCTTCCTCTATAGGAACAATCGACGTATTTTATCAGTAAACTGATTCCTAAGATGGTAGGTATGACCCCAGAGGAGTTCCAGAACATAAGGAGTTATTGAAATTACATGCAAGTCTGTGATTAGTAACGGTAACTGCAGCTTGACCTGGAAATGGAAGGAAACTGTCTGAACATCCCAAAGCAAGTATGTCTGTCGTGCCGGCTGGAATGTGGTGAGAAAGTAATGAGCCTATCAGGAGTCCTTTGTGTAATTGGCCTCATGATGCCATACTTGAAGCCGTATTCATTGAAACTTGAAGAAAAATAAAGCGTATTTACTCAGACAGGACATTCAAGTTGTACTTTCAAATGTAGTATATTTATATTAATAAATACTGATGCTGATTTAATGAAACTGACCATTTCTTCATTTCGGAACTAGTAAGAAGTCGTCCATCAGCGGGCTCAAGGAATAGAGTGAGTCTCAACAAAGCTAGGTGGTCTGTTTCCTTTCACACAAGATTTTCTGGCCCGTGTGAAATTCAGCCCTGAAAACGCTGGCCCGGAAAGGAGCACTTATGGACCAGTGGAAATAAGCGGCAACACTGGGGAAGTAGCCTGTTGGCCAGCGTTGGCCTTGCCTCTTGGCATGCGGGGGTGGGGAGTGGGGGTTTCCCCACAGATCCCAGAGCTGGTGAGGAATTCGAGGGTCTCTGTAGGAGGCCAGGATGCCCAGATATTAGGGTGTATGCACACACAATTAACAGGACAGATGACAGGGGTACCCGGGAAGGCCTAAGGCTTAGTTAGTGGACACATGGACTGGGAAACACAGCTCTTTGTTTTGCAGTGAACAAAGAAATGGTCTTTATCTGAGAAGTGTCCTTTAAGGCCAGATGCTTTTGCACAGCTATTTTCCAGGCGAATAGAATATGCATGTCCATACATAGCAGGCTCGAGTACAAAGATGTGATGTTCAATGTGTGGTGCCTGAACTAAAGCATCTCTTTTTCTCTCTCTGACCTTTCCTGCAAGCTGGAGGGAACAGGAGCGCTCTCTGCAGAGGTGGAAGATTGTCGCAGCTCCACAAACCGCCTGAAAGCAGACATTCAGTCACTTGGCAGGAATACAGCTGTGCACAGCTGGCCTGGCGCCTTGCCCCCTCACATCTGAAGTCTGTCTTTAGAGGGGGGTTTCTCAGGGAGGGGGGCTCCTCTTTCAAAATACAAATGGCCCTTGGAGGCCATCCATCAGGCACATCTTGGTTTGAATCCCTCATTCACAGTCTTGCCTCCCAGCCCAGCTGCGATGAAGGTCCTCAGACGAGACTGTGATTGGGGCGGGGGGAGAAGAAGGGGGTGAAGGACAGTTGCCACTTGGAGCATCACCCAAGCAAAGGACTGGGCCTGGGACACAGCAGGCGGGCATGAGACATGGGAACGTGGTGGGCTGTGTATCTGGTCCTCCCGAGAGCACTCACTGAAGGCTTCCACAGGTGTGCATGGGTGATGGCTTGGCTCTCTTCCATCTTGCTTTTTTATTTTATTAAGGAGTTTAAGTTCTTTTTTTTTTTCAATTCATTTTTATTGGAGTATAGTTGATTTACAATGTTGTGTTACTTTCTGCTGTACAGAAAAGTGAATCAGTTGTACATGTACATATATCCACTCTTTTTTGGATTCTTTTCCCATAGAGGCCATTACAGAGTATTGAGTAGAGTTCCCTGTGCTATGCAGTAGGTCCTTATTAGTTATTTATTTTATACATAGCAGTGTGTATATGTCAATCCCACTCTCCCAATTTATCCCCACCACTTTCCCCCTTGGTGACCATAAGTTTGTTTTCTACATCTGTGACTTTATTTCTATTACATGTGGAATCTAAAAAAATGGTACAAATGAACCCATTTTGCTTTTTTAGGGACATAAGATTTCCACTGTATTTCGCCCTCCATCCTACGGAAGCTCTTATCTTTCTGACATCTGGGTTACAGAAGCAGCTGTAGCAGACATGTCTGGTAGGGGATACCCTGACTGTGATCAAGTGCCTTACACCCAAGGGTAAGGCCTTTCAACTCTGGAAACCTGCTTCACAGCCCCTGAGCCATGTCTCTGGTGAAGTGAACAAATCGGATTCTTTTTTATGCCCTGTTCAGTTTGCTAAGAGAGGAACTCTTGCCCTAGGCTCAGGGCCTTTTAGAAGAGAAATTACACCCCTGAGAGGCTGCAGCATTTGTTGGAAGCCACTTCCCTCCCTGCAGAGACAGACCTGGTCTGGGCCCCACAGAGCAGCCCAGCAAGCCACAGGGACGTGCTAGTGCTAAGAGCTATGGAATTCCTGAGCTCCATCCTGGTGAACCCTGCAATCAGAGTGAGCTCTTCAACTCAGAACATTCCTTCTGGGGAACGAGAGGGCTCAGCACACTTCTACGAAGAAGTTTTCTGAAGTGTCTGTAATTCAGCCTTTAGGAAGAAGCTGTTATGTAACAGTTTCTAAAAGCCTTTAAGTGTTACTGCCTCAGCCCTAAAAAAAATTCTAGTGCCTTTAAAAACTGAATGTGACCTCTTAAAGAAAAATAGCTCTTCTTTCCTCTTCTAAGGAAGATAAGGGGTTTCCTGGTGTGGTTTTTTGTTTGTTTGTTTTTGTTTGTTTTTTAGATATAATTGACACATATTATATTCGTTTCAGGAGCACCACATAATGATACGTATGTATTGCGAAATGATCACCATAATGTCCTGTTAGCATCCATCACCACACGTATAAAGGGAACCAGTTGTGCATCTCCTGACACTTGCTCTGCCAACACCCTCCCCACCCCCTTCACCACTGCCATCCCCAAAGTGCTTACAAATAAAGACTATGACATCAACTTCCATCTTAAAACCACTTCAGCTTCTCTCCCTGATGATCTCATTCGTCCCCTCGTTGGGACATAAACTAAATCAGCCTGTCCCACCCAGGTCTCCTGTGAAGAGGCCACGTGGCTGCACCCTGAAAAGATTACATACATCAGATGAGCACAGAAGACAGGAAGAGGCTGTGATGAAAACACTCACCCTGCCTCCTGTGGTCAGACCCATCCTGGTCACGCTGTAGCACCCAAGAAGCCCACACAGCTCTGCGTGGTGCCAGCTCAATGTCAGTGGGATCAGGATGGATTTCTCGACCTGCCCCATCAGCTCTGTGACCTTGGGTAAGTTTCCTGGTCTCTCTGAGCATCCCTTTTCTCCCCTCTGAGGTGAGGGTAATAATTCCGTGTCTCAGGGCTCATGTGAAGATGGAAGTGATGAAAGCCCCTCATAAACAAAAAAGCGAGTGCAGCTCAACAGGCATTTGGTCTTAGACCCATAGAGGGACACGACCCCTTGGAAGGTGAGGGTCTCTTTGACCAGTTTTGTTTGGGGACCTTAGGTCTGGTCAAACACCTCAGAAGGGATGTAGGGCCCAGAGCAGCCTGTCCTTCAGTGTGAATGAAGTGGGCACCAAATAAAAGGAAATGGAAGGCAGAGCAGCTGGGGGTGTGGCGCAGACGATGGGCAGACACTCAGCCCTGGGACTCTTGAGTCCCTCCCACGCTCTCTGTCTCCCTTACACTTACAGACGTGGTTGTGACCACGACGTGTTTCCTGGTCAGAACTTTGTTTCTGTCTCTGGCTGGGGGCGGGGGGTGAAATGGCCCTTCCTCAGGAAGGCCTCCCAGTAGTTTGCAAGGCAGCCACAGGCTTCCCTTTGGGAACGGATAGCACTGGAGCTGTTTTTAAAATAAAGACTGTAGTAGAGCCTGTCTGGGGTGCCTTCCTGGCCTGTGTCCCTTCCTCAAGCCCAGGGGAGAAGCCCTGACTCAGCCAGGTATTCAGATAGTCCTTGAAAGACCTGGTCCCTTTAGGGGGGCGACTGGGGAGTCTTAGAAGGCTAATTCTGGGCTGCCGTGTTCTGGAATATACCGGGAAAATAATAAAAATTATTATTATTTAACAAAATAATAATAGCTGGCTTTTATTTCGAACATCCCACGTGCCAGGCCCTTCCTAAGCCCTTTAATCCCATGTTGTTTAAAAAGCAGACAGCCAGGAATCTAAAAAATACAACAAACTAGTGAATAAAACAAAAAAGACGCAGACGCCCAGATATAAAGAACAAAGCAGCGGTGAATGAATTGGGAGATTGGGATACCAAATTGTACACTCTAAATATATGCAGTTTGTTGTAAAAATTTAAAAATTAAAAATTAAAAAAAAAAAAACAACACCATGAGGAGAAAAAAAAAAAAGACCAAAGCGGTGGTTACCAGCGGGGAGAGGGAAGGTGGGAGGGACAACACAGGGGCAGGCGAGGTGGAAAGCGTTATTACGGGATTATGTGAAATCATGGGTGTGAAACTTTTGAAAATTGTAAAGCGCTATAGGATTTAAAGAATCATTCAATTTTTTTTTTTTAAGTTTTTAATTTAAAAAAAAAAAAAAGCAAAGACAACCAGTCTACTCTAAAAGAGAAAAGAAAAAGCCAGGCTGCAGACTGAGGGAGTGCACATAGCAGTCACCCTGATCACAGTGAGAACAGTCTCGGAGCCGAGAGCACTGTGTCATCACTGTTCCCAGGTCTGACTTCCCTGTCATGGGGAAGAACAGGGATCAAGACTTGTTTGCCTTCAGCCTGGGCCCGAAAAAGCAGTCAGGAAACTTGAATGAGGAGCTGTGGGCTGTGGGGGCACTGTGGTCCTGGGACATGGGCTGGCTCTCAAGGGAGGGCAGTCAGGGCGGCCGGGAGGGGAGGCAGGCGCGAGAGTGGTCCGAGCCAAAGCCCGAAGCTGGGATGTCCGAGGGGCAGCAGAGCTGGCAGGCCGGGCAGGACGGCTTCCCGTGCTTAGCTGCCACTGTCAGGCCCTGAGAAGCAGCCTCCTCTTCGCCTCCTCCAGGGTGGCCTTCTGGGCTGCTCAGCGGCTAACTCCAGCCCTGACTGGCCGAGAGGGCGGGGGGCGGCCAGTGGGCAGCCCAGGCCCTCCTGGAGCCCAGAGTCATCATAGCTCAACAGAGCTGGAGGGGCTTCACGTGGAGGGACTTCGTGATGTGGCTGTTTTGTCTTGCTTTGCATGTTTGTTTCTCCTTGAAAATGAGCTGAGAACCTTCTTTTACCCAAGATTACAAGTTGGGTTGGTGATGAAAGGTCTGTGCTGTGCACAAGGAGCCCTCAGGCTCCTCATTTGCAAGCCCTTTTGTTGAAAATGGCTTGGTCTGTGGCAAGTAAGAGAAAGGAAGAAAGGAAGGCAGGAAAGAAGAAGGAAATTAGCTGAGAGGATCAGAATCGTCTCAGCCTTTCTGAGGCTGCCTGAGATCCCTGGCTGATCATCACAGCTACCAAACATGTCAGCCCGACACATAACCCAGTAAGACCTCTAGATTTATAGATCTCTAGAAGGCTTAGGAAAAAATCAGTCAGTCCATGTTCCCAAACCCAGGCAAAACCATGCTTTAGCAAGTCGTTTTGCAAAGGACATGACAACAACATGGATTAGTCAATGGGATGGATACATGGGTGGGTGGATGAATTAGTGGGGTAACTCAGTCTGTAGATGAGGGAGTGGATGGGTTGAAGGGAAGAAAGTCTACCCTATTTAAAATACCTCAGGGAAAGGAGATTCCTGGGGCTTTTCTTAGTACCCACATCAATAGTGTAGCAGAGGGCTTCCTAGGTGGCGCAGTGGTTGAGAATCTGCCTGCCAATGCAGGGGACACGGGTTCGAGCCCTGCTCCAGAAAGATCCCACATGCCGTGGAGCAACTAAGCCCGTGTGCCACAACTACTGAGCCTGCACTTTAGAGCCTGTGAGCCACAACTATTGAGCCCATGTGCCACAACTACTGAAGCCCATGCGCCTAGAGCCTGTGTTCCGCAACAAGAGAAGCCACCGCAACGAGGAGCCTGTGCACCACAACAAAGAGTAGCCCCCACTCTCTGCAACTAGAGAAAGCCCGCTTGCAGCAACGAAGACCCAACACAGCCAATAAATAAATAAATTTATTAAAAAAAAAATAGTGTAGCAGAGGTAGAGATTCAGCTTTAACCTAAGCAGGAATTCTGTCACATCTGCCAGCAAGGCAGCATAGGACCACTTCTAAGCCACTAATAGGAGAGGTGAGGGACCTCGTGGAAAGGATTTCATCCCAAGAGAAAAGCAAATCAGACACATAAGCTTGACCCTATAACACAATCTTAGTAGTGGAAAGAGCAAAGATGCAGGGTGGTATTGGACATGAATGTGTGTCCAGGTCAGCCCCGGGTGACAAGCAGATATCCAGGCAGCTGTGCCCAGAAGACACAAGGACACCAGCTGAGACCATTCTTTATGGGCACCTGAGAAAGCACCAAGGGACCGCATGCTGCTTAGCGAGGCACAGAGGCCTTGGCAAAAAAATGTCCTTAAGCTCATGGGCACCAGATTCAAATCTTGCCTCCTGTACTAACTAGTTTTCTGTCCTAGGGAACTTTTTAAAAATATATTTCTATTGAGATATAAGTCACATACCATAAAATTCACCCCTTTAAAGCATGCACTTCTGGGGTTTGGAGTATATTCAGACAGCTGGGCAAACATCATCACTACCTAATTCCAGAATATTCTCATCACCCCAGAAGGAAATTCCACACTCATTAGTAGTCATTCCCCATTGTTCCTCTGCCTGGTCCCTGGCACCACTAATCTATACTTTCTGTCTCAACGGAGTCTCCTATTCTGGACATTTCCTATAAATGGATTCATACAATCTGGCGTGTTTCTTTGCTTCTTTCACTTACTGTAATGCTTTTAAGACTCACCCATGTTGCCTCGTGGTTGACTACTACTTCACTCCTGTTTTATGCCCAAATAATATTCAATTGTACAAATATACCATATTTTGTCTATCTGTTCACCAGTTGATGGACATTTTGGCTGTTCCACTTTTTGGCCAATATGAGTAATACTGCTGTGAACATTCCTGTACAAGCTTTTGTGTGGACATATGTTTTCAGTTCTCTTAGATATGTAACTAAGAGTGAAATTGCTAGGTCATATAATAACTCTATGTTTAACTTTTGAGAAGTTGTCCAACTGTTTTGCAAAGCATCTGTACCTACCATTTTATATTCTCACCAGCAAGATGAGGGCTCGAATTTCTCCACATCCTTTCCAACACGTGTTATTTTCTGTCTTTTTAACTATTGCCATCCTAGTGGATGTGCAGCGGTATCTCACTGCAGTTTTGATTTGCATTTTCCTAGTGATTAAAGATATAGAGGATCTTTTCATGTGCTTATTGGCCATTTGTATTATCTTCTTTGGAAAAATGCCTATTCAAATCCGTTTCCTATTTTTTGACTGGCTATTTCTCTATTGTTGAGTTGTAAGCATTCTTTAAATATTCCGGATACTAGACTATTATCAGAGATATATGACTTGCAGTTATTTCCCTCATTCCGTGGGTCCCTTGAACTTTCTTGATCATGTCGTTTGAAGAAAAAAAATGTTTTTTAATCATGAAGTCCAGTTTATCTATTTTTTTCCTTTGGTTACTTGTGCTTTGGGTGTCATATCTAAGAAACCATTGCTGTATCCAAGGTTATGAAGCTTTATGCTTATGTTGTCTTCTAAGAGTTTCACAGTTTTAGTTCTTACATTTAGATCTTTGATCCATCTTGAGTTAAATTTTGTGTATGGTGTGAGGTGGGTGTATAACTTCACTCTTTTACATGGGGATATTCAGTTTTCCCAGCACTGCTTGTTGAAAAGACAATTCTTTCACAATTGAATTGTCTTGGCATCCTTGTCAAAAAGTAATTGACCATAAATACATGGGTTTATTTCTGGACTATCAATCCTATTCCAATGATCTACATATGACAATCCTTATGCTGTACCACATAGTTTCAATTACTGTAGCTTTGTAGTAAGTCTTGAAAAATATAAGTGCGCCAACGTTTTTCTTTTTCAGATTGTTTTTGCTGTTCTAGGTCCCTTACATCTCCATTTGAATTTTAGGATCAGCTTGTTGTCATTTCTAGAAAAAAAAAAAAAGCCATCTGGGGTTTTGGTGGGGATTGCAGTAAATCTGTAGATCACTTTGGGGAGGACCGGCATCTAATAATATTAGGCCTTCATGAACAAAAGATGTGTTTCTATCTTTGGAGGACTTCTTTCATTTCTTTCAGCAATGTTTTGTAGTCTTCAGTGTATGACTTGCACTATTTTTTTTAATAACTTTATTTATTTATTTATTGGCTGCATTGGGTCTTCGTTGCTGCCTGCAGGCTTTCTCCAGTTGCAGCGATTGGAGGCTACTCTTTGTTGCAGTGCACGTGGGCTTCTCATCGCGGTGGCTTCTCTTGTTGCAGAGCACGGGCTCTAGGCACGTGGGCTTCAGTAGTTGTGGCATGTGGGCTCAATAGTTGTGGCTCTCCAGCTCTAGAGTGCAGGCTCAGTAGTTGTGGTACACAGTTGCACCATGGCATGTGGGATCTTCCTGGATCAGGGATTGATCCTGTGTCCCCTACACTGGCAGGCAGATTCCCAACCACGGAGCCACCAGGGAAGCCCAGTACTTCTTTTTTATTCCTAAGTATTTTATTCTTTTTGATGCTGTTGTATGTGAAATTATTTTCTTAACTTTATTTTCAGATTGTTCATCATTCATATACAGAATGCAGCTGAGTTTGGTATATTGATCTTATATGTGGCGACCTTGCTGAACTTGTTCACTAGTTCTGATAGACGTGTAATCACTACAAAGCTCCCAATTGTTGCAAGTCTTTGGTTAATTTCCAGAGTTTTGAAAAGTTGATTCTGACCATTTTTGCCAGTGTTCTTGTTGCCTTTGTGGAAGAGAGGATTTTCGGAGGTCCTTACTCCACCAGTTTTACTGACATCACCCCTCCATTTCCTCAACTGTGAAATGTTTTGTTATTGTTCCATAGTTTTTTGGAGATGATCAATAAGATAATGTGATCACAACATTGTAAATCAAATATGCTTCAATTAAAAAAAAATAAGAGGGGCTTCCCTGGTGGCACAGTGGTTAAGAATCCTCCTGCCAATGCAGGGGGGCACGGGTTCGAGCCCTGGTCCTGGAAGATCCCACATGCCATGGAGCAGCTAAGCCTGTGCACCACAACTACGAGCCCTCATGCTGCAACTACTGAAGCCCGTGTGCCCAGAGCCCATGCTCCGCAACAAGAGAAGCTACTGCACTGAGAAGCCTGTGCACCGCAACTAAGAGTAGCCCCTGCTCGCCATAACTAGAGAAAAAACCTGTGCAGCAACAAAGATCCAACGCAGCCAAAAAATTTAAAAATTAAAAATTAAAAAGTTTTTAAAATAAATAAAATAAATTAAAAAAAAAAAAAAAGATAATGTGGTAAAGCGCGTAACACTGCCTGGCACTAGTAGCACTCCAGGAGGCTCCTATCACTAGAGAAAGAGGAAGGAAGTGGCCATGAAGATGTAGTGGTCATCTAGCCTTGCTAACCATCGCACAGCGGTGCAATCCTCAAGCCACCACACTGACACCAAAATAGCCCTCCCGCTGGCCCCAGCCTGGGCTTACACTCAACTCCTCATGCACCAAAACCACCCCTTCATTCCCGTCTCCCTGTCAAAGCTTCCCATTCCCAAGCTGTGCCCCGTCAGTGTCTGATCTCTGCCAGGTGGGGGTGTACCAATGACTCATAAGCCAGCCGTCCAGGTAACTGAGGGTGTGAGCCCAGCTACGCTCACAGGCCTGAGTGAGGTTCACCAAGCCTGACAGCAGCCACAGCTACCTCAGGCCACGGCCAGCTTGGGAGAGGCAAAAAGAGGCAGATTTCAAACCACACCAGTTCCATCCACCTTCACCTCAGGCTCATCCTGGCTAGGACTTCCATGGTTTATGAGTGGTGCTAAGACACCTACACCCAGAGGTTACGTGGTATCTGTGCGGTGTCAACCAGAGAGAGCAACTGAGTAATCACGATAAACCCCACGCCCCACAGGCCCTCCTTGCATCTCAGCCACCTCAGCCTCAGGGCAGGCCTGAGGGTTCGTCTGCTAGCTGGGCGTACAGCCCCTGGAGGCCGGTGCTCCCCCAGCCCTGGCTCTGCTCCCTCAGCCCCGGCTCTGCTCCCTGAGCCCCAGCTCTGCTCCCCCAGCCCTGGCTCTTCTCCCCCAGCCCTGGCTCTTCTCCCCCAGCCCCGGCTCTGCTCCCCCAGCCCCGCCCTCCAGGCCGCCACAGTCTCTGACTGGCCTCACGTCCGCTGCCCCTTTGCTGGACATGCCCTCCCCCGCTGCTCACCGCTAGTCCTTCAAGGCCAAACTCATGTGACCTTCTGAGAAGAACTTCCAGAGAATCTTCTCGCCACTGCTCTGCCTCATCGGTTTATCCAATACAGAATTTACTGAGCACCTGCTATTTCAGGCACACTCCTGGGCTGGGGATACAACAGGGAACTTGCATCCCCGATCCGGATCCCTGATCCAGGAAGATCCCACATGCAGCGGAGCAACTAAGCCCGTGGGCCACAACTACTGAGCCTGCGTGCCACAATTACTGAAGCCCAAATGCCTAGAGCCCGTGTTCCACAACAAGAGAAGCCACCACAATGAGAAGTCCATGCACCGCAACAAAGAGTAGCCCCCGTTTGCCACAACTAGAGAAAGCCATGCGCAGCAATGAAGACCCAATACAGCCAATAAATACATAAATAAATAAATTTATTTTAAAAAAAAAAAAAGGAAGCCAAGCAGATAAAGCATAAGGCATGAGGCTGGAGAGCCCCCACCTTCTGCCTCCAAGGCCCGGCTCCTCCTTCAGAGTACAAAGACCCAGCTGTAGCAAGACACCCCTTCTGTGGGGGTTTCCTAAGCCATCTACAGACATCTGCAAGTTTTATCCTTTGACTCTCCAAGGCTGTGGGCTGGAGGCACTTTGGACATCTCCAGCTAAAATCCTCTCCTTGGGTCACATTGTCTGAAGGCAGTGGGAACCGATAGAGTTTGTCCAGGTCCCAGGGGCTGACAAGAGGCAACACCCTGGATGCCCACATGCACAGACCCCGAGCAGAGACTCCACAAGGCTGTCAGGGGAGGAGGACAGGGCCTCAGAGGAGCAGTTCTCTGCCTTGTCTGCACGCTGCTGTCACATGGAGGTGGGGGTGGGGGCTGGTCCTCGTCCAGGCCACACTCCAGGCCAATTCATCAGAATGTCTCTGGGAGGAGTGGGGGGACGTCTGGCATCTGCGAGTCTCAGTTTCCCAGATGATCCCAACATCCAGCCGAGGTTGAATGCCACCCCCTTGGGTCAGCAAGTGCTTCTCCAGGGCCTCCTGGTGTTTACTGATCCAGCTGTGCTGAGCCAGGGGGAGCTCTGTCAGCGGAGAGAAACACCTTTGTCCTTACCAAGGCAGGGGCTGCCAAGCACCCCTCTGCTCAGAACTGAAACCAAATCCATCTCTCCAGGAAAGCACTGAGGCTCACCCAACCCGACCCCACACCTCCACCTCCAACGCTGCTTTGAAGGTGAGCTTGCTTGCTCGCTTGCTTTCTTCTTTCTTTCTTTCCTTCCTCCTTCTTTCCTTCCTTTCTTCTTTCTTTCTTTCCTTTCTTTCCTTTTTTCCTTCTTTCTTTCTTTCGCAATCTGGCCAAGCTCTGCAGAGGAATGTCTCCCAGCCCAGCCCTGCTGTGTGTTGAATGTGGCTGAGAGGTGAGAGCTCAGGGCTGAGCTGGGTGTTGGGGTGTTCATTCCCACCTGGGTGCTGGGACAGAAGGGGATGGTGGCCAGGAATCTGATGGAAACAGGTCAGATTTCAATTCCAGACCCAGGAGCCAAAGGACCTGCTCCCCCGTGGAGCCCGGGGTCAGCCGTTCCACAGGCTGCAGACAGAGGGGCCATTCATCCCACGGAAGATCCCCCCAGGCCTGCGGGTGGCTGGGACCCCTCCCCGGTCATCCGGCTCCCCAGACACTTTTGTGGACAGAACTCAAATAACTTGATTAAGGTAAGATGAAACGAGAAACGTTTGCTCCTTGAAAATTGCTAACATCTGGCCTGGCCAGCACAGCAGAGCGAAGGCTCTTTGTTACTAAGGGAAGGGATCCCCGAGGAGCCCGGCGGTGGGATCGCGCCTGCTCCCTCCACACCCACCGCCCCGCCCGCCAGTCCTCGGAGCCGCCGAGCCGCGAAGCGGACGGGCGGCTTGTCACCGGCCGACCTGAACTTGAACCCCGACGCCGCTGGGATTGCGCGTGCGCCCTGGAGCTGCCGTGTCCCCACAGGCTTGTCCAGGCCCTTCAGCAGATTCTGTGAGCAGCGCTGACGCTGGAAGGCCTTCCACGCTCTTAAGTCTCCCTCCAGGCTCCCCTCGCCTGCCCGTAGACCACTGTTTGATAGACTCACTTATAGCTAAGTCAGGCGCTCATCCCCACACTCCAGAGGCCTCCTTTCTGTGGGTCCAGAAGGATGAGAGTGAAAGGACCATGTTATAGTCTGAATGTGTGTGCCCCTCCCCCCAAATTCACATGTTGAAATCCCACCCCCAGTGTGTTGGCATTCAGAGATGGGGCCTTTGGGAAGTGATTGGTGTCTTTATAAAAGAGACCCCAGGGCACTTTCTCTCCCCCTCCGCCAGGTGAGGACACAAAGAGCAGACTGCCATAGATGAACCAGGAAGAGGGCTCTTACCAGACATCGAATATTTTTTCTGGCACCTTGACCTTGGACTCCCCGGGCTTCAGAATCAGGTTGGGTGAATGACTTTCAAGAGCAGTGCACAGAGACTTCCCTGGTGGCGCAGTGGTTAAGAATCCACCTGCCAATGCAGGGAACACGGGTTTGCTCCCCAGTCTGGGAAGATCCCACATGCCGCAGAGCAGCTAAGCCCGTGCACCACAGCAACTGAGACTATGCTCTAGAGCCTGCAAAGAGCCACAACTGTTGAGACTGTGTGCCACAACTACTGAAGCCCGCACATCTAGAGCCCATGCTCGGCAACGAAGAGTAGCCCCCGCTTGCCACAACTAGAGAAAGCCCGCGCGCAGCATTGAAGACCCAACGCAGCCAGTGAAGGAAAAAAAACAGAACAGCACACAGTGAGGTTGTCAGCTTATTGATCCAGGACTGATCCCAGAAAGATCCCTGTGTTGCTATTCCACAGATGCTGATGGGAGGTCTGGAGAAGCACCTAAAGATGGTACCATCATCCCCTTGCCTGTCCAAGTCAGTGACAAGAGGGGGAAGGAGCAAGGGATGGCAGTTCCAGGATCTCCCACATCTGCAAGGTGGCATTGCTTAAGGTGCCTGCAGCTCCCTCCTTCCAAGCTGATGCCAGATAGGAGCCCCTGTAGCTGATTAATGGCCACAGTTCTTTGCTGTTCTCTCATGCGTGGAGTGGAGTCTATTTCCCTCCCTCATGAGCCTGAGCTGGCCCATGACTGCTTAACCATTGGAAGGTGGTAGAAGTAATGGTGGGCCAGCCTGCTGAGAAGCCCTAGGAAGGCTTCTGCTGGGGCACTTTGGGGCGCCCTATGCCTTCGTGTAGAAAGCCTGGCTTCTCTGCCAGGAAATCACATGGCGACATCATGCAGAGAGGTAGGAAGTGGGGCCTTGAGACAACATGGAGACACCACCTGTCCTCAGGCCCCTGGAGATCCCAGGTGACTCCAGCCCCAGCTGTCATCTGATTGCAGCTGCATGAGGGACCCCAGATGAGACCAGCACGAGAACCACCCGGCTGAGCCCAGGCAACCCACAGACCCACAGGAAACATTAAAATGCTTGCTGTTTAAAGCCATCAAGGGGAGGTGGGGGTGGGATGAATTGGGAGATTGGGATTGCCATATACACATTACTAATAAGAAAAAAAATATCAAATTGTACACTTTAAATATATGCAGTTTATTGTATGTCAATTGTATCTCAATAAAAGTTCAAAAAAAATAAAAATTAAATAAATAAAGCCATCAAGTCTAGGGGTAGTTTGTTATACAGCAATAGATGACTCTGCAAAAGTCCCCCTGCTGCCCCATGTGAGAGACAGACCGTACCATCAAAACCCCCCACCCCCTCTCCTCCCCCATCCACAGAGCCCCTGGGGAGCACGCCCTTCTTCAGTTCACCTCAGACTTGCTCTGTGCCGCACAGTGTGTAAGTGCAGAGGCCACCAGGATGGGACAGACACACATGGAGCAGTGAGACCATAGTCATTGCAGACAGGTTTAAACCTCTAGCAAAACTTCTACTCCCCTTTTGCCCTCCTCCACCCACCTGCGTCATCCTCCAATTCGGACCCTCAGAATCGCTGTGCATCCTTGCCACTCACTCCCCTTCAGCTGGACTGCACTCCCTCTCCTCCCAGGGCCCACCTCCAGGTCCAGGCAGGGTTCTCCCAGCCCTGAGCCCTGACTCAGCCTCCTCGGTTCCTTCCACGGCCTCCCACTTCAAGGCACTAAGGGGTGGACTCAGCATCCTCCTCCCCAGAGCATCCCAGATCCACCTTCCCAGAGCATCCCAGATCCTCCTCCCCATCCTCTCCCATCGGCCTTCCCTACCCACCCACCTGACAGGAGCCCCCATCTTCCAGATAAACGGGAGGATATTAAAAACTCTCGGGCCTTCCCTGGTGGTCCAGTGGCTAAGACGCCATGCTCCAGTGCAGGGGGCCCGGGTTTGATCCCTGGTCAGGGAACTAGATCCCACATGCCACAACTTATAAAATAAAATAAAATAAAGATCCCACGTGCTGCCACTAACCCGGCACAGCCAAATAAATAAATACTTTTTAATAATACATTTTAAAAATAAAATAAAATCTCGTATTCCACATCCGGGCCTGCATTCAAAATTGAGATCAAATAACACTCCCCAAAAGGAGACTAGAAGGCCCCTTCACTCGACTTGGTACCTACCCCATGCCCTACTCTGCTTTGAGGGCCAAGCATAGCTTATGGATATTTTATGGAAAATTGCAAACATAAACATAAGCAGAAAAAGAGTAGATCCTAAATGTTATCAACACACACACACACACACACACATACACACACACACACAAATGGTAACCATGTAGGATGAGGAATAGGTTAATAAACTTGATTGTGGTGAGCACTTCACAATATATATCAAAAGGCCATGTTGTACACCTTAAATATATACTATTCTTATGTCAGTTATACCTCAGTAAAGCTGGGAAAATTAAAAAAAAAAAAAAAGAAAATAAGCAGAGAGATAAGTACAATAAACACCCACAGAGCATCCCCAAGGCTCACGGCAAATCTTGTTTTCTGTGACCTCACCCTCTCTCCCCAACACCCACCCTCTAGGTTATTCTGAAGCAAATCCCAGACATCACATTGTTTCACCTCTAAATATTCCAGCATGTATCTCTAGAAGCAAGGACTATTCTTCGCAATCACAATACCATAGTTTATAGGTTTTGGGAAATCTCCTCTGAGCCAGGCCCTGCCCGGAATGCCAGGTAAGGCCCGCCTGTGGAATGTGGCAGAGAGATGAGAGCGCCAGGCGGCCCCAGGTGTTAGTTCCTCCCAGTTGTGGGCACTGGATGGGACACGGCGGGGCTGGGAGCCAGAGGACAGTAAAAACCAGACAGACAGGGAGGAGACTCCCAGAGCTGACTGGACTTGCAGCCTCTCCCCGTCTCGTCACCTTCCTCCACCTTCGAGGCTCAGGCGACCTTGGGTGGTCTCAGAGCTGTGGATGACCTGGAGGTAAGAGTGGGCCTAGTGGTCCACCACCACCCCGAGAAGCGTGCAGATTCCAGAGAAGAGCCACCCATCGCGAGGGCCACAGCCCATGGCCTCAGCCCGCAACCCCCACCCCCGTTCTGCCTGCTCCAGCCCCACCCAGAAGGCCCAGCCCAGGAGCATGGCAGGACTCCTGTCTTTTCCATAAATCTGAAGCCTGGGCCAGAACAGGGAAAAGACGTGTAGAACATCCAGGGCTGCTTTCCTTAGGGAGCATTTTGAAAATTTGAATTTTGTGAATTCCTAAGAAAGGAGTCACTGTGCCTTATACCTCTTTGTATGTCACTTATTGTTTCCATCCCGGAGTTTCTCCACCTCAGCACTATTGAATTTTAAACCAGATCATTTGGGGGAGCGGGGGAGGGGCCTAGTCTGAGCATCATAGGAGGTTGAGTAGCACTCCTAACTTCAACCCCCCTGAGTGCCGGTAGCAGCCTTTCTCCCCCAGGTCGTGACAACCAAAACTGTCTGCAGACATTGCCAAATGTCCCCTGGGAAGCAAAACTACCCTCAGGTTGAGAGCCACTGATCTATACAATAGTGGGTACTCAACTATTAGTATCTTTATTTATTTATTCTTCTACGTTGTCTTAAATTCCTTACTGTGTTAGATAAATTAGAAATGAAGGACTGATTGGGGAAATTCTCTTCAAAGCGTGTCTATTTTAAGGGTTTCGAATTTTCCAGCAGTTTTGCAACTGTGATTGTTATTAAGAGTTCAGATATGTAGATTGAATTTAAACCAGAAGCAGCTCAAGTAAATAAAAACTAAGCCATCAAAGCAAATAACTGTGGTACATTGAGTGACTGGATTCTGTTGTAAGTTTTTTTGCTGTTTTTCAAATTTTTATTTTTGCAAGGACAAGAGACTGTCCTGAGTTGGGAGTGGGAATAAATCTACGTCATGACATTTTTCACATGGACTCTGAGAACTGAGGTCTGTTTCACAGGTCTTGACTGGAGAGTCCAATCACCTTCTTATTCCTTTTTTGTTTGTTTGTTTGCATTCCTAAAAGAGGCAAAACACCCTTCAGGATGTCCACATTGCAGCAAAAACTATAATAGCTGTGCAATGATTTACACCCGACTGAACATTGAGGGCTTCCTGGAGCTACCAGTCTTGCTTGTGTCTCACTTATGCTGCTGATTCCAGTTGATTACGATTTCACTCCAATCTACCATCAGAAGGTTAAAATGTTTTATTTGAACCCACAGACACTAGTGCCCAGAGAAGGTCCCCAGGTTACTGATGGTCAGGCCAAAGGCAGCTGGCCTGAGTCGCAATAGAAACGCTATAGAAATTCCCTGCCATTGGTTCCATCCCACTTGTTCTCCCAGCCCTGAGGGCCTTATTCCCCGAGGTTCTGCTCAGCCACTGTGGGGTGGGCAACCACGTGCAAGCAGCTCTCCCAGAGCCCTGAGTTCCTGTCAAAACGAAGCCCCAGGTGCCACAGAGGCCCTGTGAGAATCCTCCTCATTTGAAAAATTAAAGGAAGGAAAATCTGACCTTAGGACCCTGCTAGGGGGAAGCCCTTGTTTCCCAAGGAAGCCAGAGTGAACAGGAAGCACAGGGCTGGAGGGTCCAGAACTCCGGGGGTGGTCTCTTCAATGCCTGGGAGGCCACAGAGCCTTCCAGGGTGAAGGTATTGGACCCCCACGTGTCCCCAGCTCCAGTGCAAGGGTTCCTTCATAAATGAGCTGTCGCTTTAGAAAGCGGAGATCAGGGCCATGAGATAATTGACTGAGAATAGGTTGGGCTGATGAAGAAACAGAACAAGGGACCATGAGTGTCTGTGGCCCCTGCAGGGAGGCAGGGAGGCTGGGACAGGGATTCTTGTCAGCTCAGAGGCCAACCTGCCTCCCAATCTGTGCCTGAGACGGAGCCTGTCTCAGCCCCTGAGCCCAGGACTGCCTGTCCCCATGGCCACATGGGGTGAAGGTGGCAGAATGGCTTTCTCCAGCGGCACAGCCAAACTGCCCCCACGCTGTCAGCCTCTCTGCTCTGAGGCTCCAGCCCAGACCTCGCCCAGAAAGGGGGGAAAAAACTCAAGTCAGAGACTGAGTCACAGCAGGAATCTCCTTAAGACAGAAGATGGAAATTTCAAACTTTTCTGCTTCCTGAGCAGGGTGGTGAAAAGGAAGACTGCTGGAAGGATGGGGACTCTGGGCACACACGGGGCTTCGGATGTGATGTGCCCTTGACCGGGGCTCATGGGGCAGGGGGTGGGAAGCACTGACCCTCCAGCACAGAGGATGCATTCAGGCCCCTGGGGCCCCAAGCACCTCGATGGGCACCCCAGCTGGGGCTGGGGTTTGGGGAAACAAGTCTGGCCTTGGGGGGCTGCCCAGACTGCCCAGTAAACCCTGCTTGCTGGGCCCAGCTCATTCAGTGGCCACTGTGGGGCCCTGGGGACTTGAACAGAAGCCCATGCTGCCAACAGAGGGGACTTTGTTTCTTGGACCAGGCTGGGCTTTTTTCTCCTCTCCCTTTACAGGAGGACAGGACTACTGAGGGGACTGTATATTATTGTTATTTTCAGCTTGGCAAAACTGTAAATGTGAGAGTTCACACTGAACAGAAAATAGATGGCATTTTCTCTGCAGACCATCACGTGCTGCTTAGACCAGTGGGGCAGCTCCCCTCAGAGGGTCTGAGGTGCCAGGACGATGGCGTGGTGGACCCTGTTCTCGGAGGAGGAGGAGACCTGGGAGGCCCATGCAGAGCGGTAGCAGAAACTGCACCTAGAGGTCTGGAGTGAGCTGCCGGCTGAGGTGGTACCACCTGGTTCTGGAAGCAACAGGAGACCTCAGCATCCCCTGGGCTCCCCCTCCCACTGGGGCCCGATGCTTGAACCTCCCCCAGCCCGAGCTGCTGACTGCCGTCCCATCCTTCCCCAGAGGAAGGGTCCTCTGCTCCTGGAGCTTTCATGGTATCTGGTTTAATCTCCATGACAAGAAGTTCATCCATCCATTCAATCATGCATTCATTTACCTGGCAATACTTATCGATGGCCAGGCTCTGGGGTCAGAGAAGAAAATGGGACAGATGTGGAGTAAGGAGCTGCTGGGGAAGATGGAAAGTAAACAGATAATGACAAAAGGGATGGGCAAGTGGTAGCGACGGCTATAATAACCGCTGACTATTAAGAACCCGTGGTGCGCTGGACATGTATAAGCTCACGTAATCCTCCGGATTCCTAATTCTACAGAGAGGGCGAAGGAACTCGGCCGGGGCCACACAGGTGGTAAGAGGTAGAGGTGAGGTGACAGCTGGCAGAGGCCCCGGGGAAGCCAGTCAGGAGCCCGTGGTGGAGACCCCGGAGCCTCTCTGGGGTCAGGCTGTTTGCAGAGCCCTGGCCTGTTCTGCAGGATCAAAGGCTGGTCCTTTCAGGAGTTTAAGCCAGGCCTTCAGGAGGGGAAAACACCGCTGACTTGGTTTCCGCCCTCCCACTGCCCTGGACACATGGGAGTCCTCTAAGCCCATCCTAAAGGCAGGGTCCCAGGGATCCGGAAAGTCAGGATCTGGTTGCCGGAAAGACAAGTCCTGACCAGATGCTTCCAAAGGCACCTTAGGCAGAACTGCGACATGTGTTCAGCCAGTGCCCCAGGCTCTGGCCTTAGAGGACAGGGGGAAAGAGCTTAGACAGGTAGTCAAACAGCCAAACCCTAGATCCCTCCCGCCAGCTGCGTAACGTTGATTAAGACACTTGCTGTCACTGCTCAAATGTTGGGGGCTGGGGCGAACCAAGGGCAGCTCCAAGGTTTCCAGCCTGGATCGTGTGCGCTGTGAGAGGGAGCAGGATCCGAGGGCGGGAGCCTGAGTTGGAAGAAGTGCTGGTTGGATGCAGATGAAGCTCTCCCAGTGGGAGCGTCTGCCCAGCCTGTGAGATGAGTACAACTTGGGTGTACCCGGGTGGAGTGAGTGTTGAACAGAGGCCCCATTTAAACCCAAAAGGAGAAGGTCGTCATTTGGTTTTGCTTATTAGACCAGTGAGATTAGGAGACAGTGACCCAACATCTCAAAAAAGCAACAGTCCAGGGGCAAAATCAAAAAACAAAGTCCAGGGACTTCCCTGGTGGCGCAGTGGTTAAGAATCTGCCTGCCAATGCAGGGGACACGGGTTCAAGCCTTGGTCCAGGAAGATCCCACATGCCAGTGGAGCAACTAAGCCTGTGCGCCACAACTACTGAGCCCTCATGCTGCAACTACTGAAGCCCACACACCTGGTGTCCATGCTCTGCAACAGGAGAAGCTATGCACTGAGAAGCCCGCGCACCACAACCAAGAGTAGCCCCTGCTCACCACAACTAGAAAAGCCCACGTGCAGCAACGAAGACCGAATGCAGCCAAAACACAAAAACAAAACAAAACAAAAAACAAGTCCAGCATATTAACCCAGGTCAACAGCTGTGAGGGATCGGGAAAGGGGCGGGAGTGCAGACCCCGTGCCCGTCCCCAGGGAGAGCCAGGAGGCACCCGAGAACCTACAGCTTGTGGTGCTGCCCCTCCTCCACTTCAAGATGAGGCTCAGAGGGGGGGCCTTGGTTCTTCGGAGATGTTGGTTAGAACTATTTTTCTATTTCTCATCATCTCCCGCTTTGCTTGACAGACAAAACCAAACCATAAACCACAACTTTCTCGATCATCGAGCCCCGCGTGAGTCATCCCCGCAAACTGCCTTAGAACCCAAGTGCTGGGAGGATGGTCCCGTGGGCAGGAGGGACTGCTCAACATGGAGAAAATCCGATAGAAAAATATCCCCAGCATCTGGGCTCCACTGAGCCACCAGGCGCTCTGGACAGGCAGGCAGGGAACGAGGCTCCCGGACCTGGGCTGGAGGCAAGCCTGCAGGTCCCCCTCTACCACCTGCAGGGCCTGACGAGGCTGCACTCGGAGGAGCTCCAGCCATCAGTCCTCCTCAGCCCGTACCCCAGTTCTGTCCTCCCACCCTCCCCTGTTCCCCAGGGCAGCCTCCCTCAGTCACCCCCTGGAAACAGGGTATGCACCGTAAAGAGGAGCCCACTCAGGAGACTGACTCAGGGAAACCGGAGCCCAGAAAGGAGGCTAAAGCAAGTTCTGGAAGCGGGCTCAGGCAGACTAGGCAGGGGATCTCAGGGCCCCAGTCCCTGGAATGTGGCCTAGAAGGGCAGGTGTGGTTTCTAAGGAACAAGCCTCCTTAGTCCTGCAGTTAGTCCTCCTGTGGGTCAGGGCGCCGCTGGGGGAGAGTTAGAGCAGCTTTCTCTAAAGCAGAACCCAAGCAGGTCCTGGTTGCCTGACTCTAATGGAAATGCCATATGTGTGGAAAGAGTGTGTGTGTGTGTGTGTGTGTGCGCGCGCGCGTGTGTGTGTGCGTGCGCGCGTGCATGTGTATCCACTTCTTTCCCTCCGTCTGCATCTCTCTCCCTCTCTCATACACACACACACTGAAAACCTATTAAGAGCCAAGAGACAAACAAGTCTTCATTCAACAGGCCTTTACTTCAGGCAAAAACTATGCTGGGGCAGAAGGGTTTTCTGTCCTCAAGAGTTTTTCTTCTGACGACTCACCCCTGGTGGCCAAGGGGACAATTTAAGATTAAATTATATCAAAATTGTGCCAAGTAAGAGTCACATTCTTGAGAGAGAATGTGTTGGGCTGTCTGATCTCCACTCTGATGATGTAACCACCGTCACCCTTCCAGGATGGGTGGGAACAGGTGGCCCAGGGTAGGGCACGAGGCATGAGTGGGTGACCCAGCACCTTGGGGGTGGAGAGAGAGAGAAACAGACACCTCAGGAGAACAGGTCTGGACCCAAGGCCAACAAAGAAGAAATGTTCTTCAGCCTCTTTGTTCTTTATTCTTTTTTTTTTTTAAGAGAAATGGGTAGGGTCCCATGTTTTATTTTATTTTATTTTTTTAACTTATTTTGGCTGTGCCGGGTCTTAGTTGCAGCACAGGGGAACTTTTAGTTGCAGCATGTGGACTTCTTAGTTGTAGCATGTGGCAACCAGGAGTCCGCATGCCGCAGCTAAGTGTTCCGGGTTCTTTTGGGTGAGGTGAGTCAGGTGTGGTCACAGGAGGAGACACGGAAGAGGCTAGGGGAAACGAAGTTTACTGTATTCATGGGCCCCAGAGAGGGGGTCACGGGGAAGCAACAGCACCAGTCAGGAGGCAGAAAACAGGACGAAGGGAGAGCTTCGGTTATGGCCTTTATTGGGGTTTCCACGGGGACGGCAAGGCAGGGCAGAGTGAACAGCTGAGGACTGGCTGATTGGAATCACGTCAGCAGGCTCACGTATAAACAATATAATCCCCTCGACTCTGAGCATCTTTGTGATGAGCTCCAATAAAGAGTTGGCTCTTTCTGGAGGTGGGTGGTCCCTGAGGGATAATGACCTTGGGAGGGTTAATGACCTTGGGCTGACCCACCTGAAATCACTGGTGAACCTCAAACCTGAACCAGCACTAAACCAAGGGATCTCACCCAACGTCCTCCCTTCCACCTGTGCCGCACATCTGGTGCTAGAGCTTTTATGACGCTGGCTCAGTTACTCCAGACAGTGTCAAAATATCATTTCAGGATTGTTGCTTTCCTCAGAGTGTGGCCAAGACATCAGCATCATCTGGCCCAAGGGGGCCGGCATCTCATGCTTCTGCAAGGTTGGGAGAAGCTGGAGGAAGCCCTGGCAATGTGGAGAGACCACCAATGCATCTGGCCTCCAGACCATGGCAGGGGACTCAGCCCAATGGCAACAATAAGGTGACGATTCTGGAACTAAAAGCAAATGGCAAGTAGGGACCAGCACGGCAGCATCCAGAGAGAATTCATTGATTCACTACGTTATCACCAGGACCAGGTAGGCACAGTCAAGGCGAGTCTGAGCCATCGCCCAGGATGACCTCAGGGCAACTGAGCTGCGCTGGATGGAAGGCTGCCTGATGAGAAACCAGCCAGTCTTCTAAATGTAAGGCCAGACACTATAAAACTCCTAGAGGAAAACATAGGAAGAACACTCTTTGACATAAATCACAGCAAGATCTTTTTTGATCCACCCCCTTGAGTAATGGAAATAAAAACAAAAATAAATAAGTGGGACCTAATGAAACTTCAAAGCTTCTGCACAGCAAAGGAAACTATAAGCGGGACAAAGAGACAACCCTCAGAATGGGAGAAAATATTTGCAAACAAATCAACAGAGAAAGGATTAATTTCCAAAGTATATGAGCAGCTCATCCAGCTCAATATCAAAAAAAAACAAACAACCCAATCAAAAAATGGGCAGAAGACCTAAATAGGCATTTCTCCAAAGAAGACATAGGATGGCTAAGAGGCACATGAAAAGCTGCTCAACATCACTAATTATTAGAGAAATGCAAATCAAAACCACAGTGAGGTATCACCTCACACTGGTGAGAATGGGCATCATAAGAAAACCTACAAACAGTAAATGCTGGAAAGGGTGTGGAGAAAAGGGAACGCTCTTGCACTGTTGGTGGGAATGTAAATTGATGCAGCCACTAAGGAGAACAGTATGGAGGTTCCTTGAAAAACTAAAAATAGAATTACCATATGACCCAGCAATCCCACTACTGGGCATATACCCAGAGAACACCATAATTCAAAAAGACACATTGTAAATAGTGCTCCAGTGTTCATGGCAGCAGTATTTACAATAGCCAGGACATGGAAGCAACCTAAATGCCCAACAACAGATGAATGGATAAAGAAGAAGTGGTATATATATACAGTGGAATATTACTCAGCTGTAAAAAGGAATGAAACTGGGACTTTTGTAGAGACATGGATGGACCTAGAGACCGTCATACAGAGTGAAGTGAGTCAGAAAGAGAAAAGCAAATATTGTATATTAACACGTATGTGCGGAATATAGAAAAATGGTGCAAATCAACCGGTTTGCAAGGCGGAAATAGAGACACAGATGTAGAGAACAAACATATGGACACCAAGTGGGGAAAGTGGGGAGAGTTGTGGGGGAATGAACTGGGATACTGCGTTACCAAGTTGTACACTCTAAATATATGCAGTTTATTGTATGTTTAAAAAAGAAAGAAAGAAAGAAAGAAAGAAAGAAAGAAAGAAAGAAAGAAAGAAAGAAAGAGAGAAAGAAAGAAAGAAAGAAAGATGGGGATATGTGTATAAAAACAGATGATTGAACTTGGTGTACCCCCCAAAAAATAAAAAAATAAAAAAAATAAAAATAAAAAAAAAAAGAAAGAAAGAAAGAAGGAAAGAAACCAGCTGGTCTTGCTGATTGTCTCTGGGACGATTCACAACCACACCTGCCACCTGCCCCTTCACCTGAGAGTGAGGAGTTCCCAAGGTGGGAGCTGGGGAATGTGCCTGCAGTGACAAACCTGCTATACTGGACTCTGGAGCAGAGCGTTTTTAACATCCCCCCATACGAGGAAATTATTTTCATTATAATAATGAAATGAATAAAAATGGCCAGAAAAAAACAGCAGACAGTACTGTACTTTGTGTATGTCATTTTGCCAGTAAGAATTCTTAAGTGAAAAGCAACTCGCTGAATGGGAGAAAATATTTACAAATTATATATCTGATAAGGGGGTAATATCCAAAATATGTAAAGAACTCTTACAACTCAAAGCAGAAAAACAATTCTATTTTGGGCAGAGGCTCTGAATGGACTTTTTTGCAGAGAAGACATACTGATGGCCAACAGGTAATTGAAAATGGTGAGCATCACTAACTATCAGGGAAATGCAAATCAAAACCACAATGAGATACCACATCACATCTACTAGAATGGCAGTCATTAAAAAGAGAAACGTGTTGGTGACAATGTAGAGAAAAGGGAACTCTCGTGCACTGTTGGTGGGAATATAAATTGTGCAGCCACTATGGAAAACAGTATGGAGTTTCCTCAAAAAAATTAAAAATAGAACTACCACATGATCCAGCAGTTTCACTTCTGGGTATTTATCCGAAGGAAACAAAAACACTAACTCAAAAAGATATCTGCACCTTATGTTTACTGCAGCATAATTTACCATAGCTACTACACACAGACACACACACACACACACACACACACACACACACACACACACACACACACAGTGGAATATTATTCATCTATTAAAAAGAATAAAATCTTTCCATTTGTGACAACATGGATGGACCTTGAAGGCATTATGCTAAGTGAAATAAGTTAGACAGAGAAAGACAAATACCATATGATCTCACTTTTGTGTGCAATCTAAAAACAAAAACAAAAACCCCCACCAAGCACAAGGTTTTAAAGAATAGACTGGTGGTTGCCAGAGGTAGGGCCTAGGATGTGAGCAAAGTGAGTGAAGGCAGTCACAAAGTACAAATTTCTGGTTATAAAACAAGCCATGGCGATGTATGGTGACTATGGCTAATACTATTGTAATGCATATTTGAGAGTTGCTAAGAGAGTAAATCTTAAAAGTTCTCATCACAAGAAAAAAAAATTGTTTTAGCCATGTGTGGTGATGGATGTTAATTAAACCTACTGTGGGGACTTCCCTGGTGGTGCAGTGGTTAAGAATCCGCCAGCCAGTGCAGGGGACATGGGTTCGATCCCTGGTCCAGGAAGATCCCACATGCCGGGAGCAACTAAGCCCGTGAGCCACAACTACTGAGCCCATGTGCCACAACTACTGAAGCCCTAGCGCCTAGAGCCTGTGCTTCACAACAAGAGAGGGAACTGCACTGAGAAGCCCACGACTGCAACAAAGAGTAGCCCCCACTCACCACAGCTAGAGAAAGCCCACGCACAGCAACAAAGACCCAACACAGCCAATAAAAATTAATTAATTAAAAAAATAAAGTTGTGATCATTTCCCAACACATACAAATATTGAATCATTACATTGTACACCTGAAACATATAATGTTATCTGTCAATTATACCTCAATAAAAATAATAAGTAAAATTTTAAAGAATTTTTTAATAAAAAGTAAAATAAGTATTACAGTACAAAAATTTTAAGTCCTGGATTAACACTTTTAATTACACTCATGTATTTTTTAAAAGTGGGGGCATGCATGAAGAAACACTTCTAAAAGAGTTCAGAAAATGACTCAAATCTGGGCAGACAGAATTGAAGCAAATGGAGTTCACATGCTATCATTGTTTATTTCCAACCTCCTGTTTCAGTGCAGGAAGATGAAGTACCACAGGAGTTGAAACGGACTGCACTGAAAGCAAGCTCCAACAATTCTGAATTGTCACCCTTACAGACTGACTGGAAACCAGTCATGTGACTGACTCTGCAGGTATCCAGGCTGCCTGTGTCACTGGAAGGTTTCCAAATTAACTTCCACATAGAATGCAATGTCTATTAAATATAAGAAATAAAAAGGTGCACACTTGAAGCTTAGTTATGTATCATTCAAAGGTAACACTAATAGCCACAATTGTTTAGAACTTAGGCCAATAAACAATTTGTAGGAGAAAGACTGCTTTATCATGGACATTGTTTAGAATTCTGGTGTATAATGATTTAAAAAAAAAGGTTAACCCAATAGACAAATAGATCAATGGAACAGAATAGAAAGCCCAGAAATAGATCCATGAATATAGTCAACTGATCTTGGACAAAGGAGCAAAGGAAATTCAATGGAGCAAAAGTAGTCTTTTCAACAAACGCTGCTGGAACAACTGGACACCCACATGTTAAAAAAAGAAAAAGAATCTAAATGCAAATCTTACAGTCTTTACAAAAATTAACTCAAAATGGATCATAGACATAAATGTAAAATGCAAAACTGTAAAACTCTTAGAAGATAACATACAAGAAAACCTAGATATCTTAGGTACGGCAATGACTTTTTAGACATAATACCAAAGCATAACACATGAAGGAAAAAATTGATAGGCCAGATTTCTTTACAATGAAAAACTTCTGTTCTTTGAAAGACAATGTCAAGAGAATAAAAAGACAAGCCACAAGCTGGGAGAAAATATTGCACAAGACACATCTGGTAAAGGACTGTTATTACAAATATATGAAGAACTCCTAAAACTCAACAATAAGAAAACAAACAACCCAGTTGAAAAAACAGGCCAAAGACCTTAACAGAAACTTCACCAAAGATTACAAATGGCAAATATGCATGTGAAAAGGTGTTCTATATCACGTCATCAGGGAAATTCAAATTAAAACAATGAGATACCACTGCACACCAATGAGAATGGCCAAAATCCAGCAATACTGACAATGCCAAATGCTGGTGAGGATGTGGAACAAAAAGCCTCATTCGTTTTTTTTTTTAAAGAACTTTTGTTTAATATAATTGACATACAATAAACTGCATATATTTAAAGTGTACAATTTGATTTTTTTTTCTTATTAGTAATGTATATATGGCAATCCCAATCTCCCAGTTCACCCCCCCCCCCACCCCCACTTTCCCCACTTGGTGTCCATATGTTTGTTCTCTACATCTGTGTCTCTATTTCTGCCTTGCAAACCAGTTGATTTGTACCATTTTTCTATATTCTGCATGTATGTGTTAATATATCATATTTGTTTTTCTCTTTGACTCACTTCACTCTGTATGACAGTCTCTAGGTCCATCCATGTCTCTAGAAAAGTCCCAGTTTCATTCATTTTTACAACTGAGTAATATTCCATTGTATACATGTACCACATCTTCTTTATCCATTCATCTGTTGATGGACATTTAAGTTGAAGAAGCCTCATTCATTGTTGGTAGGAATGAAAAATGGTGCAGCCATTTTGGAAGGCAGTTTTGCTGTTTCTTACAAAACTAAACACTCTTACTATTCAATCCCAGCAATTGTGGTCCCTGGTATTTCAAAGGAGTTGAAAACTATGTCCACACAAAGCCTGCACAGGGGGGTTATAGTACAGCAGCATCATTCATAATTGCCAAGATTTGGAAGCAACCAAGATGTCCTTCAGTAGGTAAATGGATAAACTGTAGTGTAGTACATCCAGACATCCAGATAATGGAATATTATTCAGCACTAAAAAAAATTTAAAAATTAAAAAAAAAATCTATCAAGACATGAAAAGACGTGGAGGAAACAAAGGTATGTTACTCAGTGAAAAAAGTCAATCCGAAAAGGCTACATATTGTATGATTCCAACTATAACTATATGACATTCTGGAAAAAGCAAAACTATGGAGACAGTAAAAAAAAAATCAGTGGTTGCCAGGGGTTGAGATGGGGGATAAATAGATGGAACACAGAGGATTTTCAGGGCAGTGAAAATACTCTGTATGATTACATAATCGTGGATACAAATCATTACACATTTGTCCAAACCCATAGAATGCACAGCACCGAGAGTGAAGCCTAATGCAAACTATGGACTTTGGGGGATTATGATGTGTCAATGTAGATTCGTGAATCGTAATACCACTCGGGTGGGAGATGCTGATGATGCGCGAGGCTGTGTAGCTGCGGAGCAGGGGGTATATGGGAAATCTGTACCTTCCTCTCAATTTTCTTGTGAACCTAAAATTATTCTGAAAGGAGGGCAGGAAGGAAGGAAGGAAGGAAGGAAGGGAGGGAGGAGGGAGGGAGGGAGGAAGGAAGAAAGGGAGGGAGGGAGGAAGGAGGGAGGGAGGGAGGGAAGGAAGGACGGAAGGAATGAAGTTAGGAAAGGAGTAGGGGGAAGGGAAGAGAAGGGAAGGGAAGGGAGAGGTGGAAAGGGGAGGAGGCTCTTACTTATGAGAGTGTCAAAGGTTGGCAGGTCAACGTGTGGGGGGTGCTGGAGTTGGAAAAGCATCATATTCCAACCATCCTAGTAAAAGTTGGATCAGGCAAGAATCATCAACGGATACTAAAGTAAATTTCAATGAAGAACAGGATGTTTGCATGGTCTTAGTGTGTCTCCCCACAAACCATGCATTAGTTACAAGGAAAAGGAAAAAGAGAAACAATAATTCTACTGTGGAGAAATCAGACAGCACCTTAAGAAGGCAATCAAAATTCACATCACCAGTGAGGGACATTGTGTGTTTCCAGATGTGATACTCTGAAGATAGTACCTAACCTAAGTCATATTCCAGCCGAGTATAAAAACCTGGATCTAATCATGAGAAAACATCAAAAAAAAAAAAAGAGAGAGAGAGAGAGAGAGAGAAATGTTCTATTAAAAATAAAAAAGGAGGAGGGGACTGTATTCTTTAAAAATATCAATGTCATAAAACACAAAGGAAGGCTGTGGAAATGTTTTACATTAAAGGAAGCCAAAGAGACCTGACAATTAAATGCAACATGTGATAGCCAGTGGGAAGTTGTTGTATAACAAAGGGAGTTCAACTGGAGGATGGATGATGCCTTAGAGGACTGGGACAGGGAGGGTGGGGGGGAGTCAAGGGAGGGAGGGAATACGGGGATATGTGTATAAATACAGATGATTGAACTTCGTGTAACTCAAAAAATAAATAAATAAATAGAATGAGGAAAAAATAAATAAATAAATGCAACATGTGACCCTAGACTAGACCCTGTACTGAAGGTTAAAAAAAAAAAAAAAAGACATAAAGAATATTTTTTAACTGTGGCAAAATTGAAATGTGAGTGGTGGTATTGTAGCAATGTTAGATTCACTGAGATTGATAATTGCACTGTGGTTTCGTAAGAGAATACACTTCACCCCTTAAAAATGGCCTTGATGCATATAACTTTCCATCAAATGATTCAGAAAAAAGGTGTGTGTTTATGTCTCTCTCTCACACACACACACACACACAGAGGCACATACATACAAATGATGTAAAATGTTCACATTAGTGAATCTGGGTAAAGGGAATGCAGGTGTTTTGATGCTATTTTTGTTTTTGCAAATGTTCTATAAATTTGAAATTATCTCCAAATAAAAAGGTTTTTTTTTAAACTGCAATTAAGTATACAAGTCTGGGTTCTAAGGAAAGAGCAGGGCGAGAGACAAATACAGGAGCCATCCGACACGGGTGGTGTTCAAAGGCACGAAAACAGATGACAGCTACTGGGGGAGACCATCAAAGAGGAAGACAAGGGCCAGGACCACGACCAGGAGACACGGGTGTTCAGGAATCAGACAGAGAAAGAGGCAGAGGAGGAAGTGGGTGAAAGGAAACCAGAGGGGTGGGGTGTCATGGAAACCAAAACATGACCGTATGTAAGAAGAGAGTGACTAGCTATGACAACTGTTGCTAAGAGGTTGTCTAAGATGTAAACAGACCTACGACCACTGGATTTAGCAAGATGGAGATGGTGGGAGATGTTAATAACAGTTTCAAGGCAATCACGGTGAATGAGGCGAGATGATAGTGGTTTCCAGCCTCAGTCAGTACAAGCTAAAGAAACAGAGCAGCATCAGAAGCTCTTGTAGTCAGTTCCCATCACTTCATGCCTTACAGGGGACAGTTGTCATCTGTCTGGTCACTGAGGATCTGTATCTTCTATGCTTGTGCCTGGTGAGGCTGAGCCCACCTCTCCCTATAGAAACCCAAAGGGCCAGATGCTGGCTACTCCAGCTCGTCCCGGTAACTGACCTGGGCTCTGTCCCTTACAAGAATTTGGGAGAGCTCTGAACATATCCTTGCCATGGGCAGTGGTGATCAACGTGGTAAGACCTCCCGTTCCTACAGGCAACAGGGGCTCTCTTTCCAGCCACACCGGGAGCCCAGTGTTGGGGTGTTGGCAGCGGGCCCTACAGCACAGCAAATGTGTCTTCATCATACGCATCCTACGGCAGGAGTTGGGATGCTCTACCTGGCTGTGCAGCTTCCAAACTGGGTGCCCCAGTGTTGCTGGAGATGCTGTGAGCTGCCCAATGTCTTAATAAACTCTCCCTCCCTCTGAGTAATCAGTCAGGGCCAGCTGATTTTGCTTGCCACTATGAAACTTGACTGAAAGAGGATCTTGCGTTTTCTTGGCTAAAGAGGAGATTTCTTTATGCCATCTTGCCCAAATACTGCCTCTCAAGGGTATGTCAAGTATCCAGTGTCCTTGGCCAATGGCCACTGTGGACAGAATGGCCTCCCAGTGGTCCTACTCTGAGGATATTCTTCAGCCCTGATACCTAAGACCTCCAATGTCTCAAGCCCTTGGCCACCTACTACCACTGGAACAAAATGCCCCAATGTGGATGTGTGTGTCTGCTCCCCACTTTATCTTGGCTTTCTGAAAAACCAGCTCTCACCACCACCACCCCTTCTCCAGGGACTCCTTGGAGCCTGTGGTTTTCTAGCTACTTCGCTGTTGAGTGTGGGAAAGGAGATAAGGGAAGAACACAGGGTTGAAATGCTTCCAGAAGCATCTTGTAGGTTTGTCTCTTATTAACACTGGCTTGCCGTTCTCTGCCTGAAATCAGACCGTGTCTGTCATCACCCTGAGATGACACAGGATGAATCAGACCCTGTGGATGTAGGGAATCCTCAGTGGTCTCCCCAGCCACACTTGGCGCAGACCCCAAAGCAGCTGACAGACCAGTCAGGATGGATTTCTAACCGTGACACTGACAAATGCCAAAACCATGCATTGGTGCCGCCTCCTCCGTCCACTGAGTCTCCATATGCTGGATCTTTTTTCTCACATATGACTGTATCTGAGAAGCCCAACGCCTTCCCAGAAGCCTCCCCACACTGGTTGCATGTGCGGTCTCTGAGGGAGCCTCACGCTGCCTTTGGAGCTCGGGGGCTGTCAGCACCGGACGGCAGGGGACTCTGTGCTTGCCCTGCTACCATGGGCATGTGATTCCGGCGGCAACATTCTCATCTTTTCCAAAGAACTCTTCCTTCATGTGCCTTATGCCATTGATATACTGCAACGTCCCTGGAAGTGGAGAAGGGTATTGATTTTGTAATCCACCTGGGAAAACTGGGGCATGGAGAAAGTGGGAGGGACTTTCAATGTGGCAGAACCATGCCAACTCAGGACCCCCAGTGCCAGTTCTGGTGGTCTGTCCGTATCAGCTGTTGATGGTATCGTCCAATGTGCCTATCCTTAGGTGGACAAAGGCTCCCATTTCCTCCCTTTCTTCTTCCTCTTTCAGCCATTGGAAGCATGTCGTTCTCTAGAGATTCACTAAGGCAAAGTTACAGTTACTAAAATCTAGACCAACAAAAGGATGGTATAGATTTGCCCTCAAAGAAAAGTGGCTTATTCTTTTTTTTTTTCAACCCCAAACTCCCAGAGCATCCCTCTCCCAACCTCCCACCCCCCACCTCTTGGCAACCACAAGTCTGTTCTCTGTGTCTGTGAGTCTGTTTCTGTTTCCTAGATAGGTTCATTGTGTCATATTTGAGATTCCATATGTAAGTGATATCACATGATATTTGTCTTTCTCTTTCTGACTTACTTCACTTAGTGTGATCATCTCTAGTTGCATCCAAAAGTGGCTTATTCTTCAAAGAAGATTTGTGTTGCTCTGTTCATCACCTCCCGGGCCACTCATTTTCTCCTGGTGGGACTGGTCGACTCCAAGTCGGGACATCTTCCCACCCATGGGGCTGTCCTAAAGGAGACTAGACAGAGAGTAGGGCTCGTGGAGTGGGAGTACGCTGGAGTCACCCATAAGGACAGAAAATCGCTACCCAGGCAAACTGTGGGAGATGGTGACCCCATCCTCCCTCCACCTCCTCTCCTGGGGTTGGGGGTAAGGATGAGGGGTTCTGGAATGCTCTGGCCTCGTTGTTTCTGACCCCACAAATGTCTCTTCTGTGTCCCTCTCCCAACTACAAGCCACGGAATGTCAAAGCTGTAGGGCTCTGAGACTGTCCCCAACCCCTCATTTGACTGTCAAGGGGAACTTGCTTCAGACGCGTTGCAAAGACAGAGGCAGAAGGTCAAGCAGAGGCGTGTTCTGGGGTGTAACGTGGAGAACACACTTCGGATTCATACGTGGGGCTCTTCGGCCCAGCCTGAAGCCCAGCATGTGGCATAAAGGAGAAAAAGGGCTGGAAAGCTCCCGAAAGCTGACCTTGCAAGTCTGAATTCTCCCCGCCACACACGTAGCCGAGTGTCCGGGATGGATGAGAAACAGCAGCAGCCTCTTGGTTTCAGAGTCCAGCTCTGACTTCCGCACTTCCTGGGAGATGCCCCGGCACCCTCATCTCCTCAGATTCTCTGGGACTCTGACATCGATGAGGGTCCTTAAAAGCAGTGAATTCCTTATGAAAATCTGAACCTCATTTCAGCCATCTGGTGGCCTCAGACAACATCTTTTCCAGCTTCCCTGCTAGCTGCTAAGGAAACACGAGGTCCCTCTTTGTCTCCACTTTGAAGTGGCTCGAGTTCCTTCTGCACCCACGATCCCTGTCTCGCTCGGACCCCAGGCACTCCCCTCCCACAAGGAACAGACAGTGGGCCCAAGCAGAATCTCCAGTATCAGTTGGTGGGAAAAGCCAAATGAGCCAAGTCATCTGGGGTCCGTGCAAGTCATACCCTAGAGGGGACACCACAGGAACCACCAGCCTCCATGGAGCCAGGAGGGGGACACAGGGATCATCTTTGGAGAGGGAAGCTGCTAGGCTGAACGAATAATCCCTGGAACCTGTGAGCATGTTATCTTACATTGCAAAAAAAGACATTACAGATGTGATTTGATTGAGTTAGGGATCTGGAGGTGGAGAGGTAATCCCAGATTATCTGGGTAAACCCAATGCAGTCACAAGGGTCTTTACTGGAAGGTGGCAGGAGGGTCAGAGTGACCGGCAGCACCTGTGACAAGGGAAGCAGAGGTGGGAGTGATGGGAGGAAGGGGCTGCAAGTGAAGGGAGGCAGGGGGAGTCTAGATGCTTAAAAGGGCAAGGAGCCAGATTCTCAGAAGCCTTCAGAAGGGATGCAGCCCTACCAACACATTGGTTTGAAACTTCTGACTTCCAGAAAGGTGGGAAAATACATTTGTTTTGGTTTAAGTCCCTACTAAGGTTTTAGAAAACCATTACAGCAATACTAACATCAGGTGAGGTCCTTCTAACAGAGGTCACAGAGTTTCTAAGCACTGGATGATTTAACGACAGAAATAACAGAAAAACCCAGTTTACCTGCCTTACACACAAGAAGAAGTCCAAAGGCAAGAGGCTCCAACCAAGCTGGGTTGGTTTGGCAACTCAGCGATGTTACTGAGGACCTCAATTGTTCCCATCAGTCCATCCTTCTAGGCTCATTGCCCTCTCAGTCACAAGATGGCTGCCAAAGTTCCAGCAGTCACATCCAGGCACATTAGCAAGATTCAGGAGGGAAGCCATTTCACCCTTGAGTCTCTTTTTGAGAGTGAGGAAAGCTTTCTCAGAACACTCACACCTCCCCACCTCATGCCCCTTATGCCAGAGGACCTCTCTTCACATAGACCCCTTTGGTTCAAATTGTACAGCACGTTCATGTTGAGACCAATCCCTGGAAAGCAGTATGGGAGCACTTTGATGGGTTTAGGCCAATCGAGGCCTACTCCCAAAGGCAGCCTCCCTGAAGCATTGGACTGTTGGACCGACAGTGGAGACAAGAACTAAATCATGGTTTGTTAGCAAGAAAGAAGGAGTTAAATCCATGCTTGGGAGGCGATCAGAAGTGTCTGCCCCACTGGTGCTTGGGGTGGGCTTCACAGGGACCCAGAAGTATCTCTCCCTGTGACTCCACACAGCTCGGAGTTCATACGACCTTGCTCTCTCCAGGTCCACCTAGCTCTTCTCCTTCACCTAAGGAGGGAGAGGTTTGGTTGGCTTGTTTCAGCCCACCTAGAAGCACACCCTCTGGGCAGTCACCTGGCACCTGAGCTCTGACTTAGCTGCCAATCGCCTTGACCTGCAGTGTGGAGCCTGATCCAGCCATCTGGGCCTCACACCCAGGGCCGGGTTCTGCCACCTCCTCAGCTGGGAGGGGACCCTCAGGGCTACTCTCCTCAGAAAGCAGCTCTCGAGCTCCTTGGATTTCTCCACCAGGTCCTGCTACGCCCTATGCAGACAGCTGCCCTGTCAGCCTGCGGCACTTCAGCCTCCACCCGCCTGCTCCCAGTGGGTGATCGGGTCCCCAGGTTCCTCTCCATCCAGCCACACTGCAGGCTGCTCTTCCTTGTGGCCACTGCTCACCTCATGGAAGACATCACCGTGTTTTGTCCCCAGGACAGAGGACTCTTGCATTCACCTTGCTGTCCCTCTCACCTACCTTACCTTCCTATCACATCCACAGGCGGGCCAGTGAAAGATGTACAGGAAAAAAAAAACCAAACAAATAGACTAGAGGTGAGAAGGATAAGGAAGGAAAAAGGAAAAGGAACTACGTGTAACGTGGTGTCCTGGATTGGCTCCTGGAACAGAAGGAAGACCAAGTTGAAGAACTGGTGTCATCGAATTGGGAGATTGGGGTTGCCATATATACATTACTAGTAAGAAAAAAAATATCAAATTGTACACTTTAGACATACGCAGTTTATTGTATGTCAGTTATAGCTCAATAAAAGTTCTTAAAAATTTAAAAAATAAATGTATGCAGTTTATTATTGTATGTCAATTAAATCAATAAAAGTTCTTAAAAAGAAAAAAGAAAAACTGGTGTCATCGGATTAAAGTCTGCAGAGAGTTCCGCGCATTTCCTGGTGTTAATTTCTTAGCTCTGACAAGTGCATGACGGTTGTTTAAAATGCTAGCATTAGGGGAAGCTGGGTGAAGAGTATCTGGGAACTCGCTGCACTAGCTTTGCGACTTTCCTGTAAATCTACAATTATTCCCAAATCAAAAGTGCACTTTTTCCAAAAAAGAAAAAAATAGTATCCGGCGCTGCCAGGGCCCTACTCCTTGCTTCCCTGGTGACCTCCTCGCGGGGGAGAATCCTCTTTTCTAGTCCCAATCCGAAGACCATTGCTCACCAGAAGAAGAAGGAATTTAGAAAGTTTTAAAACCAACACATTTACTGGCATATCTCGTTCCTAGGGAGGTTAGTAAGTACTTGGGAAAGAGGGGGAAGGAGATGTAAGAATCAGTGGGTAAAAGGGTTTCCTTAACTGCAGGGCCACTCAAAACCACTAACGGGATCCGTGCTTTACGGATGGAGGGGACGGGCTATATCAGGAAATGTTGCCCCCAAATTACCTAACAGGGTACCTTTCTTCCTTAAGGCTCGTGGACTAAGTCCCACTGCCTCTGTGGGAAGCCTGGCTCCAGCCTGACTCTCGAGTCCTCACCCTGAGGCCCAGTTCTGGCTGTAGCTGTGCTCTCCAGACCCAAGCCACCCAGGCACCTCAGTCTAAGACCTGGGTCTGCGTCGTCTCGCTGCACGAGGAGCCTGCTGAGAGCCGGGTCCTCGGTGATGCAATCACCTTGTTTAAATCAGAGCCCAATCATGCAAGGAAGGACAGAGCCATGCTTTGGCAGATGAGGAAACTGAGGCCCAGAGAGATGAAATCATTTGCTCAAGCTCCCCTGCAGCTGCTGATGAGCCTGTGTCTTATGCGCGTGTCTGATTTCCTCCAACACCGGCTCCCAGAGGAAGCTCATCCTGGGCCTTTGTACCTGTCACCTGGTCCACCATCCCCGTCCTGCTGTCCGCAGCCGTCAGGACTCACTGTAAGTGCTTTGCTGATGGCCAGGTGCCTCTTGCCTTGTCATTCCTGTTGCCACACCCGTGGCCGGATTTGCCACCCACAGTCGGTCGGTCGGGCCCCCCTGGCTGCAGTTCACCTGCCCTCTCCTGAGCCCCAGCCCAGACAAGGTAAAGGAGGGGAGGGTGGGAGGGGTGGGATGAGAGAGGAGGAGCGGAAAGAAGGGCCGCTTCAGTGCCGGGCCCAGCAGAGACTGAAAGGATGGTGAGAACCCAGTGTGGGCTCGGCGTCCCCAGCCGCAGTGACCTGCCTGCCCTTGTCACTGGCAACTGCCACAGGCCCGGGGTGTTCGCTACACCTGGCTACTTCTTTACATGCTGCTTCCCTTCAAGTGACCCAGCAGTTAACTAGGGGTCGTGGCAGAACCCTGTCCTGCAGATTTCAAAGCTCGGGGAGCTTGTGAGTACAGACCCAGGTGAAACTCTACAATCTGTGAGCCAGTGGCATTGGTCTCGTAGAACCCCCGACGTGCTTTTATGCTCCATGGGTTTACTTTTTAAAGGGAAGTCCCAGGCAAAGACACTGACCTTCCTCTGGCATTTACTTTGAACTGCATTAATAATGGGATATTTTCCCATTCCATTCACAGCCCATCCCAGAACAATAAACACCTCAAGACAGATCAGTCGCTTTGGGACATTACCATCCAAAACTCATGATGCTTTGTATCCAAGGGAATCTCTTTTCATGGATAAGCAGTAACGCATTTAATGTTCAAATAAATGCAAAATGAACAGCCACACTGAAAGTGGACATCGCCAAACAGATGGGGAAAAGATTTTTTTAAAAAAACATTTATTTATTTATTAAACATTAAGCTCTAAGACTGCTACAACTTTGGGGTGGAGCCCAGGTGTCTAAGCAATAAAAACTTGGATGAAATGACTCACGAGGTAGCTCACCTCACAGCATCTAGTGAGTCAAGGCAGAGTCCTCAGGATGCAGGCTTGCTGAACGGCAGGTGCTCCAAGCTTGTCTTCATTTGTTACTGACCTCCATGCCCTGAGAGCTCATTCATCTGCCATCCCTTCAATGGGTGTTTACTGAACGCTCCTCTGTCACATTCACCTGTTTTAATTCTTTTCATAGCATTGTCACTCTTGAAATTTTTTTTTGTCTATTTGTTCATTTTTTGGTCTGTCTTCTTCCTGGAATGTGAGCCCCCAAGAGAGCAGGAACTTTGTGGACTCTCGTTCACTGCAGAGTCTCCCAAATCTAGAAAAACCCTCGACGTGAGTAGGAGCGAAATACACGTCCTACAGGTTAATGCCCTCGTCATCAGCTTCCATCCTCACTGAGAGGCAGGTTGTGCTGGAGACCCTGAGTTCAAACTCTGGCTCTGCTGCTAACTAGCTGCATGGTAAGCAAGTGATTTAACCCTCCTGTGCCTCAGTTTCCCCATATAACCACTGGAGTGTGATAATGGACTCTCTCTCTTCCCATCCATTGATAATATATATGAAGAACTCAGGATTGATTCTAGCATATAAATACTCAAGAGGCAGGGACTTCCCAGGTGGTGCAGTGGTTAAGAATCTGCCTGCCAATGTAGGGGACACAGGTTCAATCCCTGCTCCAGGAAGATCCTACATGCCATGGAGCAACTAAGCCCTCAAACAACAACTATTGAGCCCACATGCTGCAACAACTGAAGCCCACTCACCTATAGCCCATGCACCACAACAAGAGAAGCCACCGTAATGAGGAGCCCGTGCACCACAATGAACAGTAGCCCCTGCTCGCTGCAACTAGAGAAAGCCTGCATGCAGCAACGAAGACCCAATGCAGCCAAAAATAAAATACATAAATAACAAAATAAATCTTAAAAAAAAAAAACCAATGCTTGTCCCAGGTCAGCCCACAAGAATTGTTATAAAAAAGAAGAAGAGGAAGGAGAAGAGAAGGAGGAGGGGGAGGGGGAGGGGGAAGGGGAGGGGGAGGAGGAGAAGAAGAAGGAGAAGAAGAAGTAGTTACAATTATGGAGTCAGGGCCAAGCCCAGGCAAAACTGTTTGTCTCCAAACCCCATCGTCACCCTCACCATCGCTGCTCTGGTCTCTTCTCAGCTGCAGCCCCATTTGATGGTGGTGCCTGGTGTCCTCAGCTTCTGAGAGCCTCCCACCGCACACCAGCCGGGAGCACCTTTCAAGGCGGGGCACCATGCTCCAGGATAGCCTCCAGCTACAACTCTTCATTTCTCCACCTAACGGTCTCTGTCCTATTGCCTGGGAACCAAAGGATCTGATCAACTAAAGTGCATGCAAGTGCACAAACAAACTCGATATCTCCCCTGACAGTCCCTGGACAGATGGTTACTAGACTTACTGTGATGATCATTTTGTAGCATCTAAAAATACCCAAGGAATTCCCTGGGGGTCCAGTGGTTAGGACTCTGCACTCTCACTGCCCACACCTGGGTTCGATCCCCAGTTGGGGGAATGAAGATCCCACAAACCATGTGGTCCGGCCAAAAAAAAGTAAAATAAAATAACATAAAAAATAAAAATATCAAATCACTATGTTGTACACCTGAAACCAATACAATATTGTAAGTCAATTACACTTCAATTAAAAACAAAACCAACCAAACAAAAAAACCAAGCTCACAGATACAGAGAAGAGATTGGTGGTGCCCAGAGGCAGGGGGGTGGACAGTAGGAGAAATGGGTGAAAGGAGTCAAAAGGTACCAACTTCCAGTTTTAAAATAAATAAGTCCTGGGGAAGTGATGTATAGCATGATGACATATAGTTAATAATACTGTATTGTGTATTCCAAAGCTGCTAAGAGAGTAGATCTTAAAAGTTCTCATCACAAGAAAAATAATTTTCTGGTAATTATGTGTAGTGAAGGATATTAACTAGACTTACTGCGATGATCATTTCCAAATATATAGGCCGATGAGTCAAAAAATATCCTCACTCCAGTTATATTAAAACTTCTACAAATTCTACAGCCAGAGTGCAGATACTTTTTTGACTCACCCTCCTACAAATATTGTCACTATGTTGTACACTTGAAACAAATATGTTATATGTCAATTATATACCTTAATTAAAGTAAACAGAAAGATAGATAATTTTTTAAGAAACAAAAATAGTCTCTCGACCCTCCCAAGTGGGCAGTGGAGTGAAAAGCTCAGCGTGAGTGGGGTCAGCCGAAGGCCCAGCCCCATATCCTTGACATCTCCTTCCCCTGGGGGGCCTCTCCATAATGATGCCATCAGTCATCAGCCATGGCCTCGAGGGGCTGGCCCAAGTGCAGGCACAGGACTGTCCCCATTTCCCCACAAGAACACCTGTTGACTTTCCTAAGGCTCAAGGATGATTAGTGGACTTCCTTGGCTGTCCAGTGCTTCCCTGTGCTTCCAATGCAGGGGGCGAGGGTTCGATCCCTGGTTGGGGAGCTAAGATCCCACATCCAGCAGGCCATGCAACGCAGCCAAAAACAAAAACAAACCCAAAAATCTACCTCATATGATGGATGGTGGTTGTGAGGAGTAATTAAAAAAAAAAAAAAAAAAGCTACTTCATATGCTCGGTTATGAGGATTGATTTTAAAAAAAAAAAAAAAAGGATGATTAGTTTCTCCATTCCTTGGTGCAACTTTCATGCTGTATCCTCAGCTGGGTAGGTGGAGAAAAAACTTTTTTCTTGGGATTTACTCTCTTAGCTTTCATGTATCATATACAGCAGTGTCAATTATATGTATCATATGGTACATTACATCCCTACTATTTATTTACCTTATAACTGGAAGTTTGTACCTTTTGACTGTCTTCATCCAGTTCCCTTTCCCCAGCCCCACCTCTGGCAACCACAAATCTGATCTATCTTTGTATGGGCTTCTTTGTTTGTTTGTTTTTTAAGCTCTTTATTGGGATATAATTGCTTTACACTCTTGTACCAGCTTTTGAGGTACACCAAAGTGAATCAGCTGTATTTATACTTATATCCCCATATCCCCTCCCTCCCGTGACTCTCTCCCAGCCTCCCTGTCCTGGCCCTCTAAGGCATCACCCATCATCGAGTTGATCTCTCTTTATTATACGGCAACTTCCCACTAGCTATCTATTTTACAGTTGGTGTGTAAATATGTCTATGCTACTCTCTCACTTCGTCCCCCCTTCCCCTTCGCCCCCCACCCCCCAACCCCATGTCCTCCAGTCCATTCTCTGCATCTGCATCCTTATTCTTGCCCTGTCACTGGGTTCATCAGTACCTTTTTTTTTTTTTAAGATTCTGTATATATGAGTTAGCATACAGTATTTGCTTTTCACTTTCTGGCTTGCTTCACTCTGTATGGCAGACTCTAGGTCTATCCATCTCATTACATATAGCTCCATTTCATTCCTTTTTATGGCTGAGTAATATGCCATTGTATATATGTGCCACATCTTCTTTATCCATTCATCTGTTGATGGGCATTTAGGTTGCTTCCATGTCCTGGCTATTGTAAATAGTGCTGCAATGAACATTATGGTACATGTTTCTTTTTGGATTATGGTTTTCTCTGGGTATATGCCCAGGAGTGGGATTACTGGATCATATGGTAGTTTTATTTTTAGTCTTTTAAGGAACCTCCAAACTGTTTTCCATAGTGGCTGTACCAACTTACATTCCCACCAACAGTGCAGGAGAGTTCCCTTTTCTCCACACCCTCCCTAATATTTGTTGTTTCCAGATTTTGTGATGATGGCCATTCTGATCAGTGTGAGGTGATACTTCATTGTGGCTTTGACTTGCATTTCTCTGATGATTAGTGATGTTGAGCATCTTTTCATGTGTTTGTTGGCCATCTGTATGTCTTCTTTGGAGAGATGTCTATTTTGTTCTTCCACCCATTTGTGTATTGGGTTATTTGCTTTTTTGGTATTAAGCTTCATGAGCTGCTTATATATTTTGGAGATTAATCCTTTGTCCGTTGCTTTGTTGGCAAGTATTTTCTCCCATTCTGAGGGTTGTCTTCTTGTCTTGTTTATGGTTTTGTTTGCTGTGCAAAAGCTTTTAAGTTTCATTAGGTCCCATTTATTTATTCTTGATTTTATTTCCATGATTCTAGGAGGTGGGTCAAAAAGGATCTTGCTTTGATGGATGTCATAGAGTGTTCTGCCTATGTTTTTCTCTAGGAGTTTTATAGTGTCTGGCCTTACATTTAGGTCTTTAATCCATTTGGAGTTTATTTTTGTGTGTGGTGTTAGGAAGTGTTCTAGTTTCATTCTTTCACATGTTGCTGTCCAATTTTCTGGCACCACTTATTGAAGAGGCTGTCTTTTTTCCATTGTATATTCTTGCCTCCTTTGACAAAGATAAGGTGCCCATATGTGCTTGGGTTTACCTCTGTGTTCTCTATTCTGTTCCATTGATCTTCCTTTCTATTTTTGTGCCAGTACCATACTGTCTTTATCACTATGGCCTTGTAGTATAGTTTGAAGTCAGGAAGCCTAATTCCACCAACTCCATCTTTCCTTCTCAAGATTGCCTAGGTTATTCAGGGTCTTTCGCGTTTCCATACAAATCGTAACATTTCTTGTTCTAGTTCTGTGAAAAATGCTGTTGGTAATTTGAAAGGGATTGTATTGAATCTGTAAATTGCTTTTGGTAGTATAGTCATTTTCACAATGTTGATTCTTCCAATCCAAGAACATGGTATGTCTCTCCATCTGTTTATGTCTTCTTTGATTTCTTTCATCAGTGTCTTATAGTTTTCTGCATACAGGTCTTTTGTCTCCTTAGGCAGGTTTATTCCTACATATTTTATTCTTTTTGTTGCAATGGTAAATGGGAAAGTTTCCTTAATTTCGCTTTCTGCTCTTTCATTGTTAGTGTATAGGAAAGCAAGAGATTTCTGTGCATTCATTTTGTATCCTGTTACTTTACTAAATTCATCAATTTGTGGTAGCAGTTTTCTGGTAGAATCTTTAGGGTTTTCTATGTATAACATCATGTTATCTGCAAAGAGTGACAATTTTACTTCTTCTTTTCCAATTTGGATTCCTTTTATTTCATTTTCTTCTCTGATTGCTGTGGCTAAAACTTCCAAAACTATATGGAATAATAATGGTGAGAGTGGGCACCCTTGCCTTGTTCCTGTTCTTAGAGGGAATTCTTTCAGGTTTTCACCATTTAGAACAATTTTGGCTTTTGGTTTCTCATATATGGCTTTTATTATGTTGAGTTAATTTCCTTCTATGCCCATTTTCTGGAGAGCTTTTATCATAAATGGATGTTGAACTTTGTCAAAAGCTTTTTCTGCATCTATTGAGATGATCATATGGTTTTTATCCTTCAATTTGTTAATATGATGTATCACATTGATTGATTTGCATATATTGAAGAATCCTTGCATTCCAGGGATAAACCCCACTTGATCATGGTGTATGATCTTTTTCCTGTGCTGTTGGATTCTGTTAGCTAGTATTTTGTTGAGGATTTTTGCATCTATATTCATCAGTGATATTGGTCTGTAATTTTCTTTTTTTGTGACATCTTTGCCTGGTTTTGATATCAGGGTGATGGTGGCCTCATACAATGAGTTTGGGAGTGTTCCTCCTTCTGCTATATTTTGGAAGAGTTTGAAAAGGATAGGTGTTAGCTCTTCTTGAAATGTTTGATAGAATTCGCCCGTGAAGCCATCTGGTCCTGGGCTTTTGTGTGTTGGGAGATTTTTAATCACAGTCTCAATTGCAGTGCTTGTGATTGGTCTGTTCATATTTTCTATTCCTTCCTGGTTCAGTCTTGGAGGATTGTATTTTTCTAAGAATTTATCCATTTTTTCCAGGTTATCCAATTTATTGGCATATAGTTGCTTGTAGTAGTCTCTCGTGATCTTTTGTATTTCTGTGGTGTCAGTTGTTACTTTTCCTTTTTCCTTTCTAATTCTGTTGATTTGTGTCTTCTCCATTTTTATCCTGTTGAGTCTGGCTAACGGTTTATCAATTTTGTTTATCTTCTCAAAGAACCAGCTTTTAGTTTCATTGATCTTCGCTACTGTTTCCTTCCTTTCTTTTTCATTTATTTCTGCTCTGATCTTTATGATTTCTTTCCTTCTGCTCACTTTGGGGTTTTTTTGTTCTTCTTTCTCTAATTGTTTTAGGTGTAAGGTTAGGTTGTTTATTCAGTATTTTTCTTGTTTCTTGAGGTAGGACTGTATTGCTATAAACTTCCCTCTTAGAACTGCTTTTGCTGTGTCCCATAGGTTTTGGGTTGTTGTGTTTTCATTGTTGTTTGTTTCTAGATATTTTTTGATTTCCTCTTTGATTTCTTGGTTGTTTAATAGCATATTGTTTAGCCTCCATGTGTTTGTATTTTTTATAGTTTTTTTTCCTGTAATTGATATCTAGTCTCATGGCATTGTGGTCAGAGAAGATGCTTGATATAATTTCAATTTTCTTGAATTTACCAAGGCTTGATTTGTGACCCAAGATGTGATCTATCCTGGAAAATATTCCATGTGCACTTGAGAAGAAATTATATTCTGTAGTTTTTGGATGGAATGTCCTATAAATATCAAGTCGAGATGGTCTAATGTGTCATTGAAAGCTTGTGTGTCTTTATTTATTTTCTGTTTGGATGATCTGTCCATTGATGTAAGTGGGGTGTTCAAGTATCCTACTATTATTGTGTTACTGTCAAGTTCCTCTTTTATGGCTGTTAGCATTTGCCTTATGTTTTGAGGTGCTCCTATGCTGGGTGCATAGATATTTACAATTGTTATATCTTCTTCTTGGATGGATCCCTTGATCATTATGTAGTGTCCTTCCTTGTCTCTTGTAATAGTCTTTACTTTAAAGTGTAATGTGTCTGATATGAGTACTGCTACTCCAGCTTCCTTCTGACTTCCATTTGCATGGAATATCTTTTTCCATCCCTTTACTTTCAGTCTATATGTGTCCCTTGGTCTGGAGTGGGTTTCTTGTAGGCAGCATATAGACAGGTCTTGTTTTTGTATCCATTCAGTCAGTCTGTGTCTTTTGATTGGAGCATTTAATCCATTTACATTTAAGGTGATTATTGACATGTGTGTTCCAATTACTATTTTCTTAATTGCTTTGGGTTTGTTTTTGTAGGTGTTTTCCTTTTCTTGTGTTTCCTACTTAGACAATTTCCTTAAGCAATTTTTGTAAGGCTGGTTTGGTGGTGCTGAATTCTCTTAACTTTGCTTGTCTGTAAAGCTTTTGATTTCTGCATCAAATCTGAATGAGATTACTGCTGGGTAGAGTATTCTTGGCTATAGGTTTTTCTCTTTCAGGACTTTCAGTATATCTTGCCATTCCCTTCTGGCCTGCAGAGTTTCTGCAGAAAGATCAGCTGTTATCCTTATGGATTTTCCCATATATGTTATTTGTTGCTTTTCTCTTGCTGCTTTTAATATGTTTTCTTTGTGTTTAATTGTCATTAGTTTGATTAACATGTGCCTCGGTGTATTTCTCCTTGGGTTTATTCTGTATGGGACTCTCTGCACTTCTTGGACTTGATTAATTATTTCCTTTCCCATGTTGGGGAAGTTTTCGACTATAATCTCTTCAAATATTTTCCCAGACCCTTTCTTTTTTTATTCTTCTTCTGGGATGCATATGATTTGAATATTGGTGTGCTTAATGTTGTCACCAAGCTCTCTGAGACTGTCTTCCATTCTTTTTATTCTTTGTTCTCTTTCCTGCTCTGTGGCAGTTATTTCCCCCATTCTATCTTCCAACTCACTTATTCGTTCTTCTGCCTCAGTTATTCTGAGTTTTATACCATCTAGAGTATTTTTAATTTCAGTTATTTTGTTGTCCATTACTGTTTGTTTGTTCTTTAGTTCTTCTGAGTCCTTATTAACTGTTTCTTGTATTTTCTCTATTTTGTTGTCAAGATTTTGTATCATTTTTACTATCATTACTCTGAATTATTTTTTGGGCAATTTTCCTATTTCCTCTTCATTTATTAGGTCTTGTGGGTTTTTTTCCTGCTCCTTTGCCTACATGATGTTTCCTTGTTTTCTCATTTTGTCTAATTTATAGGATTTGCTGTCTCCTTTCCCTATGCTGCCTAGTAGTAATTCCTCTTGTTTCCTCCCTCTGCCCACTGTGGTGGGGTTTGTCCAGTGTCTTGAGTAGGCTTCCTGGTTGGGGGGTCTGGTGTCTGCTTTCTGGTGTGTGGCTCTGTGTCTTTTCTCTCTGATAAGCAGGGCTGTGTCAGGTGGTGTGTTTTAGGGTATCTGTGAGGTTAATATGGCTTTAGGTAGTCTGTGTGCTGATGGGTGGGTTTGTGTTCCTGCCTTGTTTATAGTTTGGTGTGAGGTGTCCAGCACTGGCAGTTGCAGACAGTCAGACAAAGCCAGGTCTTAGACTCTGATACAGGGCTCTGTGAGAGTTCTCTGCAGTTAATCTTCCCTGTGTCTGAGGACTCCCTAGTAGTCTAGCATCCTGGATTCAGTGCTCTCTCCCCAGAGCCTCCTACTTGACTTCTGATGGAGTAGTCCAGACTTCAGAGGTTGCTTGTCCCAGCAATAAAGGGGTTTAAAGAAGACTGTCCAAGCCCCAGGCTTATGGCAGAATGTTGAGTCAAACAAATACCCAGAATGGACCAGATCAATAGAATTAATAATAATATTTCTGTTTCCTTGAGGTCTCAGCTGTAAGTGTCCTTCTTCCCACCTTGGGCTTTTTGTGTTACTCTGCAACCAGCAGAGCTTCCTTTATTGTTCATCTGTAAGTGCTGGTGTGTGGGGAGAGAGAGGGTACAATAGTGGCTCCTTCTCCTGGGATTGAGTGAGCAGTGGTGCCCTGCCTGGGTCGCAGCAGCTTGGGCAGCTCTGGTGGTGCCTATTGCAGAGCGACACCGGCAGCTCAGGCCGAGAGAGCCTGTTTGTTTTTGAAGAATAATTTACCTACAACACCATGTAAGTTCCTGTTACACAACACAGTGATTTTGTATTTCTATACATTTCAAAATGATCACTACAAGTCTAGTTACAATATGTCATCATACAAAGATATTACATAGTTATTGAGTGGATTATTTTTACTAAATGCTGGTTTGATTTACATATTTTTAAATAATTAATTAAATGAATGTTAAATAATAAAAAAATTCATTCTTCTTGAAAAATATTAAAACATGGCAAAGGTTTTAAAAATAAGACTGACAAAAGGTTGAAATAAAATAGAAAACTAGCAAAAAGCTAACAGTCAATGATGGGGCTCTAGGTGATTTTATTTTATTTATTTTAAAATTTTTATATTTTTTATTTTTGGCTGCATAGAGTTGGGATCTTTGTTGTGGCATGCAGGATCTTTTATTGTGGTACGTGGGCTTCTTTCTAGTTGTGGCACGTGGGTTTTCTCTGTCTAGTTGTGGCATGAGGCTCAGAGCACATGGGGTTTAGTTGCCCTGTGGCATTTGGGATCTTAGTTCCCCAATGAGGGATCGAACCTCATTCTCTGCATTGGAAGGTGGGTTCTTTACCACTGGACCACCACGGCAGTCCCTCTAGGTGATTTTTTTTAAATCTTTATACCTTTCTATTTTTTTCTAAAAATTCTACCATAAATAATATTGTTGTTATATCATTAAAAAGTCACTTAAAAAAAGACTTATTGGGGTATAATTGACATACAATAAACTGCATACATTTGTGTGTACAATTTGATATGTTTTGGCAGGTACATACACCTGTGAAACTATCACCACTATCAAGATAAACAATATATCTTCTCTACCTCACACCATACACAAAAATGTACTCAAAATGGATCAAAGACCTAAATGTAAGAGTTAAAAGTATAAAAACACTTAGAAGAAAGCATAGATGCAAATCTTCGTGACCTTGGATTAGGCAATGGCTTCTTAGGTATGACACCAAAACCATAAGCAATGAAAGAAAAAAGTAAGTAAATTGAACTTCAGCAAAATTTAAAACTTTTGTGCTTCAAAGAACACTGCAAGAAAGTGAAAAGACCCAAAGAATGAGAAAAAATATTTGCAAATCATGTATCTTATGAGGGATTGTACCCAGGATATACCAAGACCTCTCATATTTATACAATAAAACAACAACCCAAATTTAAAATGGGCAAAGAATTTGAAACATCTTGTTTCTCCAAAGAGGATACATAGATGGCCAATAAGCACAGAAAAGTATGTTTCATATTATTAGTGATTAGTGGAATAAGATATGACTTTATACTCACTAGAATGGCTATAAGAAAAAGACAGACAATAACACCTGTTGGCAAGGATGTGGAGAAAATGGATATTAGAGTGTAGCCACTTTTTTTTACCATCAAACAAAGCTGGTATGACCATTTCTATACAAATCTCTCCTAACAGTGTGTTTCAAAGAGCAAAAGTTTTTAATTTTGAAGAGGTCTGATTTACTCATTTTTTTTTCTTTGAAGGATCTTGCTTTCAGTATTTATCTAAGAAATCTGTGCCTAATCTAAGATCACAAAAACCCTATGTTTTCTTCCAGGAGTTTTATAGCTTTACATTCACATCTAATTTTGTACACATGGATATCCAATTGTTCCCACACCATTTGTTGGAAAGACTATCCCTCTAATACTTTCAGGTGGTTCTTTTCCCACCCTTGGCTAGTTTCCTCATATACATGCTTCTGTACTCAGCGAAAGAACTTAGAATTCTTTTTTTGTTTTGTTTTGCAACTAGATTTTTCTTTTCCTTCTTTTTTAACTTTTTATTTTATGTTGGAGTATAGTTGATTAACAATGTTGTGTTTGTTTTAGGTGTATAGTACAGTGATTCAGTTATACATATACATGTATCTATTTGTTTTCAAATTCTTTTCCCATTTAGGTTGTTACATAATATTGAGCAGAGTTCCCTATACAGTAGGTCCTTGTTGATTATCCATTTTAATTAGAAGTCTTTTTCTGTGCATTTTTCTCTCCTCTTGGTCTCCCCAAACTCTCAGATCCATCTCCTCAACTCAGGGAGACTGCCAGACTCTGCCTGGGTTCCCTTCCCTATGCTGCAGCCTGGAAACTCTTTAGACAATAAAATGGAGCAATCATAGGGCTCACCTTGTTTATTTGCCACATTTCAGGGATCACCATTCTTCCTTGCCTCGTCTGATTGCCAATGTCTTAAAAACCATTGTTTTGTGTATTTGGTGTATTTTGTTTGTTTTCTGTTATTTCAGGCTCACAAGAGAGTTACTCCCTGTTATTCCATCTTGGCTAGAAGTGGCAGTTTAAGTGAGTTTTTTTTTAATTGACTGCTAGATTTTGAGAGTAAGTATAAGGAGGCTAATCTCTTCTAGGAGCTCAATTTTCTAATTAGGTTCCAAGTTTAGAAAGTTGGAGGGAAATAGTCACTATAATCATTGAAAGTCATGGGACCCCCACTTTCCAGGAACGTGATGCCATTTTGCAGAGAGAATTGTCCACGTTGGTGTATCTGAAGAATGTTGTAAAATTGTCTTCTCTGGAGGTTCTGAAACTCCTAATGGTTCTTTTCCCTCCCTTATCAAATTCCAAGGGAAAGGACCTTTCCCAGAGTCATAGCTGTTAAGAGGACTAGCCAATATAATAGCCACACTTCAGCCTAACACCTGCAGTATTTTCCTACAGGAATATAAATCTAAACTAAGTAACCAAATAATACACCCACTAGAATGAATATGGATAAAATATACATTTTACATAGTGCATCCTGAGGCAATACCAGTGCCTGTTACAATTCCATATCAGGTACATTTTGTGTTGGGTTTTCCAGCTCTTATTCTGTTTCCTCATGCTCCCTTCTGCTCCTCATCAGTTTCTCCTCTGCTTTTTTCCTGGTTCTTCTTTCTCTCCTGCTTAATCCTAAGAGAATCCTGGGTGCACTCACAGAAATGGACACACTCAACCTCAGCTCTGAGTTGCTAGACAGCTGTGGACTCCACCTTACAAGACAAACAAAAAGCAAAGAAAATTAAAACTCACTTTTAACTGGATTGCTGGCATTTTTACTTTTCCTATACTAGCACATTCACTGCTTATTTTGACACAGGTTGAAAAATCAACCTCTAGCAGAGAAAAAAAGATTAACAACCATAGTGGATGGTGTGTCGTGTGCCTGGTGTTTTATATAGGTACATAGAATGACCAAGCCTTGTGAAGCGAAATCATAAACCAACCTCCCTTTATAACCATCCTGTTGAACTAGTTTTTCTCCTGCCCTGGCAGGTCTCAGGATTCTTCTGACCCTCCAGTGAGAAATTAGAGTGCCCAGTACATAATAATAGTCAAAGGCCAACTTCTTTTAAAAGCCCGGGTCCTACCCTTTCCCCCAGCTCAGGCTTATTGTAGGTAGAAAACCTATAGCATAGAAGGGAGATATAATTACCTTTCTCTTTCCCTCATCTTTTTTCCAATTTTACTCCTCTTACTCATCCTCCACCATTTTGCTAACCATCATTTCTGAGCCCTCCTGGCTCAGTGGATGGGGAGACAGGGAGGAGAGAGAAGTGGGACATTCAAAGAAGGAAAGTTCCTCTTTGTCAGGTCCTGTCATGAGCTGCCTTTGCTCCCTCTGGAATGAGAAGGTGTTGAAAGCTATCTTTGTCTCATGGGGCAGGCCTGGGTTCTTAGTACATACCTCCAATCAGCGGGACTCTCTTGCAGTCTCCTTGACCAGAACATGTGCATCTATCATTCAGTTGATATAAATGCAGACGAACACCCAGGCGGAGGGAGCCGTGAGCACAAAGGCCCTGAAGTGGGGGCAGGCTGTGCATGTCCCAAGAACAGAAGGAGGCCCATTCAACTGGAGCACAGGGAGCAGGGGGACAGTGCGAAGAGATGAGGACAGAGGATAGAGGGGACTGGAGCACGTGGAGCCTCCTAGACCAGGACCCCAATTGTACTCTGGGTGAGGTGGATGGGAAGCCACGGGTGTTGTTGGGAGGAGGGACATGATCTGACTTTGACTTTGAAAGGATCACTCAGCCCCTATGTAGAGGATAGACTTGGGGGAAAGGGAAAGTGGGAAAGACTGAACATCTGGAGTTTAACTAGGAGGCTTTGTAATAATCTAGGTGAGAAGACATAATGACTCAGACCAGAGTGCGTGGTAGTGAGAGGTGAACGGGGTATGTTATGAAGACAGAGTCAATATCATCCATGAAGGACTGGATGAGGAACGTGAAAGAAAGAACAGAATCAAAGCTGCCTCCAAAGATGTGGCATTAACAAGTGGAAGGAAGGAGTTTGCCTGAGGAAGACTGCATATTTGAGATAAGGATGGAATCAGGAGTTTGGACAGATTAATTTGGAGATAATGTTAGATAACCAATTGGCAAAGTCGAGCAGACAGCCAGGGGCGTGAGTCTGGGATCCGCCTAGAGATGTAAATCTTAGAATTATCAGCATATAGACGTCATTTAAAGTCATGCGACTGAGTTGATCAAATGGAAATGAAAGTGGATAAAGAGAAGTCCAAGGGCTAAGCCATGGGCCTCCAACCTTCAGATATGGAGATACAGAGAAACAGCAAAAAGACCGAGAAGAACAACCACTAGGAGAACCAGCAGTGTCCCAGAAGTCAGGCTGAGGTAAGCCTTCAGGAATGACCAACTATTTCAAATGCTACCAAGGTCAAGAAGATGCATTGATCACTGGCAACGTGGGGTGGGGGGGAGGGGGTCACTGGTGACTTGGCAATGGCTATTATGCCAAAACTGTGAAGGCTGATTTAAGTGTGACCAAGAGAGAATGGGAGGAGAGGAAGCAGAGACAGTGAGTGAGACAAATCTTTTCAGGACTTTTGCTCTAAAGGAGGAAAGAGAGGCAGTGGCTGGAGGGAGATGTGGTGTCATGCGAATGGAGGTTTGGGGTTTGGTTGTGTTTGTTTTTAAAATAGGAGACCTTAGAGCATGTTTCCATATGCTGATCGGAATAATGCAGGACAGAGAGGAGAGCATTGCCACTGTGAAGTGCTTAGGTGGACAAGACAGGGTTAGATCTAGTGAACATCAAAGGGGCTGGTCTCAGATGATGGTCTAATTACAGGAAAGAGGGCAGAGTAAAAGGGTACCAATACAAGCAGGATGGTGGAGGGAGCATGTGGGAGTTCTATTCATTTCCCCAATGAAATACAGAGCAAGGTCATCAGCAGAGAGGGAGCAGAGAGAGAAAGAAAGAAGAGAAGGTGTGAAAAAGCAGTTTAGGAGAAAGGAAAATGGAGTCAGATTACGGGGCAAATCAATGGTCCACTTGAGTTATGGCGTTAAGTGAAACCAGCCAGCAAGAGTGCGTGTGTTTCTCCAGCCAGTTCGGCGACCCCAGAGCAGGCATGGAGTACAGACACCAACTTCAAAGAAACACAAAGTAAGATGAAATGCCAATTTTTTTTTCCTTTTTTTTTGCCATGCTGCACAGCTCGGCATGTAGGATCTTAGTTCCCCTACCAGGGATCGAACCCGCGCCCCCTGCATTGGAAGCGCAGTCTTAACCCCTAGACTTCCAGGGAAATTCTAAGATAAAATGCCATTTTTTAAAAATTCACTTTAGGGACTTCCCTGGTGGCACAGTGGTTAAGAATCCGCCTGCCAATGCAGGAGACACAGTTTCAAGCCCTGGTCCAGGAAGATCCCACATGCCACGGTGTGACTAAGCCCATGTGCCACAACTACTGAGCCTGCACTCTAGAGCCCTCGAACCACAACTACTAAATCCATGTGCTGCAACTACTGAAGCCCGTGAGCCTAGAGCCCATGCTCCACAACAAGAGAAGCCAACACAATGAGAAGCCCGTGCACCACAATAAAGAGTAGCCCCTGCTCACTGCAACTAGAGAAAGCCTGCATGCAGCAACAAAGACCCAACACAGCCAAAAAAATAATAAATAAATAAAATTAAAAAAAAAAAACCTCATCAAATCTATAAATAGTTAAAAAATTTTTCACTTTAAGAGCAAAGATGTTTAAAGTATCCTCAAAGTATGCTAGGAAAGAGTGGAATACAAACTCTCACACATATCTGATAAGAGTATAAATTGGTACTATTAACTTCAGAAATTATTCCCTGACTCTTAAAAATATTCATTTTGCACTTCTAGGAATCTATTTTAAGAAGATAATAATTAAGAAAAAATGTGCACAAGGATATTTATGTAAGTATTATTTATACTTGGGGAAAATTGGAAATAATTAAATTACTAAAATTAGGGGAGGAATAATGAAAATCATCTATGAAGTAGCAGCATTCACTGAAACAGATGTTTACCAAGAGTCTTTAACAACACGAAAAAAATCCTTAAGATATAGTTATGGCACTTAGTCAAGATAAAATGCATTTTTAAAAGTCACTAGGAAAATTCCAAAATGTTCATTGTAATTATCTTTAGGTAGTAGGATTATAGCTGATTTTCATTTTGTTCATTATTGCTTTCTGTATTTTCCAAAATGGGTATTTCTATCTTAATCAGAACAAAAATGCTATGTTTAAAAATATGGTCCATCCTTAAAGCAAGAGGGTGGATTTGAAGGGCATTGGGGTTCTTTCTAGTCACATTGAGTCCCCATAGTCTCACATTTCAAGCTGTGCAAATTCCAGGGATATCCAAAAATTCCCTCCCAAGCAGTCTCATATCATCTCATCAGAGTTGAACACTTTTTAAACCTGAAGATAAAATGGAGTAATTCATTTACAACAAACTTTAAAAAAAAAAAAAAATTCAAATACCCTCAATCCAGTGGTTTTGCTTTTTTTTTTTTTTTAATTCATTTATTTTATTTATTTATTGGCTGAGTTGGGCTTTCATTGCTGCACACGGGCTTTCTCTAGTTGCGGTGAGCAGGGGCTACTCTACATTGTGGTGTGTGGGCTCTTCATTGTAGTGGCTTCTCTTGTTGCAGAGCATGGCCTCTAGGCACATGGTCTTCAATAGTTGTGGCACGTGGGCTCGATAGTTGTGGCTCATGGGCTCTAGAGCACAGGCTCAACAGTTGTGACACACGGGCTTAGTTTCTTCGTGGCATGTGGAATCTTCCTAGAGCAGGGCTTGAACCTGTGTCCCCTGCATTGACAGGCGGATTCTTAACCACTGTGCCACCTAGGAAGTCCCTATGACAAACTTTTTATTCAAGGTGTAATAACAGATTCTTGTTCTAGAATGATTAGCATCTCCTAACTCCTTTTTTCTAGACTTGCCCCAGCCCTTCACAGAATTTGGAGATGGGGAATTCCCTGGCAGTCTTGTGGTTAGGACTCCTCGTTCTCACTGCCAAGGGCCCAGGTTCAATTCCTGGTCAGGAAACTAAGATCCTACAAGCTGTGCAGTGTGGCTAAAAAAAAGAGAAAAAAAACACTTGGAGATGGCCTTCTGGACTCGACAACATTTGGACCCCAGCAGATATCCTAAGTAAGCTTTGTAAAATTCTTTTTTTTAATTGAAATATAGTTGATTTACAATATTATATTAGTTTCAGGTATATAGCAAAGTGATTCAGTTATATATTTTTTCAGATTATTTTCCATTATAGATTATTATGAGATATTGAATATTTTTCCCTGTGCTGTACAGTAAATCCTTGTTGCTTATCTATTTTATATATAGTAATTAAAACACTCCCTCACACCAAATACAAAAATAAACTCAAAATTGTTTAAAGACCTAAATATAAGACATGACAGCACAAAACTCCTAGAAGAGAACATAAACAAAACATTCTCTGACATAAATCCTAGAAATATTTTCTTAGATCAGTCTCCCAAGGCAAAAGAAATAAAATTCTTTTACTTATAAATTCAGCAAAGAAGTGCTTCAAAAGGAACTTTTTCTCATGTATCAGTCAGCTATCACTGCATAACAAACAACCGCAGAATGTCAATGGCACACACTAATAAGCATGCGTTTCACTCAAGCACTGGTGTATTGGCTGGAGCCAATCTGATACAGGCCGAGCTTGACTGGGCAGCTCTAAGCCAGTAGTTGGGACCAAATCTGCTCCATGTGTCTCTTATCCTCCTAGGACCAGTGGGCTAGCTTGGCATGTTCTCATGATGATGGCAAATGCATGAAAAAATAAGCCCAACTATGTAAGTACATGTCAAGTCCTTGCTTGTATGTCTGTTAACAACCCATCGGCTAACACAAGTCACAGGGCAAGCGCAAAGTCAAGAACAAATCAGCTCTGCCCCTCGAGCAGAAAGAACCGCAGAATCACACAGAAAAGGAGGTGACTACAAGGAGAAGTGAAGAATGAGCCAATAAATCAACCTATTATAACCAGGAAAGAAAGAAAAATGGAGAAAATGCAAACATGAAAGGTGGAAATTAATTTACAAAGAGTAAATTCTTCAGTTAAAATTTAATCATGGACAGCTCCTGTTCCTAGTTACTTTCTCAACATCTCTGTTGAAACCCAACCCCCAAACCCCACTATTCAGTCCTTGAGCATTTCTCATCCCCATCTCCTCCAGAGGAGAGACGAGAGCCAGAGATATAGCCTCGAGGGGTCAGCAGGTTAATGGACATTATCCTAGAGCAGAATACCCGTCTTGGCTTTTCTCTACCGCAGGAATATCAGTCACTAAAGCCTCTCCCAGTCCTGTAAGCCAGCCTCAAGGCCATCCAGTCTGCCCTGCATCCCAAAGCCCCATTATAGGGACGAGGACGGGTCGAAAGGATTATTTCTTCAATCTTTCCTGGAGGCTGGAGGCTGAAGCCTGCGCTATGTGCTATTCAGCTCCTTCTAAATGGGAGACTTGGGGATTCTCTCATCACAAGTGCACCACGATTTATCTGAAACAGAAAAAAAGATCATGCCTTAATGCCATTAGAATATGTTTAATGCAGCCTGAAAATTACTCCTTCCCCTTCTCTCCCTCTCCCCTTTCTCTCCCCCCCTCCCTTTCCCTCTCTTTCTCCTTCTTCCTTTCAAGCCCACTTCCAAAGCTGATCTGAACCTCCAGCAAAGGCCCTGAACCAGTCTAACTACACAGCTTGGGGCCCAGAGAGGCACGTTGTAATGATTTGCATTCCCACATTATACTCACTCACAAAAGCCAGGAGTTCTACCTTCTGCTCTGAAACACAGTTGTTAAGAGGACTTGACTTTAGGTTCAGACAGATCTGCACGGACACCTGTCTCCTCTTCTCACCTACCATGTGACCTTAGGCAAATTGCTTAACCCATCAGTTTCCTCATGGGTAGAATGGGGCCAATAACAGTGCCTACCTCATAGAACTAACATGGATATGGTGAGATAAAATCTGAAGGTGCCTGCCACATGGTCCATGCTCAATCGAGTGCAGCTATAATAACTCGATGTGGGGACCGTGAACCTCCAGTGGGAAGACACCCAACCCTGGTGAACTCCAAGAAGCAGGAACCCCGCGTCATGACTCTGATGTCTACAGCATTTGAAACACTTAAAAGACTGGTTCCCGCTGCAGAGGTAAAAGGAAAGCATTTGGGCCAATTTGGAGTTAACCGCTCCTGGGTACTCAACCACTGTAACAGGGATTTTTGTGGTCTGAGAAATATATGCAAAAACCCAGGTGTCTGTGGCCAGTGAATTTAAATGTGAAACAACGGTCCCCCAGCAGCAAGCCCAGAACACCTGTTGGTGTCTGTTAGATGCCACCACAGGGCACAAACCAGCTCTTCCCTTCTGCATCGCCAGGTGGATTGACAAACTTTTTCATGTAACGGGTTAAGCACTAGTTGTCATCACAACTCCACTTTTGTCTGTCTGTTTTGCAGGGGGTGGGGCAAGGGCAGTTGTTTGGTTGGGGTTTTTTTTAAATTGCAGTATAGTTGATTTACAATGTTGTGTAAGTTTCAGGTGTATAGAAATGTGATTCAGTTATACATATATATAGATAGATAGATAGATAGATAGATAGATAGATAGATAGATATCTCTATTCTTTTCAGCATTCTTTTCCTTTACAGTTTATTAGGAAATATTGAGTTCCCTGTGCTACACAGGACGACCCTGTTGGCTATCTATTTTATATACAGTAGTGTGTATCTGTTAATCCCAAACTCCTCATTTACCCTTCCACAACTTCACTTTCTAAATAAACTGCGCCTTCTTTTGGTAAATTCAATACATTTCCCAGCACCCTTGGTTCAATTCAATAAAGATGTGTGAGGTGTTTACACTGTGGCAGACATTGTGGGTGTTTAAAATGGAGCAAGAATGAAAGTAGGCTTTTTTGAGTTCTTGCTATGATTAAACAACTCTGAGGGTATTTATAAACCCCCTGCTCTACTTTGTTTAAGGAGCATAGATTCAGAGAAAGCTCATCTGTGTGACTAAGAGTAAGAGGGTAAAAGAGGTACTAATGCTTCGTGTAAGAAAAATGAAGCCATTTCAGTGGCGTAAAACAACAGAGGTGGATTTCTCACCGCTGCCCTACCCAAGTGCGATGTTCCTGGTCCGCCTACAGCTTCATTCCACCTGGTGGCTCAGGCACCCAGGCTCCTGCCTTCTCATAGACCTGCCATCCATTATGGCCTCAAAGTCCCCTGCACCCTAACTGCAGAGAGAAAAGGGCATGGAGAAAACCCACCCACTTCTTAAAAGCCCTGTCCCAGAAGCAACAGATTCCTCCTATTCACATTCCATTTGCAAGAATTAATCACACGGCCACTCCTGGGTACCAGAAAGGCAGGGATGTGGAACCCTTTTCCTGTTGGGACAGCAACAATTCCCAAAAGCATACACTTTTGGTAAATAGCTAGCTGCCTGTGTGTATGCATGTTCATACATTGCTGTATGTTTTTGCCTATTTCCTCCACTCTGACATGAGCTCCATAAGAGCAAGGATTTGTTTTGTTCATTGTAGAATCCCCAGCCGGCAGTGATGCCTGAAGCAAACCTTGGAGGAGTTACCCAGGTGCAGAGGTTAGAAAAAGGCCATGCCAAGGGGTGGATGGAACGTGAAAAGGCAGGAAGTAGGAGGGCATGGTGTGTTTGGAGAGCTGAATTTGCCTACTGTGGCGAGAGAGAAGAGTGGGGTCTGGGCCAGGGCGTGGCAGGAGCCTGGGTGCAGGGACCAGAATGGGCAGGGCCCTAGCCTTGGGCTAAGGAATTGAAATATATCCTTAAGCACCACACAACCCAGAAATTCCACTCCTAGGTATATACACCCCCCAAAAAAAAGAGAAAAAAAAAGTAAAAAGAAAACCATGTCCACACAAAATGTTCATAATAGCCAAAAAGTAGAGACAACCAAAATATCCAGCAATAAATGAATGGATAAACAGAATGTGGTAAACCAATACAATGAAATAGTACTCAGCCACAAAAAGGAATGAAGGACTGATTCGTGCTACAACTTGGATGAACCTCAAAAATGTTACCTAAGTGAAAGAAGCCAGACACAAAAGACCACATATTGTATGAGTCCATTTACATGAAATATACAGAACAGACAGATCCAAAGAGACAGAAATAGGCTAGTGGTTGCCAGGGATTAGAAGGAAAAGGGCATGGGGAGTGAGAACTAATGGGTACAGGGTGTCTTTGTGGGGAGATGACAATGTCCTGGAGTTAGATAGTGGTGATGGTTGAATTTACTGAAGACAACAGGATGATACTCTTTAAAAGGGTGGCCTCATAGTATGTGAATTATATCTCAATAAAGCTGTTATTTTAAAAATCTATCCTTAAGACAATAAGAAGGCATGAAAGGGTTTCAAGCAGGTGACGATCACGTGGTCAAGATACACACTGGTGGTTATGTCGACAATGGATTGAAGAGGATGGAGAACAGAGCCTGGTCCTCCCAGGGAAATGTAACAAGGAGCTGAACTAGGGCCCTGGAGTTAACACCCCCCACCAGGTGAGTTAACACTTGGTCAAAGGAGAGAAAAAGTGGAGAAAGCACAAAGCCAGATTTGCAGCTCTCCCTGTAAAAGCACACTGTCTAAGCTGTACCAGCAAAACATGCACGGATGGACTTCCCTGGCGGTCCAGTGGTGAGGACTTGGTGCTTTCACTACCATGATCCTAGGTTTGATCCCTGGTAGGGGAACTAAGATCCTTCAAGCCACGTGCTGTGGGGCCAAAAAAAAAAAAAAAAAAAAATGCACAGAGCCCTAGAAGTACCAGGCCAGCTTCTAGTCCTACTCCTTACACTTGAGGAGCTGCTGGGTCACTCCTGCCACTCATGCTGCTGGCACAGGAATTCACCTCCAGGCTGTTTGTCTTTTCAGCACCAAAACAGGGAGCAAATTTTCAAGGTTCTCACCCCTGACAATCTGCAATGTGCAACTCTGGCTGCTGCTTCTGTGGTTGACATTTGGTCATTTTTCTTTTCAAGTATTATGAGTAAATGCACACATCGGAAAGCTATTTGCATATCCTTGGAACATCGGAGAGTGATGTTTTAATTGGTAGATAAGTGACCCAGGCAACAAATTCAATACCTGTCAGATTTGATGCCCTGCCCTACACCAAACTCTACAACTCAGTTGGGTTTCACAAATACCTACTGCGCGCCATGAACCAAGGGATACAGAATGGATAGGAAAATGATCTATGTTTTGTTTTTTTTTAATTAATTAATTAATTAATTTATTTATTTATTGGCTGCGTTGAGTCTTCGTTGCTGCACATGGGCTTTCTCTAGTTGCGGTGAGTGGGAGCTACTCTTCATTGTGCTGTGCAGGCTCCTCATTGCAGTGGCTTCTCTTGTTACAGAACACGGGCTCTAGGCATGTGGGCTTCAATAGATGCAGCACACAGGCTGGATAGTTGTGGCTCATGGGCTTAGTTGCTCCGAGGCACGTGGGAATCTTCCTGGGGCAGGGATGGAACCTGTGTCCCCTGCATTGGCAGGTGGATTCTTAACTACCGAGCCACCCAGGAAGTCCCTGATCTATGCTCTTAGGAAGGTCATAGGCTCATGAGAGAGAATGACTCCGAGGCAGATGGGTGTGAGTTTACGGAAGTGTGCTGATGGAGGGATGCACTGTATCCAGCCTGGGCGGTAGGAAGGAGTCACAGGAGGCTTCCTAGAGGGACACTTGTGGTCAGGGAGGACTCCACCATCTGTGGGCCCTGAGGCTGGCCTGGCATCCATCAGCTCTTGGGGTAACTTCCTGTGTGGGAAAACGAGCAGGCACGCAGAATAAAGGCAGGAGAGGAGGAGCTGGGATTGCAAGGATGGACCAAACAAGAAGACTTCTCAGGTAAAATCCCCAGACTAGAGAACATGAAAGGCCAATCTATAGTCGCCTTTGGGAGTCTGTTGACTATGAAGGGCCCCGAGAGAGTCTCTTAGGCTGCCAAGAAAGTTCTATATTTTGATTTGGATGATCGCAGAAGAGAGAGAGAGAGAGACAGAGACAGAGTGTGTGTGTGTGTCTTTAAGACTGAACAAAAAGCCGAAACAATACAATAACTGCCTGCTACAATAACTGGACTTATTCATTATATTTTTTTGATAGCACAAAAATTATTTACCCTGTAGTTCCTATTTACCAGTGTTTTCTTTTTTTCTTTTTTTGAATTGAAGTGTAGTTGATTTACAATGTTGTGTTAGTTTTAGGTGTACAGCAAAGTGATTCAGTTATATATTGTATACTACGTATATATATAATATATGTAATATACATCCTTTTTCAGATTCTTTTCCATCATAGATTATGATAAGATATTGACTATAGTTTCCTGTGCTATACAGCAGGTCCTTATTGTTTATCCATTTTATATATAGTAGTGTGTGTATCTGTTAATCCCAAACTCCTACATTATCCCTCCCCACACCCACGTTTTCATCTGTGTGATCTCATTTATTGCTTTGAATAAGCCTCAGCTTATTTAAGATGCATATCTTATGCCAGAAACTCAAACTGCAATGGATTAAATAACTTGCTGAAAATCATCCAACTAGAAAGCAGCAGAGCCAGGGTTTGAATTAGTTCTCCTAGCTCATAATTCAGCTATATTTCTGTTATCCCCAGCTAGTTTACAAATTGGGAGCTATTAATGTCATGTTCTAACCTCAGGTCGTGCCAAGAAGGCCCAAGAAACATCTCTTAGCTGCTTCTAACCTGAACTGCTTTCAGCTCAGTTCAGCCCAGCCTCGGTCTACCACGTGCCAGGCACAAACCAGCGCCTGGGGGCCCTGGGGGGTAGGCGGAGACATCGCCCATACCGTCAAACAGCTCGTGGGCCAGCGGAGGAGACAGGTTGTACATACCTGGTTGTGGCCAAAGCAGAGTATGAAACGGGCTACCCTAGAGCTACAAAGGGCCATGTGAAGGCAAGTAAGGCTGCCGTGGTTTTCAGTTGGCATTCATTTCATCCCCAATAACTTTGACTATCCTGGGAACCAAGCGGAGCGGCTGCCAGGCTAGCTGTCTGCATGGCTGGCCCCTGGAGATGCCGATCTCCCCTTTTCCACATATTCCCTGGGCCTGGCCTGGGAAGCAAGGGGAACCTGGAACTTCACTCATCAGCCCCTTCTCTGGAAGTCACGTGTTACCATGGCAATACTGACCTTGGTTCTGAGATTGTCAGGCGCCAGCTGGAAGATGGGTGCAAACGCTGGGTTTCCTTGACAAGGGGCAAAGTCTCTGAAATCTCTGCCTGATCAAAGTCCCAAGAAGGCCAATCACTGACCCGTGAGGGGCAGGAAGGCAACTAACCCAGATCTTTCCTGGGGGCCGGCTGGTGTGACAGGAAGGATGTGAGCTTAACCCAGGCGAGCCCAGAAGTGGTCCAGATCTGCCACTCTGTGCTGCCCCAACTAAAGCCTCAGTCCCTGTCTGCAGACCGGGGATGATGACGTCTGCCTCAAGGAGCTGCCCTGAGAATGTGATGAGAGCACCTCTGTCAAATGCCCAGCACGTGGTGCTCTTATAACTGGCATTGAACTTCTGCCATGAGAACTTTCAGAGCATCTCTTTAAAAGGACTCTGGCCAGGAGTCACTCAGTATCTCCTTCATATAAACATCCCTCTGTGAGGATTACTTCACACTCCTTAAATGCTCGACTTGTCTATTTAAATCCCAGAACAGGATGTCTTTGCCTTCGGAAACCCCAGGGTGACCTTGGAGGCCATTGTGCGTCCCTGGAAAGGGTACAGTGCTTGTGACAGTCACCTCACTCCGTGGCACAGATGAGATACAGCTGAAATGGTGACTTCAGGCGGGGCCTTCCCTGCAGGTTCTGTGTACAGCTCAGCCGTGCAAGTGGAATTCAGTTCCCTAAAGTAGAATAGCTCAGGAGGCCTGCAAGGAAGACCAGAGACCTGGGAGGAACAGCCACAAGACAGGAAAAGACTCACAAGGTTAAGGACCCACCTTTCTCCTTCACAAATGGTCTTTCCTACACCCTTCAGACAAATGATAATCTATCCTTTAAAAGTGAAAAAGCATCAACCCTCCTATACACTATCAGATCAGTGTGTCCAACTTAGCTGGGATCCCCTGTCCACCCTGGTGATATGGAAAGAGGTGACAGCATTCAATTGCCATTCAGTCTTTTAAGAAAGCAGGGCAGTGGAACCCCTGCCCTTTGAAATGAGGTGTTGTGTTTCCCCTCTCCCTCCCCTTAGACCATCCCCAGGTTCCGTGCGTTTCTCTTGGATCACGTAGCCAACAAGAGAATCGGAAAACAAACGTCTCAACTCTGAGCAAAGAAACCCTGGCCAGGTGCCCATCATCTTAAGAGACATAAGGTAGTGACTGTCTAGTGCAGAGTCTTAATGATCAGGAGAAAATGCTAATCCGACCTTTCGGATATGTTAGTGCACTTGTCTCTTTCTCTTCCTTGGGGGTGGGGAAGTGGGGAAGGGGAAAGGGGGACAGTTTTGCCTTTAAAAATGGGACTTCATACACAACATGAAAAGAATTCTGGACCTCAGGATGGGGCAGGATTGAAGAGGCAGAATTTGCATGAAGGAAAGCTGACTACTGTGGTATCTCAGATCACAAATTACAAACAGTTGTGTGCAGCAGCGAGCCAAGGAGAAGCAATCTCTTCCTTTTCTCAAACGAATTTAAAAATTAGAGGAATCTAAAATATGACACAAATGAACTTTGATGAAATAGAAACAGACTCACAGACATAGAGAACAGACTTGTGGTTGCCAAGGGGAGAGGGGGATGGGAGAGGGATGAATTGGGAATTTGGCGTTAGCAGATGCAAACTATTGTATACAGAATGGATAAACAAAAAGGTCCTCCTGTATAGCCCAGGGAACTATATTCAGTATTCTATGATAAACCATAATGGAAAAGAATATTTTTAAAAAAGAATGTGTGTGTGTGTATATATATATATATATATATATATAACTTAATCACTGTGCTGTATAGCAGAAATTAACACAACATTGTAAAAAGCACAAAAGGATCCAGATGTCATTTTGCCATGCGTCCTGGGACCCATGGGGCCGTGGCCCTAACCTGTTACATAACCTCTCTGAGACCTGGCTTCAAACACAATGGGCTTCCTCATATCAAGGTGACCTCTCTCCCAAATGTTTTCCTCTGCTGCTGCTCCTGACCCGCTCTCCTGCGGGCCTTACGCAACTTCTCTTATCTGCACACGAGCAATTGATAAGTGAATGTCCTTCTGCACGCAGCTAATCTCTCCATCAGTCCTCCATCACTTGAGATTATAATGGTTAATTATACTTTGGGTTTGGGGAGCTCATTTTCCCCCTGGTACATTCACGTCTCTGATTTCACCTTCCTGGAACTTTTTTTGTCAGAGACACGTTTGGTCACTTAACACTTTGGCCCCAGCATCGGTTCTCTTGTGTCTAACATGAGGCAGCTTGACGGGATGAGCTTTTTGGGTTTCAGCCCAAGGAAATGACCGTCAGAGCTAGGACAGGGCATCAGACGCCAGCCCGTCTTCTGTTTGGAGACGTACTGCCAACCCTCCTTCCAGAATGATCCTGAGCTCTGCGTTCTTGTAAGTTTCCTTTCCTTTGAGTCTATACACCTCCCAAAAACCTCACTGCGTCATGTATCCTGTTTCCCAAATTCCTCTCTTTCTACCCGAGTTCTCCCAGGAAGGTACTCCACACTCCCGCTTCCCTAAACGGGCGGGCCTCTCACTCAGAATCCTTCCACAAGGCCTAGTGACTCTGCTGCTGCCTTCCCCACGCCTTGCCCTCGAGATGCCCTTGACAAGCGAGAGGTCACACTCCGGTCCTGTCCCTCCCAGACCTGTTCTTGGCTGGGCAGGGGCTTCCTTTGGCTGAGACTCCACAACCAAGCCGTGACCCTTCTGGTGCCAGAACAGGCTCTGGCCCTGAGCCCAGGACAGTGGGTCACGTGCCTCCTGGGAGCACGTGGAAATGGGCCCTTCCCATGTGATGCATGAAAACTCAATTACAGAAGTGATCATGTTTTGAAATGTTGACAAGCAAGAACAAGCCCAGCCGAGGAAGGGCCACTCCAGGCCAGGAGACAGACCGTGCTGTTACCAGCTCAACACCAGACCCTCTGAGGGCTCTGCCGCCTCCTCCTCCGGGTTTTGCAAACCAGGCCGCGTGTCTTTGTCTCCTTCCTCCTGATTCATAACACACACACACGTATACACGTGCACATATACGCACAAGCACGTATACACTCACACACACCTATGGTGTACGAACACTGTGTTCTGTCCACAGTGGGGCTCGGAAGACTTCGCTGACTTTAGAACCCTTGAGTTCTAGGAAAAGGTAAATATTGCATCAGGATCAGGGTGAGCCTAGCACCAGACATCTCCCTGGAGTGACAAGGAAGTCTCCCTCTTCCCCCCACTGCCAGTCATGGCGACTGAAGTTCCACCATTAGAGATTCATTCCTTTTGGCTTCAAAGGTCTCTCAGTCCTCAGAGATCTCTTCTTCCCCAATAAACTATAAGTAGCTGGGGAAGGATTATCATGGGTCGCCAGCACCAGTCTTGGCCCTGGGTCCATTTTTCAGATGCTTTGGTAGGATGGGAGCAAGGCCCTAGAGAAGAGAAAGCAGAAAAGAGCTGCGAGAGGAAGGTAGCCCAGCAAGGGAGCAGAGGGGACACACACCCCACTGTGTCATGCCCAGCCTGCCTGGGCTGCGGGAGAGGTGAGACGTTTCACTCATTCAGTCAACAGATATGAACTGAGCGTGGGACACACGGGAAGCCAAACTAGAGATGGTCCCTGCCTTTGTGGAGCTTATGGTCCACTTGCAAGCGAGGGGGGAGAAATTAACCCCCCAAAAAGCACCCAAATGAAAATGTCATTGTAAACCAAGATGAATGCACTTAAGGAGGGCACTACAAGAACAGCACCAAGGACCAACCTAGACTGGGGGCCACGAAGGCTTTCTGAGGAAGTGATGCTTGAGTTGACCCTAAAGAAGCAGAATTAACCAGGAAAGACTGAGAAGGGTGGGCATTCCAGGCAGAGGGAATTGCATGTGCAAAGGCCCTGTGGTGGAAAGGAACTACCTAATCCCGCCATTGTGCATAATCCTTACCCTTTGGTAAACTTTGAACTTGAAGGAAAATATTCCCTTCTAAAAATGTGTTTCCCTTTCCGGTTTCCCCTTGCACTTACCCCTGCCCTTCAGTCAGTACTGGGCAACGCAGAGAAGGTGAGCTGGGCGGGAGAAAGCCTTAGAAAAACAAAAGTTACAGACAGCAGCTATGACAGCTATTTCCTGTTTGCTGTCTACAAACCTCCTTAGCCAAATAAATTAGCACAGGAAAACATTTTGGAGAAGGGTGTGGAAGAAACACACACTGAAAAGCCAAAAATATCCCATCTGCTTTTCAGAGAAGAGCTGCAAGGCTGAGGTAGAGCTCAGAGCCTACTCAACTGTAGGGGCCGAAGAGACTCCCAGGCACTTAGTCCTAGGTTTGTGTTTAACCTGGAGGAAGCTGAGGCCCAGAGAGGGGCGGGGATCTAGTCACCAGCAGGGTTGAAGCTTGAAGGCCATCTTCTGGCCCTTATGTCCTGTGTTCTCTCCCTGCCTCGCTCCCTCTGGGCCCATCAGACCAGATCTGCTGGCTTTCTTCACTCAGACAAGGAATAGGGGGGTTGGGACGGCCCTCTGTGACCACTGCGGGTGACGCTTTATCTTGACTTGGGTACAGGAGCCCAATATCCTTGTGCTATGAGGAGGAGGAGGAAGAATGTTAGATGCTTTACATCTTCTATATTCAGTCTTCACAATAACCCTGGGAGATAAGGACTCACATCCCCACTTTATAAATGAGGAAACAGAACATCTGTGCCCGAGATCAGCCAAATAAGGGTGGCAAGGTAGGATTTTTAACCTGGTCTAGTTTGAAAGCCCATACTTTCTCCCCTTTTCCCCATCCCATCCCAGAGGGCTATTTCTGTGGAGAAACCTCCTCAGGGTCCCCAGGCTTAACTGATAATCAGTAGACCACCCATCATCACCTACCAGCCCTGAGTTCAGGGGTGCCTTCTCACACTTGGGGCAGAGATGCCCATACAGCCCATCTTGGTCATAACCCCAAGAAGACGTGCCACTGGTTCCTCTGTCCCATCCCAGAGGCTGGACTGTCCGTGGATATGTGAGCTGGCACTTGATCCTCTCACTTTGGGCATGTGTCATATTTTTTATTTTGTTTTGCTTTAGCTATCCCTCCCAGAAGTTCGAACAGAAAATCCCCAAACTCAACAACATACTGTCCACATCCTACCAGCTCTACATGCCCAGAATCTGGTCTTGTTCTGTTCCAGAAAAGCCCACTGGCTGACACTCTCCACGGAACAATCAGGCAGTTTGCAAAGGCCATGCCATGGGCACTCAGGTCTTGGAGGAGGTGGAGTTCAACAGACCCCGCTGGAGGGAGATTACTCACAATGGCGTTTCCCAAAGCACGTTCCAAGGAACACTAATATGCTGTGGATTATCGGTAGATTTTCAAAAAAAAAAAAAAAAAGGCAGGTCTTTTGGCTACAGGATCTCTCAGAGCCTTCAACATTCTGTGGCAGAGATGACTAGTTGTCCTCCAATACGCATTCTCTTTGTCTTTCTTTAAAAACAGAACCCTCAAACTTTAGCTGAGCACTCATCTTCCCAGAAAGAGACTTTTTTCCCCAGCCTCTCTTAGAGCTGGGAATGACCATCTGACTGAGATCTGGACAAGGGAATATGAGCAGAAGTAATTTGTGTTTGCTCTAGGCATGTCATTGAGAGAAATAAGCCTGTGCTTGACTTGCTTTTTCTCCTTCGTGCTGGCTAGAATGAAATGTGATGACAGGAGCAGGAGCAGCCACTTTGGACCAAAGAGCCACTCACCAGCCTGTACTGCTCACCTCTGGGCTGTGTGTGAGAAAGAAACTCCCATCTTGTTTAAGCTACTATATTTGGGGTTCTCTGATCCATCACCTTAGACTGAACCCCAAGTGATTTATGTGCATAATAAATCTCTAAGTGAGGTACATGCAGCACTTTTCAAGTACATATGACCTTAATACCTAGTCTTCAAAAGAGCTTAGGAATGTGCTCCTTCAAATGCATCTTGGAAAACACAGAAAACACTTTTTTCAGCATTCCCAGAACCCAAAGTTGTGACTCAGCCCACAGCCTGCTTGTCCCCAGTTACTCATCCAATAGAGGTTAGAGCACAAACTACCCTCCCCCTAACACTTATCTAAAGGAATCCACTTCTCTTCTCCAAACCTTATCCTCACAGCAGGCCACAAAGTTCCCTACTCTGCACATCTAATTTTCGGAGTCCAGGTTCCAGGAAACCATAAAGAAAGAGCTGCCAGGACTTCCCTGGTGGCACAGTGGTTAAGAATCCACCTGCCAATGCAGAGACACAGGTTCAAGTCCTGGTCCCACATGCTGCGGAACAACTAAGCCCATGTACCGCAACTACTGAGCCTGTGCCCTAGAGCCCACGAACCACAATTATTGAGCCCACATGCTGCAGCTACTGAAGCCAGTGCACCTAGAGCCCATGTTCTGCAACAAGAGAAGCCACAGCAATAAGAAGCCCACACATCACAATGAAAATTAGCCCTCGCTTGCTGCAACCAGAGAAAGCCTGCACACAGCAACAAAGACCCAACTCAGCCAACAAATTAAAAATAAATAAATAAATAAATTTATTAAAAAAAAAGAAGAAGAAGAAGAAAAAGAAAGAACTGCCAAATGAGGTAGATGCTCAAATCCTGAAGAGGCTAGTAATTAAAAGGTATAGTGACAATGAACGTCACAGGTGTCCCAGTGAGGGGGAAAAAAGATTTATACAAAGCAGATAAAGTTTCCCAAGCGTGAAACAGAAATGGTTCCAGGTAATGGGAAAATTATGTTTAGAAAACAAGCCAAGGGCTCATTTGATGAAAACAAGAAAATATTCCCATAGCTTTCGTTGTACTTAGTGGTGAAAGACTGATAACTTTTCCTAAGATGAGGAACAAGAGTAGGATATCACTGGGACTTCCCTGGCAGTCCAGTGGTTGAGACTCCATGCTTCCACTGCAGAGTGCACGGGTTCGATCCCTGGTCAGGAAGAAGATCCTGCAGGCCTCGCTGCACGGCCAAAAATTAAAAAAAACAAACAAACTAGAATGTCCCCACTCACCACTTCTTTTCAACATTGTACTGGAAGTTCTAGCCAAGCAATGAGGCAACAGAATTTAAAAGACATTCATATGGGAAAGGAAGAAGTAAAACTATCTCCATTTGCAAATGGTATATTTTATACATAGAACCTCTACCCTCTACCCTCCCCCCAAACTCTATTAGAACTAATGAATAAGTATAGCAAGGTTGCAGGATACAAAATCAATATACAAAAATCAAGGGTATTTGGGGGACTTCCCAATGCAGGGGGCCCAGGTTCCCTGGTTGGGGAACTGAGATCCCACATACTGCAACTAAGCCCACATCCCGCAACTACTGAGCCCATGCACTGCAACCAGAGAAGCCCATGTGCTGCAACGAAGACCCAGCACAGCCAAAATAAAGAAATAAATAAAATAAAATAGTAAAAAAAAAAAAAAAGTCAAGGGTATTTCTGTACACTAGCAAGGAACAATCTGAAAATAAAATTAAGAATACAATTCCATTTACAATAGTATCAAAAAGAATGCTTGGAAATAAACTTGACAAAAGAAGTACAAGTTTCATACACCGAAAACTACAAAACATAGTTGAAAGAAATTAAGATATAAATAAACTGAAGGACATTTCACATTCATAAATTAGAAGGAAGATTTAATGGTCCTAAGACGGCAATAGTTCCCAAACCGATCCATGGATTCAATGCAATCTCTATGAAAATTCCAGCTGCCTTTATTGCAGAAATTGACAAACCCACCCTAAAATTTATTTGAAAATGCATGAACTCAGAACAGCCAATATAATCATGCAGAGAACAAAGGTGAAGGACTCACATTTCCTGGTTTCAAAACTTACTGTGGGACTTCCTAGGTGGCATAGTGGTAAAGAATCTGCCTGCCAATGCAGGGGACACGGGTTTGAGCCCTGCCATGGGAAGATTCCACATGCCACGGAGCAACTAAGCCCACGCGCCACACTATTGAGCCTGTGCTCTAGAGTCCGTGAGCCACAACTACTGAGCCTACGTGCCGCAACTATTGAAGCCCATGCGCCTAGAGCCCGTGCTCCACAAGAGAAGCCACTACAATGAGGAGCCTCCACACCACAATGAAGAGTAGCCCCCACTCACAGCAACTAGAGAAAGCCCGTGTGCAGCAATGAAGACCCAACACAGCCAATAAATAAATAAATAAACTTATAAAAAAAAAACCTTACTGTAAAGCTATAGTTATCAAGACTGTGTGGTACAGGAATAAGGAAAGACATACAATCCCCAGAACAGAATTGAGAGCCCAGAAATAAACTCGTACACAGGGGGACAATTGATTTTCAGCAAGGGTGTCAACACTATTTGATGGGTGAAAAATAGTCTCTTCAACAAATAATGATATGACAACTGGATATTTACACGCAAAAGAATGGAATTAGATCCCTACCTTGCATCATATACAAAAATTAATTCAAAGTTGACCAAAGACCTAAATGTAAGATTTGTAAAATCTTTTAGAACTCTTAAAAGAAAATATACGAGTAACTCTTTGTGACCTTTAATTAGGCAATGGTTAGATATGACACCAAAGGAAAGTGACAAAAGAAAAAAGAGATAAACTGGACTTCATCAAAATTTAGAACATTTGTACTTCAAAGGACGCTAACAAAAAAATGAAGAGACAACCTACAAAATAGAAGAAAATATTTTCAAATCATATGTCTGATGGACTTGTATACAGAGTACATAAAAAACTCCTACAAAGCAATAATAAAGACAACCTATTTAAAAATGGGCAAAGTCTGCAAATAGACATTTCTCTAAAAGAAAGATATACAAATGGCCAGTGAACACATAAATAGATGTTCACCATCATTAGTCATCAGGGAAATGCAAATCAAAACTGCTACAAAATACCATTTTACACCCACTAGCTACATTCAAAAAGATGAACAATTGTTGCCAAGACTGTGGAGAAATTGGAGCCCTCATATACTGCTGGTGGGAATGCAAAATGGTGCAGCTGCTATGGAAAAGTTTGGCAATGCCTCAAAAACTTAAACATAGGGTTATCACATGGCCTAGCAATTTCACTCCTAGTTATATACCTAAGAGAAATTAAAACATATATCCACACAAAAACTTATACATGAATATTAGCCGAAAAGTAGAAACAATCCAAACATCCCTCAACCAGTAAGTGGATAAATAAAATATAGTATATCCATACAGTGGATTATTATTCAGTCATAAATAATATGACTGATAAATAAAAGTACAACATGGATGAACCTTGAAGACAGTATGTGAAGGGAAAGAATTCAAACACAAAAGACCACATGTTGTATGATTCCATTTATACAAAATATCCGTAATAGACAAATCTATAAAGACAGAGAATTAGAATGTGAAGGTTGCACAACTCTGTGAATATAGCTACTAAAAACTACTGAATTGTACACTTTAAAAGGATGAATGTTCAGGTATGTGAAAAACATCTCAATAAAGAAATAAAGAAGGGACTTCCTAGATCCCGTATGCCACAGAGCAACTAAGCCCGCGAGCCACAGCTATTGAGCCCGTGTGCCACAACTACTGAAGCCTGAGCACCTAGAGCCCGTGCTCTGCAACAAGAGAAGCCACCACAATGAGGAGCCTGTGCACCACAATGAGGAGCCTGTGCACCACAATGAGGAGCCTGTGCACCACAATGAAGAGTAGCCCCTGCTCACCACCACTAGAGAAAGCCCATGTGCAGCAACAAAGACCCAACACGGCCAATAAATAAATAAATAAAAATAACTATTAAAAAAAAGAAAGAAAGAAAGAAAATATTTGGGATTGACCCAAAAGCTTTCCAAGAAATTTGGGGAAAAGTAAAAGGTTAAAGAAAAGGCAATTTAGTTTCCCAATGCCCTAAAAAACAGATCAAATTAGTAGTTAGCTTTCGAAAATATAAATAAAATTATAAGTACTTACGTTTTGGATTTGTGTTCTATAAGGATTGGAGTTTTTATATAACTTGATTCTGATTATCAAAGTAGTGCCTGGTTATTTTACGTTTTAAAAATAGAAAAGCATAGATAAGAAAATTATGGACTTTCCTGTTTTTATGCCTCTCTCCATCCTCCACAAAAGGCAGGTGGGGGGGGGTATGGGGGTCATTGGCTTCTACAGGTGAAACCCACCCTATGGGAGACCTTGCATCTGGACCCTCCAGCTCCACTGAAGCCACCTGGATGTTAGCATCCAGGCCAACACATCAAATCTTCCTCAGTACACAGATTTTATGAGAGCACCATCATTTATAAGGCCTCCAGCTGCCCCAACTTGCCCTGATTTTGAGTACACCTGGTATTTCCTTAATTGAAGGAAAGAGCCCGTGGTACCTAAAAAGGTGCTAAGAAGTGAGGAAAATGGAGATAGAAGAGAAACCCAACTTTCATCAAAACCACAATCCTCAAATTAAAATTTCCCATCTATCACACACAAGCATATCCCTCTAGAGCGCCGAATGAACTTCAAAGTAACACTTTCTCTCGTTTACCATCCTACTGCCTAGTGCAATGTGGCAGCACCCAGGGTCCTTATTAGAAGTCAAGAGGCGTGTTATTTCCACTTGAATACTATTTGGATGGAAATATATGGAAAGAAATCAAGAGAAAAAAAAGGAAAGCTTACAAGAAACAGACTCCAGCTCAAAACTTTATTTGCATACAAAAATATATTATAATGGGAAAAGCATATTACTGTTTCCAACTATTTATAATTAATTACAAATATTTTCATAAAAGCATTTTAAATTACAGAAAAGCTATATTTTAAGAGGAAATACAACATTAGCATGAGTCATCTGTTCTAATATGCTGCAAGCAGGTAAACAAAGTCAGTTTCTAACTTGCCCAGAGATGAGCCCAAAGGCATCTTCAGGACGTGCCTGAAAATGGCCTGGTGGTGGGTGAAGAGCATCTCTGTCCCCTCCAGCAGCAAATTCTGTAGCTGATTTTATCAGGTCCTCAGCGCTCTCTCCCTTACAATGAAAAGATCCAGAACTTCTTGTTTCACATACCTGTCAATAGGAGACAGAGAAGATGATCCACTCGTGAAAGTTGACACTTCCTATGCTTAACCAGAGCACACCTCTCAGACGGGCATCAAAGCACCAAACCTAACGGCAGGCTTCCCACATAACACATGTCTGATGAACTGGTATGACTGGGTAGCCTGCTGCAATTTCCATGAAGTCGACAGGCAGATCTCATAGGTCTAATACAAATTGTGCTGCAGTTACAATCATCTCTGTCGAAACAGGCCCTGGTCTTCTGATGGAGGATGGTACAGCACATAAGAAAATGGGTGATAAAATCGTCAAGTAAACAGAGACTACACAGGAACTTTCCACCTTATAGTTAGGCCTGTCTGAAACCGTATTTAAGAACAGAGTTCTTTTTAAATAACCAGCTTTCGATCTACTTTTTCAGATTCTACCCAGCTGTTTAGCAGAGCATAGCATAAAATATTTCTCATGGAAAATCAGCTCTTTCATTGCAAAATGAAAGGGGCTATGATGAAATTCTCCAGGCCTGCTCTGTGACTGAACAAGGTCCCCCAAGCGTATAGAGCTGCTGAAACTCTCATCCGGGAAACTCTAGCTGATCTTTCTGGCTCTTGTAATCCTGTTCTTTAGAAATAGAGTGTGTGGATTGATTCTCAGGGTCTCTTCTTCTAGGCACCCCCATTGCAGTTATGATCTAATATCTTCAGGTCTCAAAATTTGGGTCACAGAAAATGGGGTGCCTTTAGTATAACTGCCAATGGGAAACAAGGTACTGCGTACTCAATCCAGGTCTTTCGGTAATTGGCATGGGTCTTTGGTTACAGGGGCTCCCCAAGCCAATTCTTTCTTTGGGGACCCAACCCTCTAGAAGTCAGACCTCACCAAGCCCCTGGATCTAACTTGTGAAATTTTCCCTGTCCCCTGAGATGGAACCCTCTGGCTTGTCAGTATAATGTTTGATGGTCAATAGGCTGATTTCTTTTCTGAAAAGCCTGGCAGGCCACCATGCTGGTAAGGCTCCAATCTTACTCTAACTACTACTTTCCTCTCCATTTCTCAAACAAAATGCTATTGTTTGTTGGTGGCCGGTTCTCGCTGTTTGGAAAGGCACACGGTCTACTTCAACGCAAGCTTATCCTCAGAATTTCTTCCTGAGCCACTGGGGTCCTGTTTCTGAACCTAAAGAAGCCTTATGATGTAACTTCCTGCCCCAGGCAAGCTGGTAAACATTATAGCACTTTATCAGAGGTTTTCTGTTTGATTTTTTTTTTTACCTACCAGGCAGGTACTCACTTGCTAAGGTTCTGTCGAGATCAGCAATAAAGTCTTCAAGCTCTTTTGTATCTCCTAGTTTGGCTGAAAAACAAGAATTGGGGTTCAGTTTCCATATCCAAGACAGCTGATGACGCCAACTTTTCCAGAATTATGCAACCCCATCTCTCTGTCTTCAGAGACTTTACTAAAGAGTGTCCTGCACCAACCCTAAGTGGCAGCTCCATTGTTTGCTCACAGTCAACTCAGAAACTTATTCTGGAGATCAGCCTCAATGTTTCTTCCTGGTTGCTGTAGTTCATCACCTGCATACCCCACCCCATCCCAGCAACCTGGGAGAAGCATCTCCCTTCACTACCTTAAAAGTTGGGAGGTGTGGGGAAGCAGGGACAGGAAAGGAAGATTAAAAGTTTTAACTTCTTGATTGTGTAGGATGAGTTATGGGTGAAAATATTCAGGAATCCCAGCCCTGTGTGGAATGACACCCAGATTCCCTGATTCTTGCTACACTTCTCTCCTCTGACGCAATTTTGTTCAGGCTATCACTCCAGGGCAATGCTTCAGCCCTCACGGTCCCTCCAGGATGAAATGAGCTAAGCACTACAGTGTCTTGTCAAAATGGTACAAGGAAGGCGACAGGAAGCTCCTGGGTCTGGAGAGCCACATCCCATCCAGGTGCCAGCGCAGGGTAACACGTCCTCGTTGTGATTTCATTCCCTCTGTACCCTGAGACATGTACTTCTTTCTGTGTATCTTACTTTTTTCTCTAGAGTTGATCAACTCATGTCTTCCCAGAACGTACTACTGAATATTTTTATGAATTAGCCCCTGCTGGCCACAAACAGCTCATTGTTCTTAGCTTTTAAAGTCAATTTGCCACTAGGGCTTTTTTCTCCTCTCAAATTCCTACCTCTTGAGGATCAGGTAACAAACCTGGGCACGTTTTAAGCCACTTTCTAGATGGTTCTGCCTCTCTCAATTCAATAGATCCGTTACAGAGGGAGGGCTGGACAATGGCAGAGTCCCCAGTGGCTACTAACGATGCTATATTGAGAAGAGAATTTTAAAATGTCTCTTTTGAAAAAGGGGGAAATTCTGCCTTCATGCCAGAGTGAGAAAATGATGGAATCTTCATATTTCTTTTTAACTATGTTCCATTTTTATTGCATTCTGCAACTATTTTCAGCAAGTATAACGTTTCTTAAGGGAAAAAAACTTCTTTTGTTTTCAAAAGGGCACTTGCCCAATATAACAGAACATTCAGCTCTCTGGCTGGAGACATTTTACTAGTTCCAAAGTATAAGAAAGTGCTCATGCATCTTTAAAAACTTTCTCGGTCTATTAATATCACAGTAGAGGCAGGCTGGAGCTGCTATTTTGAATTATGTTAGATCATTGCTTATTTAATAATGATGACCCCATTTAATTGCTAAACTGGCCATCTGAAAGCATTCATTAAAGAATTAATGCAATAAATAGAACCCAACTTTCTGCAAAGCCTAACTGCCAAATTTTACATTCTAGAACCAAACAGTCTTGAGAGGGTACTGTCATTTGACACTGTCTTGATGACACCACAAGAGAGAAAGCAGAGCCTAGAGTCTACATGTTTTCCTTCTCCCTGTGAATTTGGTTTCCTGTCCTCCAATTATCTGATTTCACTTTCACGCTGATCGAAATCCTGAGAAATAAAATCCACTCCATGTTGCACTGTACAAAGACACTAGTCTTCTCTATTTGTTTTGCACATTTGGGAAAGATTGGTTAGGGGTAAAGGGGAAGAGAGAAGAGGCTGAGGAGGAGGAGGGAGTGAGGAAGCAAAAAACCTCACATTCCAACTAGCGAACTTACCTTTCCGAGGAGGGACGGCAGGAGAGAGCAGAGCTGGAGTGCTGTCTGTTGGAGAATTCAGCTTTTCATCACTGAAGCTGAAGCTGTTCCTGTAAAGCGAATCTGCACCTTTCAGGAAAGAAAACATAACTCATTAGAAATGGTTTTCAGTCTTATGGTCTAGTGACAACCCACAGTTTTATCTCCACAGGGAGCAAAGTTATAAAGAAAACAGGTTGATTTCCAGATTTATGCCCCCAAATGATTTGAGGCAGGAGAGTGCCTGTGTATGTGTGTATGTGTCTCCCACCAGGCACGCCAAAGGCCCCTGTTCCCCTAAAAAAGGAAGGGGGTGATGGGATTATCACGACCAGACCAGCCTCCTTTGTGACACACCAGAGCCCACTGTCCAGGTGTCTAACTGACAGCTAAGCCAATGCTTGACCAATGGAGTGAGGGGGCTGGCTTGGGATTTAAGACATAAGGAACCATCTTTCTTGAAAAAATGTCCCTTCTGCCCCCTAAAATACAAAGACAAGGTTGGATCCCATGACTTAATCATCGTCTCTGCCTGCTCAAGAGAGAGTCTCTGTCCTGGTTTTCCTGTGCTCCTACATTCCAGAGATACACTAGAGGGTCAAAGATAAAGATTTCTTCTCCCGGAGGTTGTCTATTACAAACACTTCAGGTGATCTGGTGGCTCCAAAGACCAGAGCAAGAGCAATGCAAGGACCCAGAAGCAAGGCTGAGCTGGGAGTCAAGGAAACCATCTCAGCTACAAAGTATGCAGGTAGCCCTGAGCAAGACAGTATCTCTAGGCCTCCGTCTACCCATCCACAAAATGGGAAGGTGGACTAAATAATCCTTAAAGTCCCTTCCAGCTCTGAAGTTCTGAGATTCTGTTTCTCTAAGTCCTGCCAAGGGGGAAGCAAGCAACACACGGCCCGCCCAGCCGTGTGGCTGTGACACAAAAAGGGAGTTGCTGGCTGAGCTACACCAGCTCACAGGCTCGAAGGCAGAGCCAGCGGCGGAAGCAGGATGTGGCCTCTGAGGTCACAAAGGAACAGCCTTCCTGGTTAAAACAAAACACACAGGCCGGGCACGGGTGTAGCAGAGCTGAGCTCTGGGACGGCTGTTCAGGTGCGAGAGGGCCGCTGAGCCATGAGGCTCCCTCTTTGGGATTCGCTCAGTTTCATCCAACCACCTCCAGCTCAGGAGAAGGCAAAGCCATCTTTCTTTGGTTCCTTTAACTCAAAATGAACAGGACTAAGTTACAGAAGATATACCCAGAATAAAAAATGGTTTTCAGAAGCAGAGGTTTCTGGTCCCAAGAGAATTCCTCTTCATCCCTAAAGACTGCTCCAAGTTCCCAGGCTCCTCACCGGTCCTCCCACCGCCCCGACCAGGTGGCCCCAGGGCCATCTTGTCTTTCTGGCTGACACATCCATTGCATTCAGTTTTCCAAACATGCCCAACCCTCATGGTCGATTCTTCCTTCTTATGACCAGCCCGGGTCACCGAAAAGGACCAAGACCATTTCTCAAGGCTCCGATGATCTGAAACACTGAGCCTTACCCTTGCATTCCCCCAAAATATATTTCTCAGAATAGTGGTCCTTTGAGAAGTGCGTGATAAACGGACTCTGAGAAACACCAAGCACTCCTGGAGATTCCTCTGATGTAACCCCAGTTTAACGTGCCTGAGATGTCTTATGATAAAGAAATCAGCTCAGCGCTATTTCCCCTGGTTTACTTGCCCATGGGACACTTTTTCGGTGGCACCTCTGTTCATATCTCTCAGGACACTTGTACTCAATGGAACTCAACGTGGGAAGCCCTTCTGTTTGCTTGTCAGCTGAGCCCCGCCCTGGAGCAGTCTGGATTTTCCCAAGCGAAGGCCTTTCCCCTCCACAAAGGAAAGTGGTTACGCCCATCGCAGACCTACCGCGTCGTGTTATCGCTTGTCGCCATGTAAGAGGCAGGAGAATTGCCACAAAGAGAACCTGAGAGACTTGTGGGCAGGAAAACCACAGAGGGCCCTGGGGAGGCAGGCCTTGTGCCCAGACTCGTGAGCCAGAAGGAAGGAACACAAGGCCTCTGGAACGTTATCTTTGGCTCTGGAGGACACCCAAGAGCATCACGCCCATTGCTGGTCCAGAGTGCTGAACCCAGGACCCATGGCACCCCTGGTCTCCATCTCCCAGAGACAGTCGGCCCTGAAACCCAGTCTCACCGACACACCCTGCACCGCAGCCCTTGCCTTGACTTTGGACTTCACCTCTGTTCTACCCCAACTCTCCAGCAATTTTACGTCCATGTACACTCATCCTTTGGGAATGGGGGAAACACACACACACACAATTTGTTTGCCTCACACACAAGTAGACCAAATGCTATTGAGTTTGGGGGGACAGAATAACCTAGACATGGAAAAGGTCATTGCAGAATGGTAGGAAAAAGGAGTTCAGTGAGGATTCTGCAAAACTCGGGTAACTCAGTTGGTTTTGAGACTCTGCAGAGTCGTAGTATACCAGGACATCACTACGGCTCACTTCTTACCCTTTAGAACCTGGTGTTTATATGCCTTTTTGATCTTAGTATTTTCCTCAAACTCAGAAAATATATAGACAAACTGACTGTTACTTGACTGACAAATTCAGCTGCAAACTATTAAATGCACTCTTCAAAAAACCAGAAGTTACCTCTTACTGATCATGAACACGTGCTACTCCCACAATGAGGAAGGGGGAAAAAATCCTAGTTACAATATATATAAACACACACACACACACACACAGGCATGTCAACCCAGCATATGCTCACTTCCCCTCTCCCCTCACACTGCCCCCAGACCCAAACACCCCCCACCCCCTCGCCCACCCACACACACACATCACCTCACACACCAGCTCACTGCTACGTCTTAATGCCTCTCTCTTTCCCTGAGTTCCAGTGCACAATCCGGGCCAGACCTGACTCCAGGCTCTAAAGTGTTCAACCATTAAGAGGAAATGTACCCCCAGCACCCCTGAGCCAAACTTCCCCACGGTTTAGTTCCACCCTGCGGTCATAAATTCTCTGCATGTCATTCCCAAAAACGATGACCAGGACAATCTCAGGGGCCCTAGGAGCTGCCACCCTAGAGATGTGTGGTACCAGGGCCGTGCGAAAGCTGTGTGACCCTGTGTGAGTCGCTTCATCTCTGAGCCTTAGTTTCTTCTCTTGCAAAAGGGGAATAAGTAACCCAGGAGCTCCATGAGACACCGATGGTTTCCATGCTTTTATTCTATTTTCCTGACAAAATGGAGGAAGACACACTCAGGAGAAGAAAAGGTCACCACGGGGAATAATAAGACTCAAGATTCTGGGCCTGGGCTTCCTTCCTCTTCTTCATATAGTAGCAAAATTCCTAAGAGAAATTTATCTTCAGAGGAGCCCTAAAACAAACATCCCAAGAACAAACCCACCAACACGGAAGCACCCCAAGCTCTAGACCTCTCTTTACCCTTTATCCAATAAAATTTCATTCCATGGACTTACAATGAACAAGATTTCATGCTAGGTGTAAATTAAAAGGGAAGCAAAGCCTGACTTCCTGTTCTTTTCACTCCCCTAGAACTCTGTTTCTTGCAAAAATAACGACCAGTTAGTATGATAAATGACAGCAATGTGTCACTGGCTGATAGCATGGTGATGTATTATTGCCCCACCCAGTATCAAGTGCTGCCATTAATAGGGGCTTAAGAGACACATAACAGTGATGATTTGGGGAACCTTGGCAGGTGGCAAGACTAGATATTTTAGGGCCTTACAACATCTACCGCCATGGGCTCTAAAAGCCCGCTCAGAAATGTCCTTGGCCAGTCAACTCGGTGTGCTGAAGCCAGGAACCTCAAATTCAGGGACCAAGTTTGCTAAGACATTATCAAAAGAAATGTGAGCATATTAAATGTGCACACATCTAACTGTAGGAGCGCCAACAGAGCTTGGGAAACTCAGCTGCAAACACAGAGGCTTGTTTAAAAGGTAGACGTGCTTTTTTCGTTTGGGGGCGGGGAGAAAGGTAATTTGGGGTTGGCACCAGCACGTGCTACTCCAGAGAGAAGGAAAACCACAGACAGTAACCCTGGCCCAGAGCTTCTGTAAATATAGAACAATCCCACACGCTGCAGGCAGGCACAACCATAGTAACTAACTGAGAAAAAGAAAGCCTTGGACCTATTCCCCTTTCGCCACAGGGAATGGTGTATGTGTGTGGGGTTGAATCTCCTGCTCAAAATCTAAATTCCAACAGCCTCACTGAAAGTGGGATAGGATAAGAAAACGTTGCTCAGTTTCACCACTACCACCCCAGCTTCCCTTCTGAAACTGCTCAGTCCCTTTAGATACTGCTCCAGGTGTCCTCCAGTGACACGTGTCACCTGCTTGGGATTCCTAACACACACCGGGACACCCTGAGGGCTCCTAACTCCTCATTCCCTCCCGGCTTGGACAAGTTCAAGTTCTGGTCTCAGTGGCTCTTGTGCCAGATCAGCCAACAGGCTGCCTGTCATGCCTGCCCCCCCAGGGTCCACACGGTCCCCTCTCCCATGGCCGAACTAGAAGAGTCGAGGCAAACACATACAGACCTTCTAGGTCTTGCACAGGCTAAAGAAGCCCCTTCTTCATTCCCTACAGTGGCCCTACAATATCATTATAGCCCCAGCATACAGAGGAGACTTCAGACCTTTTCTGTTAAGTAGCAAAACACTTTCCCCCCTCAAGGGAAAAAGGAAACTCCAATCCGGCAAAGATATAAGTTCACATCACCTTTTAAAGTTCCAGTTAATATTAGAAACTGCATAGAAAATCAATCAGTGGGATTATAAAGTAACACACCAGTTACAAAGTAGTATATGAGTTAAAATGTCATTAAACACATTTGAGAAGTCACGATGTGCTCTTGCAGTTTTGAAAATACTGAAAAAACAACAGATGTTTCAAAATAAGTTCAAACCAAAGATGTTCACGATGCCTGAAGCACCTCTGAGGATCAGGTTTGAACCTCACAGTCCCAGCTCCTTCCTGTGCTACCCTTTTACTGATGAAGTTGAAACTGTTCTCATGAAAGTGCCTGGTGTTACCTGTTGGAACCAAAATCTAGAAGAAAGGAACAAAAGGAACTATTTTCATCAACCTCCATTTGAATGCCACCCCTAACGTCGAGTTATCTTGCCACTGTTATTTTGGTCCTCTTCATGTCTTTGGAGGATTCCCTGTAAGTGGAAACAGGAAGGAGTATTTCCTTATTAAATATCCGTTCTTCTCTCCTATCTAAGTAACTTGTTTCTCTGGATAAAAGAAGGGATGTCTACTTTTTCCTCCTCTGGATGCAAGCAACCAAAATATTTTTTAATTGAAGTGTAGTTGATTTACAATATTGTATTAGTTTCAGGTGTACAGCAAAGTGATTCATATATATATATATATATATATATATATATATATATACACACTTCTTTTAGTCTTTTCCATTAAGATTATTATAAGACATTGAATATAGTTCCCTGTGCTATATAATAAATCTTTGTTGTGTATCTATTTTATATATGATAGTATGTATCTGTTAATCCCATACACCTAATTTATCCCTCTCCCTACTTTCCCTTTGATAACCATAAGTTTGTTTTCTATGTTGTTGAGTCTATTTCTGTTTTGTAAATAAGTTCATTTGTACTGTTTTTTAGATTCCCGTTTTTTATGTGATATCACATATAAGTGATATCATATAATATTTGTCTTTCCCTCTAAATTGTTTTAAGAGAAAAAGATGGGTTCTTCAAAAAGCAGGAATGCAGTAGGTATATCTTCAGAGTGATGGAACTGTAAAATGTAGAGTGAAAACCAAGGTCCCAAGGGTTTAGAGCTTCATAGGTGCTTCATACATAACATTTTCATGCAAGACACTGGCTCAAATGCATCTGACCTTCTGTGACATAGCATAGCATGTGCATTTTATTGTTTTCTTAAAAGCATCAAACAGAGCAAATATTTTCTTTCTAATCATGAGTTTATGGATGTTTCTAACAGTATCATTAAATAGCATCCTTTCCATTTCACAGCTAGAGAAACTGAGGCCCACTCCTCATGCAGGGCCCTAACAGAGCTCAGCCTGGGCTCCACAGACCTGGCCAGGTGACCACCACCATTGATAAGCAGACACTTGATCCTGGTCCTATGAAACTTCAAGTCTATCCCAGAGGATTCCCATACCAGCCAACCATTCATGGGGACAGAGCAAGGCCTTAGACAAAGAGATAGAGAGAGAGAGAAAGAGAGAGAGCCCAAGTGGTTCCACTATTTTATCAGAAAAAAGGAGACAAGAGTGCCTACATTCTTGGACTGTAGTAGAGATCACATGAGATAACACATTTAAAGCAAAGGAAAGAGATCACTAATGGTAAGAGCTAATAAATTATAGTAGTAATCAGAGTAAGGGTTTGGCAAAAGAGAGCTGCTCTTGTTATCATCACCCTGGTGTGTCTCCCTTTTGCTGGGCTAAATCTCAGTAGGACCCACCTCTCTCAAATATTCTCTTCCACAGAAAAGCATTAAACAGGCAAATGAGTATAACAACTGTCTGCAATCCATTCTTGGCAGCAATTAAGACACACATATTATATGTCCTGAAGAAATTACTATTTAGATACACACCGCTTCTGCCAAGACTATTCCTAACCATCCCTGTGAAGGCCAAACTACACATTTATAGGAAAGACTAATGTCATCTGAGCCTTCTTTATAACCTCCCGTTTACTTCTCTAACCACCAAACTGAGGGTTTAGAACAAAAGCAGAAAACAAAGTACACACACATGCCCTAAGGAAAACTACAGACTATTCCAAATATCTCCCCCAAAACTGTTAAGAATGTATTTCGAGTGCCTTTTCTTTGAGGCCCCTGAAAACAGATCCCAGATCTGAAATCCTACCCAGAGGGAGTTGCAATCACCCATGAATGGGTGAGCTCAGACCGTATTCTAGCCAAATGCAGCTGTGGTTTAGAAAGGAGCTGTTCTCTGCAAGACAGTAGTGCTGGACAGACTGTGCCAGCTTTCTTTCCCAAGGGGGAGAGAATTTGTACTTGATGAGTAACTTGCTCCATGCCCCAGTAGAAGAAGACATATTTAAGTTTGGCTACAGACATTGAGACAAATTTCAAAATTTTTTAGACTTCCCTTTGAAATTGAAAATAAGTGGTCTGGTCATTAGCAACAAAGTCCAAACATACAGAACGGAAAATTAATAGCATACGATACCATTCCCTTTCACCTCAAAAGCTGCAATTAGAGCTAACCCTCTGGCAGGGTTGCCAAGGAAAGTCAAGCTGGAACTCAGGTTTCTGACTCAAAGCCTGCACTGGGTGGTGAGTGCCCTTTATTTCTTTTCAGAAGGACAGCTCATGTGTAAGTCTAGGACCGTATCTTTGCCCTGTAACAAGGGGGAGCTTCAGATTTCAACAGAAGGGAATCACAAGGAAAGGTCATTGTTTTTACTTCCAGAGTCAAGGGTAGCAAAGGGAGGGACAGTCATGATTGTAACCCATCTAGGGAGAGAAGTCTCAAGAGTTACCCAGAAGTGTTTACAATTCACTTTGAAAAATAGAAAGTAATCCAGGTTGGGAAAAACAACAGTCACAGAATATTGAAAAGTTACCTGATTTGCTATTTGACACCTAAACAGGTATCCATTAATCCTCACAGGACATTCAAGTTCCTGGAAAAAGTGGTCTCTCTTTTTAACCAGTTGTTTAGGACAGAGAGACCCTGGGGGTACTCTCCACTAGGAGAAAAGCCACCAGGAAGCAGCTCTGGGCCCATCTGTTCTCTGCCCTCCCCTTTCCCACCCCCACCCCCCGCCCCCGCAGGCTGGGGGGGCACGGGGGGGGGGGTCAGAGCCAGCAGTCCAAGTGATGGACCTGCCTGGAAGAGGAAGGACACTTTCTAAATACTTGAACTCTGCACGGCCAGGGATTCTTTCCAAACTGACAGCAGTGTAGCAACACCTCTGGGAGCTCAGGGCCCGAAGAAAGTGCAAGAAGTGTTTCAAAAATCCCAAGAATGGGAGCTTATGAAACCTTTCCTGGTTTCACAAATATGTCCATAATGTGCCCTCCCACGGCCCTCTGACCCCATGCCTGTGACACTTGCTCCACATCCTCTAAAGATCCTGCTGAGAGGGGAAAGAAGGGGGAAGGAGAGGAGGAGAGCGAGCCGCGGGAAGGCCCGGCTGGGGTCCCAGGAGTCCTGCTGCTTCGCCCCTCCTGTCTGCTGACAGCTGCCGGTGGCAGGTAGACCAGCCTTGCCTGCAAGAGCCTTCCCGAGACCATCCCCAGGGGTCTCGTCCCCGCCGGGCCTGCAGCCCTGGAGACCCCTAGAGTCCTAGAGCTATGGGGCGAACCCCGCCCGGCCCCAGCCCTCAGTTTACCATAAGCAGACTGAGCCCCGCGCGCTTCGCAGAGCGCCGGGTCCCCAGGGCTACGCGCCTTCCCCGGCGCGGCCGCACTTACTCTCGGAGTCGCTGAAGCCGCTGCTGTCGCTGACGCTGGCGCTGCTCCGCCGCTTCATGCGCTCCAGGTGCTCCTCGTAGTGGAAGTGGCGCTCGTGGAAGGGCGACGCGAAGTCGGCCAGCACCGCATCGAACTCGCAGAGCGCGTCGCTCAGGTCCCCCGCGTCGGCCGAGTCCAAGGCGGGGGCTGCGGAGGCACGGCGGGCTCAGGTGGGCGCGGGCGCGGGGCGGCCGTCCCATCCCGGGCCCGGCAGGGGCCGCGCGGCTCCCGAGGGTCGCCAGCTAACGTGGACTGCACGCTGGCCCGGGGACGGCCGTGCTGGCGCTGCGCGCTACTTGCTGTTATCTTTTAAGGCTCTCCACCAGCCCCTGAAGTGCGCCTTAGCATCGTGCCCGTTAGCATCGTGCCCATTTTAGAGATAAACACACTGAGCCTCGACCGCGGGGGAGGGGGGGGATCGCAAGCCAAAGGTCACGCAGCTGAGCGACACAGCCGAACTCTTTCCCACGCGCAGTCGGGGACTCGTCCCCGCGTTCGCTCCCCCGGGGGCGCGGGTGAACGAACCCCCGGGGGCGGTGGGAGGACTGAGTCAGGATGCGCCCGTGACGTGTCGGGCTCCGCTCCCCAGCCCCCGCGTGGGGAGGAGGCTGAACCCGCCCCGGGGCAGAGTCCCGCCCGTGAGGCTGCGCGGAGCGGGGTGGGGGATGTAAAGAGACCGCGCGGGATCCCGCTTCTCCCGCCCCCCACCTGCAAGGCCCCGGCCGTCGGGAGACCCCGCACTCACCTGCGGCCGCGGCGGCCGCGGGGCTGCCCTGCGCGGCGGGCGGCTTCATGGGCGGGCTGTGCCCCGCGCGCGTCCGGGGGTCCTGCGAGGTCTCCGCGCGGGGATCGTGCGGGGGCTCGCGCCGAGGCCGCCCGTCCCCTCTCCTGGCCGCGTCCCGCTCTGCCTGTCCCCTCGCCCGCTCGCGCTGTCGCCGCGCCGCTGCCGGCGCCGTCCACCAGCCCGCTCTTTCCCCGGCCGCCGCCCCCCGCCGCCCCGAGGTCTTATAGCCGCAGGCGGGGGCGGGCCGGGGCGGGGCCGCGGGAGCCGGGCCGCCGGCTCTGTCCCCGCCGCCGCCGCCGCCGCCGCCGCCGCCGCGCCGGGGACGCCCCTGTCCCCCGGGCACCGCCCTCGCCACGCGCCCGCCGGGGAACCGCAGTGACGCGGAGTCGCAGCAGCCGGGTTACGGCCCCAAATATTTACCCGCCGCTGCCCCCGCGCGCCCTGACAACGCGCCCCCACGAAAGTGGCTGTGGCGACACCAGAGCCCCAAAGAGTTTAGGCTGCTGCTCGGCTAATTCCCGCCCTGTGCCCTTAAGCTCTTCCAGCCGCAGGTTCCTCATCTGTGGAATGGAAAGGCTGAGCCAAAGCCTGGGAAGACCCAGACCCACTGGGAGCCGCAGAGGGAGCCTCCCGCGCGTCCCCTCCCCATTCCCCCCAAGGGACTTGAGGATTGTGGGCGGATGGAGTGGAGAGGCTGGGGCACCAGGGGGGCAGAAGTCGGTGGAGTCCACGGGTTTACGAACCTTAGCTGTTCCCATCCCGGAGCCCGGGACCTGGGTATTCAAGGCAGCCCCGACTTTGTTCGGGAGGAATTTGCTAAGGGAAGAAATGACGACGTAGATGCGTAGATGCAGCGCGAACCCGGCGCCTCTCAGTGTCCGTACTGAGCCACCCCGCCCAGCCGCCTGGCAGGGGACCAGTCATGACCGTGAAAGCCTTACACATTGCTCTGCCCGATGCGGTAGCCACTTGCCACAGGTGGCTTCTTAAATGTAAGGCAACTAAAATAGAATAAAATGAAATTTTCAGTCCCTCAGTTGCACTAGACACACACCAAGTGCTCAACAGCCATCCTCGCTGAAAGTCTTGCTGGAAGGTGCTCCCAGGGTCTCTGACCCACAAACGGCCTCAGAGGGAAGCGAGGCATTTTACTCAAGGGCCTCCTAGGGCAGGTCTCTTGGCATGCACCATTTCCAGGCCCACAGTAACCCTGAGAGGTAGAATTACTGCTTCTGTTTTACACGTGAGGAAACTGAAGCACAGAGGCATTAGGTAGCATGTTAGTCACGTCGTGATGGAAAGGTGGGCACCCTCCCTTTCTCCACTGCGTAAGGCGGAGAACTGAGCAGATGTGAGGAAGAGGCTCCAAAGAAGGGTGCAGATAACCCAGGTCCTTGAAGTAACAGGCAAGGCATGTGCATCTTTTTTCTTCCTTTTCCCACTTCCTTATTAAATGCTTTTTTTGCTCTTTCTCTCCCTCATGCTCTTTGACTTGCTGTGGTACCCACTGGAGATACCCTGGGATAACAGAGCAGCAACCCATCTGGGAGGTGAGGCCAGGGAGCTGCCTTCCAAATGCAACTCTCCCTCTCTTTGGCCAGGCTGGGATGCAGGCTGGTGGTGGACACCCCAGCCCAGCTCTTGCACGATGGCTCAGGGGCCCTCTCAGCTAAAGAATCAGTTAAGCTGATCTTCAGAAGAGCCTACAGAACAGCGCCACTTTTTAGCAGCTATGCCAATTTACTGAGAGTGTGACAGTGAAGATTACCTTATCTCCACGCAGAGAGGTTGGCTGGTTGGTGTCTTCTGCACCCAATTGTAAGGGAACTCCCTAGCCCAAGCACTGGGGAGATGGATGGACAGGGGCCTCAACTCAAAGTGTCACCTCCTCTAGGATGGGTGTCACTTCCATTCTGGAGAAGTACTGCTCCCTCTCTTTCCTAATTATAAATATAATTTTAAGGCACAGGAAAGTATAGAGAATTCAGTAATAACACTCGGTGTACCCACCACTGAGAATTAACACATGTTAACATTTTGTCATTTTTGCTTCAGATTTTTTTGAGATATAACATATACAATAAAGTATGCAAATCTTGAGTGCACGGTGTGGTAAATTCCTACCTATATATGCACCTGTGTAACTGCTATCCAGATTAAGATGTAGTATTTTGTCATCATACAGTCAATAGCACCCCATGAGTAACCCCTGTGGTAACTCCTGTTCTGAACTGTGTCTCCAGTAATTATTTTTGCTGACTAAAGCTCCTTAAAATCATACTGCATGTATTCTTTTATGTCTGGCTTCTTTTGTTTAGCATAATGTCCATGAGATTCCTCCATGTTGTTGCAGTATGAAGTATCCTGTTGTGGATATCTGAGTTATGTTGCTGTTTGTTGCTACAGTAATGTAGTGTGGCAATGAGTATTCTTGCATCTGTCTCCCAGTGTACAAGAGTAAGAGTCTATAAGATATATATCTAGAGGTGGAATAACCAAATGATTTGAGTATCTCTAGTCATTGGCTAGTATAAATAAAGCTGCTGTGTACAGAGAGTACATTTCTTTTGGTGCACGTAAATACTTACTTCCCTTGGGTTTATACCTAGGAGTGAATTTCAGAATCACAGGATACGCAAATGTTTAGCTTTTGAAGATACTGCCTAAGAGTTTTCTGAAGTGGTTGAATGAATCCACATTCCCACCAGCAAGGTAGAAGAATTCCAGTTGTTCCATATTTGTGTCAACACATGATATTGTTAGACTTGTTAATTTTAGCCATTCTGGTGGCTATGTACTTGTATCTTACTGTGGGTTCTTCTTTCTTCTTCTTCCTGTGGCTTTAATTCACCTTTTCCTAATAAGTAATTAAATTGACCACCTTTTCATATGCTTCAAACATTTTTTAATAAGAGAAATAGAACAATACAGATAAAGTTGAAATCCCCTTTTTCATCCTTCCAAGTCCTATCTCCTCCCTCCCCAGAGACGATCATTACCATGATTTTGGTAAGTACCCTGCCAGTCCATGTTTTTGTACCTAAACTATATTTATATGTTTACATTTAAAAATACACTAATGCTTTGTGTGGTTTTTAAATTAACATAACTAATGTGAACATGCTTTGTTTTCATTCAACTTTGTTTTTACATATGTTGATACACACAGATCTAGTTTATTCATTTTATCTGCCAAGTAGCATTCTATTGAATGAATGCAGAATAATTTATTTATCCACTCTCAAGTTGATGGACACGGGTTGTTTCCAATCTTTCTCTCTCACAAACACTTACCTCTTAGTGTATACATACGAGTTCACTTCTGTGTTCATCTTGCATCCTTTCCTAGAACTAGACAAAAGGTAAAAGTTAAACCCTTTTCCCCTTGAGCCTTCTGCCTGGGTTCCATTTTCTGTTCCAGGGCCTCCAGTGGTCCCCAGTCACCTGATCATAGTGATGAAGACGGCAAGTAACTTCACTGTTCAGGTGTGACATTTTCCCTCACGGAGGAGGGCTGAGGAGCCTCATCTTTCATGAGCCTGGGACCTAAATTAATCATAAAATCTTTACACTAGAGTTTACACAAATTCCAAGTTCTAGAGGTCATTCGTTCACACAGGTATCCTTTGAGAAAACGACTTGAGGTAGCTTATAATTTTGAAACAGGAAATCACAACTTCTTACATTTTTAAAGACCAGTTCTTTTATCTTAATTGGCATCTCTTCCCCTTCTACACTGTTAACCACTCTCTCCTTAAAGCTTTTCCTGAATATCCATCTGACCATCTCACCATTTCTTCTCAGGGCCCTGTTGAATCCTCCTCTACATAATTAAAGTCTGAGTTCCATGCAGGTCTCTCCTTGACCTTTTCTTCTCGTCTATACTCTTGCTGGGCCATCTCAGCCCCTCTCAAGATTGTAACTAACATTTATAAGTTTTCAATTTTTTATTCCAGAAGAGATTTTTTTTCACCCGCAAGTGTCTTATAGCCAATCACCAAAAGACTCCTAGCATTCCTTTACAGACACTGTGTGGAAGAAACTTTTGTTTCCTGATATCAGCTCTCCCCTTCGGACCCATGGATTCCTGAAATAAAGACCGTATTTCCTTCCATAGAATGCTTCATTAGCCCCATTTTATAGCTGAGAAAATTAAGGTTCACAGGGTTGAAAGACTTTCCCAAGGCTATTTCTCTAGTAAGTGGCAGAGACCAAAACTCAGATCTTTTGATAAAGAACCAAAGTTTTAGTCACAATGGAAAATTTTAAATTTAGACTTTATGAAAGTATGATGAAACTATCTTTGAAGTACCAAATCTTAGTATCTTAGTAAATGTCAGTTGTCTTTCTTTTATCTAATTATCTTCTGGGAAATTTAGGCAGTCTCTGTCTCTGTCTCTGTCTCTCTCTCCCCTTGGGTTACTAGATAACATTAGTCTGGGAAGTTACATGTATTTTACATGAATTTAACATTTCTGTAATGTTCTTACAAAGAGATCACTGGGTAAGAGTTTCTTTATTCTCTCAATGAGCGTGTTTAGGTATGCATCTGGTTGCCATTTTTAAATAGCAGAAATGTATGCACTGACCTAATGAAAAAATAGACAAAAACTGTTGTAAAGAAAAAAAAAAGAACTGTTATTTCCCAACCTCCCTTGCAGTTGGGCACTGTCATATGACTTGATTCTGGACCACAGGCTCTGAGCAGAGATATGCTATGCAAACCTCTGGAATGCAACCTCAAGGGAAGGGGGCAGGCACCCTTGTCCTTGCTTCTCTCTGATGGATGGAAGACAGACTTGAAGCTGAATTTCACTCCATGAGATAGAAGCCATATATTGAAGATGGCAGCAAGAAGATAGAAGAATCCCGTATCCTGATGTTTTGGTGCCTCCATACCAACTGAATCCTAGAATACCCGCACCTACGTGAGAGAAAAATAAAAAACAATGTCCATCTTGTGTAAGCCACTGTTGTGGGGATTTCTGACCCTTATAATTGAACTTCATCCTAATACCTAATACTTCATATAAATCTCACCAGGAATCCCTTAACTCTGGAGGTTTAAGAGAGAGTCATTTCCTTATTGCTTAAGCAAGTTTGAGTTGTGTTTCATTAACTGTATTAGTTTTCTAGGTGTGCCCCAACAAAGTACCACAGACTGGGAGGTTAAAACAAAAAAAAAATGTATTCGTTCACAGTTCTGGAGCCTGCAAGTCTGAAATCAAGGTGTCAGCAGGGTTGGTTTCTTCTGGAGACTGTGAGGGAGAATCTGTTCCATGCCCTCCCCTAGCTTCTGGTGGTTTGCTGGCAATATTTGGCGTTCTCTGGCTTGTAGACGCATCACCCTGATGTCTGCCATCTTCACGTGGCCTTTCCCCTGTGTGTCTTTGTCTGTGTCTCTTCTCATCTTCTTAAGGACACAGTCACATTAGATTAGGGTCCACTCTAATTCAGTATGAACTCCTTTTAACTTGATTACATCTGTAAAGATCCTATTTCTAAATAAGGTCACATTCACAGGTATGAGGGGTGAGGACTTCAACGTATCTTTGGGGGTGGGGGGAGGGAGGGAGAGGCGGGGGGGTGTCACAATTCAACTTACAATGGTGATATGAGTCAAAAATTGACCTATAGTAGTGAAAATCATCTTAACGAAGAGAATAACGTTACACCACCTGATTTCAAGACTTCCTGTAAAGTTGCAATTATCTAAATGGTGGTACTGGCCAAGGATTGGCAAATAGACCAATGGAACAGAAAAGAGTTCAGAAATAAATACACATATATTGGGTTAATTGATTTCTGAGAAAGGTGTCAGTGCAATTCACCGAGGAAATAAAAATCTTTTCAACAAGTGGTGCTGGAATAACTAGATATATGTACAGAAAAATATTTACAATAACACCTACTATACACCCTACACAAAAATTAACTTGTCATGGATCATAGACCTAAACATAAAAGCTAAATCTACAAAGTTTCTAGAAGAAAACATAAGAGAATATCCTCAAGACTTGGATGTAGGGAAAGATTTTTAGATGGTATACAAAGGCACAAATCTTTTTTTAATTGAGAAATCAGACTTCACCAAAATTTAAAACTGTTGTTCATCAGATAACATTACAAAAAGAAAAAGGGAAGCCACAGACTGAAAGAAAATACTGAAATCTATATATCTGATACAGAATTTGCTTTTTTTGAGAACTTTTATTGAGGCATAACTGACATACAATAAACTGCATGTATTTAAAGTGTACAATTTAATATTTTGTCCTTTTTTTCATTTTTTAGATTTTTTTTTTGATGTGACCATTTTTAAAGTTTTTATTGAATTTGTTACAGTCCTGCTCCAGTTTTATATTTTGGTTTTCTGGCCCCGAGGCATGTGGGATCTTAGCTCCCCAACCAGGGGTTGAACCAGCAACCTCTGCATTGGAAGGTGAAGTCTTAACCACCGGACCGCCAGGGAAGTCCCTATATTTTTTTCTTTTTAGTAATGTATATATGGCAATCCCAATCTCCCAATCCAAGGATTTGTTTTTAGAACATAGAAAGATCATCTACAAACTAATAATAAGAAAGACAAACAACCTAGGGAAAACAAAACATGGGCAAAACACTTGAACACACACCTCACAAAAGAAGGTATAGGAATGACTAATAAACACATGAAAAGTCAAACACGCAATTACCCTGTGATCTAGCAATTCTTCTATGTTTTTATCCAAGAAAAATAAAAAACAATATAAGATTGAATTTTTATTCATAATAGCCAAACACTGGTAACAACACAAATGTCCATCAACAGAAGAATAGACACACAACTGTGGTACAGTCATACACCAGAATACTGCTCAGCAAAGAAGCAACAAACTACTGATATACACAACAACATGGACAAATCTTAGAAATACGATGCTCACCAAAGGATGCTGCAGAGGGTGGAATAACAGCCCCTCAAAGGCATGCAACTCTAATCCCCGCAACAACATGGCAGAAGGGAGCGTTGAGAATGGGGGAGGCTATGCTTGTGTAGGGGAGGGAGGTATATGGAAAGTCTCTGTGCCTTCCACACAATTTTGCTGTGAATCTAAAACTGCTCTTCAAAATAAAGTCTATTTAAAAACAAAAACAAAAAACCCCAAAAAACAGTAAATGAAGTCATGGCATAGAAAACAAGGGACCTTTCAAAGAAAGAAAAATACCTGCATGTGATTTTTTTACAGAGTTATCTCAATATAATCAACATACAATAAACAGAACAAATTTTGGGTCTACAATCTGATAAGTTTTGACATCTGTTCACAAGACAGTGAATGTAGCCACCCACCCCCCCAAAGGTTTCCTCTTGCCCCATTGTCATCCCCTCCAGCCCCATTCCCAGGCAACCACTGATCTGCTCTCTGTCACTATAGATTAGTGTGCATTTACTAGAATTTTAAATACATGGACTCATACAGTCATACTCTCCTTCTGTGATTATTTTGAGAGTATCCAAGTTGTTGCATGTATCAATAGCTGACTCATTTTTATTGCTAAATAATATTCCGTTGCATGGATATACCACAATTTGTTTATTCACCAGTTGATGGACATTTGGGTTGTTTCCAGTTTTGACTACTACAAATAAAACTTGTACACAAGTATGGGCAGATGGTTTTGTTTCTCTTGGATAAATACCTAAGAGTAGGAAGACTGGATCATATGGTAGGTGTGCGTTTAACTTTTAACTCCTAAAGAAAGAAAAGCATCTTAATGTGACCAACCCACAGAGAGTCTCAGGTCAAGAGTTTCCCTAGTGCCAGGTTCTACGACTTTCTGCTGCCACCATCTGGGGAGCACAAAGAGGAGAGAGCTGTCCCCAGAAGTCCACTGCCAGGACCAGGATCTGTCCCGCTTTCTCTGCTGTCTCCAGCAACGTTGCGCCCACCCCATCATAGCCACAGCCCACAGCCCACAGCCCATTCAAAAGCCATTTGCCTAACTTGATTACAGGTGATGAATTGGAGCGGTTCAAGCCACAAGCAAACAACTCAATGGGAAGGAAGAACGTGGCTTAAAACCTACTTTCCAGCCCTTTGTAGCATCTTAATGTCACAGAGGAAAAATAACACTTCTAATGCTAGAAATGAGCTAGCACTCTTTTTGCAACCCAGAACAGCTTTGCAAGTTGCAGAGGTGCTTTTTACTCCAGCGACAGGCACAAGGTAAGTCATTTACATTTGAATGAATGAATGAATGACTACCACACACATTCCTCTAATTAGTCACAAAAAATACAGCTGGTTTCAGGCTAAAGCACACAATGAACTAGGGGCCAGAAGGCCTGGACTCAGGTGTCTGCCTTGCCATTAAACTACCTGTGTACTGTGGGGACGACGTGGAACTTTTCTGAGCTTCAATTTCCTTAAATATAAGAAAACAACCTGAGTTCTTTAGCTTTGGGGGCATTTAAATAAGATGACACATGCAAAAATCCTTTATAAAATGTCTACATTGACACATTTATTTACAAATGTATTAGAAAATAAAAACAGATATATAATATGACTGTTTTTTGCATTGTCTTCCAAAAACTCAAATGTTTCATACATTTAGCTCTACGTTATTAGTAAGTTAAGGAAGAACAAATTTTTGCCAGGCCTAGTAAACCAAGGAGTTGAGCCACAAAGAGCTGAATTGACCTTCCAAAGATCACCCAGGGAGTCATTTTTCTGGCATACTCGAATCTGGCACTCCTTTCTGAGGACAAGTCCATCTCCTGTTTATCTCCATGTTTCCATCAGCGTTTCTCTGTACTGCTGTAAATCTCTGACAGTACTAAATGTGGAGCTGGCTTAGTCTACCTGAAAGCAAATGCTAATTTCTCCACTGCTCCATAGGCAATAATTAACTTGATTATTTTATAAGTGGTGTTAGTTAATCTCCGATAAAGACCACCTAGCTCAAATACATAGTCCAATATTTTTATTTATTTATTTTTAAAATTTATTTATTTATTTGTTTTTGGCTGTGTTGGGTCTTCCTTGTTGCACGGGCTTTCTCTAGCTGCAGCAAGCGGGGGCTACTCTTTGTTGCAGTGCACGGGCTTCTCGTTGCAGTGGCTTCTCTTGTTGCAGAGCACAGGTTCTAGGCACACGGGCTTCAGTAGTTGCAGCACACAGGCTCAGTAGTTGTGGCACACAGGTTTAGTTTCTTTGAGGCATGTGGAATCTTTCCAGACCAGGGCTCAAACCCCTGATGTCCCCTGCCTTGGCAGGCGTATTCTCAACCACTGTGACACCAGGGAAGTCCCCAATATTTTTAAATTACAATAAAACTAACAGTCTATTAATGCAAGAGATTATTTCCACCATTGTTAGGAGAAAAAAAAAAAAGACATACAGAGATCTAAAATTCTTCAAAATGGGCCAGATCTTCATCTGACCTTTATTTGTCCTCCTCTGCCTCCGCCTTCACATTGCCTGTCCCCGCTACCCAGGGTTTATTTTGGATGAACATCTGATTGGTTGGGGTTAGGGGATATAACCATAGATGTGAAGTGGTACATGATGGCTGTCTGAGGTCTAGATGGCAGATTCTCCACCTTCTACATTCCATGACACTGTTTTGTACACTCCAATGGGATCACTTGACTCTTTCCTGTCTCCTAATACAGATGCTCACATGAATAGAAATGAATAAATGAAGATACACACAAACTTAGCATACACACCATCAGCATTGTATGTGTAGAGAGAAGTAGAAAGAAGAATGCAAAATTCCCTTCTGAATAACACGTTTTACCAGAATCTCCTGGTAGAGAAAACTTTGAGATGACCATACTAACTGCAATGAAATGTAAATAAGGCAATGATAGGTTTTCAATAATAAAAAACAGACCAGCTACAGGGGTTCCCAGGGTGGTGAAAGTAACATACCTCTTGACCCCGCCCTGTGAAGAGGAACTTGCTGTAAAGCTATCCCCATCTCTCCTTAGATGATACTTTCATCCTCTTGAAATACTCTTCAAAAAGATGACCTTCTGAGAAGGAAATGTAGTCTAACTTTTTAAAAATTAAGAGTTTGGGTAACTTTTCATGAAAAAGAAACAAAAAGTAAAAAAGAAAGTAGGTTCTATGTTGTCAACATAGAAAATGTTAGCGTTTGATAAAACTTCATACTGTAAGTAAAGTAGAATTCAGTACCTTAATATGTTCAATGGGAAAAAATATCAGTGTGAGTACAGCACCTTTCAGCTCTCTCACTGAATGTGTCCTAACATCAGCAGCTGTTCTTTGGTTACTCCCTAAAGCATGTCATCACTAATAGTAGGATTCTGTTCTCTAATTTCACTAAATGGAAAAAGGACTCCTTGGAGAGAAGCTTACCAAAGATCTTAGGGAAGGCGGGAAAAAAATCACTTTGGATTATCTTGTTGTTCCCAGAAAGCAAAGATGCTTTTTAAAAACAGCTGCAGTCGAGTAACTTAGAGTGGGCTCCCACTGGCCATGTAATGATAATTTAAGTATCATCATCTTCATACACAATGTGAATCAGTGGTTCTCAAACCTGAGAGAGCATCAGAACAACCTGGAGGGGTTGAAACCCACACTGCTGGCCCCCCTGCCCCCGGAGTTTCTGATTCAACAGATCTGTAACAGGGCCCAATAATCTGCATTTCTAACAGATTCCCAGGTGAAGCTGCTGCTGTTGGTCCAGAGACCACACTTTGAGAACCATTGGTGTAAATTATCTTAGTTGAACTGGGTGATTCTGTGAGCATCTAAAAGTTATAATAGTTCTGATACTCAAAAGAAACAAAGTCAATATAAAATGTATGAAAAGGCAGTTGTAAAAAAATTACATTTATTAATATACGTGGATGTTTGTATCTTCCTTTTAAGGTCATGTTGGTTTAAGAAGCATAGTTCTTTTAAAATCTGTGTAAGCAATGGTAGAAATCCACAAGTTAATGAAGCAACTCTAGGAAAAGTAGGTACTGTACCAAAAGCAGGAAAAACTTAATAACATGATAGAGAGGAATCCAGTCCTCAATCAGCTAGAACACAATAACTAATCAAAATTCTTGTGTTCAAAGATGATAAACTAGTTAGATGGCCCAAAGAGGAGAATTAACTTGGTCCCTCATTGTCTAGGGAAAAACCTCTAAATGCTTCATTGTAATGAGATGTTCACACACTCATAGTACAGTGATGTGTTTTCAATTAATATATCAAATGAGGTTAATATATAATAATGGCAAGACAATGAGTTTGGTAATGTCAGCCATGTGAAACCCAAACCAGCATCCTTTCCGAGGAAGACATTGTTTCATAAATTAAAATGTACGAGAAAGTAATAGACTTAAAATTCCCACTGATAAAACCAGATGGAACTGAATGAAGTATAAAAGGAACTGAACTAAAGACTCAGATTTGTATTACCATGGACTATAAAACCAAATTGAGGTCTCAACCAAGAACCAATCAGCAGATAATACACAAGGTCTAATTTTGTCTTGTTTTGTTTTTACCTTTAGAATCTGGTAAGATTACTGCAACCATAAGAAAAAGCAGAAATAGAATCAGGTCAAAGAGATGCCTCTGAGGAGGTATAAGAATAAAAATAAGAATAAGAACAAAATAAGAATAAAAGCCTATAACTGCACAAAGGTCAGCATGTGAAGGCTAACAGCAGTTTTATTCATAAAAGCCCCAAACTGGAAACTACCCAAATGCTTTTATTTTTTCTTAATTTTTACTGGAGTATAGTCCATTTACACTGTTGTGTTCATTTCAGGTGTACAACAAAGAGAATCAATCATACATATACGTATATCACTGTTTTTTGTTTTTTTAGATTCTTTTCCCATGTAAGCCATCACAGAGAATTGTGGTAACCATAAGTTTGTTTTCTACCTCTGTGAGTCTATTTCTGTTTTGTAAATAAGTTCATTTGTATCTTTTTTAAGATTCCACATATAAGCGATATCATACTATATTTGTTTTTCTCTGTCTGACTTACTTCACTCAGTACGACAATCTCTAGGTCCATCCATGTTGCTGCAAATGACATTGTTTTGTTCACCAAATAATTAGAACAAGTGAATCAATAAATAAATTGTGGCACATTCATCCTATGAAATACTATTCAGCAATAAAAAGGATCAAAGTATTGATACATGCTACAGCACAGATGAATCTCAAAAATATCGTAAGCCAAAGAAGTTAGACAAGACTACCCACTGTGTGATCATTTTACTTTTACTTTTTAATGGTACGATCTTTGTGTTAGTGTACGTGGACTAATTCTTTAGGTGTTTAAAACATTTATAAGGAGTTAGTCTATTGGACTGGTAACTTCATCAAATGTTTAGAAAATTTTGATGACAGTTTTTCATCAATGCTGATATGCATGGGGGAATTTAATTTGTCAAAATTCAATTTTTTAATTTATTGGTTGTGAAAGTCATGTAAATATTCAAAAGTATAAATTTTAATGATTAAAGGAATGCTAATTGTTCAAAATATGTATAAGAAGAATACATCGTTACATTAAATAAGACATAATAGAAAGAAATGGTCCTCACTTGCACAAAAGCCTCTTACACATTCAGTAATGCATCAACACACGTCATACAAACACCTCCAGTCCTGGTCAGCATGAGCACATGTTCTCGGCAAGCTCTCATCAGTGTGCATAGACAATCCTGGGTTCTGTTTTTTCCACTTAATGACATTTCATATATACAATATTAGCTGTAGAAATAGCCCACAACGTTGTTATTTTTGAGAGGCATCTGTGATATACCATAGTTTGCTGGCCTTTTCCTCCATTGTTGGGGTTTAAGTTCAAAATCATTAAAAATCATAGTTACCAATCGTTTCTTTCTCGCCATGGTGCACTCGCTACACCCAGGCCTGGCTGAGAACCCCAGCTCCACCATGTCATAACCATGTGCCCTTGAGCAGACCACCTGACCTGTCTGATCCTTACTTATTCCAGGGTTGCCCAAAAGGATAAAATAAGGCACATCGACAGCTCCTGGCCCATGGTAGGCACTCAGAAATGTTGAGCCCTTGGGAATTCCCTGGTGGTCCAGTGGTTAAGACCCCACCGTTCCACTGCAGGGGGCGAGGATTCCCTCCCTGGTTGGGGAACTGAGATGAAAGAAAGAAAAAAGGAAGGAAGGAAGGATGGAAGGAAGAAAGGGAGGGAGGGAGGGAGGGGAGGGGAGGGGAGGGGAGGGGGGGAGGGAAGGAAGGAAGGAAAAAAAAGGAAAGAAAAAGAAATGTTGAACCCTGGATCTAACACACATTTTCCCGATGTATATACCCTTCAGAGCATCCAATCCTTTCAATTTTAGTGTAACAATTATACCACTTTGGACCTGATATTCTTCATATTCTAGACATAATCTTCACTATTTTTCTTTTTTGAGGGTGGATTAAAGTTTCCATCTTTCATTCCTTCAATCCATTATTTTTCTAAGTTTTGTTTGTTTGTTTGTTGTGTTTGTGCTTTTACTCCTACCCTTTCCATCTGCTACCCTATCTGTAATCCATGACCTTCTAATCATTTGTGCTGTATTTTCTCTTCTCTTGTTTGTTGTCTATCTTTTCAGTCTGTTTTCTTTAGGCATGCATTAGCGTATATGTTTTAAATAAGATCATACCTTACATTCTGTTTTTAACCTGTAACTGTAAAATCAGTTTCCATGTCAAATATGTTTTCTCATTATTTTAATAGACGTGTTGGAAAATTGCAATTTAATCAATTCCTCATTTTTAACACTTAGATTGTTTTTACTTTTTCACTTTCATCGATGATGCTCTGATGAAAATTCTAGTAGCTATATCTTTAGGCTCATCCATGATTGCTTCCTTAGAATTAATTCACAGGTGTTAACTTGCTGGGTCAAAGATAATATAAAATTTTAGGTCTTTTATTATGTATTTTCACATTATCTAGATAAAGATTATACACACTAAGGTTATAGCTTCCTGCAGAAAATCCAAGGCAATATTTTTACATCAATTGTCTTTAGATACTCCTCTACAGATCAATTTTCAGAAATATTAACATTTGGAGCTGTTTTCTTGAATATAAAATTATAAATAAAGTACTATGAGCTCATATTTTTTTAATCTGATACAAAAGAAGCAACTACTCTCTGGAATGTCACCTTTATTAAACCAGTGTTCTCTGAGAGCACCTTACAATGTAGTGCCTGTTTTATAAAAGCACATTCATTTGATTTCGAGATCAGTATGTGAGGAGGCCTGGGGGCATTCCCATCCTCTTTTGTGCTCTGATTCGCTCTAGCAGTGCTGACTAAGCACTTTGTTTTCACCCACAGGGTCTGGGCGGGCCGTAGCTATACCATGCCTTTTAGATTAAATCTGATTTCTTCCTTCAAGTGGATGCTTTATTCTCATAGCCAACAGGGCACAGAGTTCGGAGAAAGAAGATCATGTTCTATAATGTTTATTAATGTCTTAAAACTATGTGCCCATCTGTTCTGAGTCTAAAAGAAATCAAAGTTAGGCTTACAGAAAATCAGTCACAGTGAATCAATCAGTTAACCATTGTTGAGTGCCAACAGTGTGTAAGAGAGCAGAAATCCTCAAACTCAGAGAATAAGCTTAAAATACATTGGTAAATATTCTACTTTCCTCTCATTTTGGTTGCTTTTCCTGGAATATTGGATGAATGTTTGTTTGCATTTTGTTTTTCTAGATGTTTATTTTTTTTTAGCCTAAAAACTTTAGTAGATAAGTTTTTAAAGTATCCTGTTTTTCCTCAAAAGATGCTTCTTAAATTGAGGAGACTGGGTGTCTTGCCATATGGATATTGGCTTTATGTGTTTCTTCTTCAGTGAAATGTCCATTTATGTCTTTGCTTATTTTTCTGTTGGGCTATTGTCCTTCGCTTATTGATTTGTAGGCGTTCTTAAAATATTCTTGATACAGATTCTTTGTTTTATATGATACATCTTCTCTGTCATTTGTCTTTTCACCTTCTTTAACGTCTTTTGATTAATGTAATTTTTTAATTTCAATATAGTCAAAGTCAACACACTTACTTGATAATGGGCTTTTTGGGTCCAATGTCTAAGAAATCCTTCCCTACCCTTCAGATCTAAAGGTATTCACTCATATTTTTTTCTAAAAGTTTTTAAGTTTTGCTTTTGATATTTGAATCCTTAATCTACCTGGAGTTGATCTGCATGTCTGATGTGAGATAGGAATCTGATTTATTTTTCATATGGAGAATCATTTTTTTCCTGTTGCATTTATTGAATTCCTCATAAGTAACCCAGGAAACGCAAATCAAGACCATAAAGAGATACCAATTTACATCCATTTTGTCAGCAAAAATTGAGAAGTCTGACAATACCAAGTGCTGAAAAGGTCAATAGGACGGTGAGAATATAAATTGTTACAACTGCTTTGGAAAACAGTCTGGCTTTATACTGCAAAGTTGAACATCCATACATCCTACAATGGCCCACGTTCCATTCATAGGTATAAACCGAGGGCGACTCCAGCAGGTATGTCAGGAGAGAAAACCATTTATGAAAATGTTCATTAGAGCAAGAAATATGAAAGCCTAAACTCCAGTATGCAGGAGGCCAGATAAATAAATGTTGGTATATTCACACAATGAAATATTATACAGCAGTGAAGATGAATGAATCACAGCAGCCCACAGCTTTTAGTAAGAGAAGTAAATGACTCTTTTAATAGAATTAGTCAATTTCCTATAAATATGCTGCTTGAAATCTGGAGAGAAGAGGTAGACAGAATTGTCACTTCATCCTAAAAAACAAACAAAAAACAACAAAAAAACATAAAAAAAATCTTTCAATAAAAAAACTAGATTTTAAACCTAAGGAAAAAAAAAAGGTAAATGACTTAATAATAGAAAACTAAGTGGGAAAAAAGTCCCAGAAGACTATATACAGCATAATATCCTTTTTATAAAAGTCAAAAACAGTTGAAACTAATCATTAATCTGTTTGCATGCATATATGTGTGATAAAAAATATGTGAAATCAAGAATGAATAAAAATACAAAATTCAGAATTGTGGCTATACAAGTGGGAGGGGCAGAGGGGAATGGGCCAGGACAGGAGCGCACAGAATGTGGAAGTTTTTGTCCATGTGTTAGTTCTCTAACTGGATAGTGAGTTCATGGGTGAGTTCATATTATTAACAAATAAACACACAAGTAGATAAACTAAAAGAAGGTCAAGCATGAACCAATGATGAGAGTGGGAGAGGAAAATCAGCACGGAGCCTTTGAGGAATGAGCTGGCCTAAGGTGTGAAGTGATGATACTCAAAAACAAAGCTCAAAAGGCTACTTGAGGGAATTCCTGGCAGTCCAGTAATTAGGACTCTGCCTTTCACTGTAGAGGGCTGGGGTTCAATCCCTGGTCATGGAACTAGGATCCGACAAGCCATTCGGCGCAGCCAGGAAAAAAAAAGCTATTTGATGTAAGTAACAGTTAAATATTACTATATCAAAACTCCTCACCTTAGTAATTTTTTCACTAGATCCTGATTAGGTATTAGTTCCAACATATGCAGCCTGCCTAAATTCCATGTCATTTCAGGTCTGTTTGGGCCACAGTGAAAAAAATAAATTCTCTAGGGAGGGACTGGATAGAAAGAGAAACAAGCTAAGAGAATCTTTGGTTCTTCCAAGGACTCTAATTACGTCACAAGAATACGTTAAAGACTATGACATTTCCAAACTTCTTATAATAAAAGCAGGTTACATTTTTCTAAGGTTTCATATTTGCTTAGTGTTCTCATGTACATGCTTCATTTAATAATGGGGTAAAGAGCCTGAGAACTTACAAAATCAAGGCTGTCAGATGTTGGTGACAAAAAATAATAACAATACAAATGAAACCGAGTGCTGGTATTGTTTCAAAGCTGAGTCTCTGTAGATAAGAGCTTACTAAAGACAAACCAGGAAATGGGACGTTAAGTGTACCAGTGTGATATTTTGTGCTTCAGTTTCTTTAAATCTCAGTCTAAACAGGAAGTTACCCTACTGTTGTTCTAAAACTCCAATCCAACAAATATTCACTGAGTTCCTAAAGTATCTAGGCACTGTGCTTGGATCTAGGAATAAAACAATGAACAAAAAAGACAACAGCCATGGAGGTATTGATAAACAATGTTTAGCAAAATAAATATATTTCTATTTTTATTTAAAAAACTGGATCATACATGATATCGTTTATGAAGATTTACTTGTCTTTACTCCAAACATTTCCAGTAGAATTGATGAGCCCTTCTCTGTCCGCACTAGACTTCACTGTGCTTCCTTTATAGTGTTCGTCATGCTGACCTGCAGTCATTTGTATATATGTCTGCAGCAAACGTTTGTTACTTTTATTCTGTACAGGATCTTTTCTTGTCAGGAACTCCTTTCTCCACTTTCTAAGGCTGTCAGTTACATGCCCCCGCCTCCCCCATGCATGGGGGAGCACAAGAGGCAGGCTGGCCACAGAGAGGAGGAGGGTCTGTGACCCAAGTAAACCATTTTTGGAGGCTTGATTTGGATGCTGGAAGAGAAGAATCTGTTTCTCCTCCTAAAATCACTAGTACTAATATGCATGCCTAGAGCTTAGCCTCCATGCGAAAACCTAAGACCCCAGAGGAGAGCAGAATTGTGAGATGGTGAGACTGAACCCCTGACAATATTCTTTAAGCCTGAATCCAGCAGTACCTGCAACCCATTATCCCAGTTAAAAGAACCAATATATTGACTTTTTTTAATTAATTACCTAATTTATTTATTTATTTATTGGCTGCATTGGGTCTTCGTTGCTGCGCATGGCTTTCTCTGGTTGTGGTGAGCAGAGGCTACTCTTCATTGTGGTGCCCAGGTTTCTCAACGTGCTGGCTTCTCTTGTTGTGGAGCAGGGGCTCTAGGCACATGAGCTTCAGTAGTTGTGGCACATGGGCTTAGTTGCTCCGTGGCATGTGGGATCTTGCTGGAGCAGGGATCGAACTGTGTCCCCTGCATGGGCAGGCGGATTCTTAACCACTGCGTCACCAGGAAAGTCCCAATATATTGACTTTTTGTTTGTTTGTGTTAGAACTTTTATTGATACAGTTAACATACAATAAGCTGCATATATTTAGAGTGTACAATTTGGTATCCCAATCTCCCAGTTCATTCACCCCTAACCCTCCCCGCTTTCCCCTCTTGGTGTCCATATGTTTGTTCTCTACATCTGTGTCTCTGTTTCCACCTTGCAAACCAGTTGATTTGTACCATTTTTCTATATCTTGCATATACGTGTTAATATACAATATTTGTTTTTCTCCTTCTGACTCACTTTACTCTGTATGACAGTCTCTAGGTCCATCCATGCCTCTACAAATGTCCCAGTTTCATTGCTTTTTACAGCTGAGTAATATTCCATTGTATATATGTACCACATCTTTTTTATCCATTCATCTGTTGATGGACATTTAGGTTGCTTCCATGTCCTGGCTATTGTAAATAGTGCTGCAATGAATACCCAATATATTGACTTTTAGCTTAAGCTTGTTAGGTTAGATTTTTGTCACTTAAAACTTGGAAATCCCAACCAATATTGTGCATGTCTTCTTCCAGACTGTAAGCTTCTAGGAGCACCTATGAGCAAGGGCCTAATTGGCGCCTACACTGACCTGGTGGCAACGGCTGGCAGGCTGACATAGCAGGCAAATGCCTAGATAAAATTATTCAGCGTCTAAAGCAGGCGTGTGTAACCCTAGGTCCACAAACTCCTTACTGGAGCCGTGACTGGATGTGTATGTGTGGATTTTTCAGGTAAGAAAGTTGATATTTGTCATCAGATGCTCAGAAGAATCCCAAACCAAGAAAGTTCTGGAACTCTCACTGGTTTAGAGGCTGTGCCTCACAAAATCACCCTGGTTTCAGTGACAGCAGTCATCACATCTGAAGACATGGAGCCAGGTGAGAAAGAGCTTTGCTAGACCTTTCCTTCAAATCTAGCAAACGCAAAAGCTTGCTGTATTCCAAGTACAATTATGCCATGTTTGTTTGGTTCGTTCGTTTAGTGTGTGAGGATGCTTTCTGGTCTGTTCTTCTAGATCCACTGAGGGATACAGCTGGGAAATGTAAAGTAACAGAAGAAATCCAACCACCTTTGACCACAGATCCCCACCTTATATCACATAACTGACAGAACCCATCCTGCACTCCCTCCCATTCCATGGGATCCCTTGAGCACTGACCATACCTAATTATGTTATCAATCTCTAGATCCATTCTTTCCATTTTAATTGTGGTAAAATACACATAATGTAGAATTTACCATCTTAACTGTTTTTAAGTATATTGTTAAGTGGCATTAAGTGCATTCATTCTGCTGTCCAACCATCACCACCATCCTTCCCCAGAACTTTTTCATCACCCCAAACTGAAACTCTGTGCCCAACACTAACTCCCCATTCACTTCTCCCCACAGCCCCAGGAAGCTCTATTTCACTTTCTGTTTCTATGAACTTGACTAGTTTAGGTATCTCATACAAGTAAATCATACAATATTTGTCCTTTTATGTCTGGGTTTTTTCACTTAGCAGAATGTCCTCAAGGTTCTGCCATGTTGTAGCATCTGGCTTCCATTCTGAGTCACCTGTGGACCACAGTGAGTTATCTTCCCAAACCTGCCTCTTCACGGCTGACTCTCGGAGAGCTGGACCAAATACTGAGCCAGATGCTGTGAACCTTCACTTCCCTGGCAAAAATGAGACTCTCTCAAGGGCTTTCTGGGGGAAACAGATAGAAGAGTTTCTTACCACAGGCCCATGAGGTCTCCAAGTATTGCCATATTCATTTACATGGATTTTCTTGATGTTTTTCTTTTTTCTTATTGAGGTATAATTGGTCTATAATATTATATTAGTTTCAATCATACAACATAATGATTCAACATATGTATATATTGCAAAATGATAACCACAGTGTCTAGTTGATATCCGTCACCATACGTTGTTAAAATTTTTTTTTCTTGTGATGCAAACTTTTAAGATCTACTCACAACAATTTTCATTGATGTTTTTCGAAGATAAAAGACTCTCTTTGTGGGGAATTCCCTGGCTGTCCAGTGGTTAGGACTCCGAGCTTCCAATCCAGGGGGCACAGGTTCGGGGAACTAAGACCCCGCATGCCGCTTCTAAATAAATAAATAAATAAATAAATAAATAAATAAATAAATAAATAAATAAACTGAGTATCTTTGTGCACCGAACATGCACATGAATAGAAAAGGCTATCAGATCTTTCCCTATGTGCATTCAGATGCTAATAAAGAATCAACCAAGACTGGCAGATAGTCCCAAAGCATCAGCTGGAGAACACAGGGGGACCTCCTACTCCAGCCTCACTTGATAGAGAGCAGTCTGGCCTGTGGCTGTGCTGAGAAGTTGGCGAGGATGTGCCCCTCCTCCTAGAGGCCCTGCCCCAGGGCACCAATGACATGAAGGTTGGAAGCACATGACCTGCTCCACCTGAACACAGGCAGGTCCAAGAGGGGACAGTCAACTGCTCATCCCACACAGGGGTACATGTGACTGGTCAACCCACCCTACTGAGAATCCTGACCAAACTTAGCCATCAATAAGTCACTCTTCTATTAAGAAGCAGCCAAGGACTTCCCTGATGGCCCAGTGGTTTAGAATCTGCCTGTCTATGCAGGAGACATGGGTTTGATCCCTGGTGCGGGAAGGTCCCACATGCCGTGGTACAACTAAGCCCATGTACCACAACTACGGAGCCCAATCGCCATAACTACTGAAGCCCACATGGTCTAGGGGCCTAAGTGCCACTACGACTGAGTCGTGTGCTGTAACTACTGAAGCCCATGTGCCTGGAGCCCATGCTCTGCAACTAGAGAAGCCACTGCACTGAGAAGCCTGCGCACCGCAATGAAGAGAAGCCCCCGCTCGCCACAACTAGAAAAGCCCACGTGCAGCAATGAAGACCCAACGCAGCCAAAAAAATTTAAAAAGCAGCAGCCAGAAAAGGGATGAAGGGGGAGGCAGGAAGTGAAAGTATTGGGGCTGGTCAGTCCTCTCTGGGCTGAGGCAGAGATGAGGGGATAAGAGGAAAATAAATCCACCTTGCAAATTCCAGAAAAGCCAGCCTCACAGTGCCAGACAGCAGTGGCCTTTAAACAGAAGGTAGCAAAGACCTGCTAGTTTATGAGCTCTCAGAAAGTTTTAGAGAATTAATTTTTAGATCCCCAACTGAGTCTGCCTTCTTTCTTAAAATCGTTCTGCCAGAGAAGCAGTGTGGTCAAGGTGTTATGCTGGTGCTCTATTTCCACTTCCCTGTTCTCAATAGTGCTTCTCCTATGTAGCAAAAGAATCAACCTCTTGCTCCTCTGAATCTTCCAATGGTGCATTGCCACTCGCTATAAAAATCTCCAGGCATCCAACAAAGGGAAATTTAAAATAGTGGTGTTGATGACAAAATAAGTAACTCTAAAGGAATGTCTTAGGTTGGTGTATGAGTTTCCCATGGCTGCCATAACAAGCATGACCACAAATTTGGTGGCTGGCAAAAACAGAAATTCATTTGCTTACAGTTCGGGAGGCCAGAGTCCAAATTCAAGATGTCAGCAGAGACCAGCTCCCTCCCAAGGGAAAAAAATCCTTCCTTGCCTCTTCCAGCTTCTGGTGGCTCCAGGCGTTCCTTGGCTTGTGGCTGTATCACTCAATCTCTGCCTCCACCTTTCTGTTTTTTTATATTTATTTATTTTTGGCTGCGTTGGGTCTTTGTTGCTGTGCACCAGCTTCCTCTAGTTGTTGCTAGTGGGGGCTTCTCATTGAGGTGGCTTCTCTTGTTGCAGAGCATGGGCTCTAGGCGAGCGGGCTTCAGTAGTTATGGCTTGCGGGCTCTAGAGCCCAGGCTCAGTTGTTGTGGTGTGGTGCATGGGCTTAGTTTCTCCATGGCATGTGGGATCTTCCCAGACCAGGGATCGAACCCATGATTCCCTGCACTGGCAGGTGGATTCTTTACCACTGTGCCACCAGGGAAGTCCCTCTGCCTCATCTTCATGTGGCCTTCTTTCTCTGTCTCCTCTTCTTTCTAAGGACACTTGTCTTTGGATTTAAGGCCCCTCCTCTGGGGTAGTCCAGCATGACCTCATCTTGCAGTTCTTAATTGTGTTTGCAAAGACTCTTTTACCAAATAAGGCCATCTTCACAGGTTATAGGGGTTTGGATATGGACATATCTTTGGAGGGGGCCACAATTCAATCTCCAGCAGCTGGGTCACCCCAGAAGCATCGCCAAGATCAAGACTTGAGTGCAAATGCTATTTTATGGGGGTGACCCCAGGAAGTGTCAGCAGGAGAGTGGGAAATGACCGACAGGGAAGAGAAGGAAGCCAATACAGAGTGCCTTAATGAGTTACCACCGTGAGAAACAGGGGCTCACTTCCATAGAGAACACATCTCAGGGTTCTGAGGCAGGGAAGCTGGAGTGTTCATGCTCAGAATCTCATTTGTCATTGACTGAAGGCTGTCCTCAAGGGTAGTAACACCCTGATGCTTACTCCCTGAACACTCAGGCAAAGTGAAAGCTTTCGAGGGACCATTCATATACACATTTGAAGTAGGAGACCCTCTGCACGTACTGAAGTGCTTAGTGCCTCGGGGATAGGGGTGGGGTATTGATAGCATCTGCTACTGGGCAAGTCAGGTAGTTTTTATTTCATTGCTTCTGTCAAAATTTGAAGAAGGAGTCGCTAGAGTTGTCCACGGACAGGTCATTTAAAATAATATTTAATGGAAGATCACTAAGTGATTTTGGGCATAAAACTGAGAATTTTAAAAAAATTTAGTGACATTAGTATACAAATTACTTCCAGACTCCTCTGCACATTTATTTGAACAAACTTAGTTACTATACATGGGGATTAAGTAGGAATATGTTCTACTCATCAATATATAATATTTATCACTGGACACATGAATTAAAAGTTTAAAAGGCCAATAAAGTTTTACTTTATGTTATATACTTATGAAATTACATAGCATATTTAACTTGTTTTTTACACACTTAAAACCTTATGGTCACTGCAAATTTAAACATTTCTAATTTCAGCTTACATAGGTATTTTTGTTCTGGAGAATCAAGATGCTGTGAGCAATCGAAAATGGACAATTTGGAGTGGAAACATACATTTAAAGAGAAAAAAGAATGATGGAAAATGTCTTACTGTTAATATAGTGCTTGTTTTTTTTTAATGGATGATGGATGGATAAATTTAATGGATGAATTTAGATATCGCTGGATATGGGTAAAAGTGACATGATTATTTTATTTTAAAATACAAGTATTTATGGAACTCAAAAAATAACATCCTTTGCAATTCCATATGCTTACAATGAAAAATTTTAGAAGTCAGTCTAAACTTCTTTTAGGAACCATATTAACATCTAAATCTGAATCACAGATTCCTAGAAATGAGGGTCTGATTGGCCCAATGTGGATCAGATACCTACCGCTGATAGAATCAGTTGTGGTCAGTGAGGTGGGGTCACAAGACTTGCTGTCCACTCAGTAGGGGCTGTGAGGGGTTGGGTAGCATGTATTTGATGGTTCTCAGAGAAGAGGGTGGCACCCAACAAAGCTTGACTACTTAACAAAGGGTTTTACTTAGTATGCAAGCTAACCCCAGTAAACTGATTTTTATGCTGAATCCATTTTTTAAGATATATATATTTTTTGAGGGAATAGACAGTGGTCACTCAGAAATACATTGGCACCAACTTTCCAGAAAATCTCTAGGCACTAATTTTCAGAGACAGTTGAAGGTGCTGGTCATGCAGCCAGGCCCCACCAGCTCTATTTGTCTCCATGTAGGATGAGAAGCAGATCAGGCTCTTTATTCATGGGTGGAAACACTCAGAACATGAAATAACACGTAAACCTCCCTCATGACATAAATTTCCTTCCTCCTTCCAGGCAGTGGTCCAACGTGTATTTTAGGTTCCTTCTTTAGCATCCGTCAGTGTCTCTACATCTTATTTCATAAGCCAACCTATATTTTACTCTTATATTTTTAATCAGGTTGAGTAATGCAGCTACTAGTTTAGACCAAAATTGGATTGATTTGCTTGTGACTATGAATAACACAACAGGGAATAAAAAGGAAACGTGTACAGACAATATGTCTCCAGAGAGGTACACAAGGTTCTCTGAGGAACGGGAGGCTCCAATTCAGTGTTTCCCAGCATTTTGGACATTTCTGTACACTCTTCATGAACTTCGCTGTATCGCTTCTCTTGTTACAGAACATGGGCTCTAGGCACATGGGCCTCAGCAGTTGTGCCACATGCGCTCAAGAGTTGTGGCTCACAGGCTCCAAAGCGCAGGCTCAATAGTTGCAGCGCACGGGGCCCAGCCGCTCCGTGGCATATGGGACCCTCCTGGAGCAGGGATCGAACCCGTGTCCCCTGCATTGGCAGGCGGATTCTCGACCACTGTGCCACCTAGGAAGCCTGCATGTAGCCTTTTAAAGTTTACTGTTCTCTCCTGTGTTGTGCAAGGTTTTTTGTCGTTGTTGTTGTTTTTAACTATAGTTGATTTACAATGTTGTGTTAGTTTCAGGTGTACAGCAAAATGATTTATATATATAAGTGTATATAATTTAATTCTTTTCCATTAGAGGTGTTATAAGATATTGAATATAGTTCCCTGTGCTATACAGTGAGTCCTTGTTGTTTATCTATTTTATACATAATGTATCTGTTAATCTCAAACTCCTAATTTATCTCTCCCCCCGCTTCCCCTTTGGCAACCGTAAGATTGCTTTCTATGTCTTTGAGTCTGTTTTGTAAATAAGCTCATTAGTATTATATTTTTAGATTCCACAAATAAGTAACTTTATACAATAAGTGTCTTTGACTTACTTCAACTTAGTATGATAATCTCTAAATCCATCCATGTTGCTGCAGATGGCATTATTTCATTCTTTCCTGTGTTGCATAAACTTTAATCTCAAAACATGTCATGTGAGGTGGCAATGGTATGATAGTTATAGAGGAGAGAAAAGCCAGTGAAAGGACAGGATGACTAGAATTACACTGTTCCATAAAGGGGTGCAGGGAGTAGAGGAACAGATGAAGTCAGATTGGCAGTCGCTGGGGCCAAGCCAAGCTGACGCTGAATTTCATTCATTTCACTCAGTTGAATCTGGGTGATAGGTATATGGGGGTTTGTTATCCTGTTCTCTCTACTTTTCTGTGTATTTGAAAATATCCATACTAAAGAGTTTTTAAATTGCTTAATTTATTATTGTGTAGCCAGATGTACCAAATCGTATTTAAAATGTATTTAAGAGACATTTGTTGCTCCTAAAGTATTTCAAGTTTAAATTATTTTGTTCGACTGAAGACCCTGATTGGATAGATGAATGAATCAATAGATAGATGAATAGACAGTTGGAGGGATGGATGGTCAAATTCCTGCTAAAACAATGACTTGGCCTCTGGATCCCTGGCCACATAGAGGGCACTTACTTGCCCAGTTAAAGTACTAACCCTTGCTGAGTCCATCTTTGATTTTCCTTCTAAAGCCAGATTCCTGTATCAAGTCAGACAGACAAGATCCTCCTCTCCCACTCCAGTTTCGCTCAGGCTCCTTTCAGGTCACTGACATCCCTGAAAGATGTGAAGTGGTGACCTCAAGATGAATGGCTCTGTAGCCTGTTACCAAATCCCCCCAGCGACCTATTTCCAAACAACAGGCTTGAATTATATCTTCAATGTGGGTGTTTGCTATTATTAGTGTTTCCTGCTGTGCTTCCCCATCCTGACCCCTTTTCCTTTCGGAAATTAATAGAGGTTTTGCATTCACCCAATTAATGATTAACTCCCATTTGTTGAACTCCAATTTTGTGCTACTAAAAATTAGCAACACAGAACCTGCTATGATTGTGTGGTTCTATGAGGATTTATCGTTATATAATTGCTTACACGAGGATAGTAGGATTTTCAAATTCTTTGGGGGTACACTTTCCAGTGGTGTGCTGAGTTGGCCATCCAGGCTCCAAAAGCCTACTGTGGCTCCTCTTCCCAACTCCCCAACTCTGTATTCAGTGACACTAAACTGGAAGCTCAAATCCAGCCATAATAGGAGTATCTATATCACAAAACCTGTACACTCTCCAAATCAGGGCTTTCTCCCCGCTCACCCCTTAGAGCCAGGTACTAAAAATTTACCAGGACACAGCAGATTTTTTTCATGTATTTCCCCTTTTCTCTCTACACTACCCCTTCATATAAACAGTCTACTCATGAGAAAAGCCAAGCAAAGCCTCTAAGTGATAGGACAAGACTGAGTGAAAGATGCAGCCTTGTTCTCATGACTACAAACCAAATGCTCTTCCCCTGACCACCTCCTTCCCATCTACCTCCCTAACTGTAATTGGCTCTCCTTCTTTGCTTCTCATCTTTTCCCTTCATTGTTTCCAACCAAATTTTAAGGGCAAGAAATAAGATAGAAGATGAAGTGGAAGAGGGGTAGGCTATGGCTTTTAAAAAATATTTTAAGTAGATAACAAAAATAGCATATAATCTACAGAGCAACACTTGTCATGGGCTCCATTATGAATTAGGACTCTCACAAGCTAGCCCTGGGGATTCCATAATATGTATTGAAAAGCTGGATTTGGGCAGTGATAATAGTTACTCTGAAGACTAGTGAGATATTAGAAATGAAAAGAGTAATTATTAGCAATAGATTATTTATATTCCAAACAATAGATACTATAGATAAGAGACCAGAAACTCAGAGCCTTGGGGTCTTTTAACTCTTTCCATATACCTCTGAATTTGGTTTCTTTCTTTTTTTCATTTTCTGAGCACCCAGGTGCTGTGAAAAATATGAAGATGACCTGTTAGAACCCCCAACCCGAATTTTCCAGGCTGGCTCCAGTTTTATTTATTCATTTTATTTTTGGCTGCATTGGGTCTTCGTAACTGCGGTTGTGGAGAGTGGGAGCTACTCTTTGTTGGGGTGTTCGGGCTTCTCATTGTGATGACTTCTCTTGTTGCAGAGCACGGGCTCTAGGCTCTCAGGCTTCAGTAGTTGCAGCATGTGGGCTCAGTAGTTGTGGCACTCGGGCCCTAGAGCACACAGGCTTCAGTAGTTGTGGCTTGTGGGCTCTATGGTGCAGGCTCAGTAGTTGTGGCGCAGGGCTTATGTGCCCTGCAGCATGTGGGATCTTCCCAGACCAGGGATCGAACCCGCGGCCCCTGCATTGGCAGGCGGATTCTTAATCATTGTGCTACCAGGGGAGTCCCTCCAATTTTAAATTATCACATATTGTATCAAAACATTAAGCTTATACCTCCTTATGAAATGTTACCTAAAATCATTGAATTTTTATTCTTTCATAATCCTTTTCATATAACCATTCTCAATTTTTAATGATTTATGAGGCTTAGCCTGGCTCTTTGGTTCAGGAAACAGTCCCTGTATCAGGGTCAGTCCTGATCCAGGGCACCTGTGGGCTGTGGGAGGAGCTGGCTGTAGTTTCTGATTCAAAGTGGGCGAGTTTTGAAGAAGCAATGGCCTCTTTGGGCTCAGAAGGCCCCACCCAGTTACGCTGCAGAGAAATAGAAGAGATTTAAACGTTTACTAAACTAAAGCTAACAGCTCCCATTTACAGACTGTTGCGAGGCAGGGGTAGGCTATCACCAACGAGGAACGGTGGGGAAATGACTTGCCCAAAGTCATTCAGCTTGAAGAGCATCACCAACCAACTTGAAAGGCAATGCCCGTCTTCCTCCAAAACCTGTGTTCTTTCAATGCCCTGGTCTCAGATCATGTGCTGGGAAGAGATTTGTGAAGAACTAGGAAGATGTTCCCAAATAAAGCAATGAATAATCTTCCGTGAGCCTCCTGCTACTTCCCTCCAGCACAGCCAGCTCACGTGTTACCAGCTCCCAGGACAGAGCACCTCAACATCAAAATTAGATCCTTACAGGGAGCTTTAAAAAAAAAAGTCTAAGGTCAACCCCTCTTCCCCCACTCAGATCAAATGAATCAGAGTATCTGAAGGGAGGGTCCTAAGTGCAGTAGTTTTTAAACTCTCCTAGAGTGATTTTAATGTGCAACTACGGTGGAGAACCATTGACCCAGAGACAAACACAGTAAGTAGTTCTCTGCCTGGACCACACAGGTTTTTTTGTTTGTTTTTGTTTTAATTAACTTATTTATTTACTGGCTGTGTTGGGTCTTGGTTGCTGCACACGGGCTTTCCCTAGTTGCTGAGAGCGTGGGATCCTCACTGTAGTGGCTTCTCTTGTTGCGGAGCACGGGCTCAATAGTTGTGGCTCAGTCTTAGTTGCTCCGTGGCATGTGGGATCTTGAACCCGTGTCCCCTGCATTGGCAGGCAGATTCTTAACCACTGCGCCACCTAGGGAAGTCCCACACAGGTTTTTAAAAGAAACATTTCCCAGCTTCTGTCCCAGGCCAATCAAATGCGAATCTCTGAGTGTTGTCTTTCAAAACCATTCCACTCTACAGTCTAATATGGGGTATTGTCAGGATTGCTAAACTTTGTAAATCTATTTTCATTAGTTAGCTTATGGCATATATTTAGACCATTATTATACACTTATAATTAAGAAAAAAAGAATCTGTGGGGGCCTAGCTGGGCTTCTTAAGCTCCCCACCTGCTAGCCATGGGCACCTGGTGGGGAGCCACTGAAGGCAGTGCTGTTTCCTTCAGGCTGATAGAGCACAAAGGAGTCAGAGGTCCCAGGAGGCGCCGGCCACAAAGCTCCTATTGTCCAAAAAGAAATTCCTCAAGGCACAATGGAAAGCCATCCTACTCTGTAGACTCCATCAGGAGCCCACATCCTGGTAGGCATCCCTAGCAAGGAGATATGAGAGAGACAAAGATAGTAACAACTGAAAGCGCTGATACGGCACTGTGTTCGGGCACTGTTCTAAGTGCTTTGCACACGCATTCGTTAATCCTCACTGAAGCTACTAAGCCTGTGAGTCAGACAGGTGTATAAATGACAGCAATAAAGAGAGTCTAGGGTAATACAGCCCAATGGCATTAATCTCAAAGAAACATGGGCTTTCGTACAAAAGTGGAAGAATAAGGGTCTGGAAGCATTAGCTGGGGATGAGGATATTGTGAACTGTCTCTGTGAACCGTCTCTCCAGATACATATTTTCTCTGGGAAAATAAACAGCCTCCACTTGAAAGAACTGACTAATGGGTGGAGATCTCTAAGTTAAAGATTTCAGTTAAGGTCCAGAGAAAGGAAAATGTTGAGGGCAGAGAGTGAAGATGTATAGAACTATGATAACCATGGAATGGAACATTTCCAGAGGATAAGTTGCAAAGAATACAAGGAAGAGGCATAGAAGAAGGCTTGGATAAGGAAGAAAAAGCAGAAGATAAGGATGAGAGTATGGTAGAGAACAAGCCAAAGGGGCTTGTGCCTTAAGTGGTCACTAAGAGATTGGCCACAAGTCTGCCAAGAGTGTGAGTCCCAACAGATCCCTGGTGGGTTAGGAGCAGGGTGAGGATAGGGCAGTAGGATTGCAGGCTCTCAGACTTTCGCAGTGGTCCACATATGAGTTCTTTCAAAGGCAGTCTTAGCCTCTGATGATTAGAAAAACTCCAACCAGTCTGCCATCAGCTGTCAGGGCAACTGATTATATGGTTGTAGATTCTGAGGCTACCAAGAGCCAGAGGTAACATATAATCCAATTCAGGTGCTATGAAGACACTTTAGCAACTTGGAGATAAATAATGTTCGCTTAATCACAAGTTATCCTAAAGTGCAAAGTCACAAAGTATAGCTAAGATATTAACAGAAATTTGTGTTCTAGAACTAACATCTACACGTTCAGGGGAAGGAGGTAGGGCTAGCAGGATGCTATTAGTGATTAAAATAATTTTCTTTAACAAATTGTTAAGAAGCAAATCTATTAATGAGACTGTCCAGTCTTAAGTTATTTCACAGATAAAAATTTGTCAGACCTCATTAACTATCTTCTCAGAGGACAGGAGTCACCAGGCACTGAAATCTGTTGTAATTCTTAAGTTTCAGACTTACTTAAATCTACACTGTCCAAATGTTTTCATTCCACAACATATTAAAGAACTTAAAGAGACACACTGCCACTCAGTCATCTACTAACAATTCTTACCTCAAGACCTTGAGCCTTTTTCATCCTCCTGGAATGTTCTTCCCCTCAGTATCTGATCTGATCTGCAAAGCTGTCCAAATGTCATTAATTAGAAATGACTTCTTGGCCTATTCTGCTCAAACAGTAAACCCTACCCAATCACCCTGTTTAGTGTGCAGTTCTATCTATTAATACCTACTAGCTCAAACCAATCACTGTGCATGGTTTGTCTTCAGTAACTGCTCTCTGCTTGTCTGCTTTATCTTTCAGTTTTTGAGAGGGGGAGAAAGGTGCGTTAAAATCTGCAGCTATTACTATTGATATTTCTATTTCTCTCTTCAGCAGTCTATTTTTTGCTTGATACAATTTAAGATTATATTAAGTGCATATAAGTCAATGGTAGACATCTTATTTTTGAGATATGATTGACATATAACATTAGTTTCAGGTGTACAACATGACTCACTGCATGTATATATTGGAAAATGACCACCACAGTAAGTGCAGTTAATACCTATCACCACAGTTAGAAATTTCTGCCATCTACTTTTTACCCTTTAATTTTCAGTTAATTTGTATTTTTTAATCAATGTATAACTGTATTTTGCATTAAATTCTATTCAGACTATTACTCCATCTTTATTCTAGTTCATATTAGCTTGCTATATCCATTTCCATCCTTTTATTTCAATTCCTAAGTATCTCTTGTAAACAATTTTTAATACAATTTGAAAATCTGAGTTTCCTAATTGGTTAATTTAACCCATTTACATTTATTGTCATTAGTGTGCCATCAGAATTTCTGCCACCTTATTTTTTGTTTACTGTAATCCTTTTCCTCTCTTTTGCTGCTTTCCACCAGATAAACTGGGTTTGCTTCTGAGTTTTACATTTGTGTTCTTATGGTGGTTTTCACAACCACATTCATGTCTGTGCATGATAAAAATTCATCAATTTGTTAATCTTTTTAATGCCTGCAACTTCCTTTTAAGAAGCACTTCAGCTCTCTCTTCTTAGTCTATACCTCCAACTCTAACCATGATGGTAATGCCTAGAATTTTGTTATATTAAAAAGTTTGATAACAGAAAACGCTGCAAAATTATTTGATCACTCTTCTTCCCATATCTCTAGGAGCATCTTCCAGACTTTGCTACCTCTTAATATTGTTCCAAAAGTATTTTTTATGAGGACCTTTCTAAGGCAAATCTTCTGAGGTTTGTATGCCTAAGGATATTTTTAAATGCTCTCACATTCTAATGCTAATTTGGCTGGATATAAAATTTTAAGCTCAAAATTATTTCTTCAATACTTAAAAAAATCCTTCATCTTCCTACATTCAATAATGCTTTTAAGAAATTTGATTTTTCTTCACAGTAATTATCACTACCTGATATTATATCATAGATTTGTTTCTCTCTCCCCCTACTAAAATATAAACTCCATGAAATTAGGACATTCTGTACTGTTTTTATCATATCTAAACTGATGTCTGAAACATAAAAGGGGCTTGTCAATAAACATAGATTGAATTATGGTTCTAGGCTTTGCCTGTTAAATTCATTTCTCAAGAAAGAAACTACAAGAAAGCTAAAGCGCAATTCTGAAGCTGTCACACTGTCACTTGAATCTTTGTCTTTTCCTATCTGTCCTGATAAACTTGGCAAGATCAAAGGACAAAGGACTTTTCGTGCTGAGACTAGAGGCTTCACTAAGCACTCAGTTCTCAGATGCCTGCCTCTCCTTTAGGTTTATCATTATTCTCTTTTAGCTTTCCGAAACTAAAAGGCCCTTTCCCAAAGCTGGGAAAGGTGGGTAGGGTAAAGGAAGGGGATGAAGGGACATGATACAAAACCCTGCCTCTCTTATCTAAAATGATCCCTATGCACATCCCAGGTTTACAATGTTTATACTCAAAGTGCATCCCACTTTGAGTAGGTAGGAGAATAGACACAACCTCTATACACAGAGGAATACACTACTGGCTCTCATAATCACAGTGTCTCTCTTTATCCTGACTTCCATACCTTAAACCTAACTTCTCACATCTCCACTGTATCCACCCTATATAACTCAGAAACTCTAAATGACGCCAATGAAATACTTTTTAAAGACTGCTATTGAAAGCACAATTTCCACATTAATTATGACTAACTGGCATCTTTTATAGAAATAGCATCTTGCTGAAAGTAACACAACAAATTACATGTTTCCCAGGATATTTAGCAACAAAGAGAGCCTAGTTCCAATATTATTAAAATACTAAAAAGAAGCCAAGCTTCTGTAGCAGTAGAATATATTGGTAGCTGGTTATTTAAAAAAAAAAAAACTTTAAAAACTAAGATAAGTTTTTGCTCCCTCAAAGAAAAAATATTTTGCAAAAATATTTTGATAGTGTGAACCAATAACATAAACACGAAATAATTTTGTGTACAAAATAATTTATTACAGCATTATAGAGGTTGACATTATTTTACAGTGATTTTTTTCTCAACAATTATGAATCTAAATATTAGCTTACAGTGAAGGAAAACCATTTTAATTAGAATTGTTTCTCTAAATAAAATCTCCCCTTTTGAACTTATACTTACTTTAAAAGGAAGTATTAATGTTACAGACAGATTTATACAGTTCTGAAAGAAACATATTCAATGATTCTATTACTGTTTTCTGTACAAGATAGAACAAAAGCTATCCCCCCCTCAAAAAAAATATTGCTCAACAATACTATGTTTTAATAGTTAAACTAGTTGATAGTTTAAATTCTCATTTTGCTGATATAAAAATGTATTTAACAGTCAATGCATGGCTATAAGAGTAAGAACATATTGTAATTTGTATTCTGCCCTATTATGCTCCCCTGAAGCACACCACTCATATACAAACTACTTGGTAACACACAAAGCAATTTAGTCAAGAAAGCATAATTCTTGCCTGTGGGTCTTTAAGACTGATCTAGATATGCAACAAATTTACCAGTAAATTTTCAGGATTAAGAAGCAAACAGATTCCCATATTCTGAACCATCAATGTAAAATTGGAGTACCCTTATACAACAGAAAATAGCATTTTCATGGATATTAAACAGGAAACAGTGAATCACAAAAAAAGTAAGGTGGACAAAAGGTCAAGCTGAAGTAAATTTTAAATAAATATTTCAGAAGGAGTTCCATATTGTTTTTGACATACAGTTAACACTTTAATATTGATGTGCTTTAACGAAAAAGCAAACAAACAGTAACAAAACAAACCAATAGGGATCAAAACATAAGATTCTGAAATGAAACCCGGGTCTAAAGAAAATACAGTGCGGCTATATACAACTTAGGTTAATTAAGAAATTATCATAGTTATGATATGAAGTGACAGCACCAATCACAATGCTGATAATTCAAAAATTTAAGAAAACTGTACAAGTATACAACAGGTAATTTTAACAGATTCTTCTGTAAATTGGCAGAGTCAGATAAAGAATAAAATAAGCTTACGGAATACTCCACTTAAAAATCCTATCCAACTACAGCTGACCTTTGAACAAAGCAAGAATTAGGTGCGCTGACCCTCGCGCAGTCAAAAATCCACATATAACTATAGTTGGCCCTCTGTATACGCAGTCCTCCCTATCTGGTGTTTTGCATCGATGGATTCAACCAACTGAAGATCACCAAGTACTGAAATATCTATATCTACTCTTGAAAAAATCCACACGTAAGTGGACCCTCGCATTTCAAACCCATGTCGTTCAAGGGTCAACTGTATTTCATTTCATACCTATATTAAAATACAAGCTGGAAAAGAAATTCTAATCTGAATTCAGCTTTGAAGTCTTATAGAATAAGTCAGTTTTCTATGGAATTTCAAATTTCACTTGCCAAGACATCACAGTTAGCTGTGTGGTTTAGAGCTGTGCTATGACTGCCGACTTCACTCACAGCAGGCAGGAAAGCAGAAGTAAAAGGAAGCAGGTTATGACAGGCCATCCTGTATTCTTCGTACTGGGAATTACAGTTCCCAAAGCTGCCATCAAGCAGTGCCTCAGAAACCTTTATTAAAGTCTATTTAAACAAGGGAAAAGTAAAAATTATTTTTTAAAAAAGTCTGGGTAATAATTATTTTAATCATAAGATGCAATTTGTTAATTAAGCCAGAGGAAACCAAGGCCACACTCTAAAACAACCTCCTGCTATCTATAATAAGTAATCACCACAAAATAGGAACATTTAAAAAATCAATTCTACAACCCTTAAAAAAGTGACAAAATTCTAATTTTTAAGAATTTTCTTTTTAAAGATTCACTTAAAAAAGTGAATTTCTGAAACTGTGATCACTGAAAGTGTCCCTTATTAATAACAATAGTTCCCATTTACTGAGTGCTTACTATGTGCCAAGCATGTCACAGTTTACTATTTCAGTTAATGTTACACCAACTCTGAGATAAGACAGTATTTTCATCCTCATTTTATAAATGAGGAAAAGGAAGCTAAGAAAGGTACCTTGCCTAATATGACACAGCTCATAATTGGTAGAGCTGAGACTCAAATCCAGATGTAACTCTGAAGGCCCACTCAAGAATTATGTTGTAAAGATATGTTTTGTTAGATCACTTGGTATCCACAATCTGTGGGAATCAGTTTGTGAAAAAAATCTTACCTTTACATTTTTATCTTTTATAGTTTCATCCAGTCTAGTGGCAATAGCAATTGCTTTCTCTTGCCTGGACTTGTCCAGAAAATACATCATTTTAGCACCTGAAATACCATGACATTTCAAAATGAGTAAATTCCTATGTCTTACATTTGATTTGATTTACACTGACCAGTGACTTAAAACATGGTTCCAAGTATCCAACCAGCGGTGGGCTGGAGCTGACTGGTATCTTTTCCCAACTCCCTATATTCCATGACATCTCATTGATAGCTTAGGGCCACAATGGGAGTATTTATATTATGGCAGAACACTACAAATCAGGACTTTTTCTGTCACAAAGAGACGGTTGTTAAACATTTATCAGGAGACCAGATTTAACAACCCCACCCCTCAGAAATGATATAATTCAAAATATAAATATGGGCTACCCTGTGGCATTGATCGATATTTCACCTAAAATCATTTTTAAAAGATGATACCCTGGGAATTCCCTGGTGGCGCAGTGGTTAAGAATCTGCCTGCCAATGCAGGGGACACGGGTTCGATCCCTGGTCCTGCAAGATCACACATGCCTCGGAGCAACTAAGCCTGTGCACCACGACTACTGAGCTTGCGTGCTGCAGCTGCTGAAGCCTGAGCACCTACAGCCTGTGCTCCTCAACAAGAGAAGCCACCACAACGAGAAGTTCGCACATCACAAAGAAGAGTAGCCTCCGCTCGCCACAACTAGAGAAAGCCAGCACACAGCAACAAAGACCCAACATAGTCAAAAATAAATAAATAAAATATTAAATAAGTAAATTTTTTTTAAAAAAAATGCTATCCTAAAATAAAACACCTAAGGAACAAATTTTCAAAGGGCAGTGTGACAGATGGACAACAGGAAAATGTTTGCATATTCATGAAGAAAATAATTTTTAAAGCTATTTAAAAGTAAAATCCAGTTTATATTCCCCCTATAAATTACATGGTCCATATTCTATGCTCATTTTTCTACTGGGCTTCTATTAATTTATATTTCTATTCTTAATTTATAAGAGCAGTGTGTATATTATTTGTTTTTAATCAGTTACACATCTGTGAATATTTTTCCCACTTAGCCTTTTGACTTTATGGGTTTTTTAATGTGGCAAAAATTACCTTTTCCATAGAATTTCATATAATGTTTAAAAGAAAGGCATTTCCCATTATTATAAGAAATGTCTCCTTCCATTATCCTGTGTTCTTGAAGAGAAATTCTTATTTGCCCTTACTACCAAGAAGTCCTCTAATTTTTCACAGGAATTAACTTTTTTCCATAGATACCAGAGCCAAGAAGTTTCCCTTTACAAGAAAGCCTAGGTTAAAATATTTAAAGCAGGAGCACAGTTAATTATATTATGTACTTCATTCATTTTGTCCCAATTCCTTTTCCACAATCTTTATCCAGTTTGCATTTATGCCATCTTGTCATTTTATGAATTTATATAAACTGCCTAAAATCCTTCCTGTAACAAGGCAGGGACTTCCCTGGCGGTCCAATGGTTAAGACTCCACACTTCCACTGCAGGGGATGCTGGTTTGATCCCTGGTCGGGAAACTCACATCTCACATGCCAGCCGTGAGGTGCATGTGAGATGCCAGAAAGTAAAAGAAAACCAAACCAAACCAAACCAAACCAAACCAAACACACACACACCCTCCCCTGGCCAAACACAAAATACATAAAGTAATAAAAATACAAGAAAAAATAAGTCTTGCATAACCTCAACATCCAAAATCAACTATTAAAACTTTGATACTTATTTTCAGCTTTTATACCATGTATATTTCTATACAGTTGAGACTGTATTATGTTAATTCTGCATACATATTACAAAAGTATTTACCCCTGTTAATACAAATCTTTTGAATAAACAGTACTTTATGTGACTACCTGGGGTTCCACCCTATGAACCTACATACTGTTTCCTCTATTATTGAACATGCATGAAATTTGTTTCCATTCTTTCCTCCATCCTTACACACAGCATCCTAGTTAATATCCTTGCCCTTAAAGCTCTTTCTTTGCTTTGGGTTAATTCTTTAAAATTATTTACACAAATATGTGTAACCATAGCAAAAGACACCATTTTAATGAAGCTCTTGATAAGAACGACAAATTGCTTTCCTACATGGCCACGCCAATTCACACCTGCAGCAGTAAAATACAAGTGCTTACACACCACATCTTTCCCATACTCAACTCTCCTTTTTCCAAACAAAAATAATCTTTCCACAGCTCAAAAACTGGCACAACAGTGTAAAGCAATTATTTTCCAATAAAGACCTTTAAAAAAAACAAAAAACAAAGAAAAATAATCTTTCCTTTGAAGTGGTAGGTTAGGTTGTCTGAGATTCTTCTTGTTTTTTAAGGAAGGCCTCTATCGCTATGAACTTCCATTCAAGAATTGCTTTTGCTGCAGCCCATAGGTTTTGTATGGTTGTGTTTAAAAATAACCTTTCCTAGGGACTTCCCTGGTAGCACAGTGGTTAAGACGCTGCACTCCCAATGCAGGGGGCCTGGGTTTGATGCCTGGTCAGGGAACTGGATCCCACATGCATGCTGCAACTGAGAGTTCGCATGCCACAACTAAGAAGCTGGTGAGCTGCAACTAAGGAGCCCACCTGCCACAACTAAGACACAGCACAGCCAGATAAATAAATATTAAAATAATAATAATAATCTTTCCTAATTTTAAAGATCAAAATGGTATTATGTTCATTTCTTTTTCTCTAATAGATAGTGAGGTTGATCATCTTTCCAAACTTTTTATTTTCATCACATTCTTTTTTCCATAAACATTTTAACCCTGGGAACTAAATACCAACCTGAAAGTAGATGCTGAAGAGAGGTAGCATTATGTTTGAGAAAATCCTCATTAAAACTTTCCAAATCCTTGTTAACAAATATTTTCTGCATTTCTTGAGACAGAACTTTGCTCACAACGTCTGGAAGATTACTATGATTTGACACTATAAAAACAGAACATTTGAAGTTTAAAAAAGTTTTGGCCTGTGCTTTGAAACAAAATCAACTGAAATACATTCATATTTATTATTAAGCTTGATATATTTTACATAATAAAAATAGTACTACACCTTTGGAATATAAACACATTCTAGTAGTACGGACAATATATCTCTCATACTTTCCTTTCATCCCTATCTTTTATACATTTCTATTCCTTTCTTTTCATTTCCATATTTCCAACCACACTACGCTCTTCTGTTCCCCTTTCTTCCAGCCATTTTAAGTTTATTTTATCTTAACATACTTATAAGCAACACTATCGATCTGCTCAGACTCCTTGCTCTATTCTCCAGATGACGCACCACCTTGGTATTTAATGTTAGGTTTTTGTCTTTATCTTACAACTGTCTAATTTCATTCTGAGAATCTCCATTCTGTCTGGTGGTACTCTAGCTCTTTTCTATATTTGATCCTAGCTTACAAAATCTCCCTGTATTAGTGTTTGTATGTATAAGGTGTTATTGTATAACAAAGGGAGTTCAACTCGAGGATGGAAGATGCCTTAGAGGACTGGGACGGGGAGGGTGGGGGGGAGTCGAGGGAGGGTGGGGGGGGAGTCGAGGGAGGGAGGGAATACGGGGATATGTGTATAAAAACAGATGACTGAACTTGGTGTACCCCCCCAAAAATAATAAATAAAATTTAAAAAAAAATAAAAAAATAAACATTCTAGCTTAAAATGCACTAATTTCTAACATATCTGTGCTAGCATGTTCATTTTATAGATACATCTTCATTTAAATACTATTAACATTATACCTTTTTTTACTTTACATTGTTAAACATCTCTTTAATGTCCAACTTAATGGAAGACAGCTGAACTGTCATATATTCTTTTACATAAATATTATGCATCTTTTATACTTACCAGATTTAGAAAACTTAATTAAACATTCATGTAACCATGGGTTATTCCTGTTGATGGCAAAAGCTCGTTTGACAGACTGCAGCATTAACAGAAACTTTCCTATGTCAGAAACAATTATAAAAGTAACAGCATCAATATTTATGTATGTTATTTTCTTCACTTTATTTTAGCCTCACTTAAAATCCAGTAACAAAGTGTGACCTTCCCTATAACATTCAAAAGCAAAATTCAAAGCTGACTTTGGTTATCAAAGATAACTTTTATTTTCTAAAGAAATGCTTGAAAAATCATGAAGAACTGCTTCAGGTAAACAATTTGTATGACTATTCAAATTATTCATTTGATCATAATATTCTAATTTATTGCTCACTAAAGTTTTGAGCAGCAAAGGAAAGGGATTAAGAGCCTTTGTGGAAGGCTGAAATGAAACTCTAAGAAACAAAATTAGATCTAATTCAAAGATTATACTGAATATGGTCACCAATCAAATCAAGGATTAAAATCTGAATTCAGGACTTCCTAAGTGGCGCAGTGGTTAAGAATCCCCCTGCCAATGCAGGGGACAAGGATTTGAGCCCTGCTCTGGGAAGATTCCACATGCCATGGAGCAACTAAGCCCATGCGCCACAACTACTGAAGCCCGTGTGCCTAGGGCCCGTGCTCCACGACAAGAGAAACCACTACAATGAGGAGCCCACATACCACAATGAAGAGCAGCCCCTGCTCACAGCAACTAGAGAAAGCCCATGTGCAGTAACGAAGACCCAACGCAGCCAATAAATTAAAAAAAAAATCTGAATTCAAACTATTACCTTTTCTAAAATATATTTCAAATGCTAATAGATGAGTGTCAATGTTGTCAGCAACAAGGTTCTTAAGAGGTATAAGAAACTTGATAGCTTCTTCTAATGGATTTTCTATCTATTTTGAAACAGAAAGAAAAAATATTGTATTTAAAAAGCAGTTATGCTAGTCAAACTTCCCCCCAAATTTCATATTAATACATAGCTGAAGTAATTTAGACAGTTCTCTTTATATAACTAAGCAAGAAAAAAATTTAAAACTATCAACTATGAGGAATGTAAATAGTCAATACTTTTCAAAACAGAAATACCTCTATTGCTTTTCTGATTATAAAATCAAGATAATTTTATAAAAATCAAAAAAATAATACGGGGATATGTGTATAAAAACAGATGATTGAACTTGGTGTACCCCAAAAAAAATTTTTAAAAAAATGTTAAAAAAAAAAAAATACAGGAAATTATTCCACAGACTTAATGAAATGGTACTACAAGCACCGTTATACTACCAAGCCCCTTAAACTACAAACATTTAAAGGAGACAAATATAACTGCATTATACAACTGAAAAAAAGGACAAGTTTAAAATATTTATACTAGATTCATACTGAATAAACCAGAAAGCTATCTGCCTAAATATTTAGCCATTTCCCTAGATAGGAAATATTTCCCTAAATCTGGCTCCTAAATAACTATTAACACTTTGACAAAATTCTAGAGATAAGATGCCATTCTCTTTGTAGCTAAAACATATCTAGCAAGGTATACAAAATGCTTCCATATTTAACTGTATTGCTGCTCTAACAAATTACCAGAAATTTACTGTATTAACACAAATTTATTATCTTGCAGTTCTGTAGGTTAAAAGGCCAACATGGGTCTCACTGAACTTAAAATCAACAGGACTGCATTTCCTTTTGGAGGCTTTAAAGGAGAGTATGTTTCAATGCCGTTTTTCAGCTTCTCAAGGATGCCTACATCCTCTGGCTTGTGGCTCCCCCCCCCCCTTCAAAGCAGCAACAGAGGATCCAGTCCTTCTCACACTGCTCAGCCCTCCTCTCCTGCTTCCTTCCCCCCACACTTAAGACCCCCTGTGATTAATTACATTGGGCTTACCTGGATAACCCAGGCTACTCTTCCAGGCCAGCTAAATACGACCTTAAATTCCATCTGCCACCTCGATTCCCTTTGCCATGTAATGTAACATATTCACAGTTTCTAGGGATTAGAACACGGATACCACCTTTGGAGGGCCAACATTCTGCCTACCACAACTACAACTGTATCTATAATTTGCATTAGCTACAATTTGCATATTATCACTCAACAATAACTGATGACTCTCATAATGATACTGGCTAATACTACAAATAGCTTGTGATTCACAGATTTAAATAAATCATGTTTATGGTCAGAACAGAACAAAGTAACATAAATTTTACCAAATAAAGATAGTAAATTCATCTCACCCTTTCTAATTTTTCAGGTATAAGTTCTTCTTTGAGACCACTGGTTTCTTCTTCCTCATCATCCCGTTTTTTCTTTAGATTTTTTTGTTGTCGTTCCCTTTCCACATGCTTTTTCTCTTCTTCTAATTTTGCCTTTTTTTGAGCTCTTCTCTGCTTACTAAGCATTTTCTTCAGTTCTTTGGCTGACAGGTTTTCTATAAATATCCAAATGAATGAAAATTCTGAGTCAGTGTTTCCAATTTCCTCATATTTTTATTCAATACATACCGTTAGTACAGTTTTTTGGGAGGGCAACTATATAAAAATCTTTAGAAAGTGTACTCCTAATGACTAGCTCAAACCTGGCACACAAAAGGCAACAGAAAATGTTGCATCAACTAAAATTAACCAATTCTAGCCTGGTTCTGCCTTGTACACAATACATGGGTTTAGGCAAATCATCTCTCTCAGTCTCAAGTCCCAACTGTATAAAGTAGAGCTGATGAATATTCTCTTGGAATATGAATATATTAAGGATAAATGCAATGCACACAAACACACATGATCTGATCACAAATTTGCCTCCATGCTATTTCTCAAGTATTCTGAGATATTAACATTTTAGTGAATAAAAGGCTGTATACAGATATTCTCACTGGCATTATCATTTTCAATCAAGTAAGTATTAGAAGTTGTAAAAATATATTTTTCCCCTAAAAAGCTCAAAGCTATCTTCGATTCCTATTAACAAACAAACAAACCCAGCCCATAAACATTTCTATTTTTCCTGAATTGTTCCTACTGAAGATAAAAAATTAGAACGATTGCAGATCATTCCACTGGGGTAATTTAGAAGCATCAGCTACAGGACATCATTCTGTCAACTTTTTCTAAGTGTTCCCCCACTTTTCTTTTGGTATATCAATTATCCAATGTTGTCTTCACATTCATTTGATAATATACTTTTCCATATTTATGTTAATGACGTTCTGAAATTTTGTGTTTTTTCCAAATCTCTCTAAGCAAGTCCCTTTTTAGTTACCTGAATTTATTTCTTGTTGTTTGCTTTCATTGGTCAAGGGATTATCATACAATTTCAAGTATATTTCAATAGCTGATCTAGCGGCCTTGAAATAGAAGGCATGTCTTCTGAGTATATCTTCTAATCTCAAAAGGTCAACGTAAGCACGAAGGGTCATCTTTCTCATGCAGTAAGTATGGAAGTCAAATTGATCATCGGTTATCTCAAAAAAATGCTTAAAAACAAAACCACAAAATCATCCCTTACATATATGTCAATAATGTCTACTTTTGAAAAGAAAATGATAAAAAGCCCGAAAAATAATGTAAGCAGTCACAATTTCACTTAGTTGTCCTCTCCAGAGTTTAACATATGAAAGACCTCAAGTTGTTCTTTGCATTCAACTTAAGTTTCTCTTCCTACAATTCCATGCCCATTCCCTATAAATCATGTTTTATTACGATACTCAATTTCTATGAAATAAGTCAGATGAAGGGAATTCCCTGGCGGTCCAATAGTTAGGATTCGGTGGTTTCACTGCCGTGGTCTGGATTCAATCCTGGTCAGGGAACTAAGATTCCAGAAGCCACACGGTGCAGCCACACCCCCACCCCCACCCCCCAAAAAAGAGAGTCAGTTGATCAGGTTATTTTTTAAACCTGGAAATTAGAACATACTGATATTTTACTTTTAATGAAATACTTCTCAGTATTCCCCTCAAAATCAGCAAGGCAGAGTTAAACAGAGCTCTGAATGGAGACTAAATATATATAGGTTGAATGAATGTCTATAAATTCGACAGTTCTACTCAACCATGAGCTCTTCAAGGACAAGCCTGTCATATCCACCTCCATGATCTGGCACAGGGCCTAGCACAGCAAGACATTCAATAAGCATATCTGCCACCTCAAGATAGAAACTGCTTCTCAGGCATGTGACTTCTTAATTTCCTAGAGCCTCAACTATTCAACCTAAGTTACGAATAAAGAAATATCAATATACACAGCGCATAAGGTTGTTAAGGGACCAAATAATTATTTTAAAGTTCATGCTAAACAGTAAACTGCTTTACAAATGTAGAGCATTAGGGTTTTCTCTCACTCACTAAACTCCCATTTATCTACCTACATTCCATTTCAGCACAAGTTCTTAATCTGGAGTCCATACATAAACAAGCATAATAACATTTTCCTAAGGAGAGAGCTGGAGGCTTCCATCCAATTCTCAAAGGGTCCATGGCCCAAAAGGGTTAAGATCTAATCCCTTACATGGAAAAAAGACTACTAACTCCCTGACAAAACAATTTATACTTTAGTTTTCTTCCCTACGTGTACCTCTACCTCTACCTTCTTTCTTTTCCCCTATTTTAGCTTCTCCAAAAATATATAGAAAAATGAATGATTTATTACACCACAAATCAAACTCTTCTACTACTTCATTTTCCCTTTGTCCTGGAGGCTTAGTAACTCACTGTGCAGAGAACAATAATTGTCCATATCATTTGATAATTGTAGTTGCCTTGGTAATTAGAAATATGTTACACACAGAATTACCTTAAGTACCTGAGACTTTAAGGGAAAAATACTAAGGTGAAAAGTATAAAAGTACACAGTGTGAGGGAAAGAAAAGGGAAAAAAAAAAATGAACATTTCACATTCGTTTATATTTCCTACTGCAAGAATCATGCTTTAACATTATGTTTGAAAGCTATATTCCTCCCATCAATAAGACAAATCAAATAAGAACATAAACTTTTCTTAAATTAAGGAATTACATAGTTGTTCATGGCTAATATAAATCAAGTTATATTTAGCACTATAATATTTTAAAATTCAATACAACTGACTGAGGAAAAATGGCAGTGCCCCAAATCATGGAACACATAATGAAATGAAAACACCTAAGAGATCACAGGAATTTTTTTTAGGGTGAGAAGCATTTATGTGTAAAAAGGCAGACGCAAGTTTCAAGAGATACTCCTAGAGGATTAGCAGGTATAGATTTAAGTCACGTCTTAGAGGGAGCCATACAGAACCACAAACATTTAAGCCGCCTCTTCATCAGTACAGCCCATAGGCTGCCTCTCTCCAGTTAATGTCTTCCACAAATAGGGTAACCAACTTAGCCCAGTTTGTCTGAGGCTTTCTCAGTTTTTCCACTGAAAGCCCTGTGTCTCAGGAACCTGCTCAGGAATGCCATATTCCTACTTAAAAACAACGAAATAATCTCAGGTTGATTTCCTTTTTTAACTTTTTATTTTGGAATAATTATAAAGGAAATTGCAAAAATAGTACAGAGATGTCCCATATACTCTTCCCTCCATTTCCTCACAAGGTTACATCCTATAGAAACTATCAAAACAAAAAACTGCCATTGGCTTAACGTGTGTGTATAGTTTCATGTGGTTTTTATCATGTGTAGATTTGTGTAAGCGCTACCACAATCAAGATACAGAATTATTCCATTACCACAAATATCTCCCTAGAACTACCTTGGGGTGATGTTTAAGTCTCCAAATTTATAAAACATAAAAACAAACCAGATAACACAAACAGGCAAATAGGTAAAGTTATTTTCCCTGCACTTCGGCCAAACATGAACCTGATATGGTCACTTAGGTCACTGCAGAAACTAGGTACCCTAATTTTAACATAGAGCTCACGCCCTTAACTCACTTTTCCCCTCATCATAAACACTAATTCTCTCTTCTGGGGGTGAGGGGAAATGCATGGAGGAATGCTGGCAGGAATTGCTTAAGATGCCAAAATTAGGCTTGAATCAAAGTAAGACAAGTGAGCAAAAAATTAAGAAATGCTATTCACAGCTTAAAAGTATGGTTTCCTTCAGGAATTTCCTATTAGGCCTTCTCTTCTGATCCAGATTCTCCCACTCATTACTTCTCAGAGTTGCTGCAGGAGACCAACAGGCGCTCATACATAGAAAGGCTACAAAAATCTCTGGACTTAAGAAATAATAACTAGACCAACTAGGGCAATAAGCAACTCTATTTCCTTTACAGAAAATCTGTTATCATAAAGCACGTCTCAATTTGATAAAGATTAAGATGCACTAGACGATAAAGTTATGAACTTCCTATGGTTTTGATCTATCAGAAATCTTAAAGTAAGTTTCAGAAATATGCATTGCTCCTCTGTTTCAGATATAAGTCAACACACTAAAATACTGAGAAACTAATCACCTGAAAAAAGGGAAAACAAAGCTCAATTCTTGAAAGATAAAATAGTTAAAAATATTATTCTGAACACAAGTTTATAGCCAATACTTTGAAGGCGGTCATTTTGTTTGTCTTATTTTTAATAAAACTCAAGTTCTAAACATCTGATTGGGTTGGACTACATAATCTTTACGTGTAATCCTAAAATCCTGTAAGGGGGGCAAGATAAAGGCAGAAAAAGTACTACAGTGGGCCATTCCAGATTCCAAACATTTCAAATCTAACTAGTAAGAGCACATAGCAATATGTCCTAAGCTGAAACTGCCTTCAAAGAAAGAAATCTTGAATGAATTCTTTTTAAAAAAAATAAATAAATTTATTTATTTTTGGCTGCATTGGGTCTTGGTTGGAGCATGCGGTCTTTCTCTAGTTGCTGTGAGCAGGGGCTACTCTTAGTTGTGGTGTACGGGCTTCTCACTGTGGTGGCTTCTCCCGATGCAGAGCACTCGCCGGCTGTAGGCGAGTGGGCTTCAGTAGTTGTGGCTCGCGGGATCTAGAGCACAGGCTCAGTAACTGTGGTGCACGGGCTTAGCTGCTCCGTGACATGTGGGATCTTCCCGGACCAGGGATCAAACCCATGTCCCCTACATCGCCAGGCAGGTTCTTAACCACTGCGCCACCAAGGAAGTCCTCGAATGAATTCTTGAAAGGAGGACTTACCCCTTCTTGGAACTTATTCTCTATTCGATGACCTTCTATTTAGAAGGTCAACTGAAAAGTTTTATTTTTGAAAGGTGCTCATCTGTTTACTAAAATATTTAAAATCAAGGCACAAACGTAACTAAACAGATACTTATCATATCTTTGAATTCTGTAATTACTCCTAAATCCTTACAATTATATCAAGAATTTTTTTAGATTACATTAATTTTATTAGAAATTAATTTCAGAAGCATTAATCAGCAAACATTTAATCACCCCATCTGTATTATACACTAACATTTGTATACATAACCACTAGAAGAGCTAAGTCTTACTTACTTTTAGTATGAATTATTCACTACAAAGACTAGCTTACAAGTGAAATATGAATAGGCTCTTTTCTTGTTTATCTGCTTCTGGTTATACTTCGAAGCACCAACAGCAAACCCTAAAGATAAACTCCATAAAGTTTCTAGCAATAATAACTATATAACATAATCAGAGGGTGACGATTTCTATCACGTTTTAATCGCTGGATAACCAATGACTTCCCGTTATTTTTTTTCCTTCAAAAATGCTTTCTACCCGTCAAAACATATTTCTTGAACTGGAAGTACTGTTGACCCTTGAACACCACCACATGGGCCCACTAGTACGTGAATTTTTTCGACAGTAAATACTATAGCACCTCATGATCCATGGTTGGTTGCATTCACGGATACAGAACCACAGATACGTAGGAACCACATATACAAAGGACCAATTGTAAGTCATACAGGGATTTTCAATTTCACAGAGGGTTGGCACTCTAACCCCCACTTTGCTGTAGTTGTTCAAAAATCACTAAAAACAGGGGAACGCATCATCTAAAACTTGGTAATGGAATAGCTAGTAATCACAGTCCAACAATTCTCAGAAGATACGAAAAAGAACAGAGTAGTGTAGTTATTAACGTCAGGAGGAATGGGACTAGACTGAAGAAGTGCATAGTGATCCCTAGGTGCTCAAATGTGACTTCCACAGAACATCCGATAAATCTCTACTTATGGTCTTGTTGGAACTACTGATCTGTAAGTGCTGAGCAGCCTGTTCATTCAGGAAACAACCTACCGCTCCCTGAGAATGTCCTGGTAATAAAAATGTATGTCTCCTTAGTAATAAGCAGAATGCTTTTAAAGTGATGATCATTTAGGAGTGTCGAAACAAGCTAGTGATCTATGGTTTTGTCACAGAAATGAGAGTCTGATTTAAACTAAGAATGCTTGGATATTGCCTCAATATTTCACATATCATCCAAAGCTTTATATTTTCCAAGAAGATGAGAAGGATTTTCCCCAGCAACCCAGCCATCAAGCCCAGGCTTAAAAAAGGAAAACACAAAACAAAGCAAAAACTAAGCTATTTCTACACGGGCTCAGGTAGAATCCTAGTTCCAGTTCCCGACCAAAGCCACCCCCTAAGATTTAGCCTTCTTATTGGGCAATCTCAGAAGTTTCATGTGGGAAAAAGGCCAAAGTGACTGCCAGGGTGCAGACATCAGGCTCACCTGACTACGACGCCTGTGGCTCTATATGCGTCAGCTTGGGACAGTGCTGCCGAGTGACCCCCAGCTGAGGGCTGCTGAGGCCTGCCTCAGGGGTGCATTTGTGGCTCTTTTCCTCCTGTGGTCCATTTGGAAGGAGAGTGCTTCAGAGATGACAAAGAACAGGAAAACAAAAATTCACACACAAGGAAAAGAAAAGTCCCCTTACTAAGGCACATCACACACACAATCCTAGCGAGTAATAAAATAAGCTTGCAAACCAGCCATACATTGTGTACAACGTGCTGAATGTGAAAACAAATACCCTGGGAAGACAAACTGGAGAGAGGCTGACTATGGTGCAGATTCTGACGAAAAGAGGAAAGAGGTGGCCATCAGCTTGTGTATCTTTCTAGGCTCGTGATGAAGAGCAAATGATGGCCCGATTAGAGAACAGACATCTGGAGTGTATGTTAATAGCAGCAACAATAACTTACTAATCGTTTCCTTCTTCCTTCAGACAAAAATATGCAGACATGTCGAACTCATAATCATTTGAGGATCAAAAGAAAGAAATCATCTATTCACAACTTCTGAATGTCTGAAAGGCTAAAGATCAAGAATTTTTTCACAATGAAGTTTCCAAAGTAGTTAGAAGAGGAAGATGATCCCATGGAGAAATCTACCTGCTTTTCTCGTTACCTTACAGGAGGAAAATAAAGCCCAAATTCTATTAACTTACCCTTTCTACTTCATGGCATTTTTTCAAAGCATCCCCGTATCTTCCCAAACGCTGATAAGCTGAAATGCATTCTGTTTGAAACCACATACACTGCATTTCATTGAGATTTTCCATGGCAGATGTTCCTTCCTGAAATGGAAGCAATCATAAATAAAGGAAGCAAACAATAAAAGAGGTCCTAAAAATCTCATTTTCTATTTCTACAACTATGTCTATGAGGATTATTATGACAATAAATAGAATTAACAAATTATATAACAAATATATCAATGTGCTTCCAAAAGACTCCTACCAACTTAAAACTGTATGTCTCATTTATCCAGCTCTGCTGAGATATTTAACAACCTATAGAAAAGACTGTAGATTACTGAAGCTAAGTTTTAAACACCACGGCTTTTACTTAATCTATTTAAGACAGTAATCCCATGAAGCACTGTCTATCTTTTGTCAATTAAGCAAAAGCTACTTAACCTTTCCTTGATGACTTAGAATCACTGTCATGTACAACATCACTTTCAAATCTCTTAGTAGTAGTTCCAAGCCTGCTTTTCAGTTTCCCAAGTCTCCTCCCTTTGTGTCAGGCTATCAGGTGTCACCTCCTTTGCGCCCATGTGTCTGTTTCTAACAGCATCTTTTGTTCCATGCCAACTTGTTCGCAGTGGGCTGACAAAACCAAATAATGGACTGTATTAAGAATATTTGCTAATTCAGGCTCAGTGTGTATTCTAGAAGAGCCCAGAGGACCTAAGACACAGAGTACCTAGTTTCAGTGCAGGGGCACTAGAATTTTGCCACAGTTAAGAACAGTTATTTAAAATATATTTTATGTGGCCCCAGGACAGCAAAGATATGGGTAAACTGACATAAATAAGTTTAGTCTTCACTTTTTTTCACACCCATTTTGAGTTATCAGTTCAATTTTCAGAATTCTCATTAAAAGTATAAAAACCAGTTATCTCTGGGTAAATGAAATCATGGCCGTATTCTGTCTTCTTTATGGCTGCATATATATTCCATTTTTGGATATTACATATGTTTATAAAAAACCTACATTATTTTCATTTCAAAACTTTACCAACTAGAAATACCCAACTTGCATGAGCAACTCGACAAATATTCTGAACAGTGAAAAATCAGCAAGAAGGAAATATAAGCACTTCACTCACTTATTACCAAGCAGATATAAATTGATTATCAAGGTTATCAGCAGTTCTCCTACTTTAGAGACACTCTTGGCCAATGTAACAGTATGGATAAACTAACAAGCTCTCCATAAGGCAGGGCAACTTGTCAAGAGTGGATGACCAGAGACAATTATGATGAACAAGCTGAGCCCCAGACTTTGGGGACTACTCTCCTCTAACAGCCAACCTTTCCCCTTCTTTCTCACTCTCCTGTGCCTTTTCAGACACATCCTAGTCTGCTGTGTGGGTGGGTATTTGTTTTTTTTACACCAATGAACTTATTTAATTTAAGAAGTTATTTATATACTCACTTCTAATCCGTACTTTACTTCTAATCTCTAGCTTGGCCTTACAGGTGGTACTTTTCTCTACAAGCATCACTGCTTTCACATCTACTCTTGGACTCTCTTCTAATTTCTAATCTTTAAGACTGTGACACAGTGGAAAAGGCACTGAAGAGTTTGAGCCCCAGTACTATTGACTATGTGATCAAAGATGATTCAAGTAACCTCTTCAAAGCTTTAATCACCTTGCGGTAAAATGTCACACAAACATGTGATTAGGTACTACTTGAACATAAACAGTATTACTATTTTCCTAATTTTATTTTTCTCTAATACCCATTGTTTCTTTTTTTTAATTGAGATATAGCTGATGTACAATAATTTGTTATAGGTATATAATATAGTGGTTCACAATTTTTAAAGGTTATACTCTATTTATATGATTATTATAAAATACTGGCTATGTTCCCTGTTGTACAGTATATTTTGGTAGCTTATTTATTTTATACACAATAGTTTGTACCTCTTGCTCCCTTACCCTTGTCTTGCCCCTCCCCGCTTCTCTCTCTGCCCACTGGTAACCACCAATTTGTTCGCTGTATCTTTGAGTCTGTTTCCTTTTGTTATATTCAGTAGTTTTATTTTTTAGATTCCATATATGTGATATGATACAGTATTTGTTTTTCTCTGTCTGACTTATTTCACTTAGCATACCATCCAAGTCCAACCCATGTTGTTGCAAATGGCAAAACTGTCATCCTTTTTTTGTGGCTGAGTAGTATTCCACTGTGTATATAACATAACACCATCTTCTTTATCCATTCTTCTGTTGAGGGACACCTTGGTTGCTTCCATATATTGGCAACTGTAAATAACGCTATGAACATTAGGGTGCATATATCTTTTCAAATTAGCATTATTTTTCTTCAGATCTAAACCCAGAAGTGGAACTGCTGGGTCATATGGTATTTCTATTTTTTGTTTTCTGAGAAACCTCTACACTATTTTCCACAGTGGCTGTACCAGTTTAGATTCCCACCAACGGTGTTCCCTTTTCTCCACATCCTCGCCAATATTTATTTGTAGTCTTTTTAATGATAGCCATTCTAACAGGTGTGAGGTGATACCTGACTGTGGTTTTAATTTCCATTTCTCTGATAATTAACAATATCGAGCATCTTTTCATATGCCTGCTGGCCATCCGTATGTCTTCTTTGGAAAACATCTATTTATGTCTTCTGCTCATTTTTTAATCAGGTTGTTCTGCTTTTCTGATGTTGAGTCGTAGGAGCTATTTATATATTTTGGATATTAACCCCTTATTGGTCATATCATTAGCAAATATTTTCTCCCATTCAGTAGGTTGTTTTTTCATTTTGTCAATGGTTTCCTTTGCTGTGCAAAAGCTTTTAAGTTAAATTAGGTACCATTTATTTATTTTTACTTTTATTTCCTTTGCTTTAGGAAACAGTTCCAAAAAATTTGCTATGATTTATGTCAAAGAGTGTTCTGCCTATACTTTCTTCTAGGAGTGTTATAGTTTCTAGCCTTACATTTAGATCTTTAATCCATTTTGCGTTTATTTTTGTATTTGATGTTAGAGAATGTTCTAATTTCATTCTTTCACACATAGTAAAAGAATGAAAGTTTTCCCAGCACCACTTATAGAAGAGACTGTCTTTTCCCCATTGTATATTCTTGCCTCCTTTGTTGTAGATTAATTGACTGTAAGTCCGTGGGATTTATTTCTGGGCTTTATTCTGTTCCACTGATCTATGTGTCTGTTTTTGTGCCAGTATCATTCTGTCTTAATGACTGTAGCTTTGTAGTACAGTCTGAAGCCAGGGAGCCTGATTCCTCCAGCTCTATTCTTGTCTCAAGATTGTTTTGGCTATTCAGGGTTTTTTCAGTTTCCATACAAATTTTTAATTATTTGTTCTAGTTCTGTGAAAAAAATACCCTTAGTATTTTGATAGGAATTGCACTGAATCTATAGATTGCCTTCAGTAGTATGGTCACTTTAACAATATTAATTCTTCCAATCCATGAATACAATATATCTTTCCATCTGTTTATGTTGTCTTCAATTTCTTTCATCAGTGTCTTATAGTTTTCTGAGTACAGGTCTTTTTCCTAGGTAATTCATCTTTTTGATGTTATGGTAAATGGGATTGTTTCCTCAGTTTCTCTGATAATTTGTCGTTAGTGTATAGAAATGCAACAGATTTCTGTATATTAATTTTGTACCCTGCAACTGAATTCACTGATGAGCTTTAGCAGTTTTCCGGTGGTGCATTTAGGATTTTCTATATACACTATCATGTCAGCTGCAAACAGTTACAGTTTACTTCTTCCTTCCTAAATTGGATTCCTTTTATTTCTTTTTCTTGTCTGATTGCTGTGGCTAGAACTTCCAATCCTTTGCTGAATAAAAGTGGCAAGAGGGGGCATCCTTGTCTTGTTCCTGATCTTAAGAGGAAATGCTTTCAGCTTTCCATGACTTAGAACATTACCGACATTCTGTCTGATCTGTCCATTGATGTAAATGGGGTATTAAAGTCCCCTACCATTACTGTGTTACTGTCATTTCTCTCTTTATGTCTGTTAATATCTGCTTTATGTATTTAGGTGCCCCTATGCTGGGTACATATATATTCACAATTGTTTTACCTTTTTCTTGGATTGATCCCTTGATCATTCCTATCAGTCTTGTTAATACTTTGACCCACCACTACGTCTGCCACTTTGCACTTACTGTTGACCCTATGCCACCTGAGTATCAGAAACATTAGTTTGTGTCCTACTACACAATTCTAAAACATGGGTTTTAAAGAGTCTACTTAAGCTAGAATCCTGTCTCCAAATGAATGATTAGCTGGATGATCTCCAGCTGACAGAGTACTTGACCTCTCTAAACATTCTCTTAACTGTAATATGAAGGTAATGATATATGACTGTATATATAAACAATATCATGTATATAAAGTACTTGGCTCAGTGCTTAGTAATTGTTAAAGCCATCTTTTTATTTCCCCTTACAAATGGTATACAAATTATTATCATTACTCTAAATACCAGAAAACAGAAGTCAAAGAGGTTCAGATGAAAAAGCTCTTTTATGATGAGAAAGAAACAACAAATGGTCTATAAGTAGTAACCTTCAGTGAAAAATTAAACGTGTGTGTGTATATCACGCATAGACCATTTGTTTCTTTCTCATCATAAATATATATACAACATATATGATGTACAGTATATGTATATGAAATATATATATCATATGTATGTGTGTATACGAAAGAAATACCATTTGTCAATATCAAATAATGTCAGACTTAAATTTCTGGGTAATTTGATGGGTAAAAAATGATATATTATTTTTTCCCTAATTACTGATGAAAATATCTTTTGGCCATTCCATTTCCACTTCTGTGAACTAATTATTCATCTCCTTTGCCCATATTTGTATTGTCTCATCTTTGGCTTATTGAGTTTTGTGTGTGTGTATTTAATGTTTCTATGACATCATTCTTGCAAGTAGTTAAATTTTCACAATAAAAATCCAAGGTGTCCTGTGGCTTCTAAATTATGAAGGGTTTCCATTAACACTCAGACACAACTAGAATCTAGATAACATTTAAGTAAGGTGGTACACTGGTGATGTATCAGTGATACATTAGCACCACAGAGCACAGTGGTAACTTATTTGCATCCTAAATAACTTACAAACACCAGCACTAAAGCTCTCACTTTGCATGTAATGCACTTGGAGATATAAATTATTTATTTCAAAGTATCTTAATTGAAACTTATAAATCAAACTTGAAACATGGCTTTCTCATTATGCCTCTAAGTCACATTCAATGTGTAACTATTTCAGTGAATTCTTTGGCTTTCTTTATAAATTCTCTTCTCCTTATATGGGTTGGAAATATCTTCTCCAATTCTATGGTTTACTTTCTCACTTTGTTTACGGTTATTTTTTGTTATACATTATCTTTAATTCTGATCTAATCAAATGTGTCAATTTTAATCTTGTACCTTTATGTGTTTGGTGTCTTAAATGTTTCCTACCTCAAGCCCTAAAGATTAACTTCTATATTTTCTTCTAAAAGTGTGAAAGGTTTGTTTTCCATACTTAGATCTTTAATCCATCTGTAACTGATCTGTGTACTAAAGTAAGGATGCCATTTTATTTTTTTCAACACAAATAAATAATTATTCCAACAATATCTGTCCATCTCTGATTTTTAAAGCACCTCTGATATATACCAAGTTTTGAAATATGTGTGAAACTGTTTCTGAGCTTTCTATTCTGTTCCATTAGCCTCCTTATATTTTTAACCAGAAACATGTATTACTTTTATAATATAACAGGAAGTCTTTGGAGAAAAGGATATGAAAGGATGATGAAAGATGAAACAAAAGGGATAAATGTTTACCCTAACAATTTGAAAGAATTTAAATTCTTAAAAATCACACAGACTAGTAGTCCTCAGAAATTAGTTCTACACAGAAAGAACTCTATGAACAATTCTGAAGACACTGTAATAGAGACATGAAACAGCAATCACAAATTATCAGTGAAACAAAAGAACAATAAATCGAATCTTACATATAAGCACTGAAGTATGGCACAATGCTTATTTTTGTATAAAGATATTTTGCTCCTGCTATTATTGCCTTTTAATCATCCCCCACCAAAAGAACATGCACAGACATCAACCACAGTAAGAAGCCATACTCAGGAGAAGAGCTAAAAAAGAGAAAAATAATAATAACAAAAGTGCAGTGGATACAACTCTGTGCTCCCAATGCGGGGGGCCCAGGTTCAATCCCTGGTCAGGAATAGATCCCACATGCATGCCGCAACTAAGGAGCCCTGGAGCAACAACTAAGGAACCCAACAGCGGCAACTAAGATCCAGCTCAACCAAATAAAAAAAGAAAGAAATATTTTTTTTAAAAAAGCGAATTCTTAGGAACTTCAGCAGCAAACTTCACACATCACCATAGAATTTAAGTTTAATTTTACTAACTCAGACAATTACATGCTATTTCCTACCCTTGTGAACTTGGAACACATTTCCTCTGCTTCTTTTATCATATTTGCTCGAAGCATATATTTTGCGCATTTGGAGTTGATGAATCTATCAGCTGTGTCTAAAGACTGAGCTTCATCCATCCACTTGGCAGCTTCTCTGAGATTACCTATATGCTTTAAGAGATGAAAGTATTAAAAAAAAAATCACTGTTTATGATTAAGAGAATATGGGTACAATATAATGGGAAAAGTTCTTAAAGACAAATCAGAAATCTGTTACTTTTCTGTCAAATTTATCTAGAAATCTTTAGCTATATTACAATTCATATTTACTAAGAGCTGAATGAAATGATTAATATTGACTATACAACTACGTAACATAAAACTCCTTAGGATTATTAGAGTATTAAGAATAGATTATCAGGATGCCCTAAAAGTTATCTCCACACAGAAAGAACTCCAAGGGTTCTTAAAATGGCCAAATTCTTCAACTATTCAAAAAACATGACCAAAATTTTACCTTGTAAATTTTTGCTTTCATATAGAATAATTCTATTAGAGTTGGAGTACTAGCAATTGCAGCATTAATATAATCCAAAGCCAAAGAATACTGCCCAAGTTTATCAAAGTGCTGTGCCAGGAAATACTGAACCCAGAGTAGTGTCGTTGGGGGTTCTTTCTCCCCATTCTCTGTAATCAAAGAAATACAAAATTACTACAGGGAATAAGGCAAAGTAAAGCAACTCATGTACCTTCTTTCTCCCAATGCATAATGAAATTAATAACTATTACAATAAGCAGTAAAAACCCAGCCGAAACGACCAATTTCAACAGAAAGAGATATGACTTCATGTCATAAAGTTCAAAAAGTAGCAGCCAAGCAGAGAAACAAGACACTGGTTTCATAGGCTTCTACCCATACTTCACTTCAAAAAAATAATATTGGGAAAAGTGATAAATCAACCTAACTCTACAAATTCTCAGGCTAAGAGCATAAGGCAGCAGGTTCAAGAAAAGTCAAGGAAAACAGCTTGGAGAAAAGATGTCCCTAACTACCACTGCAAAATTTCCTCAAAGGCAAGAACTGCCAGGGCTTACTGAGCATTGTCTAGGCCTTGACACTAAACCAGGGAAACCCAAAGTTGAAGGGTATAAGGAGGATACGTTCTTGACAAGATGGTCACATAGAATCAGCTGAGCTCTATCTGGTTCCCCATTCTGTACCCTCAAGCTACAGAAGAGTAGATAAAGAAATACTAAGCTCTCAAAATGGATTTCAGACGGGAAGATATACAGGTATAAAATGAAGAAGAAAGAGCAGAAAGGACACTTTACTCATGCTGCCTCAGAAAACACAGAAGGTCTCCTAGACTAGCTGACCAAATGAAATGACAACAATGCAAACACACAAGTTAGCATAAATTAAAACACAAATAAGAAATACAGGCAAAGAGCCAAGCATTTATTTGGTGCCTCTCATACAAACTATATTTCAGGGGAACCAAGTATTTGATGAGGAAAAGTTCTCTGTAAGAATTCCAGCTAATAAATGCAGAAGGAATGATGATCAGAATGAAATAAGGGACCAAGGCAACGATCCTCAGTGCCTTAAAAAAATCATCAGGTGAGTAGCCAATGAGGGACTTTTAATGGGTAGGTTAGGCAAACATCTAAACCTTGATCAATCTTAATTTCACAAAAAGAAGGACAACCAGAATGTCTTCTGCCTTCAGGTATGATATAACAGGACGTACAAAGTGTCACATGTGACGTATTCTCATGGAACCTGAATCTAATCAAGCCTGTAAATCTACGGGAATTCCCTGGCAGTCCAGTGGTTAGGAAACGCTTCTACTATAGGGGGCACAGGTTCAATCCCTGGTCAGGGAACTAAGTCTTGCATGCTGCACAACTTGGTCAAAAGAAAAGGGGGGGCGGGGGACATTCCACAAGACAAATGACCTTCCAATAAACAACTTTTTTTTAAAAAAGGGGGGAAGGGAGGGGACAGTACTGCTCAAGATTAGAAGAATATCAGAGACATAATAAAATGTAAAGTGTGGACTTCAGCTGGATCCAGATTCAAATAAACTAATTATATATTCTTTTAAATAATCGGAAAAATGTGCATGCAGACAGGGTGTCAGATATTGTGGCATGACAGTTAATTCTGTGTAAGATAGCACTGTGACTACATCTTCTGCTTAAGTGTTTAAACACTTAGAGATGGATACTAAAGTAAAGGCTCCTATAAACAGAAAAACAAAGAACCAAATTATATAGGATTTAAAGTAATATAAGGGTAGAAAGAACAAAGAAGTAGGAATTCAGGAAAAGTACATTTCAACATAAACTAACTGCTTGATCTTAGTCAAGATGCTCACCTCTCAATTCCATTTACTCATGTTAAAATGGGGTTAACTCCCACCTCACAAGATTATGGAAAATTTTAATTACTTAAGATTGCAAGTGTTCTCATTTCATTCACTAATTCAAAAACTACTTAGTGAACAGCTATCATGTAACACATACATAATAAACATGAGATAGTTTTACTGTAACTGATTAAAAATGGACTAAAATGAGTAATCAAATTTCAACTCGATCTAATTTAAACTTACCATAAGGGCTAAAAAAGTCACACGTTTTAAGAGAGGCTTCATAATTAGTAACAAGCTCCTGGATTATAGAAATCTGTTAAAGAAACATAGTTTTAAAATTTAAAAATATTTTATGAAGGTATTTTTATTTACTATAGATTAAATTAGATTTGGAAGCAAAATACAGCTTATTTCAGAAGAATAAATTAACTATACACCACAGTGTCTGCTTTTCTCCTCTCCCTGTGTTGGGAGAAAATGAGAAAAACACAGAAAACATACTGCTCTCTTTATTAATAGTACAACAGAATCTCATTTATTTTTCATCGCAAGTCTTGATGGATAAATTAACACTAGTTACCATATACTGCTTGCTTTCTTTCTGCCCAATGAACACATCTATATGATTTATTATTAAGTTTATTTGCTTTTTGCTTTCCTTTGTTACAGGGTGAAGTTGTAAGCCATTATATATTCAGATTTTCTAAAATGTCACTCATCCCAAAAAAGTCAAGTAAAACCATCTAAATTATACAGTGAGTTGATGGAAGAAGTAAACACCTAACTAGATGTTTAAACTACCTTTGTTTTTAGTGATCATTTTGATAAGATTTTCATTTCAATGTAACACTTAGGTAGGACTGAAATATTACACTACACTGTAAACATGCTATGCCTTGAAAGTGCAAAAGAAAACTGACATGAATGAGAAGTGGCAGGGGAAAAAAGTGGCTTATATGTACAGTTTGTTTTAAATTCCTATTGATATTACGTGTTCAAAATGAGTTTGAAAATATAACCATCTTATTTGTGAGCTTCAGAAAAACAAATAGTCAAAGTGAAGAAAAACCATTAAAACTTATAATATGTGACCAATAAAGTATTATTTTAATACCATCCCATTGACAGCAGTCAAAAAACCAAATAAAAAAAAATCAAATCAAAAAACTTCCCAGGCCTACACAACATTTTTCTGATAATAATGTTGCATTGCATGGCCTAATTCTCTTAGATAGAAGGGCAATAAGAAATAGGTGGGACATTACATTAACAGTGGGGGAAATATGTAAGTAACGCATAAAAAACAGAACATGAAAGAATTTACATACTTTATGACTTCACTAAAACATATACATATAGATACATACTCATTGAAAATATAACTAAATGGATTAGGGTAGTAGAATATGAGTATACTCTTAAAACACAACAATAATGCTGTATTATTCTAATAAGATTTTTAAAACAAAGATTGTTTTAAAAGAATGGTTATTAAAATCTGAATAGACCTGTAACTAGCACAGAGATTGAACCAGAAACCAAAGAAGAACAGCCCTGGACCCAATGGCTTCAGTGGTGAATTCTACTGAACATTTTAAAAGCTAATACCAGGCGAATTCCCTGGAGGTCCAGGGGTTAGGACTCCATGCTTTCACTGCCAAGGGCATGGGTTTGATCCCTGGTCAGGGAACTAAGATCCCACAAGCTGCATGGCACAGCCAAAAACCAAAACCAAAACCAAAAAAATACTAATACCAAACTTTCCCAAAAAAACTGAAGAGAGGGAGCACTTCCAAACTTTTTCTATGAGGCCAGCATTACTCTTTACCAAAGTCAGATAAAACCACCACATGAAAACTACTGACCAATACCCCTGATGAATATGGATGCAAAATCTTCAACAAAATACTAGCAAATATGCCTCAACAACATAATTAGGGATTATACACCATGACCAAGCGGAATTTATTCCTGGAATGCAAGGATGGTTTAACATAAAAATTGATCAATATAACATGCCATCAACAAATGAAGGAAAAAAACCCACGATTACCTCAATTGATGAAGAAAAAGTATGTGACAAAATTCATCACCCTTTCATTGTAAAAACATTCATCAAACTATGAATAGAAGGAAACTACCTCACTATAATGAATGCCATACATGAGAAACCCACAATGAACATCATACTCAATGGTGAGAGATTGAAAGCATTTCCATTAAGATCAAGAACAAGGCAAGAATGCCTGCTTTCATCACAACTACTCAACACAGTACTGGAACTTCTACTGCTGTACGGCAAAAAAAAAAAAAAAGAAATAAAAGGCATCCAAATTATAAAGAAGTAAAACTGTCTCTGCAGATGATATTATGATCTTACTTGTAGAAAACCTTAATGATTTCACAAAAAAACCTGTTAGAATAAATGAACTCAGCAAAGTAGCAAGACACAAAGAGTCAATACACACCAGTTGCACTTCTACACATGAACAATCTAAAAGGAAATTACTAAAGTGATTTCATTCACAATAGCATCAACAAGAATAAAATACTTATAAATTAACTTAACCAATGAAGTGAAAGACCTGTATGATGAAAATTATAAAACACTGCTGAAAAAAATTCAAGATGACATAAATAAACGGAAACACATCCCATATTCGTGAACTGGAAAAATTAATATTATTAAAATATCAATACCACCCAAAGAGACGTATAAATTCAATGTTAACTCCATCAAAATTCCAATGCCTTTTTTATTTTTTTTGCATAAACAGAAAAGCTCATCCTAAAATCAATATGGAATCTCAAAGAACCCCAAATAGCCAAAACAATCTTTAAAAAGAACAAAACCAAAAGGATTCACTCCTGATTTCAAAACTTACTACAAAGCTACAGTAATCAAAACAGTGCGGTATTGGCATAAAGACAGACGTAGAGACTAATAAAATAGAACAGAAAGTCCAGAAATAAACCCTCACGTATATGGTCAAATGATTTTTGACAAGAACATCAAGACCAATCAATGGAGAAATAAAAGTCTTTTCAACAAATGGTTATTGGGAAAATGGGATATCCACATGCAAAAGAACAAAGGTGAACCCTCACCTAATACCACATACAAAAATTAACTCAAAAAGGATCAAGGACCTAAATGTAAGACCTAAAACAATAAAGCTCTTAGAAGAAAACAGGACAAAAGCTTCACAGTGTTGGATTTGGCAATGATTTCTTGGGTAAGACACCAAAGGCACAGGTAACAAAAGAAAAAATTGACAAATTGGACTTTATTAAAATTTTAGAATCTGTACACCAAGTCACCATCCACAGAGTAAAAAGGCAACCCACAGAATGGGAGGAAATACTTGCAAATCATGTACTGGATAAGAGGTTACTATCCAAAATATATACAGAACTAAAATTAAACAATGAAAACTCAATTCAAAAATGTATGATAAGGGCTTCCCTCGTGGTGCAGTGGTTGGGAATCTGCCTGCCAATGCAGGGGACACAGGTTTGAGCCCTGGTCCCAGAGAATCCCACTTGCCACAGAGAAGCTGGGCCCGTGCACAACAACTACTGAGCCTGTGCTCTGGAGCCTGCAAGCCACAACTACTGAGCCCACGTGCCACAACTACTGAAGCCCACGAGGCTAGAGCCTATATTCCGCAACAAGGGAAGCCACTGAGATGAGAAGGCCGCACACGACAACAAAGAGTAGCCCCCACTCACCACAACCAGAGAAAGCCCACACACAGCAATGAAGGCCCAACAGAGCCAAATAATAATAATAATTAAATAAATAATTAAAAAATAAATTTATTATTAAAATGTTTGATAAAATACTTGAATAAACTTTTCTCCAAAGATATACAAATAGCTGGTATGAACATGAAAAGATTTGCAACATCACTAGTCATTAAGGAAATGTAAGCCAAACTACAATGAGATACCACCTCACACCCAGGAGGATGGCTACCTTAAACAAACAAAAAAAAAGCAGAAAAAAAAAAAAAAACAACTGTAGACAAGGATGTGAAAAAAACTAGAACCCTTCTGCACTGCTGGTGGAAAATGGTACAGCTGCTGTGGAAAACAGTACAGCAATTCCTCAAAAAATTAAAAATAGAACTACCAAATGATCTGGCAATTCCACATCTGGCTATACATCCAAAGGAACTAAAAGCAGACCTCTAAGAAATATTTGTAACACCCATGTTCATAGCATTATTCATAATACTCAAAACGTGGAAGCAACCAAGTGTCCATGGACAGAAGAATGGATGAGCTAATGTGGTACAGACATACAGTGGGGTATTATTCGGCCTTGAAAAGGAAATTCTGCAATGTGCTACAACATGGATGAACCTTGAGGACATGATGCTAAGGGAAATAACCTAGTCACAAAATGACAACTACTGTATGATTCCACTATACATGGAGTTACTTAGAGTAGTCAAAATCAAAAAGACATAAAGTATAATGGTTGTTGCCAGGGGCTAGAGCGAGGGAAAAACAAAGTTACTGTTTAATGGGTACAGAGTTTCAATTCTACAAGACGAAAAAAGTTATGGGGATGGATGGTGGTGATGGTTGCAAAAAATGTAAAAGCATTTAATACCACTAAACCATACACGTAAAAATGGTCAACATGGTAAACTTTATGTTAAGTGTATTTTGCCGCAATAAAACAACAAAAAGGTGGTTCTAAAAGTATAATCCTCAGACTGTTAATATAAATGTTAGCATTAGCATCACCTGGTAATTTGTTAGACTTGCAAATTTTGACCAAACTCCAAATTTATAGAATCAGAAACTCTGGGACTAGCAATCTTTTCAGCAAGCCCTCTAGATAATTCTCCAGAGTTTGAGAACTGACTTTTTTAAAATGTTGTGATAAGACTATTACTATAAAACAAAATAAAAACTGGGACATTTGTAGAGACATGGATGGACCTAGAGACTGTCATACAGAGTGAAGTGAGTCAGAAAGAGAAAAACAAATATCGTATATTAACACATATAAGTGGAATACAGAAAAATGGTACAGATCAACCAATTTGCAAGGCAGAAATAGAGACACAGATGTAGAGAATAAACATATGGACACCAAATGGGGAAAGTGGGGAGGGTTGGGGGGAATGAACTGGGAGATTGGGATTGCCATATATACATTACTAATAAGAAAAAAAATACCAAATTGTACACTAAATATATGCAGTTTATTGTGTTAACTGTATCTCAATAAAAGTTCTAAAAAAAACTCCAAAAAACAAAAAGCAAAATAAAAAGTAACAGGCATTTTTAACCCACCTGGACCAATCTCACTGAGAGTATGTGTAACTTAAAAAACTTTCCGGGCTTAGACATTCAGCAACTCAATTTACCGAGGCAAATTGTTTTTCATGAACTTACACTGCCATCTACTGGTAGTTACTAAAACTGCAGCTAGAGCTGATTTTTAAATAAGGGTGTCTTTTTGCATCTCTAGGGTGAAATTTCTTTTTAAAATCAGTTTTAATAATTTTTAAAAGTACAACAAAACACATACCGAAGTTACACACAAATACTACTGAATAAAATAGATTCCCAGCTTCAGAACTTCAACACAAGATTTAATTGAGGAAATAAATCCAAGTAATGGAAACCACACATGAAATGTCCTAAATAAAAAAACTGCAAAGAACACTGTCCGTCCTGGTTTGTTAGGTATATTTATTGAAAATAAAAAATATACATTATAGTCACTCACCCGGTAATTAAGTGAACAATTCAATTTCCCAACCTTGTCTATGAAAGTTAGTCTAAGTAGTTTTATTGCGGTATAAAGGATCCATTTTACTTGAAGTTTACTTACCATTTCTATTTCAATTATATTGCATAATTGTATATTCAATTATATAATTGTATATGGTATAACTATATTCAATTATACAATATAATTGTATATTTAATTTCTTTCTTGTAAAAAATATGTAATGGCTATTCTTCTTGAAAACAGTATTTTCCTCTGCCATTTAAAATCAAGAAAGCCAATCCATTTAAGTTGGGTATCTAAGATTACAATAACACTTTAAGCCTCAAAATAGCTTAAATTATACAGTCAAAAATTTTTATGAATGAAAAAATTTCCAACTTCAACCACCTTTTTTCCTGATTTAAATATTTTCTTCTACAAGTTATATTTGACCAGGATTGAAAGAGCTTTCTTTGTTTTTGCTAACAAAACCTAACCTGGGCAAATGTTATGACTGCTGTAGATAATTTCCTAAATTATTGCCCTTAACCAGCTTTTCTTATGTATGAGTTAAAAGAATTCTTTACTAACCTTAAAGACAGTCCTACAAACCATATATGACACAATTTTTCACAATGTATCAATAAATACAGATCATGTTTTAAATGTTACTGTAACATGAAAGCCACTGAAACTGTCTTCAGATTTTTTTTTTATCCAAATTAGAAAACTAAACACAACAGACAAGGACCAAAACTGTTTGATTAATTTCTAATAAATATACAATTAACAGTGACAATTCTGCTTCCAAAGGAGCTAGCTAGAGATAAGTTCTCCAAGAACTATGACACTAAAATGAAACTAAGTAACTTCTTGCAGAGATGAGGTATGAGGGATGGGGATGGCGAGAGAAGGACCAGTTCTTGAAAAGCTTCTCTGAGGCAAGCACTTTACAAACCTTATCATTTAATTAAAATACACATCAACTCTTTAAGTATTATTTTCCCCAACTTTATGATCCAGAAACAGATTCAGGTAGTTGCTCAAGAAAATATGTGATGGAGTCAGGATTCCAAACCAGGCCTGATTCCAAATCAATGCTCTTTTCCCTGTAACAGTATTTCCCAGAGAGTGGTGCCTACAGTGGAACAAGAGATTACAATCATCTAATTTAGCAACTGAAACTTTTTAAGTCAGATTTTAATTTTATGTGTTTTATAAAAACTACACTAGCACAGGGACTTGCCTGGCAGTCACTAGTTAAGACTCTGCACTCCCAACACAGGGGGCATTGTGTTCGATCCCTGGTCTGTGAAGATGCCACATGTTGCATGATGTAGCCAAAACCAAACCAACCCAAACCAACTCAAAACAAAAAAACAAACAAAACAAAACTAAAAAAAAACCATACTAGCACAAATCTGTGGTTTTTATGAAAAACACACACAAAAAAGGTAATCAATTTTCGTGCGAAATGTTAAATAACACTATAGGTGTTACGTAGATTTGACAAAAATTGTGCAGGGGGTTAATAAATGTCAGCAGACATATTCTATACTGTGCTAACTTCCTAGGTAGGAAAAGTACTTGCTTTTATTTTCCTCTCCCAAAATTTAACTGTTTTTAAACAAACAAAAAATGAATTCATGAACATCATTACAATTACCATAAACTGTTGATCAGCATGTCTGAAAAATACTAACTCTGATACTGTTTCCACTGCAAATAATGCCTTTTGGAATTTTTAAAGATAGAATTGTTGACTCTTTTTTTTTCCTTTAAGTGAGAAATCCAGGATTCTCACAAAGAAATACTCTTAATGTAGCCCTTCTATTACTTAGAGCACCTAAGGAAAAAACTGCTTTATATTGCTCTGAAATACAAATCAAACTCTTGCTTTCCTTCGTAATTATTCCCCTATATCGCCTTCTGAAACACTTTTCCAAAAGTATATATGAAATGAAGCATTTTTAGAATCATTTTGCTTGACCATTAACTATGTAGCCATTTTTATAATGATGACAGAATTCTGTTTTTACAATGCTGTTCAACTTCATTTTTTTTCTAGCTTACCTTCACAATTAAAGTCAGATAGTAAACAGATTCAAAACTCAGTTTTATGCCTGCCTGAGTTAATTAAAAATAAAGAACCAAAGATATCTTATAGACACTGCATTACAGAATCAAAATCTAGTTTACCCACCACCTCCACCAACAAATTATAGGTGTTTCCCAGTAACAACAGCCAAACTACTCAGTACTTCCCATAGAAATATTTCAGTGCAGTTCAGGACAATTCTCCTTCTTCACTAACAGACCAAGTTATTCTGTAATTCTTTGTGCCTAATGTCACCAGTTTCTAAAAGGCACACATATCTCTCCATGTTATTTAACTGAATGAGGACCTTGGAATATTTTCGAAGTACTGGAAGATTTAACACAAGAAAGAAAGGTCCTCTGGGCAACAGCTTACCTTCCCTTCCTGAGTATGGAAAGCCACACACTTTTTGGTGAGACATTGACACTTCATCCAGTCAGAGTCTCATCAAGTACTCAACTTCCATGTTCTTACTCATATTCACTGCACCTGTGCACTAATGTCTGGTTTCAATGGAATCAAATGCACATTGCAATAACCCACGCAAACCCTGATGACTGTCTTCACTCAAGAGCCTGACACTCACAGTGAATGGCTATAGAAGAAAACTGCAAAGTACTTTCCATCATAGGTGAAAACAGAAGCCCAGAATTAATTTCCACCTCTTAAGGTCATTTTGGTTTCTTTTAAAGCACTATATATATGTGTGGGAGTGTGTGTGTGTACTTTTAACGCATATACTATAGCCTGGACAGTTGAACTAAAATTAAATAAAAAATGATTTTACTAATGATTTTACTAATGATCTTTCTGTGCAAATAGAGATCTTTATCCTTAGAGAAAAGATATTTTTCTCACCCATTAAATCAACAAAGTAAAAGACAAAAGTACAGAACACTAAGCATACATTAGAAAAAAAAAACTGGAAAAAGATGAGCAAATTAAACCTAAAACCAGCAGAAGTAAAGACATAATAAAGAGGTTCAAGATGGCAGAGCAGAAGGACATGCACTCATTCCCTCTTGCGAGAGCACCGGAATCACAACTAACTCCTGAACAATCATCGACCGGAGGACACTGGAACTCACCAAGGGAGGTGCCCCACACCCAAAGACAAAGGAGAAGCTGCAATGAGATGGTAGGAGAGGCACAATTACGATAAAATCAAATCCCATAACCACTGGGTGTGTGACACACAAACTGGAGGATAATTATACCACAGGACTCCAACCCCTGGAGTGAAGGTTCTAAGCCCCATGTCAGGCTTCCCAACCTGAGGGTCTGGCAACAGGAGGAGGAGTCGCCCAAGGGTTAGACTTTGAAGGCCAAAGGTATTTGACTAAAGGACTTCAGCAGGACTGGGGGAAACAGAGACTCCACTCTTGGCAGGCACACATAAAGTAGTGCGAGCACCAGGACTCAGGGGGAAGGAGCAGTGACCCCATAGGATTCTGAACTAGACCTACCTGCTAGTGTTGGAGGGTCTCCTGCAGAGGTGGCAGGCGGCTATGGCTCACTGCAGGGACAAGGATACTGGCACGAGAAGTTCTGGAAAGTACTGATTGGTGTAAGCCCTCCCAGAGTCCACCATTAGCCCCATCAAATAGCCTGTAGGCTCCAGTTCTGGGTTACCTCAGGCCAAACAACCAACAGGGAGGGAACTCAACCCCATCCACCTCACCCATCAGGAAATATGCACAAGCCTCTTAGATAGCCTCATCCACCAGAGGGCAGAGAGCACAAGCAAGAAGAATTACAATCCTGCAGCCTGCAGAACAAAAACCACAATCACAGAAAGAGAGATAAAATGAAAAGGCAGAGGACTACATACCAGATGAAGGAACAAGAGAAAACCCCAAAAAACAACTAAATGAAGTGGAGATAGGCAATCTTCCAGAAAAAGAATTCAGAATAATGATAGTGAAGATGATCCAGGACCTCGGAAAAAGAACGGAGGCAAAGATTGAGAAGACGCAAGAAATGTTTAACAAAGATCTAGAAGAATTAAAGAACAAACAGAGATGAACAATACAAGAACTGAAATGAAAAATACACTCGACCGGACCAATAACAGAATAACTGAGGCAGAAGAACAGATAAGTGACCTGGAGACAGAATGGTGGAAATCTCTGCCAAGGAAGAGAATAAAGAAAAAAGAATGAAGAGAAGTGAAGACAGCCTAAGAGACCTCTGAGACAACATTAAATGTACCAACATTTGCATTACAGGAGTCTCAGAAGGAGAAGAGAGAGAAAGGACCCAAGAAAATACTGGAAGAGGTTATATCCAAAAACTTCCCTAATATGAGAAGGGAAATAGCCACCCAAGTCCTGGAAGCTCAGAGAGTCCCAGGCAGGATAAACCAAAGGAGAAACATGCCGAGACACATGTTAATAAAACTATCAAAAATTAAAGACAAAGAAAAATTATTAAAAGCAACAAGGGAAAGACAACAAATAACATACAAAAGAACTCCCATAAGGTTAACAGCTGATTTCTCAGCAGAAACTCTGCAAGCCAGAAGGAAGCGGCACGATAAAAGTGATGAAAGCAAAGAACCTACAACCAAGAATACTCTACCCAGCAAGGATCTCATTCAGATTTGACAGAGAAATCAAAAGCTTTACAGACAAACAAAAGCTAAGAGAATTCAGTACCACCAAACCAGCCTTACAACAAATGCTAAAGGAATTTCTCTAAGTGGGAAACACAAGAGAAGAAAAGGACCTACAAAAACAAACCCAAAACAATTCGGAAAATGGTAATAGGAACATACATATCAATAATTACCTTAAATGTGGATGGATTAAATGCTCCAACCAAAAGACACAGACTGGCTGAATGGATACGAAAACAAGACCCAGATATATGCTGTCTACAAGAGATTAATTTCAGACCTAGGGACACATACAGACTGAAAGTGACTGAATGGAAAAAGATATTCCATGAAAATGGAAATGAAAAGAAAGCTGGAGTAGCAATACTTATGTCAGATAAAATAGACTTTAAAACAGACAATGTTGCAAGACACAAGGAAGGACACTACATAATGATCAAGGGATCAATCCAAGAAGTTAAATATATATGCACCCAATATAGGAACACCTCTATACATAAGGCAAATGCTAACAACTATAAAAGAGGAAATAGACAGTAATACAATAATAGTGGGGGACTTTAACACCCCACTTACACCAATGGACAAAGAATCCAAAAAGAAAATAAATAAGGAAACACAAGCTTTAAATGATGCATTAGACCAGATGGACTTCACTGATATTTATAGGACATTCCATCCAAAAACAACAGAATACACTTTCTTCTCAATTGAAATTGTATCAAGCATCTTTTCGGACTACAATGCTATGAGACCAGATTTCAATTACAGGCAAAAATGAAACCCTGAAAAAACCACAAACACCTGGAAGCTAAACAATATACTACTAAATAACCAAGAGATCACTGAATAAATCAAAGAGGAAATCAAAAAATATCTAGAGATAAATGACAACGAAAACATGACAATCCAAATCCTATGGGATGCAACAAAAGCAGTTCTAAGAGGGAAGTTTATAGCAATATAATCCTACCACAAGAAACAAGGAAAACTTCAAATAAACAATCTAACTTCACACCTAAAGGAACTAGAGAAAGAAGAACAAAACAAAACCCAAAGTTAGTAGAAGGAAAGAAATCATAAATATTAGAGCAGAAATAAATGAAATAGAAACAAAGAAAACAATAGCAAAGACCAATAAAACTAATAGCTGATTCTTTGCGAAGATAAACAAAATTGATACACCTTTAACCAGACTCATCAAGAAGAGAGAGAGGACTCAAATTAATAAAATTAGAAATGAAAAAGGAGAGTTACAACAGACACCGCAGAAACACAAAGCATCATAAGAGACTACTACACGCAACTATATGCCAATAAAACGGACAACCTGGGAGAAACGGACAAATTCTTAGAAACATATAACCTTGGAACACTGAACCAGGAAGAAAGAGAAAATATGAACGGACCAATCACAAGTAATGAAATTGAGACTGTGATTAAAAATCTTCCAACAAACAAAAGTCCAGAACCAGATGGATTCACAGGTGAATTCTACCAAACATTTAGAGAAGAGCTAACACCCATCCTTCTCAAACTCTTCCAAAAAACTGCAGAGGAAGGAACACTCCCAAACTCATTCTACAAGGCCACCATCACTCTGATACCAAAACCAGACAAAGATACTACAAAAAAAAATTACAGACCAATATCACTGATGAATATAGATGCAAAAACCCTCAACAAAGTGCTACCAAACGGAATCTAACAACACATTAAAAGGATCATAGACCATGATCAAGTGGGATTTATCCCAAGGATGCAAGGATTCTTCAACATATGCAAATCAATCCATGTGATACACCATATTCACAAAGGGAAGAATAAAAACAATATGATCATCTCAATAGATGCAGAAATAGCTTTTGACAAAATTCAACACCCATTTATGATAAAAACTCGCCAGAAAGTGGGCACAGAGGGAACCTACCGCAACATAATAAAGGCCATGTATGACAAACCCACAGCCAACATCATTCTCCATGGTGAAAAACTGAAACCTTTTCCTCTAAGATCAGGAACAAGACAAGGATGTCCACTCTCACCACTATTATTCAACATAGTTTTGGAAGTCCTAGCCATGGCAATCAAAGCAAAAGAAATAAAAGGAATCCAAATTGGAAAAGAAGAAGTAAAACTGTCACTGTTTGCAGATGACATGATACTACATAGAGATAATCCTAAAAATGCCACCAGAAAACTACCAGAGCTTATCAGCAAATCTGGTAAAGATGCAGGATACAAAATTAATGCACAGAAATCTCTTGCGTTCCTATACACTAACAATGAAAGATCAGAAAGAGAAATTAAGGAAACAATCCCATTCACCACTGCAACAAACAGAATACCTTGGAATAAACCTACCTAAGGAGGCAAAAGACCTGTATTCAGAAAACTGTAAGACACTGATGAAAGAAATCAAAGATGACACAGACAGAGAGAGAGATGTACCATTTTCTTGGATTGGAAGAATCAATATTGTGAAAATGACTATACTACCCAAAGCAATCTACAGATTCAATGCAATCCCTATTAAATTACCAATGGCATTTTTTACAGAACTAGAACAAAAAAACCCTTAAAATTTGAATGGAGACACAAAAGACTCTGAATAGCCAAAGCAATCTTGAGAAAGAAAAACAGAGTTAGAGGAATCAGACTCCCTAACTTCAGAATATACTACAAAGCTACAGTAATCAAGACAACATGGGGACATCCTAGGTGGCACAGTGGTTAAGAATCTGCCTGCCAATGCAGGGGACACAAGTTCCATCCCTGTTCCAGGAAGATCCCACATGCCGTGGAGCAACTAAGCCCATGCTCTAGAGCCCGTGGGCCTAGAGCCCATGCTCTGCAACAAAAGAAGCTGCTGAAATAAGGAGCCCGAGCACCACAACGAAGAGTAGCCCCCGCTCGCCACAACTAGAGAAAGCCCGTGTGCAGCAAAAAAGACCCACAGCCAATAAATAAATAAATACATACATACATTTATATATATATATTAAAAAAAGACAATATGGTGGATTTCCTAGGTGGCGCAGTGGTTAAGAATCTGCCTGCCAAGGCAGGAGACATGGGTTTGAGCCCTGCTCCAGGAAGATTCCACATGCCGCGGAGCAACTAAGCCCATGTGCCGCAACTACTGTGCCCGTGAGCCACAACTAGAGCCCATGCTCTGCAACAAGAAACCACCACAATGAGGAGCCCGTGCACCACAATGAAGAACAGCCCCCGCCACCATAACTAGAGAAAGCCCATGTGCAGCATCGAAGACCCAATGCAGCCAATAAATTAATTAAAAAAAAAAAAAAAAAAGACAATATGGTAGTGGCACAAAAAAAGAAATATAGATCAAAGGAACAGGACAGAAAGACTAGAGATAAACCCACACACCTATGGTCAACTAATCTATGACAAAGGAAGCAAGGATATACAATGGAGAAAAGACAGCCTCTTCGATAAGTGGTGCTGGGAAAACTGTACAGCTACATGTAAAAGATTAAAATTAGAACACTCCATTAGCACCATACACAAAAATAAACTCAAAATGGATTAAAGACCTAAATGTAAGACCGGATACTGTGAAACTCTTAGAGGAAAGCAAAGTCAGAACACTCTTTGACATAAATCACAGCAAGATCTTTTTTGACCCACCTCCTAGAGTAATGGAAATAAAAACAAAAATAAACAAATGGGACCTAATGAAACTTAAAAGGTTTTGAACAGCAAAGGAAACTATAAGATGAAAAGACAACCCTCAGAATGGGAGAAAATATTTGCAAACAAGTCAACAAACAAAGGGTTAATCTCCAAAATATATAAACAGCTCAATATCAAAAAAATACACAACCCAATCAAAAAATGGGCAGAAGACCTAAAGAGACATTTCTCCAAAAAAGACATACAGATGGCCAAGAGGCACATGAAAAGCTGTTCAACATCACGAATTATTAGAGAAATGCAAATCAAAAGTACAATAAGGTATCACTTCACACCGGTCAGAATGGGCATCATCAGAAAATCTACAAACAGTAAATGCTGGAGAGGGTGTGGAGAAAAGGGAACCCTCTTGCACTGCTGGTGGGAATGTAAATTGATACAGCCACTATGAACAACAGTATGGAGGTTCCTTGAAAAACTAAAAATAGAATTACCATGACCCAGCAATCCCACTACTGGGCATATATACTCAGAGAAAACCATAATTCAAAATGACAATATGCAGCCCAATGCTCATAGCAGCACTATTTACAACAGCCACATCATGGAAACAACCTAAATGTCCATCGACAAACAAATGGATAAAGAAGATATGGTACATATATACAATGGAATATTAGCCATAAAAAGGAATGAAATTAGGTCATTTGTAGAGATGTGGATGGACCTAGAGACTGTCATACAGAGCAAAGTAAGTTGAAAGAGAAAAACAAATACTGTATATTAATGCATATATGTGGAACCTGGAAAAACGGTACAGATGAACCAGTCTGCAAGGCAGAAACAGACACAGATGTAGAGAACAAACATATGGACACCAAGGGGGGAAAGCCAGGGGTGGGGGGTGGGAGTGGGATGAATTGGGAGACTGGGGTTAACATGTTTATGCTAATATGTATAAAACAGGTAACTAATAAAAAATTTATTTTCGAAAAAAATTTTTTTTTAAAAACATAAAACTAATAAAAAAAAGATATAATAAAGATTAGATTTGGGAACTAATGAAATAGAAAAGGGGGGGGTCAACAAGTCCAAAACTTAGACTTTGGAAAAGACTGACAAAATTGGCAAACCTTTAGCTAAACTGACCGAGAAAAAAGAAGACTCAAATTCTTAAAACTAAAAATGAAAGAAGAGACATGACTCTACAGAAATAAAATGATTATAAAGAAATATGATGGACAATTATATGCCAATACTGGATAACTTAAATGGACAAATTTCACAAAACACAAATTTCAGAAACCAAATCAAGAAGAAATAGAAGACATAAATAAACTACTAGCAAGTAAAGGGTTTGAACAAGTAATCAAAAACTATCCACAAAGAAAAGTCCAGGCCCAGATAGCTTCACTGCTACAATGTACCAAACATTCACTAGCAATACCAATCCAAACAAAATTTAAAAAAAAAAAACAGGAGAACAATTCCCAACTCACTGGAAGGACATTATTACCCATCTGATATCAAAACCAAACAAAGACATCACAAGAAAACTACAGTCCATAGAAATACACACCCAAAAATCCTTAATAAAATACTAGCAAATTGAACCCAGCAACATATAAAAAGAACCAAGTGGTTTTATCCCGTTAATGTAAGGTTGTTTAATATCTGAAAATCAATTAATATCATACATAATAACAACAGAATAAAAAACAAACACATGATCATCTCAATAGACACAGAAAAACCATCTGACAAAAATCCAACACCCTTTCACAATTAAAATGCTCACCAAACTAGGATTAGGAGGGAACCTCCTCAACGTTATAAAGGGCATATACGAAAAAATCCATAGTTAACAGTATTTAATGGAGAAAGACTAGATGCTTTCCTACTGAGATCAAGAACAAAACAAGAATGTCAATTTTCATCATTTCTATTCAATATTGACTAGAGGTTCTAAACAGGGCAATTAGTCAAGAAAATGAAACAAGGATAAAACTGGAAAGGAAGAAACAAAACTTTCTATTTGCAGATAACAGGAATTCATTACACCAACTATAACAGGTAATAAACAAGTTCATCAAGGTTGCAGAATATAAGAACAATATACAAAAACCCACTGTATTTTATATACTAGCAATAAAAAACCCTGAAAATTAAATTAGGAAAATAATTCCAATCCAAAAAACACAAAAACACTAATCCAAAAGATAGACGCACCCCTCTGTTCACTGCAGGATTATTTACAATAGCCAAAATATGGAAACAACTTAGATGTCCATCAATTGATAAATGGATAAAGATGTGGTATATATATACAATGGAATACTACTCAGCCATTAAAAAGAATGAAATCTTGCCATCTGCAACAATATGGATGGACCTCGATGGTATTATGCCAAGTAAAATAAGTCAGACAGAGACAAATGTCACCTGATTTCACTCATAACGTGGAATCTTAAAAAAACAAAACAATCAACAAACAAAAGAAAACAAACTCACAGATATAGAGAACAGATTAGTGGTTACCAGAGGGGAAGGGGGTAGGGGGTGGGTGTAAAATGAGTGAAGGGGGTCAACTGTATGGTGATGGATGGTAACTAGGCTTACAGTGGTGAACAATTTCTAGTGTACAGAGATGTCAAATTATAAATGACTCTATGTAAGTTTCAGGATGTACACCAGAAACTTGTATAATAAAAAAAGAAAAAATAATTCCATCTAGCACAGCATAAACAATAAAATACTTAGGAATGAATTTAACAAAAGATATATATGACTTGTATGCTGAAAACTACAAAATGTTGTTGAAAGAAACTAAAGACAATCTAAATAAATGGAAAGACTTCCAGTGTTTACTAACTGAAAGACTTAATAGTGTTAAGATGGAAATACTTCCCAAAGTGATTTACAGAGTCAATGCAATCCCTATAAAATCTCAGCCAGCTTCTCTGCAAAAGCTGAAAAACTGATCTTAAAATTCAAAGGAAAATAATGGCCAAAAGAATATTTAAAAAAAAAAAAAAGAACAAACTAGGAAGATTCACACTTCCTAATTTCAAAATTTACCCCAAAGCTATAGTAATCAAGACAGTGTGATACTAGCCTAAGGACAGACATACAGATAGGTGGAAGAGAAATGAGAATCCAGAAATGAACCCTCACATTTATGGTCAATATATTTTCAACAAGACTGTCAAGACTTTCAATGGAAAAAAAACCAAATGGTGCTGAGAAACTGGACAGACACATGCAAAAGAATGAAGGTGGACTCCCACCTCACACCATATACAAAAATGAACACAAAATGAATCAAAGACTTTAATGTAAGAACCAAAAGTATAAAACTCTTAGAGGATGTGTAAATCTTCATGACCCTGAGGTTTGGAAATGGTTTCTTACATACAATACAAACGCACAAGCAACACAAGGGAAAAAAGATAAAATGACACTTTCAAAAAAGTAAAAGACAACACACGGAATGGTAGAAAATATTTTCAAATCATCTATCTGATAAGAAACTTGTACCCAGAATATATTTTAAAACTTACAACTAATAATGAAAAGATAAATAACCCAATTAAAAACTGGGCAAAGAACCTGAACTGGCATTTCTCCAAGGAAGACATACAAATGGCCAACAAGCACCTGAAAAAATGCTCAAAATCATCAGTCATCAGGGAAATGCAAACCAAAACCACAAGGAGATACCACTTCACACCCACCCGAATGGCTATAATCAAATATCATATAATAACAAGTGGGTTGTTGGTAAGGATGTGTAGAAATCAGAATCCTTATATATTGTGGGAATGTAAAATCATAGAGGCACTTTCTTGGGTTTTTTTGTTTTTTTTTTAAAGATTTATTATTTTTTTTATATTTATTTTGGCTGCACAGGGTCTTAGCTGCAGTATGTGGGATCTTTGTTGCGGCAAACGGGATCTTTGTTGGGGACTTCTTAGTTGCAGCATGCGGCCTTGCAGTTGCTGCATGCATGCAGGATCTAGTTCCCCAACCAGAGATCGAACCCAAGCCCCCTACATTGGGAGCTCGTAGTCTTACCCACTGGACCACCAGGGAAGTCCCTAGAGGCACTCTGGATAAAAGTCTGACAGTTTTTTAAAAGTTTCAACATGGAGTT